>NC_089841.1:56457342-57664842 GCF_035609145.1 Eleutherodactylus coqui | reverse complement strand
TTGAAAATGAATGAAGCTGCACTGCGCAAGCTTGACCGCCACTCCATTCAATCTCTTCCACACTGCAGGAGTTGCTGCAAGGAGGACGGGGAAAATAGGACCCCCATTTTTGGGATTGTGGGGGCCCTAGCGATCGGACCCCACTAATTTTATCAGCTTTCATTCATCTAGTGCATGGGTGAAAACTTGAGGTAATATATAGTAACCAGAATACCCCTTTAAGGGCTTATTCACACGAGCATATATTGGCCGAGCGAACCGATATACGCTACCATGTGATGCACGGGCTTGGCGTATATGCCGTCGGGCGGGGGAAGACTAAGCTGTCTCCCCCTTCCTTCCCCTCGCCAGCTCACCTCCTCTCTCCTCCCCTCCAGCTGTTTGCAATGGGAGGGGGCAGAGCTAAGCTCCTGCCCCCTTCCCGCCCATTATCCGCAGCCAGAAAACAGTCCCCACCCGTTGTGCCCAGCCTCCCATTGCAAACAGCGGGGCGTAAAGGAGTAGAGAAGGGGGAGGGAGTTTAGCAGTCATGCTGCTAAACTCCCTCCCACCTCCCTTCTCCGGCCGCCGTCATTGGCTCCTATAGGAGTCTATGGCAACAGCCATAGTCAGGTCAGGAAGATAGTTCCAGGACTAGCCTTCCTGCCCAGAGTAAAAGTACCCAGCCCGTGGCGCTTTTTTACGCTGCGGGAACACGCCTGTGTGAAGACGCCTTTTGCAAACAGCACACTAGCTCTTGCCCCGTTCCACCTCCCCCCCCTTGCAGAGAGGGGCAGCATATATCGGCCGGGCGTGAAAACCTGGCCGATATACGTACATGTGAATAAGCCCCAAGGCTGTATTTATATGGACGGGTGCAAAATTGGTCCAAGAAAATAGATTTTTTCCACAGGAGAAATAGGACATGTTGCATTTTGTCTATCCCGCAGTGCACATGTACGTTGTCCATTGAAGATAATGGGTTCTTTCTAAGCTGCCTTCACATCTGTGTTTGAGTTTCTGTTTTTAAACAGACCTGTCTACAATCCCAAATACAGATAAGAAGCAGGATGCCAAACTGAAACAAATGGAATCCAAAGTGACAATTTTTAGGCATTTCCATCCAAAAACAGAAACATTGGCCTCCATTTATGAGTTTGGCATCCTTTTTTAGTGTAAAAATTATTTTCTACTCTCCTTTGGAGCGTGCGCAGAAGAAGAAACGGACCTGTTAAACGGAACGAATAATGGATACAAAAAACATCTCTATTCGCATCAGTTCTTCATTGACAAATAAATAAAAGAACGCAGAACAAAATATCGCAGCAGACTATGTTACTGTGTCCATAAAAAAAGCCAAAAAACGGAGACCTGGCGGAACAGACATCATGGACCGAGACAAACGGAGAGCCCTAAGAACCCCATTGAAATCAATGGAAAATTAAACGGAAAGGTTTGTTCCCCTTATGACAGAATAGAAGAACAGAAACCCTGAAGGTAGATGTGAACGGAGCGTAAGCGTGCGTTTACATGACGGTTTTCCGGTACAAGTGTTGTCCGATGGTGTTATTGATGGAATTTGCACAGGAAAATAACCCATTTATCTCAATGGGTTAATTTATATGAGCAATTCTTTGCTAGCACCAATCAACAAATTGCTGCATGTTCTGTTTTGGGGTGATTCGGGAACAGAATTTCCCATTATTTTCCATGAGAGCCAAAAAAAATCGCATTGCACTTGCATATAAATGCAATTTTCCTGCAAGTGCGATACGGTTTACTTTTTTTACTATTTGAACATGCGATTTTTACACAAGTGAAAAATCGCAGATTTACAAGAGCAATATCAGTCAAAGTTTCTTGGACTGATATCACACACGCCTGTGTAAATACAAGCTTTATAGATAGCGTTGTATTTCAGTGGGATTGCAAAATTTTGTATCCAAATTGCCATCCGTCTCCATCCACAAATAAATACACCCGTGATAATACACTCTTGTGAAACCGGCCTAATAGTCATTAGGAAAACAAGGCTGCACATACTATACATATGTATGTACGCAGAATATGAGGCAGCCTGTCTGCCCCCATGTGCAGCTGCAGCCAGGTAGGCAGGGGGTGGCCAGCGGAGCCCTGTAATAACCTGGAATCTCAGCCCTGTCTGTGTTTGCTCAGTGCAGCCAGCAGGCACCTCTATGGGGCAGCAGGAAGACAATGCAGCCTCTGCCTCATTTGCATTGCAATTCTGGGACTTGCAGACAGTTGGAGCCGGGAACCGGACTGAACTAATTGTGCCAGCAACAGCTCCAGGGTGTGAGACACAACAAGGGCTCAGAGAAGATAAAGGCAGCCTGAGAAAATCCCTTCCACAAGCCATTAAAGGCTGCGGAGTTGCTAAACCGAACTTCCCACTTCAATTGGGACTATTTTTGAAAACTCCGACTCCTTCATAAAGGTATGCAGGAGTCGGAGTTTATGATAATGACACTATAGTATACTCCACAAGATATGGGATAAAACTATCCTACCACTAGGACCTCCCCCGATCACAAGAGGGGGTCTCAAATATCCCCCAATCATGGGCGTAACTATAGAGGGTGCAGGGGATGCGGTTGCACCGGGCCCAGGAGCCTTAGGGGACCCATAAGGCCTCTCTTCTCCATATAGGGAGCCCAGTACTATGAATAAAGCATTATAGTTGGGGGCCCTGTTACAGGTTTTGCATTGGGGCCAAGAAGCTTCAAGTTATGTCTCTGTGCAGCATGGTTTAGGTATGGGTACGGGTACAGATACAGATAGAGGGGGGGCGGAAGCTCACGTTTTGCATCAGGGCCCTTGAGCCTTTAGTTACGCACCTGCCCCCAATGAATAGATAGACAGTCGCTTCTGCATGCTGCCACTTCATTTATTTCAATGAAACTTGAACTTGGCTATCTCCGACAGTCCCATTGAAATAAATGGAGCAGCTGTGTCACTCCGTTCAACTGGGGACCTTCAGGGATCCTGTTCTCGGTGGGGGTCCAAATGGTCGGATTCCCACAGATCAGATCCGATGGAAAAGGAATAACTTTCAATCTTGGCACAGCCCTTTAAGGAGAAGCTTCCGTATGGAGGTGCTTTGTATATAAGGGAATGGCTTAGATACTGCCGCTCAACACAATATGACACATGTGAGGCTTAGATACATCTGCCTAGAAGACAGCATCATACCCGAGAGACTTCTATACACCCATTCAATAGGCTGCATCACACATGATATTCTTAGGGCGTATTTTCGGTCCATTTTTTATACAGATGCAATATAGACAGCACAAGCCCCATGGATTTGTATTGAGATATTCAAATGAGCGTTTTTATCACACAATAACTGGTCATGTGACCAAATCGTATCACAGACCAAAATCGCTCATCGCAGGATGCAAGTGCGTTTTTTTTTCTCAAACACACCTATAGACTTCAATGACCAATTTTTGTCTCAAAATTGCAACAAAATAAGACATGCTGTGATTCTTTTTGTTGCTCAGACTATCCGTCCCATTTTAAAAATCGCCAACGTGACTCTAACTATTCAGAATACTGTGCTTTACTTGCATCCGATTTCGGAGTTATAATAAGCTGAGTAATATATTCAAATCAGCATCTGATTCATCGGTGCTGGTGTCTCGGTGTCTCGCCTGCTCTGATGGTGGTGATATCCAATTAAGGTGAGTGACAATCTCAGGCATCTGCTGTGGGGATGGCAATAAGATTGGTCAGCATATTGCAGCCAACCTAATTGTCCCCCTCCTATAATATTATCAGAAGTAGAAATTTTTGGCAGCCGCTCCCTTTTATCAGTTTTTGGCAGTTATCTCTGATTTGTGGCTCTTCAGCTGTTGCAAGAGCATGCTGGGAGTTGTAGTTTTGCAACAGCTAGAGAGCCACAAGTTCTACTGCTCTGTGGAAATGTATGTGGGATTGGGAGCCAACAATCTAATATCTTGCCGAACCCTCCCGTTTTTGGGAAAGCTGGGTGGCAAGCAATATACCCATCCAATAGGGAATGTCGCCATAGACTTTTTCCTGAGTCCTGAATGGCAATACTCATTTATTATGCAGTGGTATATTTGCTGCGCAGGGCTCTAGAAAAGTGGAGTACTGACCGCTGTGGGTCAACAGTTTTTACAGAAACAGATAAAAAGAAGAAATAGCAGAATTTGGCATCTACATAATGGATTTATCAATGCAGTATTGAAACAGACCCAATGGCTGACATTGGACCCTTGGAGAAAGTCGGCCTAGCACCCTCTATATGGAAACTACATTGGTAGCAAACGAGGGGGTAGAGAACTGGTGAAATGTTATATAAAGAGCCAATGGTGGATTATAATATGGGTGCTCTGGTGACCACCTGGGCGCCCAAAGCTGCCCACACTCCTCAAATGCCACTACAAATCTGCTAGGTCAAATGGACCCTGGCCCTAAGACTTGATGCACAAAGCAGATTTGTCATGGTTTCTGCTGTGATTCATGGCAAAAACCACAATTAAATCTCATAAGAGCACAATAAGACCTGCAGAAGGACCTCTACAGCCATAGTCACATGACTCTGCAGGGCCTCAAGTCACAGAGTAAAGCAGCAAAGAGGTGGAGGAGAAAGCTGACCGCCAAGTGGAAGGGACCATTTACACTGAACAATTACCATTCAGCGTAATGCGGTATGGCAGGAATCTGAATGATAGTCGCTCAGTGTAAGCACTGCCAATCACTGAATGATAGTTCACTCTCTCATCATTCATCGTTAAGCTTATCCAGGCATAAAAAAATCAAACAACGATCGTCCCGTGTTATCAGGCAATCGTTCATCTATGAATGGCTGCCTGTTTTCTGTAAATGGAAACGAGCGGCGAAAACGATCAAAGGCCCGCTCCGCCTCCATTCACTGAATGATTATAGCGCTTGTGTATATCAGAGGAACAACAATCATTGGGATGACTGACAGGTACTTAAAGGGAATCCGTCACCTACATTTAGCCCTATGAGATAAGCTTATGGACTAAACGTAGGTGAGTCGCTGAGTCCGGGGGTGGACGTGTTTTACTTACCTCCCCTGTCATTCCCGCAGTGTGAGGCTGAAAGATGCCACTTAATGCTGACAGCAGCCCACCTGTTATAATGGACGGACTACTTAGCAGCGCCATTCAATGCACTGAAGCAGATCCGCAGCTACTGTAGTGGATTTGCTGCAGATGTGGGTGCAGATTTCAACCTCTTGTGAATGGCAGGAATTTGCAGTGAATCCGCTGATATCCGGTCAATTTCTGCACTGATTTAGGGCTTCTTCACACGACCGTGTTTGCACGGGTATTTATGAAGAACACATCTGGACCTCATTAGGCTAAAATAGCCATTAAATCCACGGAAAGGGTGTGTCACGCGTGCGTGTGAACTGGCCCTGCGTGCGCAATACTACAGTAATATGTGCAGACACATGGACAAATCAACCCCAACAGACTCGTTCATCCGCAGATACATCACGCAGGGGAAAGCGTGTTTGTCCACTGACTCATGTGGATTTTTACGGCGGCGTGGGGATGAGATTTTGAAAATGTTGCTGCTACAGTAAATCCTGTGGAGTTTCCATGTAGGAAATCCGCAGCAAATCTGCCTCATGTGAACATGACCTAAGCTTATGGGGTCTAGTTTTGGGTCCGTATTAGTTTAGGGGTCTTCCTTGAGTGTTTAGGTGGTCTGTGGTGTGAATATATTTAGAAGATCTGGTTTAGATCTGTATTTAGGGGTACAGAGTTTTAATTTAGAAAGTCTTGGTCTGCATTTAGAAGGTTTGGGATCTGAATTTATGTTGGGGGTCTGATTTGACTCAGTATTTAAGGGGTCTGAGACCTGAATTTATTTCGGGGGTCTGCCCTAGGTCTATATTTACTGTGTGTAGGGTCTGAAATAACAGCAACCCTGAGAGCCCCCAATATACTGGGAGAGCCATAGATTGGCTCCATGTAACAAAGAAAATACCAACAAGCTCCAGCACTAGGGGGCAGTGTAGAGAACTGTCTGTGACCGTATACATGACACACAGCACCTGCTCACGTTCCAGGCTTCTCGGGACCTTTTACACAGGACGGAGTTACGCCGCAGAACGCAGCCACATCCGTAGCTGCAGAATTCCACACCAAAATCCGCAGGTCTAAACTGCAGGTCTTAAGCCATTTTCAACTCTGTATCAAGGTCCGCAGGTAGCCTTATCATTCTAGTGTGGAATGTACCGCGGCTTGCGGTACGTCCCATGTTAAAGTCCCTCAGGCTTCTCCTTCGTTCTGCAATCTCCAGCTGCAGTTGAGACGATCTCATAGTCTTCTACTTCTTTGCTTCCTACTGGCAGAGACGATATATCAGTCCCCCCAATTACTGGGGCAGGCCGGGACAGCACTAGTTTGTGTAGGTTGACCCCTTGTCTGAACTTGTGCTGGGTAATCTGACAGCTCCGGTTTATATGGCGCGACATTCTTGTTTGTCTGAACCTGTGTAAAGTAAATCATTTTACAGGAAACCCAGAACACAACGTAATAGCTGTAGTCAGGCGCCTCATGGCGGGCGATAATTGCAGTGTGCCAGTTGGTCTATTGCAGCATGTGGAATGGATGAAAGAGGGCATGAATATTACCAGGTGCGGTGGCATAGCGGTTACTGTGTGTGATCCATTGGGAATGCCCATGCGGCTGTTATGGGGTGGGCAGGGGTGGTCCATTAGTACAGGTCTCACTTCTCTTGTACCATCTCTCAAGGGATGGAAAGGCACCAATGGAACGACCAAGTGCAGGGTCCTCCTGACTCAGGATGGGGACAGAGCTGGGGGCGTTCCTTCATTATGGGGCCTCTGCCAGTCCCTTAGGACAAATCCCAGTAGGGGTTCACTATGCAATTGGAGTAATATATGGCACTATTACTTGTGCACCCTATAACACTATGATGCATGCAGTGTAGCAGCATTATTTCATAGGTGTTGTATGAAGGTAACATTAGGCACTGTTTAAAAAAATGATGTTGCACGGTTACTTGAGAACTATGTAATTCTGTCTGTATGATTTAGATATTGTATGGCGCTCTTTCTTACACACTGAATTAAAGTATTACTAATGTACAATTAGACGCTGTTACTTGGGCACTGCATGAACCTATCATTTATGCGCTGTATGGCATTACTTCTTTTGCAGCATGGTACTGTAATATATTATTTGGGCTCAGTATGAACCTATCATTTCTGGGTTGTATGACATTGTAACGTGGACTCTGTAAAGTGACATTACTTGTGCATGGTATGAATTTATTTTTTATGCGCTGTATGGCACTTATACTTGTGCATGTGCTGTATGGAACTATTACTTGTACTGTTTGGCACTGTAACATGGATCATAAATAAGGACATTATTTGGACACTATGAACCTATAGTTTCTGCATGGTATGTCATTGTAATGTGGACACTAAACTATTATTTCTGTATTGTATGGCACTGTAAAATGGACACCATATAATGCTATTACTTGTGCAGGGTATGAACCTATTATGTATAGTTGTAAAGCTGTAACATGGACACTAGATAATGACATTATTTGACACTGTATGAACCTATCATTTCTGTGTTGCATGGCACTGTAATAAGGAGACTATATAATGATATTATGTTTGCACCATATGAACCTATAATGTCTATGTTGTATGGCACTATTACTTGGACACTAAATAATTGTAACATGGACACTAAATAATGACATCACTTGGGCAGAGTATGAATGTGTTATTTCTGCATTGTATGGCACTGTAAAATGGACACCATGTAATAATATTACTTGTGCAGGGTATGAACCTATTATTTATTGTTACAATGTTACATGGACACTCGATAATGACATTATTTCATTATCTGACATTGCATGAACCCATCATTTCTGACTTGTATGACACTGTTTCTTGTGCTGTATGGCACTGTAAAGGTACCTTTACGTGGGACAACTTGCGATCGCTTAAAAGAGTGAATATAAAGAATACTCATTCGGTGAAAACATGGTCGACAACAGGGTGACGAGCAATAAGTTGCTAGTTGTTTCATATCAGCTTATCAAAAAAGTTATTGTTGGTTGATCAGTCGTCTGGTGTGAATTCACAGTCCATGTATATCAAGGACTTGTGAACAAATTTACACGGAGATCCCCTACAAACCATATCTCAGCAAACAACTAATGAATAGAGATGAGCGAGTATACTCGCTAAGGCACATTACTCGAGCGAGTAGTGCCTTAGCCGAATATCTCCCAGCTCGTCTCTAAAGATTCGGGGGCTGGCGCGGGTGACAGGTGAGTTGCAGCGGGGAGCGGGGGGGAGAGAGGGAGAAAGAGATCTCCCCTCCGTTCCTCCCCGCTCTCCCCCGCCGCTCTCCGCCCCCCGAATCTTTGGAGACGAGCGGGGAGAAACTCGGCTAAGGCACTACTTGATCGAGTAATGTGCCTTAGCGAGTATACTCGCTCATCTCTACCAATGAACAATCGCTGTGTAAAAGTAAACGTATGATGGTCCTTCATTCGCTTCAATGACTCTTCTATCTAAACAATAGCTGCTCCATGTAAAGGTACCTCTACATGAAGGCTATAATGACATTATTTGGGTTAGTATGACTATAATACGGACAATGTATGACATATCTTGGTGCTGCGTGGTGGCATAATGTGAGCTTGGCATCCAGCTCTTATTTTGCGCCTTATTGTACTTTTTAAACGAAAGCTGTTGTAGTTTTGCGCCTGTTTTTAATAGTTTACCTGTTATATTGTCTCTCTGGGCTAAACTCCACAGTCTCCCGTTTTCAAAGTAATCTACAGTGTTCTGTTTGTGGATCTCCATGTGAGGTTTTCCAGCTATATATTCATAGCGAAATTAATGCTCTAACAATATGTAGCTGAATGTTCAATCAAATGATACTATGATTGTGTGGTTTTAGTGTTTGCCATAGCTGGACCAACCACACTCAATGCCCCTATATTAATTTGCACTTACAGTAACTATATAGCAAATGTGGTGCCAATATCGAAAAAGGATAGAAGGATTGCATAGTAAAATATCTTTATTTGCAGATGATACAAAACTATGTAAAGAAATTAACACGAGAGGACGAAGGCGGTTGCAAGAGGATCTGGATAAATTCGTGGCAGAAAAGTGACAGATTAGGTTTAACACTGATAAATGTAAGGTTCTGCACATGGGCAGAGGAAATACATGTCACCATTACACACTAAATGGGAAACCACTGGGGAGCACTGACATGGGAAAGGACTAGGGGATTTTAGTTAACTGTAAGCTTAACTGGAACAACTAGTGTCAGGCAGCTGCTGCCAAGGCAATTAGGATCACATGGTGCATCAAAAGAGGTCTAGGGGCACATGAAGAGAACATTGTTCTTCCTCTACAAGTCACTGGTCAGACCACACATGGAATGTTGTGGACAGTTTTGGGCACCGGTACTCAAGAAGGACATATCAGAGCTTGAGCGGGTTCAAAGGTGGGCAACTAAAGTAATAAATGGAATGGGCGGACTACAATACCCAGAGAGGTTATCAAAATTGGGGTTATTTATTTTGTAATAAAGCCATCTAAGGGGTGAACTAATAACTATGTATAAATATATCAGGGGACAATACAGAGATCTCTCCCATCATCTATTTATACCCAGGACTGTGAGTGTAACAGGGGAGCACCCTCTATGTCTAGAAGGTTTCTTCACTGACACAGAAGGGGGTTCTTTACGGAAGAGCAGTGAAACTCTGGAGCTCTCTCTGCCTGAGGACATGGTGATGGGGAACTCGATAAAAGAGTACAAGAGGGGTCTGGAGGCCTTTCCTGAGCAACACAATATTACATGTTACATCACTGATTACTACAGAAGGGTCCGGGGATTATTCTGATAGCCAGACTGGAACCTGGGAGAATTTTTTTCCCCCTAAAATGAGGAAAATTGGCTTCTACCTCATCAGGGGTTTTTCCTCTTTCTGGATCAGCATTGCAGGATAATAGTCTGAACTGGATGGACATATGTCTTTTTTTTTGGCCTTACACACTAAGTTACTATAGTACTGTGCAAAAGTTTTAGGCAGGTAGGAAAAAGTTCTATGGAGTAAGTATTTTTTTCAAAAATAGAAGACATCTGATTGGCTCCACATTTATTCTACAGCAGGACAACAACCCCAAACATCCAGCCAATGTCATTAGGAACTATCTTCAGTGTAAAGAAGAACAAGGAGTCCTGGAAGTGATGATACGGCCCCACAGACCCCTTATCTCATCATCAGTCTGCCTGGGATTACATGAAGAGACAGAAGGATTTGAGTAAGCCGACATCCACAGAAGATCTGTGCTTAGCTCTCCAAGATGTTTGGAACAACCTCCTTGCCGAGTTCCTTCAAAAACTGTGTACAAGTGTATCTAGAAAAACTGATGCTGCTGTGAAGACAAAGGCGATCGCACCAAATATTGATGCGATTTACATTTCTTTTTTGTACATTCACTTTGCATTTTGTTGCTTGACAAAAGTAAACTATTAACTTCACAGCATTTTTCCACACCTGCCTGTAATATGTTACTATGTTATATTCACACATCATGCAGAGATACAATGTATCATAGCGTTGACCTCTCAGCCTGGGAAGTGTTACAGGTTAGTGAACAGGAAACAATAGGATTATGATTTAAGACAATATCCAGACACAAGTCTGTCAGGTTCATCATCAGGGAGCCCTGCCCTATGTGTCACAGGGCTGGAGGAATTCTGGCCCGGCTTAAAACTCCTTGGCCTCCCTGCAATGTCTATATAAGGGCCACCCTATTGTCACATGCAATGATTTCCCATTGGATAGGATATATGGTTGCATACTTATGATCACATTTTGCTGCCCATCACTGATATTTCACCTGTAACATTGTGCCCCCCCCCCTTGGCAAGGTGACACTCTAGGCCGTTGCCTACTCTGCATCCCGGCTCTGATTACTACCACATCAGATGCAAACCTCATAAGAACATTGTCTCGTGTAAAGATGCATTTGTAATACAAGGGTGGAATTGTTGCTTGGGTAACCATAGGAACTAATGCTCAGGTGAGAGCGGACTTTTTGTGCAGATATTATAGTCACACCAGGAGGGCCGGACGGGGCTCAGTGGCACCGCTGGGTAATTAGGTTGGCTTTTCTTGCCCAATAACCCTTATGAGAGCAGAGTTGGCGTCTGTATTACAGAAGCGTAAAATGGAATTGAACTTCGCTGTTATGATTATCCTGCACTTATACAGGACCAACATATTAGTAAGGTTGGTGTAACCAGGAAAAGGAAGATCAGACATGCAAATACTTCCTCAATGGCCAACATTGGGAGCAAAATATTGTAGATTTCTCTGGCCAATCTGACTGTCTACTAAGAAATCTGCAGTCTTTAGAAGTGACCAGCAGCTGCTTGTTTCTCCGTAGGATTATCAGATCACAAAGGTCCTGATCAGGGGTGTAACTATAGAGGATGCAGGGGATGCGGTTGCACCCGGGCCCAGGAGCCTTAGGAGGCCCATAAGGTCTCTCTTCTCCATATAGGGAGCCCAGTACTAGGAATAAAGCATTATAGTTGGAGGCCCTGTTATGAGTTTTGCATCGGGGCCCGGGAGCTTCAAGTTACGCCTCTGGTCCTGATAAAGGATATCTGTCAGTTTACAACACTATTGTTCCAATGTATGTAGATAAGTGAAACTACATTGCAAAAGTATTTGATTACAAAACTTCTAGCATTTTGTTGCAGGTCTGTACGTCTCCGTTAGTGTTGAGCAAACCGAAACAGTCAAACCCTGATTTGGTTCAAACTTTGCTAAAGGTTTGTGTCAGAACGAACCAAAATCTCAGGTGGTTCATCTCGGCCATGCCCACTACAATGGCTTCTCTTTGTCTTTCTTCTTATTCTTCTTCCTCCCTCTTCCTTCTTCTCTTTCTTCCTTCTCTTTTTCTTTCTTAAACCTTCTTCCTTTTTCTTTTTCTACCTTCTTTTTCTTCCTCCGTCTTCCTTTTCTTTCTTCTTATTCCTTCTTCTTCCTTGTTCTTTCCTCCTCCTCCTGCTTCTTCTTCTTCTTATTCTCTTTCTCCTCCTTCTCTATACTTCTTTTTTCTTCTTCTTACTTCTTCTTTCTTCCTTCTTCTTCTGATATACACCAGTTTTAGGAGTATTGCTGAAGTTCAAGTTCGGTCAAAACTAATTTGGATCGAACCAAACTTTTTGCCCAAAATTGGAAAAAACTAGCGAAGCCAAAGTTTTGAAAAGTTTATCATAATTAATCTACACAGGAACGAAATACATGCCAACCATCTGAAGTCTGATCCTGCTGTCATAGGTTACTTCTACATGTCTCATCGTCTACTGCTTGCTGGTTATCAAGAAGAAAGGGAAGCGGAGCTAAGTAAGGAGGATAATCCATCCATCTATCTATCTATCAATCACATATTTATCCATCTATCTATCTCATATCTATCTATCATCTATCTATCTATCTATCTATCTAATATCTATCTCATATCTATCTATCTATCTCATATCTATCTATCTCGTATCTATCTATCTATCTATCTCGTATCTATCTATCTATCATCATGGATTTATCTATTTCAGTATTTCCATGAAGCTCAGGTGTGTTTATGTGATTTGATACAGTTTGGTTCCTCTGATATATAACCTCAGTAAAGATAAGTGAAATATATTAATACCCTCTCATATCTGTCAGAGAGAGGAAATTGTGTATCCCTGAGACCTATGACACAGATAGTGCTCTAATTGACCCTCGTTGTACTGATTCCATTAAACGAGGCCACGTATAGACAGAATTTATCATTTTATTAGTGGAATCTAATCTAGAAGTCACAATAGGGGTGATGTCCGGATGCCCTCTCCCCTCTCCGCCACATGACATAATAATCTACATGATATAAATCAGCGGTCAGCGGCTCATTCATGAGCACCATGATAGCTATTCTTAGCATTTCTGAAAATAGACATTCGACGGGGATGTAAGTAGCAGATATGAACAGAACAATAGTCACAAGAACATAGAATAGGTTCAATAACCTACCAGAAAATCTATAACGCCCCCAAAAATGTATTTTTAATGCTTCCATCCAATGCCGGTTTATGAGCAATTAATGTTACAGGTAAGAAGAGCTTCTTTGTCTGTGTGCCTATGACAACACTTCCTTCCCTTGCAATCTGTCACTTATCATCATCATAGGAGCCATGAACCTTATAGCGATGAGTTACATTTAGGCTGGTGTCACACAGTCATTTTTTTCACAATTCTACGTTTTTGATGGTTTTGATGCATTTATTTAGTTTTTGCAACAAAATAAAAAAGGCTGCACCCAGATGTTTGCTGTTGGTGAACAGTAAAATATGAAAAGCCCTACATAAGAACATGTGTATTACCCCTCTTGAGCCATAATTCTGCCATCAAAAGCCTGCAATGTTGGCTAAAGGACCAAAAATGGCAATTTTTTTCAGGGTTTTTGCCAAAATGTTTTTGAAAAGTGGGTGGGGCTTAGCATTAGGGGCGTGGACACTTTCAACCCATCAGATTTACTATAATCTATGTCAGAAACTGCTATAAATTATAGCTGAAATCATTTAAGTCCGGTGGTGCGGAGGAACAGCTGATTGGTGAGAATCTTGAGTGGCAGACCCCCATGATCAATTGTTGTTGACCGATCTTACGGATAGGTCATCAATAGAAAATATTTGAAATATCCCTTTAAGGGGCGTGGCCACTCCTGACCCATCACATTTACTATCATTTACATCAGGAATTGTTGTAAATTCTAGCTGAAACTTATACAGGCTTAAGGCTGGCACACATTTCATATTTTATGCTTAGAAGCCTCAGAGATAACCCAAATGAGACGTGCAACTCATAATAGATTTGGCGCACTACACTCCAGCGCACCCCATGCCAGCATAGTTTTCCTCATTGTCCGAACTTAATGTAGCCTTCTGCAAATACAGGTAAGAAAATGAAAGAAAAGATCTTTTGCATGAGGTCCAGTGTTCCTATGATAACACATTTGCCAGTGATGAGGGGCAGGAAGTGTTGTCATGGGGACACATGAAAAGAAGCCCTCTTTCGAGAAGATCTGCTAATTTGTAACATTAATAACATATTAAAACAGTTGTGTTACATTTTTGAAACACATTAAAGTATCCAGGTCTCCCTCCAGAATCTCATTTCATGGAGTATCACCACTTGTTGCTGCCCCCCATTTTTTCATGACTCCAAAATATGGGGGCCAAATACTTGTCAGATGACATGTCACACCAGATCCTTACTTCCAGTAAAGCAAGCATGGTGACACAAGACTGCAGGGTCAGACTACACAAGGTTTATTTGTAGTCTGTAACCATGGAGACACATAGGCCGGCATAGGAGTTGTAGACATAAACCAGTAGATGAGATTTAGTCATGACTATTTACAAAGCTGCATACTATGTTTTATAGATTTATAAGATTTTATAGAAGTTTCTTATAGGAACTCTTCCAACGATATGAAGTTTGTGAAGCGGCTCTGTGCTGCCCCCTACTGTAAGTGACAACTTGGGATTAAAGAGGATGTGAATATGTAACATTTACTGTCAAGAATCTTCCTGTTACTTTGTGGTTTTCCATGACATAAGAAAGAAGAAATTGTAACTCATGGCTGACAGGACTCAAGAATGTTGCCCAGGTAAAGGGTTTACTAAGGATCAAAGGTGTGTTTAAGAGCGCAGAGCCCCCGAGTGAGAGTTAGCACCTCAGTGTAGGTCCTCAGGCTGTGGAAGGAACCTGATATGTGGAGGCCCTGTCTCATTACACTGCGGTAAGTGGTCTCCGTCCCGTCTCCGTACTGCAGCCATCACTCTCCAATGTCATAGAAATGCCTGAAAATTGACTGCTGACCATCCTGAGGCACAAAGTTATCATAAAGCTCAAATGTCCAAAACCCATCCCTGACAGGATAATAACAGGTAATCAGAGGTGGAGCCGTGCTGGAGGTGTTGGGAATTAGTTACAGATGTAGCCGGCATGAAGTTGTCCTTGGGAGGGCGCTGCTTGTGCATTGCTGTAGCTGTCGGAGGTGAGAGGGTGCAGCAGGTTTTACTGCAGTCCTATGGAAGTCAGCATGTAAGACAGTAGGCTAGGACTATATGGGTAGGTTCGCACGAGATGGAAATACTGCGGATTTTTTGTACTGATTTGCATAGAATATAAAGGGGTCAAAGTGCATGAGTTTTTAACACATTTTTCACCATGGATTTTACCCCCGTTAATGTAGTGGGGTAAAATTTTGGTTCAATTCCACAACAAAATTCATACGTTATCCATGTTTATTCGCAACAAAATCCATTGGCAGACTTGGATGTTTTTTTCCCCTGGGAGCTCGGCCTATTGGAGAGAGAGAATGTGAAAGAAAATGAAGAAGAAAGAGATGGGGGAGAAACGTGGAGCATGAGAATGTGGGAAGGAAGGAAAGAAGGAAGGGAGAGAGGAGTAGGGAAGGGATGGAAGGAGCAGAAGAGAGGGAGAAAAGGAAGAAAGAGAAAGGGAAGAAGGGAGGAGAGAGTGAGAAGGAGGTCAGAAAACGAAATGAAGGAGAGATGGTAGGGAGAAAAAGAAAGGAAGGATAGAGTGAGAGAAGGAAAGAGGGATAGAAGGGAAGAAAGGAAAGAATGAGGAAGGAAGGAAGAGAAGGAAAAAAGGTGAGAATGGAGGGGAAGAAGAGAAGAAATGGAGAAAAGGAAGGAAGGAGAGAGAAAAGGAAGTAAAGACGAAGAGAAAAAAGGGGAAAAATGAAGGAAGGGGGGTAAGGAGAGAAGGATGAAGGGAGAGAAGTGAAGGCAAGAAGGAAGAGAAGAGTAGAAAGAGAGGAAGGAAGGAAGGAAAAACAAATAGGGGAAAAGAGAGTAAAAAGCGAAGAACATTTGAGGAAACAGGGAAAGAGGGAGAGATAGAAGAAGAGAAAGCAAAGAGAGATGAGGCAATAGAGAATAAGAGAGAAAAGGGAGAATGAAGGAAAGAGAGGAAGATAGGGAGAGAGTAAATGGCAGGGAGGCAGATAAAGAAGAGAGAGAGGTTATAGGAGGAAGGACAGAGAGAACAGTCCAGAGACAACATGGAGCCACAGACTCCAGACAGAGACCCGGACATCTTGGTGATAAGCCTGCAATGTGTCCAAACCCAATCACACAGGGCACTGTTCTGACAGATGACACCATAGAAGCTGCTATCAGTGCCTGGAAGAACACTCTGCACACAACTATTCATGAGGACCTTGGAGTGGTGCAGCTACCATTGTGATGTGTGTGAGCTTTGACTTAACTTGGTAATGTCATTTTTAAGCACATCAAATATTACCAATGAAGGCAAATAATATACACTCCTGATATAACACAGAGAACTAGAATGGAAGGAGCATTACTGTACAGATAAGCTGTAAGGGTTGTCATAGGGGCAGCAGCCTGCAGATTCAGCCTTTTAATTAGTTCAAACTCAATAAATATGTTGAAATATAACCTTATTTGCATCAGGACTAATTTAGTGTCTACAGTCTGTCTAGCTTATGTCACGCATTACCCAATAACGTACATGTCTGTTCTCGATGATACTGGATGCATAAGACACATACTTTTTTTTGGCAAGTAGGATGTTCTGTATGAGTTTTAACTGTGACTAAACCCTAATTTCATGGCTAGGACTTGGAACAGTCATCCTGTGGCAAATCGACTGTGACAAAATAATTGTTGTTCACCCTGGATCAGAAATTGGTGGTTAGTCACTACACTTACTTCCAAAGAAGTTTGTAAGTAGTATGTAATATACATAGCTAGCTAGATAGATATGCGATAGATAGATAGATAGATAGGAGATAGATAGATAGATATGAGATAGATATGAAATAGATAGATAGATAGATAGATAGATAGATATAAGATAGATAGATAGATATGAGAGATAGATAGATAGATATGAGAGATAGATGGATAGATATGAGAGATAGATAGATGAAGAGATAGATATGAGAAAGATAAGAAAGATAGATATGAGAGATAGATAGATATCAGGTAGACAGATAGATATGAGATAGATAGATAGATAGATATGAGAGATAGATAGATAGATAGATAGATAGGAGATAAATAGATGGAAAGATAGATAGATAGGAGATAGATATGAGATAGATAGATAGATGGTTAGATAGATAGATATGAGATAGATAGATAGATATGAGATAGATATGAAATAGATAGATAGATATAAGATAGATAGATAGGAGATAGATAGATAGATATGAGAGATAGATAGATATGAGAGATAGATGGATAGATATGAGAGATAGATAGATGAAGAGATAGATATGAGAAAGATAAGAAAGATAGATATGAGAGATAGATAGATATCAGGTAGATAGATAGATAGATATGAGATAGATAGATAGATATGAGATAGATAGATAGATATGAGAGATAGATAGATAGAAAGATAGATAGATATGAGAGATAGATGGATAGATAGATAGATAGATATGAGAGATAGATAGATAGATAGATAGATAGATATGAGAGATAGATAGATAGATAGATGAAGAGATAGATATGAGAAAGATAAATAGATATGAGATAGATATGAGATAGATGATAGATGGATAGATAGATATGAGAGAGATAGAAGAAATACGAGATAGATATGAGATAGATAGATGATAGATGAATAGATAGATATGAGATAGATATGAAATAGATAGATATAAGATAGATAGAAGAGATATGAGATAGATATGAGATAGATAGATATGAGAGATAGATAGATAGATAGGAGATAGATAGATAGATTGATAGATAGATAAAGAGATAGATATGAGAAAGATAAGAAAGATAGATAGATATAAGAGATAGATATCAGATAGATAGATAGATAGATATGAGATGGATAGAAGAGATATGAGATAGATAGATATGAGATGGATAGATAAATATGAGATAGATAGATATGAGATAGATGGATAGATATGAGAGATAGATAGATAGATATGATATAGATAGATATGAGAAAGATAAGAAAGATAGATAGATATGAGATAGATATGAGATAGATAGATATGAGAAAGATAAGAAAGATAGATAGATATGAGATAGATAGATAGATAGATAGATAGATATGAGAGATAGATAAAGAGATAGATATGAGAAAGATAAGAAAGATAGATAGATATGAGAGATAGATAGATATCAGATAGATAGATAGATATAGATAGATATGAGAGATAGATAGACAGATATGAGATAGATAGATAGATGAGAGATAGATAGATAGATGAAGAGATAGATATGAGAAAGATAGATAGATAGATAGATAGATAGATAGATAGATAGATAGATAGATATGAGAAAGATAGATAGATAGATAGATAGATAGATATGAGATAGATAGATAGATAGATAGATAGATAGATAGATATGGCCAGCCAGTTCTTGAGATAGGTTTCATCCCCAGGACCCACATCTGTCAGGCATTTATGACATTTAAATTCAAAGAACAATAGATAGATGTAAGATGGACAGAAAGATTAAATTTGCATCTTGAATAGCTTCAAAGAAGTTTTATTAGCAGGACACGTAAAAAGACATGTATTTCCAAAGTGATTAGACAATAGGGATAGATGGTATAGTCAGTGGTAAATCAAGGCTGTGGTTTAGGGATGGGGGACATCTGGGGTGGAGGGTATAGAGTCCATGGCATATCACGCTCCTCTCAGTCTATGTTAGGCACTAATATATTGTGCTGCTGAGTTTTCCTCTTCCCTCAGCGGGATGTAGAGTTTTCTCTTCCATGCAGATGACGTCCGGGCATAGATCAGAGAGTTCCTCACGGATGAGTATCTTGGTCATCACAGCAGGAAGTGGGCTTCAACCTTCATGTCCTCCTTTTGGCATGGCGCTCACATTTATTGGGTCCATGTCTGTAATGGCGTAGTCTACCACACTGTTGCCTACATGGTAGTTCACTGTATGCCTTCCTAGAGAGTCTTCCTTTGTGCGGCCATTGGGTATGTGAAGACCCTGGCTTCAGCATAGGTTCAGCCATTCTTCAACACTTTTGTTGAATGTGCCATCAGAACTGTTTCTCAATATCTATATAACAAGAAATGTGCTTAAAAAAATTAAAAAACATTTTTACACACAAACCCTCCACCACAAAAAATCCAAAAAGCTCATTTTTTCCAAAAAGCGCTATTGTTGGGAAAAATGCATATCCCCCCCCCCCCCCAAATTTGGTATTGACACATTCCTAACGATTGGTATTATAAAATATTATGTTATTTATCCCATATGGTGAACACTGTTAAAAAAAAGAAAAACAATGCCAAAATCACTGATTTTGATCATCCTGACTAAAAATAAAAGTACCGTATATACTCGAGTATTAGCCGACCCCAGTATAAGCCGAGTCAATAAGTTTTACCACAAAAAACTGGTAAAACCTATTGACTCGAGTATAAGCCTAGCTATACTCGAGTATATACTAGGTAAAGAAAAAATGCAATACTCACCACCTCCCAGCCAGCGTCTGTGTCCCCGGCGCGATGGTCTCCCAGGCGGTGTGGCAAGCTGCTTGAGAATTCTCCCCGCTGTCATCTCCCTGCTCGGCTTTGAATTCCCCCACCATCAGCGCTGTGTAAGTAAGCGCTGTGATTGGATCGAGTGCCAGCCAATCAGAGCCGGCGTTCGATAAACCAATCACAGCCATTCAGTGATGTCATCCACTGAATGGCTGTGAATGATCAAGCGCCGACTGTGATTGGCTGGCGCTCGATCCAATTACAGCACTTACTTACACAAGCTTAAATAGGCTTATACTCGTGTATATATGGTATATAAAAGGCGATCAAAAAGTCGTATGCATCCCAAAATGGTGCAATTGAATACATCAACTTGTTCCTCAAAAATGAAGCAAATTTAGGATTTTTTAAAATAAATAAACACAAAATGTATCAACCAAAATTCACCACTAAGATAAAGTACAACGTGTCACGAACACAACACTCTCAGAGTCACTTTTATACGTAAAAGCATTCCAAGGTTATCACCCCTTAAAGTGACACTTGTCAGATCTGAAAAATGGGGCCTGGTCAGGAAGGTCAAAACAGGCTGCAGGGGGAAGGGGTTAATAGAGTTCCCCATATTGTGGTTGAACAGTCAGCCTGCACTACCCTGACAATGGCCTTACCAAGATAGCCCTTAGGGCTCCTTCACACGAGTGTATGCACACATCAGCACAATTTATTTGTATTATCAACGAGGTTGACTTGCGCACGTATCGGCGTACTGTAATGTACTTGTTGCGCACATGGGGCATGTTCATTTGCGTGTAAAATGCATGCGCCTGTGTGAAGCCGCCCCAATGTGCGCACCCCAAATTTAAATTGGAGCATCTTTATTTGACGAAAAAAATGGTGCCTACTATTTTTTTGCACACCATGGACCCACAGTAGTCCATTATCACACGCACATGTGACGAAGCCCTAATACAGAAGCCCCTCTGATTGAGCCCTTGTTCTCGCTGTAGGTCCATGATTTTATTATTAGGCTTTCTGGATGATCAGATGCTGGATGAGAGGAATCCCGCCGCATTTATTAATCACTGCAGAAAATTGCGCAGAATCCCATGATTGTAACGCGAGGTGTAGATTTATTGGTGGAGCCGCTGTCAGCGTCCCGTCAGTCACTCGCCGTTATGATGTCTCAAACTGGACGTGTGAAATATTTGGCTGCCCGTCTTGTAATGCACAGCTGGCTTCCAAGGCTCCCGCCAGCAAACAGGCGCAAGAAAGTGCTGCGTCTTAAGGAACGGGAAGGGTCTATTTACCTCTGTCACCAACAGCAAGACTGGTACACGGCCAGCGCTGAGACAGGGTCATCAAAGGAGAATCCCCCGTGGCCTTTCCATCCCATAAACAACATATATACAGCAATGCTGAATCTGTAACACCGTATAAACTTAGCCATGGAGCGCCGCAAATACTCAAGCCGGGGGTACGTGCGCCAACATAAACCCCCTCACCTCAATATCAGAGAACCTAGAGAGAAATTAGCTTTTTTAAAAAAAAAAACCAGCTCCACTTCTGCTGATGGTCATGTCTGGTACTGCAGCTCGGACAAAAATGAATAGTTATACTTCCATTATTTTCAACGGGAATCTGCGCCATAATCTATATGATGCTGATTTTTTTCACATATGGACTTTAAATCTGCAGTGAAGCCACAGAAGGTGGCTGCTCACTAATCTTCACTGGCGCATAATGGGACAAAGCGAAACCATTGATTTCAATGGTTTCATTTTCACTAGCGGGATAGGGCAGGACCTCTCTTCCCGCAGTTTTTTTTAAGCTCCCCACTATGGCGCGGCAGTTGAGCGGCCGGAAAGAAAAAAAAAGATCATTCCGCAAAAACATTACACTCATGGGCGCAAGTATGCATACATTCGTGTGAAGCTAGCCTGAAGGCTTAAACAGATGGGCAAGCTATAGTCCAGTTATGCGACCGTGAAAATCACGGCCATATAGCAGGACAGAACGAGACCATTGATTTCAATGGGTTTGTTGCCATTATCAGGGTTCTCACCGTTAATAGTATGTGCAAGAAATATAGGGTAGGAGCTATGTTCCGCCTATCTTTTTCAAACTGGCGCGCACATCGATTGGGCATTCTTTTTGGGGTTTTCTTTAATTTGGACGCATGAAAAACGTATGAAACACGCATGGCACTCGGACATAAAAAAATGCATATTTGCAACAAAAACTCAAGCAACATGCATATAAGCATGCAGCGAAATTGGGCAATTTTTCATGGACCATAATTGCATTCGCCCGTGTGAATGAGCCCTTACCAACAGACTTTCCGGGGTGACAACCCGTATCAGCGCTATTATGGCAGCCATATCAGTTGTCACCCAGGCGTCTCAGAAACACGTAGATCTGTGAAGACAAGACGACGCAAGGACGTTGTTACTGAGGTTTCTTCATCGTAGGGTAAGTGGTCTTTAACTCATCTTTGGGCAAGCGACAGCTCTAAGCGGAGCCCCCCATTAAATCCAAGTCCCACAATTCAATCAGAAGCATCAGAAGTGTAATTACTTGCCAGGATTATTGTCAGATTTATAGCAGCAGATCCCGCGCCTCTCCTGTCCTCTCCCCATAAATCAAAGCACCAGATAAGAGGAACCAATTAATAGTCTGTTCACAATCCCTTAGACATGATGTCAGGTTCACTTTGCTCCAGGTCCAAAGGATGCTGCTGACCGTTCTCTGCCTATGGAGTGGGGCAGACGGACGCTGATCATGGACTCCAAGCAAACAAGGCGTACTGTCACCGTCAAAGTCACAGACAAAGGGAAACTCTACCTCAAAGGAAGACGACAGAAAGGGCAATGATAACATTCAGTCCATAGTCATCCTCACCTGTCTGATCAAAGGCAGGTGGAGGCAAGAGCCAAGAAAGGGAGAAGAGCAACTTCAACTATTCCCCTAAGTTCGCCGGTAACTTTTTTCCATTAGAAAACTTTGAGCTCTGGGGTTCCATCTTCTCTATGTACGCCCCTGGCCAACGTGAAGGGGTTTTCCAATTAGTAATCAATTAGACGCTTTCACACGGCTGAGAAAATTGCTCGAGATTTGTGCGTTGCGAATATGAACACCATTCACTTTTCTCACGGCACGGGAAAAAAAATCGTGGCATGTCCTATCTTTGGCCGTGCACCCGGAACGCACAGCCCAGTGTTTCAATGGGGCTGGAAAAAACATGTGCACGCAAGATTTCCCATCACACCCGTGGGGATACCGCGCGTTCCCGAGCCCCATATCTCGCTGAGTTTCGTCCATGTGAAATGAGTCTAAAGCTTAATAATTGCATAACAAAAACCTGAGCAACTTTCTAAAATACCTTGTGTTTCAGTTCCTCACTGGTTTCAGGATCACTGCTTGCTGTCGGTGAATTGAAACATTCATAATTACACCCAGAGGCTAATAGTTTCGCTATATTGTAACAAGCCCTGCCTGTGTGTCAGTTGGTCATAATTAGGGCAGATTTTTTTTTACAATTACATTCACTGAGAGCAAGCAGAGTTATTGCAAATAATTTTTAGATTTTTCTTTGTATTTCTTGCAGAACAAGATTATATTTTTAGCAATACAGTGCACACCACTCCTGCCATTTCTGGCCCATATTATGCTCTTTTCATTTAATAAACCCATGCGCCCAACATTAGATCACACGGCTATATGGCACGTTCATAGCTGGCCACAGATGTGCACATCTAATACCTGACATGCATCAATCTAGCACACTCCCTATCGCACAATGTCCGCACGTTCACTTCACCTGTTACATGGGAGACAAGTATCCCAGACAAGGTAAATGCCAACCGAGGCCCGACGGGTACAGATGACGCCAGGAGCCAGGACGAGAACAACCTTAAATCCTTAAACAACAAGGACTTTTACACGCTTGCCAAGATTGTGCACTTCACAGGCAGCGCGGACGCCAGCATGTGACATATAAACCCCAGTGCCTTTAGTTAAAGACTAATATTACTAATTTGGGGGGGAAGGGGATGACAGGGGGCTGCAAAAAGTTAGCAACATGCACATATGTTCATTTATAGGTGTAAATTAAAGGGATTCAAAGCTTCATTGTTGTATAAAAAATGTTCTGTAACTTTTAATGTATTTTGAGTTTTAATTTCTCAACGGTTTCAAGATCTCTGCTTGCTGTCAATTAATGAAAGCATTCATGGTCAGAAGGGGTACTGTGGAGAGTGCCTAGAAGGGGTATGTAGACTTAGAGGCCATGCAATGTTCCTCTGGGAAATCTGGTATGCAAATGAAAAAATAATACAATGCCTCTGCAGTGCCACCTATTGGATGGTAGCTTTTCTATAAGCTACCGTCCAATAGGTGGCACTGCAGAAGCATTATATAGTCTCCCATTATAACTTCAAGCATGCCCTGACAGCCATACTGGGAGTTGTACTTGCCAGCCCCTGGACACCATCACAAGAAAGATTGGGGCGAACATGGCGCAGGGACAAAAGACATTCTCAACCTCAACTGTGTTCTCTCCTGCACAGCCCGGTTAAGAATGTGGATGAGGGGTCCAGAAAGGGGGTGGTACCACACATGAGAAGTATCAAAAACATCAATACTGTTGGGGGGGCACTAAGGGACACTATTACTGTGAGGAGACACAAAGGGTGTGGCAAAACAAAAAAAGGGGCGTCACCTAACAGAAAAAAATGCTTGTTCCTCTTTTCATTGTTCGAAAGTTGGGAGGCAGAATATTAATTACTTGTTTATCCATGTATTGTACACACTGCCTATAAATCTTGGTTATACCGCTCCCTAATGCTTTAGGATCTTGGTTGTTTTAGTAAAATCCACAATTATTATCCATGATACCCATATCAGAACACAGCCCCAGAACCAAACTCAATACATCAATACAGCACCTGAACCAAGCTCAGTACATATATACAGCACTAGAACCAAGTTCAATATATAAATACTGTACTAGAACAAAGCTAAGTACATAAATACAGTATCAGAACCAAGCTCAGTACATAATTACTGTACCAGAACCAAGCTCAGTATATAAATACAGCACTAGAACCAAGTTCAATACATAAATACTGTACCAGAACACAGCTCAGGGCATAATTACTGTACGAGAACCAGGCTCAGTATATAATACTGCACCAGAACCAAGCCCAGTATATACACAGAATCAAGGTCAGTACATCAATACTATACATGAACCAAGCTCAGTAAATAAATATTGCACCGGAACCAAGCCCAATACATAAATACTGTACCAGAGTCAAGCTCAGTACATACTGTACCAGAACCACGCTCGCAACTTAAAAGGGTTGACCAGTTTATGAATGTCACTGTCTCTCCACTTGTGTAAAATAATAAATCAACTGATACCTCTCCCCACTGCCTGCTTGTCCCTCACCGCTGGCTCCGGTCTCCGCTGTGATTGTTTACAGGCTGCTGTGATGTCCTGTGAACCTGCTGCTGCAGCCGATTATCACTGAGCAAAGTCATTGGCTGCAGCAGCTTGTTTGTAGATGGCTCAAGCTGACTGAAGCCTCTAAAAATGAGAGGTGAGCGGAGAAAGGTGAGCTGCTTTCTTATTTTACACCATGGGGAACCTGGTGAGATGGCCTTTCATAGCTTAGACAACCTGTTTAAATATAGCACCAGATCCAAGCTCAGGACATAAATACAGCACCACAACCAAGCTTATAGCATACATACAGCACCAGATCCAAGCTCAGTACATAAATACAGCACCACAACCAAGCTTATAGCATACATACAGCACCAGATCCAAGCTCAGTACATAAATACAGCACCGCAACCAAGCTTATAGCATACAAACAGCACCAGATCCAAGCTCAGTACATAAATACAACACCAGTGCCAAGTTGATAACATAAATACAGCACCACAACAAAGCTCAGTACATAAATACAGACCCAGCACTAAACTCATAACATAAATAATTGATTACCTTCAGTACATGGATACAATATCAGAACCAAGCTCAATATGTAAATACACTGAACACACTAAACAATTATGTTGCAGGGTGCTGATCAGCTGATAATGGAGCTTTGGAACATCAGAGGGGATGACTCGGAGACAGAGCCAAGATGAGGATGATCCATGTAGCTCTACAGAACACTTGCATAGAGGAAGGGCTACCATCTGGCTGAGCGGACCTAAGGGGGGCTGATTGCCCTAGCCTACACCTGCCTGGTGCCCCCCTACAAGCTGGTGGCCAGTGCCCTCTGTGTGAAAGGGTGCATATAATTATGGCCAGCCATGACTTCCAGTATTACTAGGACTCGGAGACAGAGCCAAGATGAGGATGATCCATGTAGCTCTACAAGACACTTGCATAGAGGAAGGGCTATTATCTGGCTGAGCGGACCTAAAGGGGGATGATCGCCCCAGCCTACACCTGCCTGGCGCCCCCCTACAAGCTGGTGGCCAGTGCCCTGTGTGACAGGTTGCATATAGTTATGGCCAGCCATGACTTCCAGTATTACTAAACTGTTGCATGTTGCATGGTGGGAATTGTAGTTTCCCAACAGCTGAGTGGCACAGGTTAGAGACCACTGATGTAATACATAGACTTACATGGCAACCATGTCATTCCAACTGTTTCGCATCGACATTATGCGGCCATATTTGCAATATGCAAATGCTAAGGTTAGTAGAATGGAAATTTAAAGGGGAAGGCATCCTTGTCCCCTTTGAGTTGCGGTAATAGCCGTTGCCTCTCGTTATGGGTGCCAGAATATCATCAGTCTAATATGCAGCAGAAGTATTCACCCCCCCCCCCCCCAAACCTTAAAGCGAAGGATAATTTCCATGTGTAAATATGATCATGGCAGGCACACGTAACCCCAGCCTCAGGCATCGTCCCTTCTTGTCAACATAAGGAAGTAGCACGCGGGCGCACAAACTTTAAAGCTTGTGATGTAAGTGGAAGGTACAGGAGTGACATAAAAGATCTCAGTGACATCTCTGCAGGACGTTCCTGGCCCCGCTCCCAATCCGCCTCCAGCAAATTTATCATCCCAAATAAAATCTCCTCTCCGGCTGCTCCTCCGCTGGCTGAAGAACAGACGTCTTCTATACAAACACAAACTGGATGAGCAGACGCTGCGCGGCGCCATCTTTAATGATGAGCATGAGAACTGCAGGTGACACTTTCAATAAACGGGTTGTGTACCTTCTGGACACTTTAACACAAGTGTCTTCATAGTGTGTCGGAACAAAGGCAAAGCTATAAATTTCAGGGTGTGTATATTTATGCAAATGACTGATGTCTGACCCATAGCTCTGTTTTTTTTTTATTTGTTGGACTGACGGTAGACAGCTGTCCCCCGAGGCACCGCAACAGTGAAACTGAAACAAATAGTCACTTGACTGTGTACTGCTGCGTCACCCTGGGATGACATGTCATTATAACAGGTTGCTACTTTTCCATGGTCTACCGTATAGATTAAGGAGTCATTCATATTTGTGTGGAAGTTCCATTTGGAGCTTGGGACACAGTTTTCTGTTAAAACCCGGGGCTAAATAGTGCAGCATGCTGGGCTATCCAGTCCAGGAAGATCCCAGAGGGCCTACGGGAAAGCTGGGCAAACCTGATAAAAGTCAAGTTTGGTGCTGTGTGTTGCCAGTTTGTGACGGAAAGGTTTTCTATTTCAATGGCCCCATGATGAAACAAGGAAACAGACTCTCCGGCGCAACTCATATCAGACAGCATATGGACACATGTCCGTGTGAGGTCCGATCTCCGTGGACAGTGGAAGCTGCATGTCCTATTCTCATCTGGGTCAGGAATGCTATCTTTTCTCCTTAGGGAGAGCACCTAGAATGTGATTTAGGAGACTTATAAGGCCATTCATGCTCCTCTTGGTAATATGCAAGTAAGGGAGATGGAACAATACCTCTGCAGCGCCACCTATTGGAAGGCAGCATTCCAGTATCATCTGTGATACTGACTAGATACTGCTATTAGGCTGTAATGTGTGTCGAAATACTCCTATTTAAATATGTCCTAAAGCCGGATTTATGAGTATATGTGTATTTGCGAATGCATTTGCGCATCGGGCGTTGCGTATTTGTACGCAAAACAGCATTTTTTTACTGTACTTTTTGCACACACTAAAAAAAAACGCACTTACGCTCTCAGCAATTGCAATGGCCAATTAGTTTAATGAGTTCAAAATATGGTCAATGGAGCATGCTGCATATTTTTTCGCGTGACGGAATTGCGCATTCCAAATACGCACATGTGAACTATCCCATCGAAATCAATGGTTACTGTTTTCTGCATATTGAACGGGCAAATTTTTTATTTGTAAATACATCCATGTGAATCCGGCCTTGAGGCTTCGACAAACGAGCGTGTAACAAAATACGCTCGCTACTGCAAACGAGCGCTGCCTGCGCAAATACGCTCCGTATTTGCGCAGGCACGAGCGCGAAATGCACTTGTTCATTGCACAGGAGTGAGCGTATTGCGTTCCACGTTCGGCTGTTTAAGCTCTCAGAGTGTGATATCAGATAACTATTGTACTTGCTCAGGTGAATGCACCCTTAGGCCTCATATCCACGGGGACAGATCCGCAGCGGGTCACCCGCACGCGTAATCCGCGCCCTATAGGGATGCATTGGACACGTGCAGGTAGTTAAATACCTGCGGATGTCATTTTCCCCTGAGGCGCGGATTGCGTGTGCGGGAAACCACCCGCAGCATGCTCCATTTTAGTGCGGGTCTCCCGTGGGCTTCTATTGAAGCCTATGGAAGCCGTCCGGATCTGCGGCACACCCGCAGCTGAATTCCTACTCTCCGGCGCGGGAGAGCAGGAGTTCAAAAAGAAATGGAGTGCCCGGCGCATCAGCGCGGCACGCTACCAGCGCGCCGAGCACATCCGCCGGGCCGAAGAAAGAAGATCCGGCCGCGACGGAGGGAAGATCCCCAGCGTCCGGTCAGGTAAGTAATGCTTACTTTTTAGCCTCATGTCCGCGGGAAAGGAGGGACCTGCTGTGGGATTCTGCATGAAGAATCCGCGGCGGGCCTGATTTTCCCTGTGGACATGAGGCCTTAGGCGTATTTCACAGGGCTGATAAAATGTCGCAGGATTTGTGCGTTGCAAGATGCACGAATCACACATGAATATGAACCTATTCCGCTGTGGGAAAAAATTGCGCCATGTCTTATCTTTGGGCGTGCCCTCGCATCACCCATTGTTTGCTAGTTGCACGCGAGTGCGATGCGATGTGGGGTTTCCCACTGAAACCTGTCAGCCGCAGTGGAGGATCGCTACTTACCCGAATAAAAAAGCCTTCCATCCACGGGGATATCGCACTCGCCCGCGTGAAATTAGCCTTTTCCTGGTGCTTTTTAATAATACCTCCCTGCTTTTTTACAGGCTTGTTTTTGGTCACACAGAGTTTCTGCACTTTTTGTCGTTTTTTCCTCCCCTACAGAAAAGCCTATGGGAAAAGACCAGAAAAAAAATGGCGCACACAGAGGATGCAGAATTTTTTAAAATAATGTCATGGACCAAAAAAAAGACCAAAGGCGAGAAAAAAATGCCACTGCAAAAAATGCGCTGTCTGGGGAACGCGTCACAATTCTCCATTCACCTACAGATCACATGCAATTTATTTCCTGTAAGACAAGCCGCAAAGCGCAACAGCAGAAAAAACGGCGCAAATCTGGACCCATATCGCACTTGCAAACCTGTGATTTTTATGCAAGTGCGATGCGGTGTGTAATAAAATTGCATCGCACTCGCATCGCCCATTCTTCCCTATAGGCACAAAAACGCATGACATCGCGCTCCCCCGAAATTCGCATGCACATGTGAGCGCAATGCGATTTTTTTTTTCAGCTCTCATAGGGACGAATGGGCGATTCTTAAACAGACTCATCCGAAAATAGGACAGTTTTTATCTTGCACAGCATTTACATGTGCGATTTTTCTCTCGCAGCGATGCAAGAAGCGATGCGATGAAGAATTGTCGCAGGTCCTATTTTTGGGTGATGCTGCTGAAGAATCTCCATTCTTCCCTATAGAAGCAGAAACAAATTGCGCCGCGCTCGCATGTACGTGTGAGTTCATGGGGCTGCCATGCATTGCTGCTTCCATAGGGAATATTGGGGATTCACACATGCATGTGGATTACAAGTGCGGCTCTGCGATGGGACTTCTTGCCATCCGCACGGCGATCCCCATGATTGCAGGCTATCGCACCCGAGAAGTCATCAAGGGAGGGAAAGTCGCGGCTTTCCAATCGCGCAGAAGTCGCGGGATGACAGCATGGTGCGCTCCCCTCCCCAGCAGTAGCGCCCCCCGCCCGGGGCAGCAGACTGGCGGCTCTGCCGGCTGCGGGGCTGATAACGATGAGGAGGAGGCGGCGCCGCTGCTCTCACACTCCCATTGTTCACAGACTCGGCACTGGCGCCGCACTGGCTGTAACCCCTGCACTGCCGGCAGACATCCGGCTACAGTGTACAGCAGGGCAGGGGAGACCTGATACAGCTACTAGCAGACATGGCAGGATCACTGTATATAGGATACAGCTGCGGTATATACCAGTAGTAGACATGGCAGGATCACTGTATATAGGATACAGCTGCGGTATATACCGGTAGTAGACATGGCAGGATCAGTATATAGGATACAGCTGCAGTATATACCGGTAGTAGACATGGCAGGGTCACTGTATATAGGATACAGCTGCGGTATATACCGGTAGTAGACACGGCAGGATCAGTATATAGGATACAGCTGCAGTATATACCAGTAGTGGACAGGGCAGGATAAGTATATAGGATACAGCTGCAGTATATACCAGTAGTGGACAGGGCAGGATCAGTATATAGGATACAACTGCAGTATATACCAGTAGTGGACAGGGCAGGATCAGTATATAGGATACAGCTGCGGTACATACCGGTAGTAGACATGGCAGGATCACTGTATATAGGATACAGCTGCAGTATATACCGGTAGTAGACATGGCAGGATCAGTATATAGGATACAGCTGCAGTATATACCGGTAGTAGACATGGCAGGATCAGTATATAGGATACAGCTGCAGTATATACCGGTAGTAGACATGGCAGGATCACTGTATATAGGATACAGCTGCGGTATATACCGGTAGTAGACATGGCAGGATCAGTATATAGGATACAGCTGCAGTATATACCGGTAGTAGACATGGCAGGATCAGTATATAGGATACAGCTGCAGTATATACCGGTAGTAGACATGGCAGGATCAGTATATAGGATACAGCTGCAGTATATACCGGTAGTAGACATGGCAGGATCAGTATATAGGATACAGCTGCAGTATATACCGGTAGTAGACATGGCAGGATCAGTATATAGGATACAACTGCACTACACAGTATACACATCAGCATGACAGTATATACCCGATACAGCTACAACTGCAGTATATAGTAGACATGGCATGATCACAGTATAGAAGATACAACTGCACTTACAGTATAAACATCAGCATGGCAGTATATACCCAATACAGCTAGAAGAACTACAGTATATAGTAGACATATCAGCATGACTGTATACATGATTCATCTGTAATAAGTAAACACATGATACATCTGTAATAATAACAACAGTATATAGTACACATAATATGTATGTGTGTGTGTATATATATATATATATATATATATATATATATATATATATATGCTGATATGTCATGTATACCTTATATATGTAAGCATACTATACTATATGTATGTATACTATATACTGCTGATATATATATATCAGCAGTATATAGTATACATATCAGCATGACAGTATATACCTGATACAGATATAAGAAGAACTTCAATATATAATAGACATAGCATGACTATATACATGATACATCTGTAATGATAACATTATAAAGTTTACATATCAGCAGTTTAATATACATATCAGTAATATATAGTATACATATCAGCATGACTATATACATGATACATCTGTAATGATAATATTATATAGTATACATATCAGCATGAATATATACATGATACATCTGTAATGATAATATTATATAGTAAACATGGTAGTATATAGTATATATATCAGCAGTATATAGTAGACATATCAGCATGACTATATATATGATACATCTGAAATAAATATACATGATACATCTGTAATAATAACAGTATATAGTATACATATCAGCATGACAGTATATACATGATACATCTATAGTAAGGGCAAAAACTCATGGACGCATGCACTAATACGCTCGCTGCTATGAAACGTATTAGAGCATGAACCCATTTTTCTTTGACTATTTAAAAACCGCGCTATTCCGCGCAAGTTTGAAAAAAGAAAAAAGCGGGAAGATATCTTTTCTCAGGCGTAGTATTAACGGGCAAGAATCTCGAAAGTGAAAATGGTTTCGTTTTGTCCCAATATGCAGTCGTCATTTTCACGCCCGCATAATGGGACAAAATCGTGTCCATCTGTTTAAGCCCTAACAATGTATAGTATACATATCAGCATAACAGTATACACATGATTTATCTATAATAGTAGCAATTAGAGATGAGCGAACACGTTCGGCTCCGCCCCTTTTTCGCCCGAACACCGAACTTTGCGAACACTTCAGTGTTCGGGCGAAAAAGTTCGGGGGCCGCCGTGGCAGCGCGGGGGGGTGCGGCGGGGAGTGGGGGGGAGAGGGAGAGAGAGAGGGCTCCCCCCTGTTCCCCGCTACTGCCGCCCGCGCCGCCGCGCATCTCCCCGCCCCCGGCGGCACCCGGACACTTACGCGCGAACACTGCAGTGTTCGGCAAAGCCGGTGTCCGGGTGCGGATGTGTCCGTAACGGACACGTTCGCTCATCCCTAGTAGCAATATACAAGTACAAATGCACATATCAATATGTATATCTGAAGCCCCATTTACACACAAAGATGATCGCTTAAAATTCCTCAGAAACTGACAGTTTTGAGCGATCATTTTGCATAGGTACTAATGGGCTAATCACACCATTAGTAGCTAACTAGCTTCATTTGCATGTATTTAGAGAACGACGGGTGGTCTGTTCTCTAAATACATCTGCTTTGTTCTGCAGTGGGCTGCGGGCTCCATACAATGCTAACAGCTCTGCCCACGGAGAGCACAGCATGCCGCCCCTCCTGTCAGGGACAATACCAGATGTCCGGCATCACTCTTCTATAAATCCCATTCACCGATGAGGTACCTTACCATGCAAAGCCACCAAATGGGGATCATGGACCTCCCAATCCCCAAAATCAGTCCAGCAATATATGAAGTCAGGGGCGTAACTATAGTGGGTGCAGGGGATGCGGTCGCACCCGGGCCCAGGTGCTTTAGGGGGCTCATAAGGCCTCTCTTCTCCATATAGGGAGCCCAGTACTATTAATAAAACATTATAATTAGGGGCCCTGCTACACATTTTGCATTGGGGCCCAGAAGCTTAAAGTTACGCCTCTGTATGAAGTAGTGGCAGCATCATAGGCATACCAGCAGGGGGTGCCGGGGTCGCAATGGCAACCCAGCCCCTGCACTTGAGGGGGCCCAGAGGCCGTCCTCTAGCATATGCAGGTCACTTTCACTTTGCACTGTCGGCGGCCGTTGGCTAAGTTAGTGCTGTCCGGCTGACAGCACAAGCAAGGAGGAGAGTAGGAGAAGGGAGGGGGGAGGACAGGGGAAGAGGAGGAGGGTGGGGGAAGGAGCAGAGAGGACACAGACACAGACTTACCGGCACACGGGCACAGCACAGCACAGCATCGAGTGGCCCAGGGATGATGTAATCTCCCTGCTGCTTCCCTACTGCTGACACTGATTACACCTGCTCTCCTCAGCAGAGAAGTAGTCCGTGCACTAGGGTATGTATTTATCTATCTATCTATCTATCTATCTATCTATCTATCTATCTATCTATCAAGCCTTGATAAAGACGTATTGTTGAAACGTTACCTTTTTACAACATGGAGCAATAAAGAGAATTTGATCCTATCCTGCACCTTTGATGCTGCCACTACTTCATATATTGATGGTCTTATCAGGAGGGATTTCTTTCATCGATTTTATTTTAAGTCAGCGATGAACGAAGAGTGCACAGTAAGTGCACGATGGGCACGCATTTACATGCAACAGCTATCACTCAAAAGCCGTCATTTGGATGAATTTTGAGTGATAATCTTTGCGTGTAAATGGGTCTTAAATTTACAATAGCAATATTAGGGCTTAAACAGACGGGCGTGATTTTGTCCCATTATGCGGCTGTGGTAATCACAACCGCATAGAATCCTAGAATGGTAGAGTTGGAAGCGACCTCCAGGGTCATCGGGTCCAACCCCCTGCTCAGTGCAGGATTCACTAAATCATCCCAGACAGATGTCTGTCCAGCCTTTGTTTGAACACTTCCATTAAAGGAAAACTCCCCACCTCCCGTCGTAACCTGTTCCACTCATTGATCACCCTCACTGTATAATATCTAATTTGCCTCTCCTCCCTTTCAGTTTCATCCCATTGCTTCTAGTCTTTCCTTGTACAAATGAGAATAGGGATGATCCCTCTGTACTGTGACAGCCCTTCAGATATTTGTAGACCCCTATTAAGTCTCCTCTCGGCCTTCATTTTTGCAAGCTAAACATTCCCAGATCCTTTAACCGTTTCCTCATAGGACATGATTTGCAGACCGTTCACCATCTTGGTAGCGCTCTCTGAACTTGCTTCAGTTTGTCTTTTTTAAAGTGGGGTGCCCAGAACTGGAAACAGTATTCCAGATGAGGTCTGACTGAGGGCTTATTTACACGAGTGTATATCGGCTGGCGTTTTCACGTCCGGCCGATATACGCTTCCATCTCAGCAGTTCCCCCCTTCCCTCCCCCTCACCGGCTCTCTGCTTCTCTCTTCCACTCCTGTGTTTGCAATGGGAGGGGGCAGGACGAGGCAGAGCTAAGCTCCGCTCTGTCCTACCCGCTCCCATTGCTGACTGCGGACAAGGGGCAGGAAGGGGGCGATAGCTTAGCTCTGTGCCCATCCCACCCACTCCCATTGCAAACAGCCGGAGGGGAGGAGAGAGGCAGAGAGCTGGTGAGGGGGACGGAACTGCTCAGATGGATCTATTAGTATACCCATGTATTTTTCACATGTGTTGCTGCTTAGCCCAATTCCTCCCATTCTGTATGTGCTTTTTTATTTTTCTTGCCCAGATGTAGGACTTTGCATTTCTCCTTGGTAAATACCATTCTGTTAGTCGCTGCCCACTGTTCAAGCTTTTCTAGATCTTTTTGAATACTCTCTCTCTCTTCTCCCTAGTGTTAGCTATTCCTCCTAGCTTTGTGTCGTCGGCAAATGTGATCAGTTTCCCATCAATTCCCTCCTCCAGATCATTTATAAACATGTTGAACAACACTAGGCCTAGGACAGAGCCTTGCTGTACCCCACTTGATACATTCTTCCACTTGGATGTGCAGCCATTTATGACCCCTCTTTGAGTACGATCACTCAGCCAGTTGTGAATCCACCTAACAGCTGCCTTGTCAATCCCAGATTTGGTCATTTTTTCAATAAGTATGGTATGAGATACTTTGTCAAATGCTTTACTAAAGTCAAGATACACTATATCCACCGCATTTCCCTGATCAACCCAGTTGGTGCTAGTATCGTAGAAGGAAATTAGATTAATCTGGCATGACTTATTTGTTACAAACCCATGCTGGCTCTGGTTAATAACTGCAATTTTATCCAACTACTTGCATACATGCTGTTTAATAAAATTTGCTTAAACAGGACAAAACAAAACCACTGATCTGTCCCCAACACCTTTTATTCCAGTCTCCAACACATTCCCATCTTTACTGAACGGCTTAAAGTTTCCAAATATTTTCAAGGCTCATACAAGACAGATTAATGTTGTCCAGTAACATCATACCTTTGGGCCATCACCAGGCTTCCTATTGAAGAAGTCCCCAATCCCCTGAAAAGCTATAACGTCTTTTGTGAATTCTCCATATGGGGGACCGCCATGGGGTTGCCACCCAACCCTTCCGAACCGCATAGGAGCGCATGAAAATATTCACTAGTTACACATTCATACATCCTTTGCTCTTGAGTCAGTTGCAATAACTTCAAGATTTCAGGGTCCGATGCAAGATTTGTAATCACACCCCTATGTGTAATACTGGTGTCTATTTATGTGGCAACCCTATGGCTACATCCTGGTGTTCAGAATCATAGGAATGTTGGGTGGCAATGCCAGTTGGTGCTGTAATGGTGCCCATAGTGGTCGTAAACCTGCTTTCCCTGTAGCTTTTATAATAAGGAATTAGTTGAGTAGAATTTCACAGGTTTCTAGTTACCGGAGATATTTTTATTATATTTCTTTAGATAGGTATTTCCACCTCCACAGAATATGCCATAAATCGGTGTACATCCCGCGTTTAAGTCCAAAATGTGGATCTTTTATGAGAGCACTTTTATTTCCATAGCTCCCACAGCAATAAATGTAGAGAGCCAGCTGTCTATTCTTCTCCACCCTGATGTGTTGCCATCAGCACCATATCACACATTTAAGGCATATCACGTGGAAATTGGAATAACACTTTTGGCCGGATTTACACAATTGTATGGGTATTTCTTTGCAAATTTGCGGACTGGCACTGCGTATTTACAAGCACATATGCACAGGAAAACAGGACATGGTGCATATTTTTTGCGCGACCGAAATGCACTTGACAAATTCGTGCATGTGAACGAATCCATGGAAATCAATGGGTTCTACTTTCTGAATCAATGTGCGCTCATATGTGTCCGCGTGTATAATTGATATTTTCATTTGCATTTAAAAGGACCGATCCTCTCATTTTTTCAAAAATGTTTTTTCTCTTTATTTTCCCTTTCTCGTATTTTTTGTATTTGATTATACATAGTTAAGGGCTCAGCGCATCTGCTGGGAGCGCAGTCCTGGTTTTTCCTATTGCCGTTTATATAGATTAAAACACAAGAATTAGGGCTTTTACCCACTAGCGTTTTTTTAACGTTGCGATATCGTTGCGTTTTTTTTACTGCAAATGTCAATTGGGACTTTCTAATGTTAAAATCGCATCGCACAAAAATCGCAGAAGCGCAAACTTGCGATTTTTTTGCGATGCGATTTTAACATTAGAAAGTCCTATTGACACCTGCAGAAAAAAAAAACGCAACGATATCGCAGCGTTAAAAAAACACAAGAGGGTAAAAGCCCTAAATCAGTTTTAGGGCTCAGTCAGACGGGCGTGTTTTTGTTGAGCATGTTTTTTGCGTTTCCGATTTGTATCTATTAGTACCAGTGCTTTTCAATGGTAGCGGTCACATGTCTGTTTCTTACATGTGCAAAAAAGTTTCCCTGGTAAAAAATAGGACAACGAATCGCAAAATGCAACTAAAATTCGCACATAAAGTGCGGTGCCATCGCTCTCTGCTGCTGCGGCTGTAACAGCTGCAGCAGGGGATTCCTTGGATGTGAAACTCGCGGGAGTTTTAGCTGTGGCAGAGGATTTCAGTGCTGTCACAGTGTTCAGTGATGAGGGGACTCCCCGTGGAGATGAAGAAATCCTTTGCCACAGCTGTGCCAGAGGATGACGATCTTCTCTGTATGTCAGTGGGGCCGCCGCTGCTACCGCCAGCCCCATTAATGACAAGGTGAAACCCCTGGATGTGACAGCATCCAGGGGTTTCACATCCAAAGAATCCCCTGCTGCAGCTGTCACAGCCGCAACAGGGGATAGTGATGGGACCACAATTTTATGTGCGAATTTTGCCCAACAAGTGTGAATTTTACAACGTGACGCCCACTTTTTTGACGCACGCATTTTGCGTTTGTTTCACGCAACTAAAGGCGCAACAAAAAAACGTCCGTCTGATTGAGGCCTGAGTTAGAACAAAGGAAACGTATCATTCTGCTGTAATGCATACTTAAAATGTAAAACCATTTCTCCTCGTATATGACAGTCCTTTAATAAAATACTTTTGAACCATAAAAAAAAAATTCTTTTTTGTGTTTATTTTTGGAATTTCTCTGTTCTTAAAAATAATTCCAGGCATAATTTATATCTGCTTTCAAAATGACTGATTTTATCTTTTTTTTTTTTTTCAAAAGCATTTTTTTTTTTACATTTTTTCACTTATTTTTGTTTAGACATTTTTGAAATATTTCGGTATTCATTTTTGGAATTTGGCTATTGTTCAAAAAAAGTGGAATCGAACCGGAGAAATTACCCAGTGTGACCCTGAATGAAATGTAATGTGGAGAGGACTTATATTGGACTTTTCTGGTCATTTTCCTAAATCTAAGTGAAACTGTATTTTAAAAATGGCTAAAGAGTTTTTGCAGTATCGGCGGCCACAACAAAGCTTGAGTTTATTGGTAAATGCCTCTAGATGAGCATGGCCGGTGATTTATGGCATTAGAGCCTGACAGGGCTGTCAGTGAAGATTGTGTAAAATATGAAACATTAGATGTAGGACGTAGTGAGATGTCAGCGAGTTATTTACGTCGCTGGAATATCTGCGCAGGACTCCCCGCACACAGCGCCCATGGGCACATCTGCTGCTCTGTTCTTCGTTCTTCTGTTCTTGGTGACACATAAATCACAAAATGTTCCTGGAACGTCAGGCTTGTCCGACAAGTAACGATATATTTTGTGATCAGATTAATATTCTGATAAGTCACTCATCGCGTCTTCTGTCTTTACCTGCAAATAATTTCCTGCCGTTGCCACTTATCCGACATCCCATCAATCCAGCAAAGGTCACAAATAATCACTTTTTACATTTTTTTTCATTTAACTTTTTTACATTTCTTCTTCAGTCTCATGATTTTGCTTTTAATAGTCTTCATTATCAGAAAAAAAGTCATTGCGATTTTTTTTTCATTTAGTTCATTTTTTGTATTTGTTTACATTAAAAATGAAATGTGTGGGTGTGTGTGTATATATATATATATATATATATATGTACACATGGAAATTTGAATATTTTTGAACAAATATCAGATTAGCAGGGCTTCTGTCTCAACCAGACAACTCCGGTCTCAGATTGGTGAGTCAATCAATATGTATTATTGCAAAAAGTTGTAACGATTTAAAGGGGTTGTCACTAGAAATGAGCGAGTGTACTCGTTAAGGGAAATTGCTCGAGCGAGTATCCCCATTTTCGAGTACATGCCTGCTTGCCCGAAAAGATTCAGGGGCCGGCGGGGGAGAGCGGGGGTAAACGGGGGGGGGGGGGGGAATCTCTCTCTCCACCTTGCTCACTCCCACAACTCACCGCTCACCCCTGCCGAATCTTTCGGACGAGCAGGCATGTCCTCGAAAATGGCGATACTCGCTCGAGTAATTTGCCTTAACGAGTACGCTCGCTCATCTCCAGCTGTCACACTTTCTAAAAATGTTTTAAACAGCTGACTATGGCGTAAAACATAAAAGAAGCAAGACTCACCTCTCTTCTCCCTCCAGTAAGCAGCACAGCGGTTCCCGCAGCCTGGTCTGTGTTTACAGCGGAAGTCAGGTGACCACTGCAGCCAATCAGTGGGCATTGAACATTCTCCTGGAATCAGCACTTTCATCCTGGGAGCCATAATGCCAGGGATGTTGATGCTGCGGTCTCTGATTGGCTGCAGCAGTCACCTGACTTCCACTGTAAACACAGCCTGAGAGAGTGTTGCTTGCCGGAGAGAGAAGAGAGTTGAGTGTCGCTGCTTTTGTTTCTTTAGGTGATGGCTAGCTGCTTAAAAAAAAAAAATTAAAGTGTGACAACTCCTTTAAATTTTTCTTTGACCTCCAAGGATAAGTTCACACGTAACAGAAATGGTGTGGAAACTCCACTCCAAAATCTGCATCATTTTGAAGTCAAAGACCGAGTCAAATCTGCACCATTGGTGTGGGTTTTGATGTTGATTTTGGTGCACATCTATAACTTATTTCAATAGAAAGGGTGAAGTGTGATCATTCATCCTGCATCATAAATCATTGGTGGCACATCCTTCGTTCAGACGGCAAGATGTGCAACTAACAATAATGAGATTTTTTTTCAAGAGCTTTTACGCAAAAGATGCAATCAGCCAATTAATGTGTCCCCATTCGTCAGCTGATTCGGTAGACCTTCGCATAGGCCAATCGAGGACATTAAAAACGTTCTCCAGGACTTTTACTATTAATGACCTATCTTCAGTATAAGTCATCATTAGTTGACTGGCAGGGGTCTATTGCTCGGGATGCCAGCCAATTAGCTGATCCCAGGGTCCACTGCCAGTGTGGACAGTGCAGGAAGCAAGTAGCGCTGTACTTATTGCAGTTGCCTGGTTTGGTATTGCTGGCACAGCTCCCACTGAATTCAATGGGAGCTGTGCCTTTGCTACCAAACTGGCTTACTTCATTGTTGACAGCACTATCTGTTTCCAACGCTATTCGTACTGCGACAGCGGGCCCGGGGATTAGCTGAATGGTGGTGATCCTGAATGGCAGACCCCACTAGGCAACTAGTAATGACCTATCCTGAGAACAGGTCATCAATAGTAAAGGTCCTGGAGAACCTCCTTAGTTATTGGGGAATGAATCTTACGCAGATATTTCAGCAATCTAAAAAGTGCTGCCTAACTAGATCTAAACAGAACCAAACTGAAAGCTATTGAAATCAACGGGGATAAAAGGGTAATTTAAAAAAAAAATTTAATTCTATTTCTCTGCTTCAAAAACAGAAAACCGAGATGGAATTACAACTGATAGCCTTTAGCTGTTCCCCTTTTTTCTGTAAAACATTATGACTGTGTGAAATAAATGGCGTCAAATCAATATAAACACATTCCCTTCATCCAAAACAAGCAAACTGATACCATGAATGTAAATATTTTAACTCCATTTGTTGAATCTTGGACGTATTACAATTGTGGCCCCAAAGGGCATTTACCCCCCAAACGAAAACAAAATTATCAGTAGACATGAGTTGTCCTCTTCTGTCAAGTTCTTAAAAGATAATAGCGAGTTCATTCCTGGAATCCTGAAAGACAAATATGCCTCGTTATGTAGCAATATGAAAAGGAGGAATGTATCACCAGACAGATTTGGTAACAGCCCCCTGGGATCCGCCAAGGGCCTATATTAGCGGTCAGACGGCTTTTTGCCAATAACAGATATATTTAAATTAACCACCGAATTGAATTTCGACAGAGGAGGACGACTCAAGGACTTGTATTTACTGGGATTCTTAAGACAGGAAATGCTCGTTAAGGTGTTGAATATTTTTGAAATGCTGTGTGCCTATCTGTTAGTCAGGAAGCTTTGTCCTGGGCAGCACTGACGCCCCAGGCTGTCATAGGGCACTTGTAAATCCCTTCTCTAAAGTGTCTGTGAGGTTTGGAAGGGGGCGAGGAGGGAGACAGCTCTTCAGGACATGAGAACAAACTGGATTATCCCAGAGCTGTTAAGGACGGCTCAGCTGTCAGTCTGTGTTATCAGAGCCTGTCTCCACACTGCTGGGACTGGAGCTACTGGTGTGTTTAACATAACCCACAAACAGATATGTGGACAGAGCGGAGACAGGGTCATCGGTGTAGACCTCTGGTACATCAACCCCTCCGCGCCCACAGTGACAGTCCTATGTCGCCTACAAGTCACTAGGCCTTAGTCACTGTGATATTGCAAAATTTTTGACCAGTAATTCAATTATTAACAGATTTTTTTTGATCAGATGCAAATGACCTCTTATGATGTTTTGGGCTGGTCTGAGGTTGGTTGCTGCCCCACAACATGTTTAATACCTGATGGTTATACTAGGGCTAATATTGCATGCAAGCAAAGTCCTACTGTAGATTATACAAAAATACATGATGGCGATCGTGGAACAGGAACTCCCTGATGCACAAGCCGGTTTTCACTAAGGAAGAGGAACAAGAGGCCAATTTACAAATCTCCGCTGGATCATGGAAAAGGCCCTCAAATACCAGAAGGAGGTGTACATATGCGTTCAATTGCATTGAACATGGCAAGCTGTGGTCAAACAGGAGTCCCGGATCATCTGGGGCAACTCATACAGTTGTTATATGTGAACCATGAGGCTATGGTCAGGACCACCACCGGTAACACGGAATGGTTCAGAATGGGGAAAGGCACACATACGGCAAGGCTGCATCTTATCCCCTTCATTGTTCAACCTGTATGCAGAGGTGATCTTCAGGCAATGCAATTAGATGAATCCAACATCAAAGTCAAGATCAGTGGAAGAAACATCAACAGTCTTAGATATGCAGATGATACAACCTCGCTGGCAGAAAGTCAGGAAGATCTTGAATAACTGATACTAAAAGTTAAAGAAGGAAGCGCAGAAGCCGGCCTCTACTTGAATATCAAGAAAACGAAGATCATGTCAATAGATGGTAACAGAACGGGAAAAATCTAAATCAACAATGAAGAAATCGAAGCAGTTCAAGACTTCATCTTCCTCAGATCGAAAATTGACCGCATGGGAGAATCAGGACCTAAAATAAAACGATGAAACAAACTAGATAGCAGCTCAATGTTCAGTATGGATAAGATCTGGCAAAACAAAGACATAAGCATTGCAACTAAATGCCAGAAAGTCAACACAATCATCTTCCAAATCACAACTTATGGCTGTGAAAGTTGGACACTGAAGATAATAGATTGGAGGAAGATTGATACCTTTGAACTTCGGTGCTGGAGGAAACTCCTACAATTCCTTGGACTGCCAAGATCACGGACAAAACAGTCCTAGACCGCGTAAAACCAAAGTTTTTATTGGATGGCAAAATTATGAAATGGAAACTCTCATACCTCAACCACATAATGCGAGCCAATTCATTAGAAACACTAAATCTTTGGAGTGGTCAGTGGCAAAAGAAGACCCGGCCCCCAAAGAACTCGCTTGCTTGATACTATTAGAGATGAGCGAGCATACTCGCTAAGGACAATTGCTCGAGCGAGCATTGTCCTTACTGAGTATCTCCCCGCTCGGAAGAAAAGGTTCGGCTGCCGGCGCGGGTGACAGGTGAGTTGCGGCGGTGAGCAGGAGGGAGTGGGGGGGAGGGAGAGATCTCCCCTCCGTTCCTCCCTGCTCTCCCCCCCAGCTCCCCGCCGCCGCCGGAAGCCGAATCTTTTCTTCTGAGCGGGCAGGTACTCGCTAAGGGCAATGCTCGATCGAGTAATTGCCCTTAGCGAGTATGCTCGCTCATCTCTAGATACTATCAAAGCTGACAACAACATGCAAATGATCGAACTGAAAGAAGCCGTATAAAACAGAACTGCGTGGGCTGGGCCGATCTATAAAGTGTCTGAGAGTCCACCCCAACTGAACGGATATAGATAGATATCTGATGGGGATATCTTTCCTGCAATTTCTGTAGTGTTGCACCAAAGCCACCGAGCTAGCACCTTTTACAGTAAATGGTAACGCTATGGTGTGCCTGTTGAGAGTACCAAAAGTCATTAAAGGACAAAATCCTGTCCCAGGACTGGAGGGGGTTAGATTAGTTGCAGTTCGTCTCTGCTGTCCATCCAATCTATGGGTTCTGGTTTTGGCCAACCAAGATAGCCAACGCAATCTTCAGACTACCTAATGCCCACAGTGCATTGATACTGTTAGACTACTAACGCACTACATCTACTCTGTGATTGGTTGGAGCTGCTTATGTGATCAGCACTGGCCAATCAGAGTGCAGTGAACAGTGTGCATTAGGTAGTTAGAAAATTACTGCAGCCATCTTGGAAAGCAAAGCACAGCACCTGAAACGGGTGGATTGGAGGGGCGGCAGGTAATATAACGCCTCTCCCTCATGTCTTGGGACAGAATTGTGTCCTGCAACCAGAGGATCACACTAATTCATATCCCTTTGAGTGATTAATAGTGAGTGCAATAACCTAAATGATGTTTTATTGTCTGTTTGCAATGCACTTGCTATCATTTGTATGCAGGGCATCGGGGTGTAGCTATAGGATGCGCAGAAGTAGTGGTCGCACACAATTCCTGATGTCTGATGGGGCCGAAAGGTCCTTCTGTCATATAAGGGGACATCAATCTTATAAATGCATTTGGTAAGTAGGGGTCCTGTTATAGATTATGTACTGGGATCCATGAGCTGGAAGTTATGCTTTTGCCAGGGCAATGCGCACAAGATGGATGAGGGTCATCATTATATTTAAAGGGGTTGTCCTGGCACAAATGACTTTTCCAACAGTGGCTCCAAATGTGTTAAAACAATAAAAGCAGCTACACTGATTCTCACATCCGGGGATCGAGCAAGGCGAATCCTAAAGTCCTCCTGGTCTTTATTTATGAACGGCTACCACTTAACCACTGCAGCCACAATGGTCAAGTGCTCTTCTCCTGGCATCATGGCCACCAGCATATAAGTGGTGATGCATCGGGTGAGCACCACGGCTGCTTCAGTGCATACCAGATACAGCACTGCTCATTGTATAGCGGCTGTGCCTGGTATTGCAGCTCAGTCCCATTGACGTGAACAGAACTGAGCTGCTCTCAGGCCCCATAACCCATTAATGTGATGTCACTGACTCAAGGAATGGAGGAATAAAGAAGTATTTGATATATGTACCTGGTATGCTGTCACTCTTTACAGATACAGATCTTTGCACATGAGTCTTGGGCTCAGACTCCTCAGTGATGGGCATTCAGGATCTAAATGATCCAGCTATTGAAATACAAACCAAGGAAGTGCCGCAGGCTAACTGTGTTTGGATAACTCACTGACCCAAGAAGAAGCCATCGCCTCTTCAGATAGCTTATTGATGGAGATCCCAAGTTGCGGACACCCATAATCAACAATTGATGACCTCTTTAAAGTAAAGGCCCATTTACATACACAGATCTTTCAACGGATTAAAAGATCAGTGATCGTTTTGCATAAAGTATTAATAGGCACTAATTGCTATTAGTACTTTACCAGCTTCACTTGCATGCAAATGAGTTTCTGGGAGCTGTTGCAGAACTCAGCAGGACGTCTGAGCTCTGTAATTAGTTCTATTGTTCAACCATGGGCTGCTAAGAGAAAATAATGTCATCTCTAGCTCCCCGTGGAGAATTCAGCACCATGGACAGCGGACACAGCATGCGGTCCTGCTTATCAGCTGTTCTGCTGAATGATGGTTTTCAAGCAGAACTAAAATCCATAGTTCGGCAGAAAACTAAAAGATGGGCACATTTAGACACAATGTTATGATCGTGTGGGCAAACTAAGAACGGGGCCCACACGATCGTGACCAAATGAGAAAGAGATGGATGCACAACTGTTTCTGACAGGTTACAGACAACTGTCCCTAAGCTACCAGGAGGATGACATGGCCCTATGTGAGTGGGGAACATCGCCCCAATGAGGGAGGCCCAGCTGTCTTCGGAACTGGGCCTAGCTGATCCTAGGAACCACACCACAGAACAGGAGACATACACATGACACTTAACAGGGACAGAACAACAGGACACACAGAGCAGAGAACAAGGCATGCAGCAGGCAAAATGCAACCACTAGTAACAGATAGTAAGCTGAATGTAAATACCAGGTATTAGTTGATATTTCGTACAAAACATGGAAGCTAGCAGGCCACTTCATGGCTCCTGGCTATACTGCTAGTCCCTACACTAACCAAGAGTCCAGCAGAACCAGACACAGTTCACACAGCAAGCTGCACAGGACAGGACACAGATCCCAGGTCACACAGCAAGCGGACACAAAACTGACAGAAAATAAACGTACAAATGGACATGAACCAGACAGACTCCACCCAGAGCTCACATGAACACAGATGAAACTCACAGCTATGTGTCCTCATACGGGGGGATAGACAGTCAGCCACCGAGCGGACATAGGGAACTGTGTCAGGGATCCACCAACTGACACACAGAGCAAGACATAAGACGTTTGGAGACTGCACCTGTAAAGGGGAAAGGAAAAGGGGCACTGCATGAACTGCAGACTAGGACTACAGGTGTCCAAACCGTCTTTAGGGAAGCAGAAAGACACAACAGACCTACTTGCAAACACAGATCTGAGTGGGAACCAAACAGATAAAACCAAACAGTACAAGACCAGCCTCAGACTGAAGGAGCTGGGTTTATATGTGCTGCACGCTAAAGGGGATTGGCTGCTGGAGAATATCTCACCCAGCCAGCTCAATTAACCCTCAACCACCTGTGGAGCTGTGCTGCTAGGAAGCTTAGAACTACAGATCCCAGCAGCACACGTAACACAATGATTATTGTTCAAAAGATGGCTTTTAAGTGAATTTTGAGTGATAATTGTTGTGTCTAAATGGGCCTTAAGTTTGTCATCCATTTTTTGTGCTATAAGCCGAATGTACTGTACAATGTGCAATGTTAAGTGGAATCCATTATTTCTGTTCTGCTTAACTCAAATGTTCAGATAACTGTGATATGTAAATTAGCTTTGCCCCATTCGATGGGCGGTCCAGTGCAGTCTTCGTTCTGGGCTTTCTCCCTCTCCAGTGTTTGAAAAATCCCCCCTTTCCCCCCTTAGTAACGTCTCCTCCTCTGCCAGCTGGAGACGGCATGCATTCCATCATGACCGTGCTTGCACTGTGAGTCCTCGGCAGCAATGACGTCCTGCGCATGCGTCGTCATCAGTGTGGCGCCAATAGGGTGATGATAGAATGCGTGAGCCTGATCAGTGGGGGTCTGACCGCTGTGCCTACAACCAATCATGAGAACAGGGATCCCATATGAATGTGCACCACCAGCCCATATAGTTCAGTGGGACTGCTGGAGACAGACGAGCGCTTGAACTGAACGGAACCCATTGAAATGAATGAACATTAGCGTACATGCTTAACCAACGTTCCATTCAATGGGGGACTTTGAGGACACACATTCTCGTAATCACAGTGGTTGGACCCTCACCGATCAGATAGTTGATACGGGATACCTCCTTTTCATAGGACAACCCCTGTATGACATCAGGAGTCACATAAGGCACATCTACAGCTTCCCGCACCTCGCTCACAATGCTCTTTTGTATAGGATGCTATGCTTTTGCTGTGGTGTAAATGTCAGATAGGCGATGAGATCAACAAGTAAAAGGTAAATTGTTCTGCATGGCGCCGATCTTTAGTGCTCCCCTAATTTTGTGTCTTTCTTAATAATAATCTGGGTCTCGCCATGTGAAACAATGGAGGCCATTCATGTGTTAGAAGGTATTTCTGCTATTTTCTGACTCAAGCAGAGTAATTACCTCTGGGTAATAATTATTAAATATTGTCATATAGAAGAACACGGAGGAGGAATTATCAGCTTACTGCGGTCTGCACTAATGAAATAGGTCATGGGAAGCAGTGGTGTGCCTAGAGGAGAGGGGCCCCCTAGCAAACATCAAGAGGGGCCAGATATGCAACCCTGCACAGAAGGGCTCGAAGTTTGTTTGCTCCTCCATATACTTTTATGTTCTAGAACCTTCAGGAATGCCATGATCTGTCAGGTTCACATATTTTATTTGCCTCTTCTTAAAGGGAATGTCGACCATTCTACAGAATAGATAAAGAATAGAATCTATATCACTAGTCCGTACCTCCCAACTGTCCTGCGGGACAGTCCTGGATTTTGGGTGCTGTCCCAAGAGGCATTTCACAAGTCTTCATTTGTATCCTCAATGGTGGGTCAGACAGCCATCAGTCATCTTGTTACTTGTAGTCCGTGCCTTGATAAATAGCAGACAGCATAGCCCCACCCCAGATGACATTGAGTAGAATGTGGGGACCCCCAGTGTATCCCTCACCTCAACTGCCCAGGAAGGTGGGTGAGGGAGAGGCACTGCATACAGGGGGTTTCAGTTAGGAACATCAACACTGGAAGGAGCCCAATTACTGTGATGGGGTCACTTAGGGCCCTTTTAGGTCGCCTACACAAGGTCGGATTTAGATTGCGGAATCCACGATCGTCACCTACACGGACGATCAGCCAGCATTCTGCATTCATTAGCAAGAATAATAAAATAAAAAGGGACATATCTTACCATACAGCCCATTGTGCAAGAGTTTTCCCTCTTTTCGCTGCTTAAAGGGAACCTGTCATCCCCTTTGAACTCCATAAATTACGTCGGGGGGCTCAAAAGTCATGGAATGGGGTCCGAGGACTGGTGTTTTATACTCACTGGGCACTCTGTTTCTGTATTGCATTATTCAAAAGTCCACGCGTGCCAGCAGCGTCACTCTTTGTAGTCCACTCTCTGCACATGCTCTCCCATTCACCTTTATAGCATAGCACATGCATAGAGCAGACTGAAAAAAGTGACGCTGCTGGCGCAAAGGAGCGGGGAGCCCTGTGAGTATAAAACAGCTCTAGCCGGACTCCCCGTTCCCTGATCTTTGAGACCCATAACATTGTTTATGGGGCTCAAAGGTCATAATAGTTCCCTTTAAAAATTGGGAGGTATGTATGGTCTCCTACCTGCTGTTGCAAAACTACAACTGCCCAATCCTTATTCCCTCCGACATCTGCAATGGGAGAGAGTCAAGAGACCCTTATGGTCCATCTAATTATACATATTAGATGGTCAGTCAGTCCCACCGAAATTGGTCGGTTTGGCTGATACAGTATATGTCTAATCTGTATGGCCAGCTTAAGTAGTATTATTTACTAATGAGAACCCAGATAGTGAAACATTTTCTATTTTTCCAATTTGTTTTTGTTTTGCGGTTATAGATGTTTTTATTCTATTGTCTGGATGTAGCAGGTGGTGGTGCGACGCAGGATTCAGGACAGGATGCAGCAGATGGAGTAACCAAAGTGTACAATATTTATTAATAAACACAGAAATAGAAATGAATAATAATAGTAGAGTAATAATGGTTACACAATTAAACCTTTTTTTTATAGAATCCCCTGTCACTAACTACGGCTAACTAGATCCTAAGAGTAATACTTTGTGCACAATAGGAAGTAATTCTGGAAGAACAGTATTAACTACACTTGACTATTATCACCACCGTTTTGTGTGTGCAATTATTATCAGATTGAGGCTAGCTGCACTTACAATATGTCACTTTGGGTACTCTTTTTGACTGCCCTAGCTAGTCCAGGGTCAGGACAGAAGCGCTCCTCCTCCACAATTTGCATAGATTCTTGTTGCTTTAAAGAGGGGTCGCACTAGCCTGGGGACACAACACTGGTTCTTTCTTGACTCCAGACACCAGGCAATCTCCGGTCAATGTCCTTTCTCAGCACTTACAGCTCTCTCTGCTCTGCACTGTCACTAAAACGTTCCCAAGTCGCATGCTCAGTTCCAATGTGCCACAATTTGATGCAAGTTTTGACATGGTAATTTTGTCACAGTCCATCTCCATGGCAACATTTTAACCCTTTATAACTATTGGGGCAGCTATCTTGACTGAGCAAGAGATGCTTTGCACCAGAAATCATGTGCCATTCACACAACTGAAAGGAGCGAACCCATTGACTTCTATGGGAGACTGTTCTAGGCATACTTTGTTACCTGTGCGGGGAGGGGGAGGAGGTGAGCTATGACCATCACTTGTTGTGAATGGTTGATCCTGTGTTATCCTTACATAGGTGTTACCTTGCATTGTAATCCTGTCTGTGATGATAATAAGATGACTGCTGAAAAGTATTCTGTACAAAACAGGAAGCGTCCGATAATTATTAGGCCTAGGGGTCACTGTGAGAATTTTAGAATTCTTTTAAATATAGATTGTGACATTAAAATTTAAAAAAAATTAAGAAAAAAAGGTAGTTTTCTGGTGACACATTACTATTTGCTATCAGCTAGATTAATCTAATAGATAATATCCGTGTTTTATTGGTTTTAAGCGTGGAGGGATCCATTCTGCTCCCCTTCTGCATTCTGTGCTCCCGGTAAATGTCAATGTCAATACACCAAGTGAAAGCTATATATCATCGGTTGACCGGGTGAGGGAGGCTATAAATCAGGCGGACTCTGGTTATACTGGTGAGCTGACATGTATGAGCTGCAGTAGGCAGCGCACAGAATCGGGACTGCTGCTGTGTAATAAGGACTAGCTGAGATGCAGTAACCCGGATCAGTACAAGATAGCGTATTGTGGGTTTTTGAATGCAATCTATTATTCTCTGTTAGCAACTGGGGAGAGCCTGAAAATCCTTAGGCCGATCCCACGCGACCGGATTTGTATTGCGTGGACGATCTGCGGTATTCCGCACACATTGAAAGAATAAAACATTCACATAAGCGCTGCGGAATAAGTTGGCGCTATACAAATAAAGATTATTATTATATCCGCTCCGATGAGTGGATAGCGATTACAGCTTCTGGGAGCGGATTTTAAATTGTAGCATGTTCTATTTTTCAGCAGGATCCAAACGGACGGCTAACGGTCTACTTTTTTATTGACTTTCTCACCTGTGCGAAACCACCCCTTGGGCTCCTGCACACTGGCAATCGCGATATCGTCGCGAGAAAATCGCTGCAAAATCACAACTTTTTTCCCACGATTTTTGAGTGTCGGCGCTGTTTTTCTAGCAAAAACATCACTGCCACTTGCGATTTTTTTGGCGCAATTATTTAGCTCGACGATCAATAGGAGTTTCTAATGTTAAAAGCGCAATGCACAAAAATTGCAAGTTCCTGCTTTGAGATGCAATAAAGAGGAGGTTCCATAAGGAAACATGGGAGATAAAAAAAAAAAAAGAGCAAAATACAGGAAAGTAAGGGCATGTGGCCCAGAGTGCTATGACGACTTCTCCTGGGCACATCTTATTTCTGTGGTATTTATAACACACTACCATTTTTGGCTCCTTGCTTTACGATCACACTCCCTACATTATCTACAACGTTACACAATCCCCCCTTCTATAGTACCCAAGATAGTAATAATGCCACCTGTGGTACCCCACACAGTAGTACTGTCCTCATTTTTATGCCCCCTGTAGGCTAAAGACTGTAAGTGCTACTTATAATGATCCTCACACAGTAAAAGTACCCCTACTTAGGAATAATGCCTACTTTATGTCTCCACTCAGTAATAATACCCCCTTTTGAATCCATTTGGTTAAGCTGCCCTATTTGACTTCATTCACTAATAATACCCCCCCCCCTTTTTTTTTACTGTGATTTATTTGAAATTTTTCAATTTTTACAGCAGAATAGAGAACATTTAACTGAAAAGCATCACAATAATACCCCCTTTTACAAATAATGCCCCTTTGCAGAAATAATGTCTGTGTTCTCCCACTTTCAGAAATAATTTGCCCCTTTTAAATAGCAGTGCCTTCTTTTAGCAATAATGTACCTTTTTAGTAATAAAAATTTGCGTGCGCCATATGCAGAAAATAGAACCTGTTGATTTCAATGGGCTCATTCACATTTTCTTTTTTGCTTGTGCATTTCAGTGAGTGCAAAAAATTTGGACCTGCTCTATTTTTGTGCAAATTTGCGAACCAAAGGTCCCCATAGAAGTCTATGAGGGGGGCACAATTAACGCACAAATGACGCAATATGCTGCGCAATTCCATGAAAAAAAAAGAACACATCTGGAACTTATTAGGATAAATAGCCTTTATATTAATCGAGTCATGTCTGTTCGCTGAGCACAAATGAATATGCCCTGCATGCGCAAAAGGGACAGTAACATACGCAATTACATGCACAAAAACGTATCCACCCACCTGTAGGAGCCGTAAGACTCCTAAGCCCATGGAAGAGCTGTATACCCAAAACACTTTTTTTAAAATAAATATTCCACGAAAAATTGCTTCATTTTTTGTTTCGCACGTATGGAAGCAATAAAAGAATGGTTGCAAAAGTCTTCATACCCGTTGAGGTTCAGAGCTGACAATTCATCCATGTGTAACAGCCTCATTAGGCGCTTTATTACATGACTCAGTCCTAATCCACCTGGAGCTCAGATTCCCACTGCACAAAAATTAAGAAAAAGTTGTCATCATATTTTAGAAATGAAGAAGATGGGAAACTTCACCTCCAGTTACAGAACAGTTTCTGAATTACATTTAATATGGAAAACCCTAGAAAAATGTCTCCGCTATGAAATTCCTCAGCTGCGTCCAACTCATTCCAGGGTAACGACACTCGAACGTGTTCACTTGGATCCAGCGTGGAATGGAACATTAGCAGCTGACCAAATTTCACTTTAAAATAGTGTTACCAAAGTTGATTTGCTTAACCCTTTCCGAACCCGGTCCATATCTAGCCATTTTTCTAAAAGGGGTTTCACCAGAATTTCAAGTTATTCCCTATCCTATCCCCTATCCTTGCTGATCTCGAGAACAGGACTACCGTGTCCCCCATCCTCCTGCAAGCGGCCCCCGCAGCGACATCCCTCTGAATGGAGCGCTGGCTGCACATGCGTGGTCAGCACGCTATTGATTTCAATGGGAGTGATAGAAATATCCAAGCGGGTTACGTTCGGGTATCTCGTAGAGATGAGCGAGTATACTCGCTGAGGCACATTACTCGAGCGAGTAGTGCCTTAGCCGAGTATCTCCCCGCTCGTCTCTAAAGATTCAAGGGCTGGCGGGGGGCGGAGAGCGGCGGGGAAAAGCGGGGAGGAATGGAGGGGAGATCTCTCTCCCCCCCGCTCCCCGCCGCAACTCACCTGTCACCCGCGCCGGCCCCCGAATCTTTAGAGACGAGCGGGGAGATACTCGGTTAAGGCACTACTCGCCCGAGTAATGTGCCTTAGCAAGTATACTCGCTCATCTCTAGTATCTCGGCATCTTCGTTGAAAGTGAATGGAGCGTTGGTGCACTTATGTGATCAGCGCTTCATTCTGTCTCTCCCTCACTGTGGTTGGGTGTAGTAAGCCCACAGTGAGAAGGAAGACGGGCGACAAGGGACCCTCACTGATCAAGCGATCTGAGCGACTTCCAGTGAGGCCAGATCATCGGTACTAGACTAGCCAGGGCCAGGATTTCACTGCCAACTGTGTGGGGTTTTATCCTGCAGCGGTGTGGAGAGTATATAGATAATGCTGTGACTGATGAAGAGTATCCACTGAAAGGGGATCCTCAGCATCAGAAGGGGTCAAAGGAGGATGTCAAGAATTGTTCTGACGAGCAGGCACTGCACAGATGATGCATCTGGGATAAAGAGTCTACGCCACTGAGGCTTCAGGTTGGGGTTACCGCTGTACCCTGTTCTCTGCATGGGACGTAGTGGTAACAGTCAGTCTCCTTTGCACTTCCTAATTGCCTCACTACACATTGCCCCAGTCCAATAGTCCAGAAGTAAAACAATAATTCAGTGTTCTACATTACCAGAGAGTTATCACATAATGGCAGCGATTAAAATTCCATGGGCATCACCCAAATATGGCCAGCCTGTTGATGTCTGCAGCCTGGCCACTAAGAAAGTCCTATTAGAATTCCTAGTGATACACGGTGAGAAAATGACATCACCGATAACTGCGGAAAGTCAAGGTTGAAAAAAGCCATCTTGGCATGAAGCGTCAATTAACATTCCTCCAGGGACCTTTTTTGTTCTTTGTTATTAATCCAGACTATTGTCTACAGAACTTAATTAAAATACCCCTCTGTATGATCCTAACCGCGTCTGGACGGCTCATTATCTGTCACGTATTCATCACATAGTCTTGGGGGTATTTTGTAACTTCCACTAACAGAGGCTGAAAATGAGGTCAGAAAATACATACAAGTTGAGGGTTTAAACAGACGAATGTGTCGGCGCAAAAGGTGACAAATCGAATCCATTGATTTCAATGGGTTCTTTCTCATGAGCATGTTTCTTGCGCACAATTCCTGCATGCGAGAAAAGATGGGACTTGCTCTATCTTTCTGCGTTTTACGCAGAAAGCTACCGTAGAAGTCTATGCAGGTTAAAAAAAAAATCAAGGGGAAGGCCGCTTTCACACGACCGAGGAACGCGCGTGAGATTTGTGCGTTGTGAGACGCATACATCTCGTATGAATATGAACCTCATTCATTTGAATGGAGTCATATACTCGTACATGAGCGATGTCCTATCTTTGGTTTTTTGAACGCATTGCCTAAGCGCGATATTGGGCTGAGTTTCTTATGTACATATTTGCTGCCTATGTTAAATCCCCATAGCCTACTTTGGTGCATATTGCACACATAATGCGCACCAAAACAGGACATGTTGCATTTTTTTACGTGCATGAAAAAAACGCAGGTGTGAGGACCCAATAGAAACCAGCGGGCTTTTAGCACTGCATGTCATGAAAAATACACGTGTAATACATGGGCAACATATGCCCATTGAGGTTCAACATCATAGGGTAAAAAGGGGGTTTTGGGGTGTATTCTAAGGTATTCAATTTTTGGAAGTCGTCTGCATTAAATCTTTGTCCACGTAAAGGAGGTTGATTGCATGAAATTGCATGACTGCTCAATCAGAAGAAGTCTATCATATTTCAGGAGACTGCTGTTCAATTCAGTCCTATGTATATATTGTAGACAGTAAGCTCCCCCTAGTGGTGTCTTCAGACAGCCAGAATGTCATCATTTAAGTATGAATTCACACAGAGGGTAATCTTACGCTATGAACTAACACAACGCAAAATCTGCATATCTTCTAGGCAGATTTCGACTATATTAAATCTGCAGCAATTCCATGGCAATTTTGCATACGATTTGAGCTGAAATGACTGAGCAAAGCTTTGATTCTGACCCGTCCTTCAAACTGCACATACAAACCCGTTCTACTTCCTGCTACCTCCAACCCAAAAACATATGTTGCATATTATATTTCCTCAGCCCTGAGTCCACAGAAATGCTAATACATGCCCTCACCATGTCCCGCCTTGAGTGTCGCAACATCCCCCTTTGCAGCCTCTTATCTAACATTCTTGCGCCCTTTCAATCCATCCCCAACTCTAGCGTCTTCCGACACTGTATAGGAGTCATGGGTGTAGTAGCCGTGCAAGTCACTAGAGAGTAGTCAGGATAGTTAGGAGTCATTACCAGGGAGTCTCAGTACAGATGAAGGAGGCGAGTAGTGTTGTAAGGAGGAAAGCCAGGAGTCATTATTAGGGAGTCTCGGATCGCAGTACAGATGGGGGAGATGGATAGCCTTGTTGGGCGGAAAGCCAGGAGTCATTATCAGGAAGTTTTCAAGTCACTTGTAGCAGAAAAGGAGGAAAGGTGCTAGATTAAGGCTGTGGCGCACGATAATCACGCGCTGGTGCAGTGGCAGGGTCAGGCTTTTAATGAGCCTAATTAGCAGCAAGGTGGGCCAGGACAGGGGAACAGACCAGGATTATGAGCAAGGTTAACATCCAGCAAGGGAGCTTATCCAGAGGTGTGATAGCTCAGCAATGAGTGCTGATGTCTGGAGCATAGGAGGTCCCGGGTTCAATCCCTGAGACCAACTCTGCCACCTGGTTTATCCACCTCTCCTCGCTGCCCACCACAAGTCCCTTCAGCCATCCATTGTCCAAAGAATCCAAGATATTATCAATGATATACAAGGCCGTCCCTTCCATAAATCTCTCACCCAATATCTCCTGTATACAACCTGTCCCCCTCCATGCATCTCTGCTCTAATCTACTGATACCTCCCCACATGTAATCTCCATAAAGCATCCATTCATTGACAGCAAGATCAGATTTTGAGAATTTAAAACCCCTTGAAATTGGCTTTATTTTTGCGATACAATGAATCGTCGTCACAAAACCGGAAAAACCCTGTAATGGCCACGTAACCTGACCCAACCTCATCCCCTGCGCCACTATTAGCCTCCGACGAGAACACACGTTCACACGACCTCGCCGTTCCCTCCAGATCCCTGTAAGGTGATATTTCTATATTTATTTAAACTTCTATTTAAAGTGGGATCCCGCAGAAGCGCCCCAGCGCTCGCCCCCACCGACGGATGACACTGTTTAACTCTGTTTGTTTTGTTTCCATTGGCGATTGGCAGAATATCTGCTGCGGCTTCTCGGACAGATATGAAGGCTTTAGTCGGCCGTCGTAAACTTTTAGTGTGAAACATGAACTTCCGTCATACATCACTTTAATATTCGATTGTGAAAGCTTCGAATTTTTTAGAGACTATTTTCTTATTTGGCATCTGAACAAGTCCCGGCCGCCCTCGCCCCTCCCCCACCCACCATCATTCTTTATGGATCTCGCATAGGGTCTGCGTTGTTTTAAAAGGATACGTAGTGCATAAATAAACACCCCGGCCACGCTCGTAAACCAATATCTCTGAGATACATTTGTTTCGACAGCTCTTTCCAAATCGAAAGTCATCTTTATTTATACGCCGGCAGCGGTCAATGTGGTTTCAGGTCCCAGAAGAGATTCTTAAAAAGAAAATCTGCAAATATTTTTGACTTTGGGTATCTTCCCTCCTGAGGGTTGTCTATTCATTCTGATCAGCTGTGACGCCCCTCCAATCACAGTCTGATGCTATGGCACATCCAGTAATCCGGAAATTAAAGAGCAAGTGATATCCGTCCCTGAATCATCTGTGAGATCTTAGGGCTCATTCACATGGACATTTGTGTCTATCAGTTCGCGTAAATAAGCTTACGCCTGCATATTTGCACAGCACAGATGCAGATTTTTGTCAATTAGGGCTCCAGCAGACGAGCATGGGCGTATCTACCCCATTTCCCTGAAAATAAGACCTACCCTGAAAATAAGACATAGCATGATTTTCCAGAATTTTTGAGGATGCAAAATGATTTTTCAGGCTTTTTGAGGATGCTTGAAATATAAGCCCTACTCCAAAATTAAGCCCTGCTAACAGTTAATTTAAAAAGTCAATTTAAATAGTGTCCAGGCAGCTATACATGTAAAAAACTTAAACCTGGTTGAACAAAAATTAATATAAGTCACTGTCTTATTTTCGGGGAAATGCGGTAGCATGACGTATTTGGGCTGTGAAGGGCGGGCTCCCGTGCGCACTGGTATTCTACGGTAATTTTCTACGCTGCCGGGACCATTTTCATCAGTGCGTTGATTTAACAGGCTGTGCAGCCTAATTAGTTGCCGCTGTTATTGATTTCCTCGAAAAATTGCGCAGTTCAGTGCGGGGATATTACGCACCCCTATAGACGCCTACTGGTTGTCTGTTATAACCCATCTGTGCTGAGGAACCATAAGTAGTGCATTACAACATGTAAGGGCGAATTTACATCGGCGCAATTCTCATTACACAACACATTGCAAGTCTTATCCTGGTGCGTGTATCCCCCCCCCCCCCCCAGGATTGTGCAGAGTATTGCACATTTGCGCACATATTGAGCGCCCATTTGCGCACCTCCTATGGACGTTTATGGGGCCCTCGGTGCACAAATGTGCAAAATAATAGGGCATGTCACATTCTTGTGAGCGGACCCATTGACATCAAAAAGTACAGTAAAAACGGCACTAGCGTTCGCAAGAATGCAATCTGCAATGTGCAAAAACATGGCACAAATACGCATATGCTCGTGTAAATCCATCCTAACTTCAGTCTTTGAAAGCAGCTTTGGCAGTGACTGGAGCACTACATGTATTACTCAGGAGTTCTGTAATTGGGCATATTGTATATCTGCTGAGTCCTGCTGATATTTCCTCTGCGCTCACCATGACCCGGGCTCTTCTGAAGACCCGCACGACTGCAGGGTGGAATATGAGCGGTGATACACGCTTGACGCATCGTTTTAAGACTTCCATGAAGCTCTCAGATATTGTAGGACATCAAAGCGAGAATGTGGAGCCGCAGCCCTCTTGGAATGAGACAAACAATGGGAGTGACTCAGCGGTTAATAAGGATCTCCGCCAGACAAACTTTCTCTCATCTTCCTAAAATGTCGTATTAAATATGAAGCAGAATTATTATGCCGGTCGTTTACATTTTGCGCATTCTTTAGGGGCCATCCACATCCCGCAGTGATTAACGTAAGGGGTTCAGGCAGGGTTAGACCCAAAGCCCCGAAAATGGGATTCAGAAGGTGTGACCGGCCCTTTATATGGACACATGCTGTACATACCTGTACTGCTAGTATGTTATATGTGGTACAATTGTGCATTATGAGGTTCAGCTGTAGCTGAGATGAATATGAGGTTCTGCAGCAGCTGAGGTATGTAATATGATGCTCTGCAGCAGCTGAGGTATGTAATATGATGTTCTGCAGCAGCTGAGGTGTGTATTATGATGTTCTGCAGCAGCCGAGCTGTGTATTATAATGTTCTGCAGCAGCTGAGGTGTGTATTATGATGTTCCGCAGCAGCTGAGGTGTGTATTATGAGATTCTGCAGTAGCTCAGGTGTGTATTATGATGTTCTGCAGCAGCTGAGGTGTGTATTATAATGTTCCGCAGCTGCTGAGGTGTGTATTATGATGCTCTGCAGCAGCTGAGGTGTGTAATATGATGCTCTGCAGCAGCTGAGGTATATATTATGATGATCTGCAGCAGCTGAGGTGTGTATTATGATGTTCTGCAGCAGCTGAGGTGTGCATTATAATGTTCTGCAGTAGTTGTGGTGTATACTATGATGTTCTGCAGTAGCTGAGGTGTGAATTAAGAGGTTCTGCAGTAGCTGAGGTGTGTATTATGATGTTCTGCAGCAGCTGATGTGTGTATTATGATGTTCCTCAGTAGTTGAGGTGCGTATTATGATGTTCCGCAGCAGCTGAGGTGTGTATTATGATGTTCTGCAGCAGCTGAGGTGTGTATTATGAGGTTCTGCAGCAGCGGAGGTGTGTATTATGATCTTCTGCAGCAGCTGAGGTGTGTATTATGATGTTCCTCAGTAGCTGAGGTGTGTATTATGATGTTCTGCAGCAGCTGAGGTGCGTATTATGATGTTCCGCAGCAGCTGAGGTGTGTATTATGATGTTCTGCAGCAGCTGAGGTGTGTATTATGAAGTTCTGCAGCAGCGGAGGTGTGTATTATGATCTTCTGCAGCAGCTGATGTGTGTATTATGATGTTCTGCAGCAGCTGAGGTGTGTATTATGATGTTCTGCAGCAGCTCAGGTGTGTATTATGAGGTTCTGCAGTAGCTGAGGTGTGTATTATAATGTTCCGCAGCTGCTGAGGTGTGTATTATGATGCTCTGCAGCAGCTGAGGTGTGCAACATGATGCTCTGCAGCAGCCGAGGTATGTGTTATGATGTTCTGCAGCAGCTGAGGTATATATTATGATGTTCTGCAGCAGCTGAGGTATATATTATGATGATCTGCAGCAGCTGAGGTGTGTATTATAATGTTCTGCAGTAGTTGTGTTGTATACTATGATGTTCTGCAGTAGCTGAGGTGTGTATTATGAGGTTCTGCAGTAGCTGAGGTGTGTATTATGATGCTCTGCAGCAGCTGCGTTGTGTATTATGATGCTCTGCAGCAGCTGAGGTGTGTATTATGATGTTCTGCAGCATCTAGGATGTGTATTATTTAACCCATAATCTGGTCTGTCGGTTTTCCATCATTGTGTCGCAGCCACAATAGCGCTCCGTACTGCACGCTGCCATCTGGGATTTGGTGCCGGAGGTTCTAGCACACAAAGCCTTACAGGGAAGGTATGTGGGCTCATTCACACAGGCGGATATCATTTCAAGGCGGCTTCACACAACTGTATTTCCTCAATTTCCACCATTTAAAGAAAAACGCAGCATGCTCTATTTTTGTGCACAATTGTGCATCAAAGGTCGTCCTAGAAATCAATTGGCGATGCGCAAAATTAGTACTCAATACCCGCGCAATTGTGTAACATGCTGCGCAATTCACAGGAAAAACAACACTTCTGGAACTCATTAGGCTAAAGAGCCTTTAAAATCACGGCGCGGGTGTGTGCCACACCCAGATGAACTGACCGTCAGAGCGCTGAAAATACAGCAATATGCCCAAAACATGCAAAAAAGCACATAGTTCCGTGCAAATGTGAGCGTTTTGTGCGTACGCTCGTGTGAATACGCAGCATATTCACAGATAGAAACTGTATTGTATTCCCTGCGTATTTAAACATTCTCGCAGGGATTTTTCTGCACGTGTAATCACTGTATTTAGGCCCAATTCAAACAGACGTACATGCGAAAAAAAATTTGCACGCGCAATACGCAAAAAAACAAACAAAAATGGATTTCCATGTGTACGTTCACACGCACGTTTGGCGAGTGCAATTGTGTCGTGAAAAAAAAAAATGTAGCATGCTCTGATTTTGAGCTCCATAGAAGTCTATGGGAGGTGTGCCAATTAGGCTAAATAGCCTCCTAAATCACAGCGCGGGTATCCCGTGATCATTTCAGTATTGCAGTATATTATATGGATTTCTGATGTTGCCTATGAAGATCTGCCAGGCGCAGGGCTTGTTAGACATCTATGTGTGGCAACCCGGGAAGCCTTCAGTAAGCTCAGGACTGTCATGCTAGCCCATTGGCAACCCTAATCAGGGGTTGCTGATGGGGCACAGCAGTTACCGGTGGCTATGTTTCCGAGCCTGCTCCATAATTCCTTCATGACTGCAGGATGTTTATATGCACTTGGCGGCCCTGAAGTGGGTAAAGCCTAAATTTTTCCTGTCCTAAGGGCTTATAATATTTTTTATTTCTTTGCGCCCTTTTAAATCCAACCCCCTTTAAAGCTACCGTGTTTTCCCGAAAATAAGACAGTGTCTTATATTCATTTTTGTTCAAAAAGGTTTAACCTTTTTACATGTATAGCTGCCTGGACACTATTTAAATTGACTTTTTAAATTAACTTCTAGCAGGGCTTAATTTTGGAGTGGGGCTTATATTTCAAGCATCCTCAAAAATCCTGAAAAATCATTTTGCATCTTCAAAAATTCTGGAAAATCATGCTATGACTTATTTTCAGGGGATGTCTTATTTTCAGGGAAACAGGGTATTATAGCCATTAGATAAACCATGCTGCCAGGAATTATCGGCTCCACTTCCAGTCCGTAGTCACGTCCATGAAGATCTCTTGTCGGACGCTGAAATAGAGTCTGCGCAATTCTGTGGAGAGTGCAAAATTAGCAGTGTCATTTCCGCAGCCATAGGTGGAACGATAAAGTATGGAGGTAGGAATTGCCCCCAGTGATGCCTGGATTGTCGGGATTGCCGGTAAGGTCATTAACTTCTTAGAAGTTTAGAAAATTCTGTTTAAATTAGGATGAAAACTACAAAAAAAAGTCAAAACAAGAATCGGAACCGTGTGACGCCGGGGCCAAGAAATCAGCTCGCTTGAAGGGGATCAATGAACTCGGAGGGATAATGTGATTCGGTCTTGGGTTTAGTTAGAAGACAGAGAGGCTGGAGGTTTTGAGCAAGGCTGCTGTCAGGATAATTGATGCTTCGCTTTTATTGCTGCGGTGAACTTTTTTGGTTTTCCTCTTCGTCCAAACCACATCTAGAGATCTATTCACAGAAAGTAAGAAGTCCCGTTGTCTCGCAATGGAAGCGCTACATAGGAAATGATCATGTAGTGAGCGATCGTAGATGATGACCAGGAAGCCCCGTGCCGCACATCCACATATATCAATTCCTGGCATGACGGAGGAAACCTAATGGGGTTCTAGTCGTCTTCCTAGATTTCTCTTCATGGTGTACATAGAAGACGGGGCCCAACAGCAAAGATCAAAACTGCCCCCCATTGTGGTGTAAGGGTCTGCGGCTTGTTTTACCTTCACCTCAGTTTCCATGTTATTCCATTCGATTCTCACCCCCTTGCCTGCGCTGCAGAATTCCTATGCAAAGGAAAGTCCCCACAGGGTCTTACCACCCCACTTTAAAGGGGATATAACCACACTTAGCTGGTCCCCCTCTCTACAAGGATGCCATAGGGTCTGAATGGTCTCCCTTGTGACTAAGGGCAAAAACACACAGCTGTATGCGCAACTATGCTAGCTGCTAATGAGCATAGTTGCGCATAAACCATTTTTCTTTGTTACTGGGCCATTAACTCTGTGCAAGTATGAAAAAAAAAGTGGGTAGATGGGTCGTACCCTACTTTTCTAGCATGTAGTTGATAATACTGCTAATAAGAAAGAAACCATTCAAATCAGCAGTTTCGTTTCGTCCCATTAAACAGCCATGCGCACAACGGGACTAAATCACACCCATGTGAAGGAGCCCTTATAAATACGAATACCCATGAATTGTGCTTAGTAAGATAGCAGCTTTATTTTTGTTTGTAAGGGCAGTATTGTAGTAGTTCTATTCTTGTATATAGGGGGCAGTATTATAGTAGTTATATTCTTGTACATAGGGGGCAGTATTATAGTAGTTATATTCTTGTACATAGGGGGCAGTAGTATAGTAGTTATAGTCTTGTACATAGGGGGCAGTATTATAGTAGTTATATTCTTGTACATAGGGGGCAGTATTATAGTTATATTCTTGTCCATAGGGGGCAGTATTATAATAGTTATATTCTTGTACATAGGGGGCAGTATTATAGCAGTTATATTCTTGTACATAGGGGGCAGTATTATAGTAGTTATATTCTTGTACATAGGGGGCAGTATTATAGTAGTTATATTCTTGTACATAGGGGGTAGTATTATAGTAGTTATATTCTTGTACATAGGTCGCAGTATTATAGTAGCTATATTCTTGTACATAGGGGGCAGTATTATAGTAGTTATATTCTTGTACATAGGGGGCAGTATTATAGTAGTTATATTCTTGTATATAGGGGCAGTGTTAAAGTAGTTATATTCTTGTACATGGGAGACAGTATTATAGTAGTTATATTCTTGTACACAGGATCAGTATTATAGTAGTTATATTCTTGTACATAGGGGCGCAGTATTATAGTAGTTATATTCTTGTACATAGGAGGTAGTATTATAGTAGTTCTATTCTTGTACATAGAGGGCAGTATTATAGTAGTTATATTCTTGTACATAGGAGGCAATATTATAGTAGTTATATTCTTGTACATAGGGGGTAGTATTATAGTAGTTATATTCTTGTACATAGGAGGCAGTATTATAGTAGCTATATTCTTGTACATAGGGGGAAAGTATTATAGTAGTTATAGTCTTGTACATATGGAGCAGTATTATAGTAGTTATATTCTTGTACATAGGGAGCAGTATTAAACTAGTTCTATTTTTGAACATACGTCACTATAATAGTAGTTATGTACTTGTACATAGGGGGGCAGTATTATAGTAGTTCTATTCTTGCACATAGGAGCAGTATTATAGTAGTTATATTCTTGTACATAGGGCAGTATTATAGTACTTCTATTCTTGTACATAGGGGGGGGGGCAGTATTATAGTAGTTATATTCTTGTACATAGGGGGCAGTATTATAGTAGTTATATTCCTGTACATAGGAGCAATATTATAGTAGTTATATTCTTGCACATAGGGGGGGGGCAGTATTATAGTAGTTCTATTCTTGTACATAGGTCCGTATTATAGTAGTTCTATTCTTGTACATAGGGGACAGTATTATAGTAGTTATCTTCTTGTACATAGGGGGCAGTGTTATAGTAGTTATATTTTTGTACACAGCAGGCAGTATTATAGTAGTTATATTCTTGTACATAGGGGGCAGTATTATAGTAGTTATATTCTTGTACATATGAAGCAGTATTATATTAGTTCTATTCTTGTACATAGGGGGGCAGTATTATAGTAGTTATATTCTTGTCCATAGGAGGCAGTATTATAGTAGTTATATTCTTGTACATAGGGGGCAGTATTATAGTAGTTATATTCTTGTACATAGGGGCGCAGTATTATAGTAGTTATATTCTTGTACATAGGAGGTAGTATTATAGTAGTTCTATTCTTGTACATAGAGGGCAGTATTATAGTAGTTATATTCTTGTACATAGGGGGCAGTATTATAGTAGTTATATTCCTGTACATAGGAGCAATATTATAGTAGTTATATTCTTGCACATAGGGGGGGCAGTATTACAGTAGTTCTATTCTTGTACATAGGTCCGTATTATAGTAGTTCTATTCTTGTACATAGGGGGGGGGGCAGTCTTATAGTAGTTATATCCTTGTACATAGGAGCAGTATTATAGTAGTTATATTATTGTACATAGGGGACAGTATTATAGTAGGTATATTCTTGTATATAGGGGCTAGTATTATACTAGTTATATTCGTGTACATAGGGGACAGTATTATAGTAGTTATCTTCTTGTACATAGGGGGCAGTGTTATAGTAGTTATATTTTTGTACACAGCAGGCAGTATTATAGTAGTTATATTCTTGTACATAGGGGGCAGTATTATAGTAGTTATATTCTTGTACATATGAAGCAGTATTATATTAGTTCTATTCTTGTACATAGGGGGGCAGTATTATAGTAGTTATATTCTTGTCCATAGGAGGCAGTATTATAGTAGTTATATTCTTGTACATAGGGGGCAGTATTATAGTAGTTATATTCTTGTACATAGGAGGTAGTATTATAGTAGTTCTATTCTTGTACATAGAGGGCAGTATTATAGTAGTTATATTCTTGTACATAGGGGCCAGTATTATAGTAGTTATATTCTTGTACATAGGGGGCAGTATTATAGTTGTTATATTCTTGTACATAGGGGGTAGTATTATAGTAGTTATATTCTTGTCCATAGGAGGCAGTATTATAGTAGTTATATTCATGTACATAGGGGCAGTATTATAGTAGTTATATTCTTGTACATAGGAGGTAGTATTATAGTACTTCTATTCTTGTACATAGGGGGGGCAGTATTATAGTAGTTATATTCTTGTACATAGGGGGCAGTATTATAGTAGTTATATTCCTGTACATAGGAGCAATATTATAGTAGTTATATTCTTGCACATAGGGGGGGCAGTATTATAGTAGTTCTATTCTTGTACATAGGTCCGTATTATAGTAGTTCTATTCTTGTACATAGGGGGGGCAGTCTTATAGTAGTTATATCCTTGTGCATAGGAGCAGTATTATAGTAGTTATATTATTGGACATAGGGGGCAGTATTATAGTAGGTATATTCTTGTATATAGAGGCTAGTATTATACTAGTTATATTCTTGTACATAGGGGACAGTATTATAGTAGTTATCTTCTTGTACATAGGGGACAGTGTTATAGTAGTTATATTCTTGTACATAGGGGGCAGTATTATAGTAGTTATATTCTTGTACATATGAAGCAGTATTATATTAGTTCTATTCTTGTACATAGGGGGGCAGTATTATAGTAGTTATATTCTTGTCCATAGGAGGCAGTATTATAGTAGTTATATTCTTGTACATAGGGGGCAGTATTATATTAGTTATATTCTTGTACATAGGGGGGGCAGTATTACAGTAGTTATATTCTTGTACATAGGAGGCAGTATTATAGTAGCTGTTTTGTACATAGGGGGCAGTATTATATTAGTTATATTCCTGTTAATAGTGGGCAGTATTATGGTAGGTATATTCTTGCACATAGGGCGCAGTATTGTAGTATATAGGTGCCTTGACTTAAGAGTTTAATTTGTTCCGTGACGGAACTCCTTACCCAAAACACTCTTATCTCAAATCAGTTTTCCCTATTGAAATGAATTGAAACACCATTAGTCTGTTCCGCACCTCCTCAAAAATATGCCCTAACTAGGCTACATGTAAAAAAAACTAACATCAATACTCACCTACCACCGGCGTTCCGGTCCTCGCACTGGCTGCTGCGTCCTTGTCCTCATTCTACTCCTGCTCCTGCTTCCTCCTCCTGCTGCTGCATCCTCATTTTCCTTGTTTTTGTCCTTGTCCTCGTTCTTGTCCTCACAATCACAACCATTCAATGAGATAATTAAATAGTTGTGATTGATTAACCCAACACCGGCTTTCATTGGCTGACGCGGCGCTGGATTAACCAATCACAGCATTAGCTTGCTGGAGGCGGGGTATTCAAGCCTCGCTTCCAGGAAGAAATGCTCTGTTGGCATGGGGGAGGCCGGAACGCCAAACGTAGGTGAGTATTAGACCTCCCCCGAGCCTCAGCTTGCGAGCTTCTTGACTTGCAAACAGGCTCGTAACCCAAGTTTTTTCTCTTAAAGGGGTTGTCTCGCGGCGAAAGCGTAATTTTTTTTTTTTAAATGGACCCCTGCATTATGCCCTGTGAAAAAGAAAGCATGTGTTAGTTTTTAAAAAGCACATTGCGCTTACCTGCATCAGCGTTCTGCAGCTTCTTCATTTCTTCTTTTAAAGATGGCGCCGCTGGTCTTCTCCCACGGTGCACCGCGGGTCTTCCCATGGTGCACTGTGGAGTTTCTTCTTCTGTCTTCCGCGTTCCACTGCCGATACAGCCATCTCATTGGCTGATCGGCACCACGTGACGGAGGTGGAGCAACGATGATGCCGCGCAGACCAGCTCTCCGGCACGAGCGGCCCCATTCACCAGGCAGAAGACCGCACAGCGCAAGCGCGTCTAAAAACGCCAGAAGACAGCGAAATTAGACGGAGCCATGGAGACGGGGACGCTAGCAACCGAGCAGGTAAGTGAATAACTTCTGTATGGCTCATTTTTAATGCACGTTGTACATTACAAAGTGCATTAATATGGCCATACAGAAGTGTATAACCGCACTTACTGCCGCGAGACAACCCCTTTATATCAGAGCAAAAATTCGGGAGAAAGCCTGTTCACAAGTCAAGAAGCTCACAAGCTGAGGCACTTGAAAGTCGAGGCTCCACTGTAGTTATATTGCACATAGGGGCAGCATTATAGTAGTTATATTCTTGTACATAGGGGGCAGTATTATAGTAGTTATATTCTTGTACACAGGGGGCAGTATTATAGTAGTTATATTCTTGTACATAGGGGGCAGTATTATAGTAGTTATATTCTTGTACACAGGGGGTAGTATTATAGTAGTTATATTCTTGTACATAGGGGGTAGTATTATAGTAGTTATATTCTTGTACATAGGGGGTAGTATTATAGTAGTTATATTCTTCTACATAGGGGCAGTATTATAGTAGTTATATTCTTGTACATAGGAAGCAGTATTATAGCAGTTATATTCTTGTAAATTGGGAGCAGTATTATAGTAGCTATATTCTTGTACATAGGAAGCAGTTGTTACGATATCCTTCCCGATGATACGCCAGCCCGGGTTGCCCTAGAACTTACCCGCAACCCCTGTCCCTGCCTACTTGCCTCCACTCCTGGCTAACCCCAGGCGGGCAACTGGGCGGCGGTCCCTACACTCACTAGGGACCGAGGAGGGACGCTGGCGTACCAAGATAGAACAGGGTAGGATACCGACAGGAAGGGCAGATGAATAAACCAACAGAAAATATAGCAGACCGAGGCAGATGGATAACCTGGCAGATAAAGCAAAGCTGAGACACAGGAGACTGTCAGAGGCAAGACACTAGCACACTGGAACAGAAACCAATAACTGGCAGTGAATGGACCTCACTGCCAGCCTTCTAAACAGAAGCCTCCGCCCAGGGGCGGAGAGGGGAAGCGACGCCTCCCAGCAGAATCTCATAACAGGGACTCGTGCACAGAGCTGCACTCACAGACGCCCACGCGCACGCCCCTGCCCGGACCCACGAGCGCACGCCGCTGCTCGGACCCACGAGCGCGCGCACCACGCCGACCAACCACCTGCGGCCCCGGCCGCCGCCGCATGGTAACGTTACCCCCCCCCCCTCTGACGGGGGACCTCCGGGACACCGCCATCATATGCAGGCCTATCTGGAAACAGTCAGTGGAAACGCCGCACCAACACTGGAGCATGAACATCACATGTGGCCACCCAGGAATGATCTTCTGGTCCAAAACCCTTCCAGGCCACCAAATATTGTAGGGTTCCCCGACACAGATGAGAATCCAGGATCTCCTGGACCTCGTATTCAACTTCATCTCGGACCAGGGTGGGCGGAGGGGGACCGGAGGTGGGCATCACCGAAGGGACAAAAGGTTTCAATAAAGACTTATGGAACACCCTGTGAACCCTCCATGTAGCTGGCAAATCCAGTTCGTAGGCGAGCGGGTTCACCACACGTGTGATGACAAAGGGACCCACGTAACGCGGCGCCAGCTTCAAGGATGGGACCCTTAATTTGAGATTTTTAGAAGACAGGTATACCTTCTGTCCCACCCTGTAAGGTTCAGATACAGACAGACTCTTCCCACTACGCAACTGCATACGAGTCCCCGTTGCTTCCAAGTTTTTCTGTACCTCTTTCCATACTCCCCGCAGCGTATCTGTGGCGACATCAGCTGCAGGACAGACCAAAGGAGTAGGAATTGCTGTAAGGAAGCGAGGATGCTGACCGTATACACAAAAGAATGGAGATACCCCAGTGGAAGAACAAGTACGGTTGTTTAGTGCAAACTCTGTCAACGGCAGGAACTCTGCCCACTGATGAGCCTTTTCGCTAGCAAACAACCGTAAATATTGCACTAAATTTTGGTTCTTCCGCTCAGTCTGACCATTAGTTTGCGGGTGGAATGCTGAAGAGAAGGAAAGCGACGTTCCCAGGTTTCTGCAGAAGGCACGCCAAAACTGCGACACAAACTGAACCCCGCGATCAGATACAATGTTTTGGGGAACCCCATGTGGGCGAATTATTCCTTTTACAAAAATCTTGGCAAATTCTTTTGCCGAAGGTAGCTTCTTTAACGCCGCAAAATGTGCCATCTTTGAGAACCGGTCGACCACCACTAAGATAGTGGTGCACTTCTGGGATTCTGGTAGATCAGTGATAAAATCTACCGATAACTGCGACCATGGACTGGAAGGAAGCCGTAACGGTCTCAGAGGACCCTCAGGAGGACGCCGCTGACTCTTATTGCGTGCACAGACAGAGCATCCCCTAACAAAGTCGCGGATCTCCTGAGACATGCTTGGCCACCAGAAGTGTCTGGAACAAAGATCCAGGGTTCCCTTAAACCCCGGATGCCCTGCGAGAACCGACGAGTGAGACTCTTCAATGACTCTAAGATGCAAGGTCTCTGGCACAAACCATCTGCCCCCCGGCACCCCCGAAGGAGCGTCCTGCTGAGCATTCTGTAGTTGAGAGACGAAGTTAGACTCTACAGCTGCCACCACCACGCCAAGTGCCAAGATATTTCCGGGAGTCATAGTCTCACTTTCCGGCACCCCGAAACTCCGTGACAGGGCATCCGCCTTCACGTTCTTCTTTCCTGGGATATATGTCACGACGAAATTAAACCTGGCGAAGAACAACGCCCACCTGGCTTGACGAGCTGTGAGTCTTTTAACATTGGCGAGATATACCAGATTCTTGTGATCAGTATACACGGTAATTGGGTGTCTAGCACCCTCAAGATGGTGTCGCCATTCTTCTAAAGCCCATTTGATAGCCAGTAATTCACGGTTACCCACATCGTAGTTGCGTTCTGCTGAATTAAACTTCCACGAAAAAAACGCACATGGGCTATACCCAGATCTCCCACTGACTTCCTGCGAAAATACTGCTCCTGTCCCCACCTCAGACGCATCTACCTCAATGAAAAAGGGTAGTCGTGCATCCAGCTGTATTAGCACCGGGGCAGTCGTAAATGCCCTTTTTAGATGACTAAAGGCCTCAAGGGCTGCAGGCGACCATTTTATCAAGTCGGCCCCCTTCTTAGTCAGATCGGTCAGGGGTTGAGCAATAACCTAGTAATTCTTAATGAATTTGCGATAAAAATTGGCAAAACCTAAGAACCGCTGGGGAGCCTTAAGGTTGTTTGGTCTGACCCATTGGGAGATTGCTGCTACTTTATCAGACTCCATCTGAATCTCCGTGGGTGAAATCACATAACCAAGGAAAGATACTTGTTTAGAACCAAATGTACATTTCTCCAACTTGACAAAAAGTTGATACTCGCGCAAAAGGGTCAGAACCAACCTCAGGTGCTGCACATGTGAATCCCAGTCAGGAGAATACACCAGAATGTCATCAAGATATAGGACCAGAGATACCCCCAGGAAGTCGTGAAAGACCGCGTTCATAAAACCCTGAAACACAGCGGGGGGTGTTACAGAGTCCGAAAAGCATGACCAGACATTCAAAATGTCCTAACGGGGTGTTGAACGCCGTCTTCCATTCATCTCCCTCCCTAATGCGAATTAAATTGTAAGCCCCCCTTAAGTCCAGTTTGGAGAACCAGTGGGCCCCTACCACCTGATTCAACAAGTCAGGAATTAGGGGCAAGGAGCACTGGTTCTTCACTGTGACTTTATTCAAAGCCCGATAATCCACACAAGGCCTCAATGTCCCATCCTTTTTCTCTACAAAGAAGAGACCTGCCCCGGCAGGGGACCTGGATGGCCTGATATGTCGTTTGGCCAGAGCCTCCTAGATATAGGACTTAAGGGCTTCGTGCTCACGGCCTGACAAATTGAAAATGGCTCCCTTAGGGATGGGACTGTCGGGAATCAGATCAATACCACAGTCCCACTCCCTATGGGGAGGCAGAGCCTTAGACAGTTTCTTGGAGAATACATCCTGAAAGTCTGACAAATACTCCAGAATAAGCACAGTATCTGCGGAGCACAGGGCTATAGTAGATAGGTGATTATGACAGGATGACCCCCAATGAGTCAATTCCCGGGTGGACCAATCAAATTGGGGATTGTGCAGTGCCAACCAGGGCATACCAAGCACCACATCAACAGACATCTTTTCCATAACCAGGAAAGACAGATTCTCAGAATGGAGAACACCGACAGTGAACTACAGAATGGGAGTCCTCCATTTAACAACACCTGCGGAGAGAGGGGTCGAATCAATACCAATGAGGCGCATGGGGGGCTTCAGCATGGAAAATTCGGTTATTAGAGGTCTGACAAAATGTAAATTAATCAAATTGACTGCAGCACCCGAATCAATATAGGCTTGACCGGACCGAATAAAATTCCGAAAGCCAACCTGACAAGGCACCCACAACCTAGGGAGTACCTGTGACCCTAGGCGACCCTTCAGGGAATCGCCTAGGATCGGTAGTTCTTCCTCCGCTTCAGACTAATGTCGTCGTTGCTTCCATGGACAGGTTGCTACTCGATGTCCGTCTTCCCCACAGTAGAGGCAAAGATGGTGAGTCATCCGGAACTGTCGCCGTTCCCTGGGACTTAGCTGGTCCACTTCCATAGACTCGGCCCCGGGAGCTGGCATAGGAGAAATGGGAACGGATCTACAGGACTCCTTAGTTTTACAGGCCTGATGTTCACTTTCTCTGGATCTCAGTCTCCTGTCAGCCTTTACTGCCAATACCATCGCCTCATTAAGTGTTATGGGAGAGGGGGATGGGAAATAAATAGATCCTTGACAGCATCAGAAAGGCCCAACAAAAACACGTCTTTGAGGGCGCCATCATTCCAGGAGGTTTCACCGGCATACTGTCTAAACGTAGAGCAGTAGTCTTCAGCGCACTGCTGCCCCTGACGCAAAGCCATGAGGTGAGATACGGCTAACCCCGCCCGGTCCGGCTCATCAAAAATACCTCCTAGTTCCTGAAAAAATGAATCAACAGACTGCAGGCAAGCCGAACTCTCAGGTAAGGAATAGGCCCATGTCTGGGGGGAACCCGGCAGCAAGGACAGAATCAATCCCACCCTCTGGAACTCTGAACTGTAGGATCTGGGCCGCATCCGTAAATACAATCTACATGCCCGCTGAAAAACGAAAAACTTGCTTCTCTCCCCAGTAAACACCTCAGGGAGAGGAAATTTGGGTTCAGGAATAGATGGGGCAGCAGGAACCTGCACCAACATCCGCTGCTCCTGGGCCACCATATGACCGGACAGGTCTTGGATCACGCCCACTAGCTCCTGCAACTGATTAGCAAGGACGCTCATAGTCTTCATTGGAGAGCAAACAAAACCCATAGGTTAATTTTAAGGGCCAGTTATTATGTTACGGTATCCTACCCGATGATACGCCAGCCTGGGTTGCCCTAGAACTTACCCGCAACCCCTGTCCCTGCCTACTTGCCTCCACTCCTGGCTAACCCCAGGCGGGCAACTGGGCGGCGGTCCCTACACTCGCTAGGGAACGAGGAGGGACGCTGGCGTACCAAGATAGAACAGGGTAGGATACCGACAGGAAGGGCAGGTGAAGAAAACCAACAGGAAATACAGGCAGACCGAGGCAGATGGATAACCTGGCAGATCAAGCAAAGCTGAGACACAGGAGACTGCCAGAGGCAGGAAGCAGATACACTGAAACAGAAACCAATAACTGGCAGTGAATGGACCTCACTGCCAGCCTTATAAACAGAAGCCTCCGCCCAGGGGCAGAGAGGGGGAGGCAACGCCTCCCAGCAGAATCTCATAACAGGGACTCGTGCACAGAGCTGCACTCACAGACGCCTGTGAGCCTGCAACCCACGAGCGCGCAAACAGCGCCGACCAACCACCTGCGGCCCCGGCCGCCGCCGCATGGTAACAGCAGTATTATAGTAGTTATATTCTTGTACACAGTAGGCAGTATTATAGTAGTTATATTCTTGTACATAGAGGGCAATATTATAGTAGTTATATTCTTGTACATAGGGGTCAGTATTATAGTAGTTATATTCTTGTACATAGGGGTCAGTATTATAGTAGTTATATTCTTGTACATAGGAGGCAGTATTATAGTAGTTATATTCTTGTACATAGGAGGCAGTATTATAGCAGTTATATTCTTGTACATAGGAGGCAGTATTATAGCAGTTATATTCTTGTACATAGGGGGAAGTATTATAGTAGCTATATTCTTGTATGTAGTAGACATTATTATAGTAATTATATTCTTGTACATAGAGGGCAGTATTATAGTAATTATTTTCTTGTACATAGGAGCAGTATTATAGTAGTTATATTCTTGTACATAGGGGGCAGTATTATAGCAATTATATTCTTGTACATAGGAGCAGTATTATAGTAGTTATATTCTTGTACATAGGAGGCAGTATTATAGCAGTTATATTCTTGTACATAGGGGGAATTATAATAGTAGCTATATTCTTGTATGTAGTAGACATTATTATAGTAATTATATTCTTGTACATAGAGGGCATTATTATAGTAGTTATATTCTTGTACATAGGAGCAGTATTATAGTAATTATTTTCTTGTACATAGGAGCAGTATTATAGTAGTTATATTCTTGTACATAGGAGGACAGTATTATAGTAGTTATATTCTTGTACATAGAAGGCAGTATTATGGTAGCCATATTCTTATGCATAGGGGGGCAGTATTATAGTCATTATTTTCTTGTACATAGAGGGCATTATTATAGTAGTTATATTCTTGTACATAGGAGCAGTATTATAGTAATTATTTTCTTGTACATAGGAGCAGTATTATAGTAGTTATATTCTTGTACATAGAAGGACAGTATTATAGTAGTTATATTCTTGCACATAAGAGGCAGTATTGTAGTAGTTATATTCTTGTACATAGGAGGCAGTATTATAGTAGTTATATTCTTGTACATAGGGAGCAGTATTATAGTAGTTATATTCTTGTACATAGGGGGCAGTATTATAGTAGTTATATTCTTGTATATAGGGAGCAGTATTATAGTAGTTATATTCTTGTACATAGGGGGCAGTATTATAGTTGTTATATTCATGTACATATTGAGCAGTATTATAGTAATTATATTCTTGTACATAGAGGGCAGTATTATAGTAGTTATATTCTTGTACATAGGGGGAAGTATTATAGTAGCTATATTCTTGTATGCAGTAGACATTATTATAGTAATTATATTCTTGTACATAGAGGGCAGTATTATAGTAATTATTTTCTTGTACATAGGAGCAGTATTATAGTAGTTATATTCTTGTACATAGGGGGCAGTATTATAGCAATTATATTCTTGTACATAGGAGCAGTATTATAGTAGTTATATTCTTGTACATAGGAGGCAGTATTATAGCAGTTATATTCTTGTACATAGGGGGAAGTATTATAGTAGCTATATTCTTGTATGTAGTAGACATTATTATAGTAATTATATTCTTGTACATAGAGGGCATTATTATAGTAGTTATATTCTTGTACATAGGAGCAGTATTATAGTAGTTATATTCTTGTACATAGAGGGCAGTATTATAGTAGTTATATTCTTGTACATAGGGGGCAGTAATATAGTAGTTATATTCTTGTACATAGGCGGCAGTATTACAGTAGTTATATTCTTGTACATAGAGGGCAGTATTATAGTAGTTATATTCTTGTACATAGGAGCAGTATTATAGTAGTTATATTCTTGTACATAGGAGGCAGTATTATAGTAGTTATATTCTTGTACATAGAGGGCAGTATTATAGTAGTTATATTCTTGTACATAGGGGGCAGTAATATAGTAGTTATATTCTTGTACATAGGCGGCAGTATTACAGTAGTTATATTCTTGTACATAGGAGGCAGTATTATAGTAGTTATATTCTTGTAACTAGGGGGGCAGTATTATAGTAGTTATATTCTTGTACATAGAAGGCAGTATTATGGTAGCCATATTCTTATGCATAGGGGGGCAGTATTATAGTAGTTATATTCTTTTGCATAGGGGGCAGTATTATAGTAGTTATATTCTTTTGCATAGAGGGGAATATTATAGTTGTTATATTCTTGTACATAGGAGCAGTTTCTCATAAGAATCTGTGGCAAAGTTATAGTCAGGGTGTGGCATACAGTAAAGAAAGCGTGTGAACACTTTGATATCCAACGCTAAGGAGTATGGAGAAGTGACCAGTTCATATAATGAGTCAGCTTTTTCTTCTGTTGTATAGGTCCTTTATGTACGCTTTGGGGAAGGCAATGGCAAACCACCCCACAAAAACAGTCTGACGTTTCCCCAGGAGTCAGTCATGACTCGTTACTTGCACCAGGGGACTTTACCTTACCGTATGTACGCTTAGAGAAGGGGAAGAGTAGATTAAACTGAATTATATTTGCTGATGTTAATATCATTCATAAGTAATAATTACTTCCCTCCTGCCAATTCACATGTATGAAATTTGGCTTTTTCTAACTTTTCTGTTTATTATTACATTGCTTACTTGTTTTTATATAGTGGAAGAATCATTGTATTAGCGCTGTTTCTTTATGGTGGTGGGAGGTGGTGGATGCAACATTGTTTACAGGAATCTGATGCAAACCATGGAGTTTCAAAACTGCAAACTTTTATTTTACTAAGGATCTGACAAGGAATATGATTATGCAACTCAGGCATAAATAGTCTGTCAATGTAACGTAAGCAGTCCTAACTTGGTCTAAAAGCTCCTTTACACGCAAAGACGATCTATCAAACGATTGAAAGATTTACAGTTTTAGTGATCATTTTGCTTTAGGTGTTAATGGACACTAATGTCCTTTAACATTTTATCACCTTCATTTATGTGTAAAAGGGCCTCTTGGAGCTGTTTGTAGAGCCCAGCTTGTGGACTGGGCTCTGCACAAAGCTGCATTGTTCTCGCAGGGGCTGTCGGTAGAATACAATGTAATCTCCGGCACTAGCTGAGAACACAGCGTGCGGTCTGTGTTATCTCTTTTCGACTGTACAATGGATTTTAAGCTCACCTTAAAATCATTGTTCAGGCAAAAAGTGACCGATGGCGATGTTTACACGCGACGATTATCAATTATTTGCCATCGTTTGGACTAATTTTGAGCGATAATCGTTGCGTGTAAATGGACCTTAAGACTAATAATGGAGATCGTAGTCCTATAATTGTTATTCTCTAGTACGAGTACAATCTCTATTATTGGTCTTAGATGTAGTCAGGACAACTTACGTTACACTGACAGACTAATCATGCTTTATATTGAACAATTACTGATCAGGTTTTAGCACAATGTAATATAACAGTATGTCACTTGGCGGAAGTCTGAGGCAATATGCAGAAACATCAATACTGGTATTAGGGGGTTTCCATCTCAATAAAGTAGGTACTTCCAGTCAATGTTCACAGCTTTGTGTGTGAGCCGTCCTTTGCTGACAAATGTCTCTAATAATTAGCATTCATCACGCTTCACTAATAGCAAGCCTGATCAGTCCCTATATTTCCCTTTACATGTACGCACAGTTCTGCTTTTAATGATGCCAACTTCACTCGTGATCAGTTGCGGTTGAAATCCTTGTGCAACTTGTTTCGGTGGTCCAGTAGCGCAGTATCATGCTCTCACTTTCAGTGTCACAGGCTGTAGTACTCTCTTTCTGTTGGGCCCCATTTGCGAATTTAGGCAGTTTCCAGCAGCTCACTGTTAAGCCCCAGCGCCCCATTTTGCAGCTTCTGCTGTCCAGAAGTTCCTGCAGGCTATCTCTGCAGACCTTCTTACATAGCAGTATGGCACTCTTCGCTCTTCAACAACTTGTTCTGCTACTTCAAGGGTTCCTGTTCTGCAGACCTTGCGCCCCCAGCTTCTTTATCCTGCAGCAATCAGCCCTGATACAGCACTGTCTCTGTGACGCAGCTCACATTTTCTTAGGCTGCCTAGTATATTTCAGGACCTTCCTGGGGGTGGGACCTCCCTCTGCAGTGCCTAGTAATTTCCAGGACCTTCTTAAAGGGGTTGTCCCGCGCCGAAACTGTTTTTTTTTTTTTTCCAATAGCCCCCCCGTTCGGCGCGAGACAAACCCGATGCAGGGATTAAAAAAAAAACGGGTAGTACTTACCCGAATCCCCGCGCTCCTGTGACTTCTTACTTACCTTGTGAAGATGGCCGCCGGGATCTTCACCCTCGGTGGACCGCAGGTCTTCTGTGCGGTCCATTGCCGATTCCAGCCTCCTGATTGGCTGGAATCGGCACACGTGACGGGGCGGAACTACGAGGAGCCGCTCTCCGGCACGAGCGGCCCCATTCAGAAGGGAGAAGACCGGACTGCGCAAGCGCGTCTAATCGGGCGATTAGACGCTGAAGATTAGACGGCACCATGGAGACGAGGACGCTAGCAACGGAACAGGTAAGTGAATAACTTCTGTATGGCTCATAATTAATGCACAATGTACATTACAAAGTGCATTAATATGGCCATACAGAAGTGTATACCCCCACTTTGTTTCACGGGACAACCCCTTTAATATAATCTACTATGTCTGTCTAAATGTTATGGTTCTCCATAGCTTGTGTCACACAGTCCACTGCATCTTGCTGCATGTCCTCAAACATATCAGCATTCTTGATGCGCCTGTTATGTCACTCTAAACTGGGGCCGGGGAGTAATTTTGTAAATAAAATCCGCCTGTGGACATTGGGCCCAAGCCATTTATTAGTTGGCTTAGTTTATGCACAAAATTGTGTAGAAATTTTGAGGCACTTTGGCAAAACGTTTAGTGCAATTCAGGCCTTTTTTGGACGTCAGAAAAAGTGTCCGAAACTGTTAAAAAAAAGTCACCATCATAATGAGAAATACTTAGTCGCGAAAATATTAGAATCTTTGATAAATGTTTTGATTGTAGGTGAAAATAGAAAAAAAACATTCAATATTTGTCAAACTGCTTGTATGCGAGTCTAAGCGTTCATGGCTACAGCTCTGCGTCATCGCGGTTCAGCCAAGAGTCTCTTAGCACACAAGCGCCATTGCAGTGTCAGTAGAACGGTGAACTTATGAAAGACGGGGGAAGTAGCAGCAGGACATCCCATGACAGAGCTAAGGGGAGAATAGTAGGGATCCAGGAGGATGCGTAGGGATCCAAGTCATCACAGTTGTGACTCCAGAGAAGCATAGATTTGGCATCAGAGCTGCTGGAGCATCAGATATGGGTCAGTATACAGCAGCAATGCAGGCAGGCAGGATGAGCCCTGCAGTGGAGGCAATCGTCTTTCATCCTGCAAAGAATCTTAACCTATTGAATGACAAAAATCATGAAAATTGTGACATTATAGATGTGCAGTAATGACATCATCTGGGAGGGATAGCCCGATTCACAGGTAAATATACAGAGCGGAACTCCTTAAACTACTAATATTAGCATTCATTAGATCAATTCTAAGCATTATGTCTGAAAGCAGAGGCGTAACTTGAAGCCCGCACGGAAAAACCACAAGATTTCCGTGGCAGAAATGCAGCTTCAAAACTCGCGAGATACGCCGTGGGTTTTGAAGTGGCTTCGCCGCCTGTATTCCGCTGCGGCAATCCCTTCCCATAGAGAGGAGAGATGGCCGCAGAGGAGACAGCAATAAAATTGACATGCCGCGGCTTTGAATTCCACACGGCAAGTCAGTTTCATCACAGCTTGGCTGCAATGGCTTCTCTGTTGAGTGTAGATAAGATTTTTGCAAATCTCATCCACTTTGCTGCTTTATCTCAGGATAAAAATTGCCAGCAGAATTTAAGTGCAGAAAGTGCACACGGAAATTCCGCTCCGTGGGAACCTAGCCTTATGCTTTATTCATAGTACTGGGCTCCCTATATGGAGAAGAGAGGCCTTATGGGCCCCCTAAGGCTTCTGGGCCCGGGTGCAACCTCACCCTCTGCACCCCCTATAGTTACGCCCCTGTCTGGAAGAAACTAGGCGCCGCTTATCCCCTGCCCAACACCATCTCTGCAGTGAAGCCTGGTGGTGGCAGCATCAGGCTGTGGGGTGTTTCCAGCGGCTGGGACAGGGAGACTGGTCAGAGGTAATTGAAAATTGAATGGAGCAAAGTATAGAGATATTTCTAATGAAAACTGATCCAGCGCACAAGGGACCTCAGACTGGGCAGAAGGTTCACCTTCCAAAAAGACAATGACCCTAAGCACACAGCCAAGACAACACAGAAGTGGCTTAGGGACAACTCTGCGAAAGTCCTTGAGTGGCGCAGCCAGACCCCTGACTTGAACCAAATTGAATATCTCTGGAGAGACCTGGATATGGATGTCCACAGATGGCCCCCATCCAACCGGACAGAGCTTCAGAGGATCTGCAGAGAAGAATGGCAGAATATCCCCAAATCCAGGTGTGCAAACCTTATGGCATCATTCCCAAGAAGACTGGAGTCTGGAATCTTTGCCAAAAGGTGCTACAGCTAAGTACTGAGTACAGGATGTAATAACTTATATATCAATGCAAAATGTTAGTTTTTAAAAAGATTTCTAACATTATGTTATATGGAGTGCAGAATGATGGGGGAAAACATGATTTTTTTTTATTTGCACAAGGCCATAAAACAACAAAATATAAAGAAAGTGAAAGAGTCTGAAGACCTATTGTAATGGCATTTTATGAAATATTAAGCGTTTGGGATATTTTTAACCCAACCGTGATCTATACTTCTCCACAACTTTGAGTCTGACCAGTTTGGAGACCCCCTTGGCCTTTTAGAACAGGTGTAATTATATTGAGATCATCTGACACTTTAATTGCTCACAGGGAGACCGAATATAAGGAACTAGCTGATATACCCGGCTTCGCCCGAGTTAATTTGGTACTGGTGTTTATCTGGTGTTCACACGGAAAATCTTATGAAGTCGTGCTTACTTTAGAGATACCGGAAAAACATATGTTCACCATCTTGCATAATTCTCTGCGTTACCCAGGAAACACCACATGGAGGTAACCATGTGACGTTTACTTTATATAAAATGACATCAGGAAGTGAGAGAATTAGATTACGTACATAAAATTTGGACACTAATTCTTTTGCGCATAGAATTGAATAATCAAGTTGAGACCCATTAACTTTTCCTATTTATGACATAATCAATGCTCGTGCCAAATTTCCCGTTTCTATGACACCAGAAAGTGAAAAAATTACATTCCGCACGTAAAATTTGGACGCTAATTCTTTTGCGCTAGAATTGAATAATTGAGTTGGGACCCATTAGCTTTTCCTATTTATGACATAATCAATGCTCATGCCAAATTTCCTGTTTCTATGACACCGGAAAGTGAAGAAATTACATTCCGTACGTAAAATTTGGACGCTAATTCTTTTGCGCATAGAATTGAATAATGGAGTTGGGACCCATTAGCTTTTCCTATTTATGACATATTCAATGCTCGTGCCAAATCTCCCGTTTCTATGACACCGGAAAGTGAAAAAATTACATTCCGCACGTAAAATTTGGACGCTAATTCTTTTGCACATAGAATTAAATAATCGAGTTGGGACCTATTAGCGTTTCCTATTTATGACATAATCAATGCTCGTGCCAAATTTCCCATTTCTATGACACCGGAAAGTGAAAAAATTACATTACGCACGTAAAATTTGGACACTAATTCTTTTGCACTAGAATTGAATAATCGAGTTGGGACCCATTAGCTTTTCCTATTTATGACATAATCAATGCTCGTGCCAAATTTCACGTTTCTATGACACCGGAAAGTGAGATTAGATTCCGTACGTAAAATTTTGGATGCTAATTCTTTTGCGCATAGAATTGAATAATCGAGTTGGGACAGATTAACTTTTCCTATTTATGACATAATCAATGCCCGTGCCAAATTTCATGTTTCTATTACATTGGGAAGTAAGAGATTTAGATTATGTACGTAAAATTTGGACGCTAATTCTTTTGCACATAGAATTGAATAATCGAGTTGGGACCCATTAGCGTTTCCTATTTATGACATAATCAATGCTCGTGCCAAATTTCCTGTTTGTATGACATCGGGAAGTGAGAAAATTAGATTCCGTACGTAAAATTTGGACGCTAATTCTTTTGCACATAGAATTGAATAATGGAGTTGGGACCCATTAGCATTTCCTATTTATGACATAATCAATGCTCGTGCCAAATTTCCCGTTTCTATGACACCGGAAAGTGAAAAAATTACATTCCGCACGTAAAATTTCGAGGCCAATTCTTCTGCGCTAGAATTGAATAATCGAGTTGGGACCCATTAGCTTTTCCTCTTTATGACATAATCAATGCTCATGCCAAATCTCCCATTTCTATGACACCGGAAAGTGAAAAAATTACATTCCGCACGTAAAATTTGGACGCTAATTCTTTTGCGCATAGAATTGAATAATCATGTTGGGACCCATTAGCTTTTCCTATTTATGACATAATCAATGCTCGGGCCAAATTTTAAGTTTCTATGACATTGGAAAGTGACAGATTTAGATTACGTACGTAAAATTTTGACGCCAATTCTTTTGCACTAGAATTGAATAATCGAGTTGGGACCCAATTACTTTTCCTATTTTGGAGATAATCTATGCGTGTGCCAAATTTCATGTTTCTACGACATCGGGAAGTTGGAGAACTTTTGGCGAGTGAGTCAGTGAGGGCTTTCGTCTTTATATATATAGATTATGACACTTATGAAGTTAATTTGTTGAAACAGACCTTATTTAGGGGCTTAATAACAAAAGGGCTGAATATGTATAAAGGGGGTGAATACATACACATTTCAGTTTTTATTTGCCTTTTAAACAAAGTCTTTTGTTTATTAAACCATAACTATTTGGACTACTTTGTGAGGTTCATTACATAACATCTAAAGTAAAATCCATTTTAATTCCAATGCAAGAAAACAGGAAAAACACCAAAAGGGGGGAGATAACTACTTTCACAAGGCACTGTAGACAGGGTCATCTCCACGTCTATGCAGGCCTTTGCGTGACAGGGTCTCAGTGGGCCCCTTTACAGTGTATCACTCAACATGTGGCAGTATATCAGGAACGGTGCATACTGTGACCATATGATGGTAGATACCAGCTCTACACAGGTGCTTTGTGGACCATATAAGTGACAACAGTACCATTATATCTAGTGATCACAGGGGATTTCCTCTCTGACTGGAGTCATTCAGTTTCCCCTTTCTTCTGTATCCAGCCCATGTGTTACGTTCGCCTGGCACTCTAAAGCGCCACGCCTCTGTACGGACACAAGATTGTGTCCATTTCAAACTGTAAACACTCACTCAGCATTTGCACTAACAATTTACTGCTCTCCAGGTAAAAGATGGAAGGACACCTGTCCCTTACTAATCAGGGAAAGTGGGGCACCCCTGCCTAAAAGCGGGGTGATTGCCCCGATAAGGTCGGCTCCACTGTCTTCATCTGGTGACCTAGCTAACCCGATTAGAAGTCTGGGTAGATGCACTACACACACAGGACACAACACTGTTCACACACTGAACACAGAACAGGACTGCACATAGAGCACATGTCTGGCCAGCTGCACCGCTGTTCACACCAACATACCAGGTTGTACATACAACATATAACAGGAACCCCACCCAGAGCTCACATGCATACAGATGGTAAGCCATAGCTAGTCCAAGTGTACTCACACCAAGGGAAGAGAAAGTCAGCCACCGTGCTGACATAGGGAACAGCATCAGGCATCACACATCAGACACACACATAAGACGTCTGGAGGCCACGTCAATCAAAGGGAAGAGTGGAGATCTGCAAATGATGCGGCCAAGGACTACAGGTGTCCAGACCATCTTCAGGGACAGTGAGAGACACACAACAGACTAGTATGCATAACCCAGCTCCGAGTGGGATAAACACAGAGTAAAGCACTAAAATGACCAGCAATCTCTCACAAGATTTTGCTGATTGAGAATACCACACCCAGCCAGCTCAATTAACCCCTACCTGTGAAGGTGTGCACAAGGAAACCTGTAGAACCAAAGATCCAAGGAGCACAACTTTAACACTATGACAACTTCTCCCAGCCACAACTTGTCCCTGTGGAATTTCACACACAGATATCTTTGGTTTCTTGCTTCTCCATTGCCATTCATGCATTATCAGCACCTTTATACAATCCCTTCTTTTATAATACCCATGTTAGTAATAATGTCACTTGTGATACCCCACACAGTATTACTGTTCCCATTTTTGTACCCCCCTGTAGGTCCCAAACAGCTGCTGCTTATAGTGCCCCTCATACAGTAAAAGTGCCCCCACGTAGCAATAATGCCTTTTTTTATGTCCCCACTCTGTAATAAGACCCCCTTTTGCCTCCTCTCAGTAATACTACTCCTTTTTTCCCCATTCACTAATAATACCCCCTTTTAGAAATAATGCCCCCTTTCAAAAATAGTGCCCCGTAAGCACCCTTTTGAAAAAGATGCTCCCAATGTCCCCTTTCAGAAATAACGCCTCACTTTGCCCCCTTTTATAAACTATGCCCCATATTTATCCTCTTTTATAAATTATGTCCCTATTTGTCCCCATTTAGAAATATTGCCCCATAGTTTCCCCTTTTGAGAAATAATGCTTCTTCTTTCTTTCTTTTAGAAAAAACGCCCCATATTTGTCCTCTTTTAGAAATATTTGCTTTAATTCGCTCCAATTAAAAAAAAAACTGCTCCTATTCGCCCCCTTTTAGAAATAATGCCTCCTATTCGCCCCCTTTTAGAAATAATGCCTCATATTTACCCCCTTTTAGAAATAATGCTCCTATTCATCCCCTTTTTAGAAATTATGCCCCATATTTGCCCCTTTTAGAAATAATGCCCCATATTTACTCCCTTTTAGAAATAATGCTCCTATTCGTCCCCTTTTTAGAAATTATGCCCCATATTTGCCCCCTTTTAGAAATAATGCTCCTATTCATCCCCTTTCTGGAAATAAAGCCCCGTATTTGCCCACTTTTAGAAATAATGAATGACAGCTGAGAGCTGCCTCTGATTGTTCCCTGCGCTCAGCCAATCAGAGGCAGCACTCACTCACCCATTCATGAATTCATAAATGGGTGAGTGAGAGCGGCCTCTGATTGGTGAGGGCTGTGACCAATCAGAGGCAGCCCATTCAGCAGGCGGGGATTTTAAATCCCCGCCTGCTGAATACTACAGAGAGCAGTTCCGGAGAACTGCCGGCCGGACGCGGCTGAACTCCGGCTGCAGAAAAAAGGTGAGTATACTTTTTAAAAAAATTTTTACACATTTTTAGGATGGTTTTCAGGAAAGGGCTTATATTTTAAGCCCTTCCCTGAAAATTCATCCAGCGCTCGCCGGCAGCCCATTGCTTTCAATGGAGCCGGCTGTATTGCTGGCTCCAGTGAATTCAATGGGCGAACATCGTTCTCCTCTGTCACAGCTGTGGAAGAGGATAGCAGGCAGCGCTGGGCCATTTAGGTGCAGATTTTTCAGCGAATCGTCGGCCCCGGTCACGCGATTGGCGGATGCGCATCCGTTATGCGATCCGCAAATCGCGGGAAAAAATGCACGTGTGACTTAGACCTCAGAAATAATGTCCCTATTTGCTCACTTTTAGAAATAATGGTTATGTATTGTCTTTTATTTTAAATTAAACATTTAAAATTAAATGAGGGGGGTCTGACGGCTCTGCCTGACCCAGCAGCACTGACGCTGGGTGTGAATGTAGATCTGGATGCTCTGCCTGACCCAGCAGCACTGACGCTGGGTGTGAATGTAGATCTGGATGCTCTGCCTGACCCAGCAGCACTGACGCTGGGTGTGAATGTAGATCTGGATGCTCTGCCTGACCCAGCAGCACTGACGCTGGGTGTGAATGTAGATCTGGATGCTCTGCCTGACCCAGCAGCACTGACGCTGGGTGTGAATGTAGATCTGGATGCTCTGCCTGACCCAGCAGCACTGACGCTGAGTGTGAATGTAGATCTGGATAGGAGCTGTATACACAAGACGGTACAAGATTTTTTCTAATCAAAGCTATTTACAAAACAGCTTCATTTCTTTGTTTTGAAGTTAAAAGGCCAATTAAAAAAAGGGTTACAAAAGTATGCATACCCTATAAGGATGATAATAAATGAATAAAGGAACATTCATCTGGTTGGGGTTAAATCTTCGTGTCTATGGCCGACTCCTGGAGGGTTATGCCAGCCCCAGTGCCAGAGGAGGATCCACAAGAAATGCTTTCTGCTTCTGTATGGTGCCAGATTCACATTACCTCCTGTTTTTTTCCTCTCAGCATTAATATAGCAATGTATTTTGGCAGGTCTTCTCTGTTTGGTCCAGGATCAAGCAGCCACAGCTCCAGCCAGCTTCCATTAATTCATGATATAGTTCCTGATCAATAGACACAAAGTATTTATTAAATCCAATAACATTTGTCAGTATTGATCTGACTGTCTGACGCCAAACAAGAAGCTCCCATCCTATTGTATATGTTATCTCTGCAGACCGGGAGCAGCTGATAAAATGTGTATAATATTAGATGTGTATTAAGGAACGGCCGCCACTCCGCCGCTTCATTGTTAACTTATTTTATTTTATTCTAGACTGACTCCTGGATATAGACTATAAGTTTAACTCTTTATGTCAACGAGCTGGAAGCCTCTGACCAGATGCAAAAATGCTACTGCTTAATGTATTAGTCTTCTAGTAGTTATATTCTTGTACATATGAGCAATGTTATAGTAGTTATATTCTTGTACATAGGAGGCAGTATTATAGTAGTTATATTCTTGTACATAGGGGGCAGTATTATAGTAGGTATATTCTTGTACATAGGGGGCAGTATTATAGGAGTTATATTCTAATACATAGGGGGCAGTATTATAGTAGTTATATTCTTGTATATAGGAGCAGTATTATAGTAGTTATATTCTTGTACATAGGGAGCAGTATTATAGTAGTTATATTCTTGTACATAGGGGGCAGTAATATAGTAGTTATATTCTTGTACATAGGGGGCAGTATTATAGTAGTTATATTCCTCTACATAGGGGGCAGTATTATAGTAGTTATATTCTTGTACATAGAGGGCAGTATTATAGTAGTTATATTCTTGTACATAGGGGGGCAGTATTATAGTAGGTATATTCTTGTACATAGGGGGCAGTATTATAGGAGTTATATTCTTGTACATAGGGGGCAGTATTATAGTAGTTATATTCTTGTATATAGGAGCAGTATTATAGTAGTTATATTCTTGTACATAGGGAGCAGTATTATAGTAGTTATATTCTTGTACATAGGGGGCAGTAATATAGTAGTTATATTCTTGTACATAGGGGGCAGTATTATAGTAGTTATATTCCTCTACATAGGGGGCAGTATTATAGTAGTTATATTCTTGTACATATGAGCAATGTTATGGTAGTTATATTCTTGTACATAGGGGGCAGTATTATAGTAGTTCTATTCTTGTACATAGAGGGCAGTATTGTAGTAGTTATATTCTTGTACATAGGGGCAGTATTAGAGTAGTTCTATTCTTGTATATAGGGGGCACTATTATAGTAGTTATATTCTTGTACATGGAGGCAGTATTATAGTAGTTATATTCTTGCACATAGGGGGCAGTATTATAGTAGTTATATTCTTGTACATAGGAGCAGTATTATAGTAGTTCTATTCTTGTATATAGCGGGAAGTATTATAGTAGTTGTATTCTTGTACATAGGGGCAGTATTATAGTAGTTATATTCTTGTACATAGGGGGCAGTATTATAGTAGTTATATTCTTGTACATAGGGGGCTGTATTATAGTAGTTATATTCTTGTGCATAGGGGGCAGTATTATAGAAGTTATATTTTTGTACATAGGGGGCAGTATTATAGTAGTTATATTCCTGTACATAGGGGGCAGTATTATAGTAGTTATATTCTTGTACATATGAGCAATGTTTTGGTAGTTATATTCTTGTACATAGGGGGCAGTATTATAGTAGTTATATTCTTGTACATAGGAGGCAGTATTATAGTAGTTATATTCTTGCACATAGGGGGCAGTATTATAGTAGTTATATTCTTGTACATAGGAGCAGTATTATAGTGGTTATATTCTTGTACATAGGAGCAGTATTATAGTAGTTATATTCTTATATATAGGGAGCAGTATTATAATAGTTATATTCTTGTACATAGGGGGCAGTATTATAGTAGTTATATTCTTGTACATAGTGGGCAGTATTATAGTAGTTATATACTTGTACATATGAGCAATATTATAGTAGTTATATTCTTGTACATAGGGGGCAGTATTATAGTAGTTATATTCTTCTACATATGAGGGAGTATTATAGTAGTTATATTCTTGTACATAGGAGCAGTATTATAGTAGTTATATTCTTGTACATAGGGAGCAGTATTAGAGTAGTTATATTCTTATACATAGGGAGCAGTATTATAGCAGTTATATTCTTGTACATAGGAGGCAGTATTATACTAGTTATATTCTTGTACATAGGAGGCAGTACTATAGTAGTTATATTCTTGTACATAGGGGCAGTACTATAGTAGTTATATTCTTGTACATAGGAGGCAGTATTATAGTAGTAATATTCTTGTACATAGGAGGCAGTAATATAGTAGTTATATTCTTGTACATTGGGGGCAGTATTATAGCAGTTATATTCTTGTACACAGGAGGCAGTATTATAGTAGTTATATTCTTGTACATAAGGACCAGTATTATAGTAGTTATATTCTTGTACATAGGAGCAGTATTATAGTAGTTATATTCTTGTACATAGAAGGGAGTATTATAGTAGTAATATTCTTGTACATAGGGAGCAGTATTATAGTAGTTATATTCTTGTACATAGGGAGCAGTATTAGAGCAGTTATATTCTTGTACACAGTGGGCAGTATTATAGTATTGTCTTGTACATAGGAGCAGTGCTATAGTTATATTGTTCCATATATGTGGCAGTATTATAGTAGTTATATTCTTGTACAAAGCAGGCAGTATTACAATAGGTATATTCTTGTACATATGAGCAATATTATAGTAGTTATATTCTTGAACATAGGGGGCAGTATTATAGTAGTTCTATTCTTGTGTATAGGGGGCACTATTGTAGTAGTTATATTCTTGTACATAGGGGCAGTATTATAGTAGTTCTATTCTTGTATATAGGGGGCACTATTATAGTAGTTATATTCTTGTACATAGGAGGCAGTATTATAGCAGTTATATTCTTGTACATAGAGGACCGTATTCTGGTAGTTATATTCTTGTACATAGAGGACCGTATTATAGTAGTTATATTCTTGTACATAGGGGGTAGTATTCTAGTGGTTATATTCTTGTACATAGGAGCATTATTATAGTAGTTATATTCTTGTACATAGGAGGCAGTATTATAGAAGTTATATTCTTGTACATAAATGGCAGTATTATAGTAATTATATTCTTGTATATAGGAGGTAGTATTATCATAGTTATATTCTTGTACAAAGGGGAGCAGTATTATAATAGTTATATTCCTGTGCAATGGGGGCAGTATTATAGTAGTTATATTCTTGTACATAGGGGGCAGTATTATAGTAGTTCTATTCGTGTGTATATAGGAGCAGTATTATAGTAGTTATATACCTGTATAAAAGGGCAGTGTTATAGTTATATTCTTGTACAGAGGGTTCTATATTATAGTATATTGTTGTACATAGGGGCAATATTATTGTAGTTATATTCTTGTATGTAGGGGGCAGTATTATAGTAACTATATTCTTGTTCATAAGGAGCAGTTTTATAGTAGTTATATTCTCTTACATAAGGGGCAGTATTATAGCAGTTTTGTTCTTGTACATAGGAGGTAGTATTATAGTAGTTATATTCTTGTACTTAGGGGAGACATATTATAGTAGTTATATTCTAGAACATAGGAGGCAGTATTATAGTAGTTATATTCTTGTTCATAGGAGGCAGTATTATACTTGTTATATTCTTGTTCATAGGAGCAGTAATATAGTAGTTATATTCCTGTACAAAAGGGGCAATGTTATAGTAGTTATTGTCTTGTACATAGGAGCAGTGCTATAGTTATATTCTTGTACATAGGGGGTGGTATTATAGCAGTTATATTCTTGTACGTAGGGAGTAGTATTATAGCAGTTATATTTTAGCACATACAAGCAATATTACAGTAGTTATATTCTTGCATATAGGGGCAGTTTTATAGTAGGTATATAATTGAACATAGGGGACAGTATTATAGTACATATAGTCTTGTATATAAGCGCAGTATTATATTAGGTATATTCTTGTACATAGGAGCAATATTATAATAGTTCTATTCTTTTACATAGGGGGCAGTATTATAGTAGTTCTATTCTGGTACATAGGAGGCAGTATTATAGTAGTTATATTCTTGTACATAGGGAGCAGTATTATAGTAGTTATATTCTTGCACATAGGGACAGTATTATAGTAGTTATATTCTTGTACATAGGGAGCAGTATTATAGTAGTTACATTCTTGTACATAGGGGGCAGTATTATAGTAGTTATATTCTTGTACATAGGGAGCAGTATTACAGTAATTATATTCTTGCACATAGGGGCAGTTTTATAGTAGGTATATAATTTTACATAGGGGACAGTATTATAGTAGTTATAGTCTTGTACATAGGCGCAGTATTATATTAGGTATATTCTTGTAGATAGGAACAATATTATAGTAGTTATATTCTTGTACCTAGGGAGCAGTATTATAGCAGTTATATTGTTGTACATAGGGGGCAGTATTATAGTAGTTATTGTCTTGTACTTTGGAGCAGTGCTATAGTTATGTTCTTGTACATAAGAGGCAGTGTTATAGTAGTTATATTCTTGCACATAAGAGGCAGTATTGTAGTAGTTATATTCTTGTACATAGGGGGCAGTATTATAGTTGTTATATTCTTGTACATAGGAGGCAGTATTATAGTAGTTATATTCTTGTACATAGTAGGCAGTATTATAGTAGTTATATTCTTGTACATAGGGGCGGTATGATAGTAGTTATATTCTTGTACAGAGAAGGCAGTACTATAGTTATATTCTTGTACATAGGAAGCAGTTCTATAGTAGTTATATTTTAATATATAGGAGAAGTATTACTCTGCTCAACAGCATTTTTGCATCTAGTGTGCGATATATCAATTCTTATGGATTTTTGGGTGTAGAATCTGAATTTACTTTTAGAAATGTATCAGGTAAGGTTTTTATTAGAGATGAGAGAGCATACTCCCTATGGCAAAGTACTCGAACGAGTAGTGCCTTATGCGAGTACCTGCCCGCTCGTCTTTAAAGATACAGGTGCCGGGGGGGGGGGGGGGGGGGGAGAGCGGTGAGTTGCGGGCGCGGGGGGGAAAGAGTGAGAGAGAGATCTTTCCCCCGTTCCTCTATGCTCTCCCCCGCTGCTCCCCACCCCCGCCGCTACCCGAATCTTTAGAGACAAGCGGGCAGGTACTCGCATAAGGCACTATTCGCTCGAGTAGTTTGCCTTATTGAGCATGCTCGCTCATCTCTAGTTTTTATGTAATTTAGTTCTTTTTTCAATTTTTTAAAGAAGGTTCTTGTGTTTGTGCTCATTTACTGGTGAATTATTTATATAAAATTAAATCAGTGACTAAGATAAACTATTTATTTGAATGTAATACACAGTGGATGAAGTTCTAAAAATGGTTACTAGATGGCAGAACAATATAGTTGAGCAGGAAGGTTACCTACGTGAGCCTATCCATACTCATGTTTAGTGGTTGTTGTAATTTGCATGAAGCACTTCTCTTTATTCTTACCTCAACATATCGGTATTTTTTTTGTTTAATTCACAAATACATTACAAGATAAACATTATTGAGTGTTATTTTTTTTTGTATATAAACCAGAAAATATTTGGCAATACTGTATTATTGTCTATGTAATAGTGCTATGTATCTCAGAAATGTGACGTGATGGATAGAATCTGATTCTTTCACTGAATTCAGCACCCCAAAATTAGTTAAATCAACCTGTTTCCAACCCGGATACAGAAATTAATTTTTGATTTGTTGACCAGTAGTTAGTTATAGTAGTTCTATTCTTGTACATAGGAGGCAGTATTATAGTAGTTATATTCTTGTACATAGAGGGTAATATTATAGTAGTTATATTCTTGTACATAGGGAGCAGTATTATAATAGTTATATTCTTATACATAGGGGGCAGTATTATAGTAGTTATATTCTTGTACATAGGGGGCAGTATTATAGTAGTTATATTCTTGTACATAGGAGGCAGTATTATAGTAGTTATATTCTTGTACATAGGGGCAGTATTATAGTAGTTATATTCTTGGACATAGGAGGCAGTATTATAGTAGTTATATTCTTGTACATAGGAGCAGTATTATAATAGTTATATTCTTGTACATAGGAGGCAGTATTATAGTAGTTACATTCTTGTACATAGGGGGCAGTATTATAGTAATTATATTCTTGTAAATAGAAGGCAGTATTATAGTAGTTATATTTTTGTACATAGGGGGCAGTATTATAGTAGTTATATTCTTGTACATGGGGTGCAGTATTATAGTAATTATATTCTTGTACATAGAAGGCAGTATTATAGTAGTTATATTCTTGTACATAGGGGGCATAATTATAATAGTTTTAGTCTTGTACAAGAGGGCAGTATTATAGATGTCATATCCTTCTACAAAGGGGCAGTATTATAATAGATATATCATTTTATATATATAATTTTACGTATAGAATATTAAGAAGAAACTCTACGATTGTTTCATTATACTTCTGCCTTGTAAGTGCCTGCAGTCTAATATAATTATTTTGCACTGTATATCGCTTGTCAGGCAGATAAACCTCTGTATAGCCTGACTTAATAAGTACATTTTGTCCCAAAAATGCAGAAGATGTTTTCCAGGAAGGGGGGGTTCCAGAACTATTGAAGAAACAGATCTCCTGGCGTTCCCATCTTGCAAAACTATTTTTCTTGAACATTTAGGATAGACTGGTGCCAAGCTTTGCATCATAAAAAAAGCCTTGGCCCAAATAAAATGTGTCAAAATAGACAGTGTTCCAGCAATAGGAGACATCCTGCAAGGAGCAGGAATTTCCTATGGTCAGGGTAAGTGTGGTTGTGCCAAGTTGAGCTCACGGCTATGCGGATTACAAAGCAATAGCAGAACTGCATCCAGGCAACGGTCCTGGTGATACATCAACAGGGCCAGTAATATTCTTATTTATAAGGAGCCGGTATTTTTAACATCATTTCCTGTTCCAAGCTTTGAGTTAATATAACAAGTTCTCCATCTTGTGTAACCCCCTATACAGCCTGGCTATGGCACATTGCAAATATCTGACATCATATGCCCCTGCCCATTGGCATCAGCAGCGTTAATCATCCCGTATGTCACATTGGGTCATTGCTATAATTTTATGTGCTATTTTTTTTCTTTTCGCTGTTATTTGCATTGAGACGCTGCCATTTCCTCTTATACTGGGGAAACAAATTAGGACATTTGCAATTATAGGCTTCAATTAATCACTATTAGGATCGTTCAAAGGCTAACCCCTATGAAAATTCAGGTGTTATAACAGGTAAAGCCCAATAGCCCACTCCACCCAGGTCGCAAACACGAGCTCTGGGAAGTTGAGATATGGGAGGCTGTATAGTGGAGTCCTCACACTTTAGAGCTATTGTTGCAGGTGACATGGATTCAGAGGCGTAACTGGAAGCTTCTGGGCCCCAATGCAAAACCTGTAACGGGGACCCCAACTATAATGCTTTATTCATAGTACTGGGCTCCCTATATGGAGAACAGAGGCCTTATGGGCCCCCTAAGGCTCCTGGGGCCGGGTGCAACCGCATCCCCTGCATCCTCTATAGTTACGCCCCTGCATGGAATGAAGAGACGATGGTATGTGCCAACAAGCAAAGTGGCTTGTTGGCACATGCCCCCACACCCAGCTATGCCTCTGCTCAGGGCTAATTCTAGGGAATCTGACCAATAGAGCGAACCTCAAAGCCCCCCTCCCCCCCACCATCACTACCAGTATACCATAGCATTAGAAAAGCAATCAAGCAGCCACAATTGAGACTAAATAAATAGTAGAATCACTGTTAATAAAGTCTACTAAAAGTTTAAAATTTCACACAGTTGCAAAAATTGCAAACATTTTTTGTTTTTATTCTGTGCAAAAGTGAAATAAAACAACACACATGGTATCACTGCAATCATCATGACCCATATAATTACCTTCATATGTCACTGAACAAAATTCACTATACCAAGACTAATATTACCAATAACAACACTATATAAGGGCCAAATTATAGCGCCACACCATGATCACATATTACCACCACATATAGACTGAATAATACCACCATACTGTTACTGAATGACCACCGTACAAAGATCGATATTTTCACCAATACTATATGAGGGCAAAAATATACTCCTAGATCGTGACCACATAATACCATCATAGTGTTACTGAATAAAAACAGTATACAAAGGCCAATATTACCTTCATACAGTGACCATATAGCAGTGCATTCTAGTTCTACATAGGCACTTTTCAGACTGAATAAGTAATTACAGTACAGTTGCCTCCAGTGATCACAGGTGTTGTCACCTCTGACTAGGTCGTTCCCTTTCCCTTTTCTTCTCCTTCTGCCTCAGATTGCCACGATGACTTCTCCCAATCACAATTTGTTTCTGCGGAATCAGACACATAGACATCTTTGATTCCTCAATTTTCCAGCCATCTGTCTTCATTTTTCAAACCACTATGTAATCTCCCTATCCATGATGCCCCTTATAGTAATAGTATCCTGATTTTTTTGTGCTTTCTGTAGGCCCCGTATAGTGTCATTTTGTGCCTCATATAATAATGTGCCCCCTTTTATGCCACCATTCAATAATGTCTGTCATTCAGTAATAAAGCCCCCGAAGGCTATCATTTAGTGATGAGCGAGTATACTCGCTGAGGCACATTACTCGAGCGAGTAGTGCCTTAGCCGAGAATCTCCACGCTCGTCTCTAAAGATTGTTACTATCATTCAGTAACAATGCTCCACATGACCACCATTTAGTAACAGTGCCCCCCTTTTATAAATAAATGCCCAACATGGGCTTCATTTAGTAGTAATAATGGCTCTCTCAAGGATTCTCTACAGTAAGAATAAATGCCCTTTCATAGTACTAATAGAGATGAGCGAGTATACTCGCTAAGGCACATTACTCGAGCGAGTAGTGCCTTAGCCGAGTATCTCCCCGCTCGTCTCTAAAGATTCGGGGGCCGCCGGGGGTCGGGGAGCGGCGGGGGAGAGCGGGGAGGAACGGAGGGGAGATCTCTCTCTCCTACTCTCCCCCCCACAACTCACCTGTCACCCACGCCGGCCCCCGAATCTTTAGAGACGAGCGGGGAGATACTCGGCTAAGGCACTACTCACTCGAGTAATGTGCCTTAGCGAGTATACTCGCTCATCTCTAAGTACTAATAATAAGCCCCTCATGGCCCCGTTTTAGCAATAATAATAGCCCCATTTTAGTAATAATGATCCCCCTCCTGGCCCCTTTATATGCATAATAAAATACAAAACACATATACTCATCTTTCTCCGTCTGCTCCCGGCTTCTGCAGTTTGTGTTGCACTGGATCCACGCTGACTTCGTGGTTGAGTGATCATGTGATTGCTACTGGCAGGCCCTGGCCTCAGCATTGTTTAGCATACCCTGCTCAGAGCGCTCAGCTGTATAACAGCCGGGCGCTTCGAACAGAGAACAGCTGGATGCAGAAAGACAAGCAGCCCTGCTTGTCTTCTGCGTACCCCGCTCAGAGCGCAAGGTGATCGCTCAACGTTTGAGCGATCACGTTGCGCTGTAAAGGTACACAACGATTATCGCTCAAAAGAGAACATCTTTTGAGCGATAATCGTTGTGTCTAAACCTGGCTTAACACTAATAGCAGAGGCCAGGGTCCAAGAACAGCGAGAGAGGTGAGTATATACGTGGGGGGTTTTATCACACTTCTCCAGCCGCCCCAATCCACAGTGTAACTGGACCGGCCCTGCAATCCACAAAGATGTCAATTTATGCTGCGGATTTTCATCATAGATTTCACTCCTTCAAATATTTTGACATTACGAGTTCAAGACCGTTTATCCGCAGTACATCTGTGACCTGTGATCATACTCTCAAGTGTTTTTCTTGCTTTAGGTTAACAAAGTTAAATCCCTGTATCAATTAAAAGTTCTACAACTTTCTAATGTACTTTATGCTTTAATACCTCATCATTTTTAAGATCTCTGTTTGCTGCCAGGGAATAAGATTTCTTGTGAGATTGTTGCCATTCAGAGGTAGCAAAGCTGTATATAGCTGGTCCTGCTGTCAGCTGAAAGTATTCAGTGTAAGGCCTCGGTCAGACGGGCGTTTTTTCGCGCGATTTGCGCATGCGATCCGCGCATATATAGACCCAATGCTTTGCAATGGGATCAGTAAACATGTCCGCTTTTTATGCGGATGTGCGATAAATTATAAGACACAACGATTCGCAGAACGCGCCTATCTGCGTTCTGCGATTCCTTGTGTTCTATATATGTGCTCAATGGGGCCGGCGGCAGCAGCGCTGACCCCATTGAGAACATATACTATAAAGATCATTCTCCTCTGCCACAGCTGTAACAGCTCTGGCAGAGAAGAACGATGTTCGCCCATTGAATTCAATGGAGCCGGCAATACAACCGGCTCCATTGAAAGCAATGGGTTGCCGGCGAGCGCGGGATGAATTTTCGGGAAGGGCTTAAAAATATATGCCCTTCCCTGAAAAACATCCTAAAATTGGTAAAAATAAAAAAAATATATATACTCACCTTTTCCCTGCAGACGGAGTTCAGCCGCATCCGGCCGGCAGTTCTCCTGAACTGCTCTCTGTAGTATTCAGCAAGCTATTGAATGACAGCTGAGAGCTGCCTCTGATTGGTCCCTGCGCTCAGCCAATCAGAGGCAGCACTCACTCACCCATTCATGAATTCATGAATGGGTGAGTGAGAGCTGCCTCTGATTGGTGAGGGCTGTGACCAATCAGAGGCAGCCCATTCAGCAGGCGGGGATTTTAAATCCCCGCCTGCTGAATACTACAGAGAGCAGTTCAGGAGAACTGCCGGCCGGACACGGCTGAACTCCGTCTGCAGGGAAGAGGTGAGTATATATATATATATTTTTTTATTTTTTTTTTTTACACATTTTAGGATGTTTTTCAGGGAAGGGCTTATATTTTCAAGCCCTTCCCAAAAATCATCCCGCGCTCGCCGGCAGCCCATTGCTTTGAATGGAGCCGGCTGTATTGCTGGCTCCATTGAATTCAATGGGCGAACATCGTTTTCCTCTGCCACAGCTGTGCCACAGCTATGGCAGAGGATAGCGAGCAGCGCTGGACCGTTTTGCCGAAAACGCTGCTAGCTGCAGATTTTTCGGCGAATCGTCAGTTCCGGTCATGCGATTTGTGGATGCGCATCCGTCATGCGATCCGCAAATCGCGTGAAAAAACGCCCGTGTGACCAAGGCCTGAGGGTGCGTTCACACGAGTGTGCTTTTGAGCGTATATACGCACGCACAAAAACACACTTGTATTTACAACAATGCATTCCCTATGGTGTGTTCACATGTCCGTACTTTGCAGGTGCGTGCCTGCAAAGATAGGACATGCGAGCACCATAGGCAATGCACGCATTGTTTTCAATGGAGCCGCTGCTGCTGCCGGCAGCTCCATTGAAAACAATGGTCTGCCGGCTCTCTGCATTCCTTTTCAGGGAAGGCCTTTACATATAAGTTCTTCCCTGAAAAAGAAAAATTTTGGTGTAAAAAAAAAAATGCAGGCATTCTCTTCAATGGAGCCGCTGCTGCTGCCGGCGGCTCCATTGAAGACAACGGTCTGCTGGCACACCTGAATTGTTTTTCAGGGAAGAGCTTTACATGTAAGCCCTTCCCTGAAAAAGAAACATTTTAGTGCAAAAAATAAAAAAACTTACCTCTCTGTCGCTGCCGTGACCCCCCGTTGTCCCCGACTCTGCACTGCTGTTTTGAGCTATCAGCAGCCGGGGATTGAAAATCCCCGCCTGCTAGTAGCTCTGATTGTGATTGGCTGAAGTGCTTCAGCCAATCACAATCAGAGCTACCAGCAGGCGGGGATTTTCAATCCCCGGCTGCTGATAGCTGAGAACTACAGAGCCAGGGACAGCGCCAGAAGTCGCGGCTGAGCCCCGGCAGCTGAAGGGAGGTGAGTATTTTTTTTTTTAATACACTTTTTTAAATGGCTTTTCAGGGAAGGGCTTACGAACTCTTCCCTGAAAAGCCATTGACGGTATGCCGGCAGCAGCATTCTCTACAGCAGCTGTCATGTGCGACAGCTGCGGTGGAAAATTGAAGAATTCCCTTTGCTGCATCTGCCACAGATGTGGCAGATGTAACAGCAGGGAATTCTTTTAACTAGCAGGGGTGAAGGAAACATCTGCTGCATGCGGCAGATGTGTTCTTCATGCCCGTGGGGGTCACGGCAGCGGCGGAGAGGTAAGTGGGTTTTTTTTTTGCACTAAAATGTTTCTTTTTAAGGGAAGGGCTTATATGTAAAGCCCTTCCCTGAAAAAGAATGCAGGGGGCCAGCAGAGCATTGTTTTCAATGGAGCCGCCGGCAGTAGCTGCGGCTCCATTGATGACAAGCACACAACTGTGTTCACGCATGTTTTTGCTCGTACCTAGGTGCCGATGAATGTATGCACCTAAGTATGCACAAAAACACACTCTTGTAAACGCACCCTTAAGGCCTAATTCACACGGGCATTGTGATTTTACGCTGTCCACATTGCAGGCGAAAATCACATGAATCTCGCATTTTCTCACCCATTCACAAGTCTGGGTGCGGTGTATATACGCCGCAGCCCGGAATTGGTTCCTAAAGACTTCTAATGGCTCAATACAGAAAGCCGACATAGTTCAGCAGCACTAGCCGGTGCTAAATTCCCTCCCCCTCCCTTTGCCGGCAGCTTCCATAGAAACTTATGGAAGCCGCCAGCTGATCGTGGCCCGAAAGATAGGGCAAGACCTATCTTTTTCGGCCACGACAAAACATCAGCCGCTGTATTTGACTGCCGATGTCCAATCTTCACCATCCAGACATTTTTACGCAGCTAATTGTCTATGTGAATGAATGTACTGGAATCCAATGCTTCACATGGTAGCGATTTTTTTTATCGCGGTTTAATTAATTAGTCGTGTAAGATGCTCGAATAAGACCTAAACAATGCACTGTGAGCTCAACACACCAGCAACAGCTACCAATTCTCTCTGCTAGTTTGCATCAGTCTGGAGTCTAGGGTGTTTTTCAGTTGAGGGGAAGTGATCTTCGAAGGGAAAGACTGCTTTATACTGGGGATCCCCTGATTATGACTGTTGGGTTACCCCCAATTAGCAGTCCGTCAGCATATAACAAGTCTACGGACAACCCCTTTACCAGAGGAAATCCCCATAACATTGCGTGCAGTTGCCCGTGATTCAGCCCTGAACATGAAAAGCACTTCCACAAGTGAATTATCATTAATCTAATGTCATTGTATTGCAGTATTTACTCTCCTATCACTGCGCCTATTACAGCTGCCTGCGGTTATTACTGACTGTCGCTGAGCACCAAGTGATAGCAGATATCAGCACTGAATTCACCTTGGATAAATGCACACAGACTGCTGATAATGGAAATGAATCAGGTCTGATTACAGCAAAGCAGTGGTGACCTAACACACGGCACACACGTATGCACCCTATACTAATATGTTACCGCATCCCGTAGAATGGGTGGCAACTTAATGACTAAGTTTGGTAAGCTTTGTTCTGAGAACACCCACTTCTGAGTAATGTATTATGTCCACAGTCTTTACCGTACTTTTTTTTATGGTTCCAATGCATCTAATATGAAAAACAAAGTAAAGATAGATAGATAGATAGATAGATAGATAGATAGATAGATAGATAGATAGATAGATAGATAGATAGATAGATATGCAACATGCCAGACCGCGGTGGGGTGGGCAGCAATGATGGTAGTCATAGTGGTTCTGCTGCTTTCCCACACTAGCGAAAGGCGATGTGCAGTTATAAATTAGTTTTTGGCTCTTTGGGCTACCCGTGAAGTCAGATAGGGTAAGATGGTAATTTGTCAAGTTCATAACACCAGTTCGTGTATGCAGGCCGAGCCCTGCGCTGAACAAAATAATAATAAAATGGGAAAAATAAAAAAAAAGGGATTTGTGCTTTCACCTGGCGTGTAGTGTGGTACCTCAGTGCAGATGTTGCGGTGGTGGGAAGGGACTCCAAGAGGCAGGGTTTGAACTATGAATCAGCTGAAAACAATTTATTTAACCAAAGATGGATCTTCCATACTGTATACATTTATCCATACTTCAATGCTTGAGAGGAATATACACATCCAGTTACATGCAGAAATTAAGTACAGGAATCTTGTCTGTCTTGTTAGAGCACTATGAGAAGTGAGTAGCATGGGAATTCTTTCCTATCCGCTATGCTTTGTCCTCCTGTTTTTCTCTCCCTCTCGTGTCTTTTAAGTTACAAATCCACTTCTTCCTCTAGTTACTATTTCCTTTAGCTGATTCTCTCTATTTCTTCTGTAATTACTATAACTGATTATTTCTCCTTTTGTAATCCTAAGAACCCAAAACTCTGTTTGTACTCATACTTGCTCCTTCTCACTGCACTGGCTTCCTCCTTGATCTTGCTTCTTCATCAACTATATTTCTATCTCCTAAGGCTCTCTAAAACCACACCCCTCTCTCCTTTTATCTGCTTCTCCTAAGCCAACCCATGCGGAGGGCTAATCTGCCAATCACAGGCTACCTACCTTCTGGCTATCTGAACCATACACAGAACCTAGGTTGTAGTGACTTTGAGACATAGTGTGGTTGACAAACAAGCAAACGATAAACTCACATACATAAAGGCAGTATACACAGTGCTTGATGGAGTATACTACTTTAGTACACTACAGATAGATATATAGATAGATAGTCTTGATTAAAAATCTGCTATTGTTTTGTGTATGCAGCTCCTATTCAAACCTATGTGTCTCCATGGTAACAGACTACAAGCAAACCCTGTGTTGTCTGATTCTGCAATCATGTTCCTTTCTTAGGCCGGCTTTACACGAACAGGTCAGATTCCGCAGTGGATTCTGGTTGTGAGGCCAGCCAGTGACCCTGCACTACCTGTGGTTTCTGCAGTACATGTTGGTCATGCTCACTAAAGATTTGTTTTTCAATATTTGTATTTCCCACGCTGTTGCTTAGCTATGACGTGGGTACCCATGGCCCATACACAATGTTAATTGCGTATGGGATGCGGGTCGGACAGCCTTCATTGACTTCAATAGAGGCCGTCTACGTGGAGTCCGCAGCAAAATAGAGCATGCTGCCATTTTTCCTCCATTTGTAGAATACACAATTTGTATCCGCGAGCGTGAAGTACATGCCTTTTAATGTATGCTATTTGCTGCGGATTCTGCAATAGGAATCCAGTTGTGTGAAGGCGGCTTTAACCCCTTCCCACTCCACAGCGTACATTTACGTCCTGCAGCATCGGGGTATGTATGAAGAGAGATCGCGGGGTGACTTCTCTTCATACAACGCGGGTGTCAGCTGTTTGTTACAGCTGACACCCGTAGGCAATAGCTGCAATCAGCCTCACGGTCGATCGCAGCTAATAACCCTTTACATGCCGCTGTCAATTCTGACAGCGGCATTTAAATCTCCCAAAGGATGTTCGGGGGTCCCATACGGCCCCCCTGTGATGAGATCCAGGGCTGTCTTAGCAGACTGCCTATCGAGCCATCCCCATGGGGTGGCTTGATAGACTGGCTGTCAGATTGCAGTATGATGTAATGTTATAGCCATAGCATTGTAATAGCTATACATTACATTGTACTGCAGGATCAATCAAAGCATCGCATGTTGTGGTCCCCTATGGGGGCTAAAGAAGAAAAGTAAAAATAAGATCAATAAAGTTTTACTAATTGTGAAAAAAAAAGTATTAAAAGTTTAAATCACCCTCCTTTTGCCATAACTATAATAAAAAAATCTAACTTATAAAACAAAAATACATATTTGGTATCGCCACATCCGTAAAAGTAGTGCATTATTTACCCCATATGGTGAACATCGTCCGAAAAAAAAAAAATAAAGAACGTCATGCACTGGGTGTTCTTTATTTTAAAAAAATGAAAATGCACTTTTTCAGTCACACTGTTTCCCAAGAAAAATTCAATAAAAAGCGGTCAAAAAGTCGTATGTATTCCGAAATGCTACTAACATAAACAAACTACAGGATGTCTGAAAAAAATGAGCCATCGCACAATGAAGTCGCCGAAAAAATTAAAAAGTTATTGTGCGCAGAAGATGGCGGCAGAAAATAATTGTTAAAAAAAAGTAGTGCAGCAAAAAAAAAACTATATAAATTTGGTATTGTAGTAAATGTACTGACCCATAGAATACAGTTATGTCATTTTTGTCGCAGTTTGTGTGCCGTAGAACAAAGACGTATGGCAGAATGTCATTTTCCTTTCATTTTACTCCACATTTAAATTTTTTTAAAGTTTTCAGCACATCATATTGTACATTAAATAGTACCATTGAAAAATACAACTTGTCCCGCAAAAAACAAGCCCTCATACAGCGACGCCGATGGATAAATAAAGGAGTTACGATTTTTTAAAGGTTGGGAGAAAAAAATGAAAATGGAAAAAAAAACAGGCCGTGTCATTAAGGGGTTAAAGAGTATGACTTAATCCAGCCAATGTGCACACACTGCCACCACTCTATTCATTCTGGGGCACTTAAGACTCCTGTTCTTGTGATTGGTGGGGGTCCTAGTGGTTGGAACCCCACTGATCAGATACTTATTCTCTATCTTGTGGATAGGTGATTAATCAAAGGGGTTGTCTAGGATGTTTACTATTAATGACCTATGCTCAGGATAGGTCATCAATATGCATTGTGGGTCCATTGGTCAGGATCTCCACTGATCAGCTGTTCGCCAGACCAGCCATAAGTGCCGACTATGCTGTAAGCAGACCGGTTTCTCCATGCTGTAGCAGCCCGGGTTGGCACTATGAGCACTGTTAGCATTGAAATCAATGGGAGCTGCACCTGCAATACCAAGCCAGGCCCCTGCATTGCGGAGAGCGCTATCTGCTTCCAGCTCTGTCCACACTAATGGCACCAGCTGATCAGTGGGGATCAAACAATGATAGAGTACTTAGACCCAGAGACAAGAAAAACAAACTGAGCAAAGCTGAACTAAGAAGCAAGACAAGACACACACAAACATGAAAAACACTAACAGCAACTGCTACGAGGTTAAGAAACAAAACGTGGACTAGAAGTAATCACAGAAACAAACCTTCACTGACAAAAACAAAAGCTAGACTAAGAAAAAGATACTAGAAGCATACAAGGAATACTGGATTTAAACGTGCACACAGCTTACGCTATAACCAGCAACACACTTTAGAAGCCAGTTATATTTAAAAAGAGGCTAATCAATCAGGTATTCCACTCCAAATCAAACTGAACTGCAAGAGTGTGGTCAGCTGACTTACTCTAATAGATGAGTTGTGAGACAGTTACTTAGCAATGGCCCTAACAACAAAGTAGAAGACATGAAATAAGAATACACCAGGAAAATTCCTGCTAATCGTAACCCTGTTACTTGATTTATTTGGTGTAAATGATCTATTTTTTGACAGATGTAGACCTGGCCATATCTTAAAGGGGTTGTCCAGTTATCGGACAACTCTGCTTTAATAGCGCTGCCTAGATTTAAACAATGAACTGAAATATACTTACAACTGCTGCAATCCCAGTGATTATTGTGACATATAATGTCACAGGAAATCAAGTGTCTGCTGTACCCAATGAGAAGCTGCAGCATCATGTTTCTGAACTCCTGACATCATGACACTCATGATGTGATCTTTGATGCCAGGAGAACGAATGGTGATGTTGCAACCTCTCATTGGCGGCAGTGTTCACCTGATGTTCTGTGGCATCATATGTCACAACAATCACCGGGACTGCAGCAGGCTGAAGTGCTGGATCCCAGTGGCCACAGAGAGGTAAGTATACTTCAGTTTATTGTTTTAATCCAGGCAATGCTATTGAAGCAAAGTTGTTTGGAAACCGGACAACCTGTTTAAGTCAAAGTTATATAGAAATGTATAAAATTCTAAAGTGTTCACAAACTTTCAAACACCAGTTTATAATTAATCTAATCCCAATTCGTTATCCAGATCATTTAGTTGTTTAGGGTTGTGATAATCACTCAAATCAACTCATTTCTCCCATGAATGGCAGTTTGCCAGCCATAGTATTAGTTTTTCACATTGCATATAGGGTCATGCAGAGGTGTAAGTATAGGAGGTGCAGAGGTAGCAGTTACACCCAGGCCCTGGTGCCTGAGGGGGTCTGAAGACCTCTCTTCCACATAAGGAGACACCGGTATTATTAATGGCGCATGGTAGGTGGCGGCCCTTTTACAGATCTTGCACCGGGGCCCAGAAGTTACGCCTCTCTATCTATGGGAATATCATATCTTAGTAAATCATATTACATCTCGACTCTTCAAGAACAAGCATAAACATTGTGGCCCCAGGCTGCAGTAATAAAGATGACTATCTTGCGCCAATTTTATATTCTTTTCTTAGGGCTTACACTATCAAATGCTTCCATATCACAAGCAAGAACAAGGAATAATATTATCCCTGGACCGCCTCCAAATACATGTTACTGGGTGATATATGTAACTGGCCATAGTTCAAGAGCAAGTCATAAATAAAAAGAATTAACCCGAGTTCTTTGATGATCAGAGACAACATTGTGTTTTCTCATTTTCAAGATCAATCCGGCGGCTTGGTGAGACATTTTGTTTCCTGGAAAAACGAGTGCAGTTTATATTTGTGGTGTCAGATAGTGTCACTGTACTGAGGAATCTACTTGATGCCGGGATGATAAAACAAGACTTTCCAGTCCCGGAGATGTAACAGCGCCAAGAACCATCCAAACAGTACAGATAGAAAGTATCTTATGTAACGCCAACCACATAAACCTAGATATGCTCGAAATCTATTCACTTTCTAAGTTGTTGGGTCAAACCTTAGCAACTCCTCTGAGGATGGCACAGATGCTGAATGGTACTACCTATGTTGGCACTTTATCTGGGTGTTCTGTGGCACAAAAAGTGTATGACACAGGTAATCTGGGCTCTACGTGGCATCATTCCGATGCTGCAGGGGCGCCCCTACCATGTCGTGGCCTCCTCAGGCGACAGTCTACAGGATCTCATAGGGGCGGCAGATTGCCACCTGGCTGGTAATTTTTTTTTTTACCGGTCATCAATGGGCGGTAAAAAAATTATTGCTTGCTGTGAGATGGCCGGGCAGCAACCCAACAGGCATTCCACTCACCCAGCCTGCATCTCTGGTCCACTGTGACCGCTGACCTCTCCCTTCAGCATCTGTGTGTGCTGTTTTCTGCAAAGTGTAGATGCTGGGGGGAGAGGTCAATGGTCACATACTCAGCAGTAGCTGTTGTTGGCAGACCAGAGCTGCAGACTGGGTGAGCGCCACCTGTACGGGAGCTAGTATCGTTAGGTCTCAGCGGGGAGGCTGCAGGAGATTGTTCTCCTCTCGCTCCCCTGCCCCTCTCCACTGACATAACACAGCGGTTATGCAGCATAAGCGTATCGCTCATCGTTCAGTGTAAATAGCAGCTGTTCAGTACTGAACAGCTGCTGTGTTAAGTCAATGGAGAGGGGCGTGGGGGGGGGGGGAGCGAGGAGAGAAATCTCCTGCAGCCGCCCAGCCCCCCTGCTGGCCGCTCTGTGCAGGAGCACGAGAGCGAGGACACACAGGGACGAGTGTTGGGTATCGTTTGCCCGACATTCGTCCCGTGTAAACCCAGCTTAAAAGGGACACTTCTTATTAGAGCTACTACTGGGGCGCTGTTACTCTGTCACTTCAGACAAGTCTCAATGGTCCAAGTATGTGTTGAATATCTTGTGTACTGGCGCTTCCAATGCCTGTAAAATGAGTGTTTTTTGTGGGGGGTGTCCCATTTCACACTTCGCCTCAGGCAGCATAGAAACCTGGGGCAGCCCTGAGATAATATGGGTGCAATTTATCTTGGTACACTATCACACCGTGATAAATAGAGCATAGAGAGCCTGAATTGTATCTGGGTACTGTATCACAATATGTGGGCATTGTGCGGCTTAATTTAAAGGGGTTTTCTGGAGAATAGGTCATCAAGAATTAATTGGCTGGGGTTCACCGCTCAAGATCCTCGCCAATCAGCTGATCGGGCGCTTGCTGTCAGCACCACAACACACTGGCCACTGCACAGAGATAAATCCTTCCATTCCATACCCTTGTGTGTTGAGACGCTGACAGCATGCGACCGTTGCTGATCGGCACTTTTTTGCCTTCTTCTGGATCAACATGGCAGGATAATGGGTTGAACTGGATGGAAAGATATCTTTTTCAGCCTTACAAAAATTGTGTTACTGAATACTGCATTATACTAGCTAGAAATAGCTAGTATAATGCAGTACCATCATTGTATATTGAAAAATGCATTGACTTGACCTATTGAAAGAAAAGGGATTGTCGACCTTGTTCTATGGGCATGTTAGTGTATATACATTGAATGGCCACTTGATTAGAGACCTTCATCTAGTAGCGTGTTGGATCTTCTTTGGCCTTCAAAACCGTAGCAATTTATCATGGCACAGATTCCACTAGGTGATGAAATTTGTATTCATCTGAAAGGACATGTTTCTCTATTGCTCAGTGATACAATTTTTGCCCTCTTTTGCCCACTGGAGTCTCGCCTTTCCATTTCCCTCAAACACAATGGCACTGACACTGGTTGTCTGCCGTTATAACCCATCCGAGTTGTGTTTTCAGACATGTTGGAGCACCAACATTGTATTCGGCTTTAATTTCTTTAACTATGCAGCGCCTATTCGCTAGACCAATTCTTGACAACCTCCTTTGACCCCTTAGTCAATGATTTATGTCCAGAGGATCACCTTTTATTGGATGTTTTCCTTGATCACGCCATTTTCAGTATATTCTCCACACCGCTTTACTAGAAAACCCTAGTGAAATCCCCACCCCGGCTAGTCTAGCACCAATGACCGACCTCGTTGGAAGTCACTCTGATCGCTGATTTTTTCCATTTTAATGTGGATTCACACTAAAACTGATCCACAGAAAACTTGTCATGTGGTTTTATGCTGCATTCTGGGGTCATGGGGAGAATTTCCATAAAGGGAAGCGCCAATCATAAAAGGACCGGGGCTCTAATAAAGGGGCTAGTAAATACTGACATATATGTTGGTTTGTGTTCAGGAACCCCAACTTTAGAATTCCAGATTCTGTCAATTCCGAGGTGCACTTTACCCCTGTGCATGGAAGTCCCATTACTTATGACTCTCTTTATATATAACTAAACTCAAAGTCCTCAAGAGGCAGCATGTAAAAATCATTGTAAATGCAGAACGACATAAAGTACATATGAGTCGTCACGTTTCTGGTTGTGATTGTGTTTCCTCTTGTTAGAATCACATTCCCCTACAATTAACAGTTGAATTGTTAATAAAAATCATCCACATTAAACGTAGCAGATGGCCGGGAATTTCCTGTTTCTAGGCCGCTATGGTTAGTAATTGCCGACTGAGACATGTCTGATCATGGCGTGCGGCTGAGCCAGGATCTGAGGCAGGTTCTGCTGAGGAATTTATACAAAACAGTGCTGATTTAATTTGCATATTATTAGGTAATTCCAAAATTGCTAAAAATATAAAGAGCATTTCCTCCTAAGGGCTCTTTGACACGAGCGCATATATGGCACATTTTCACGCCCGGGCGTATATATGCTACCCATGTGAAGCATTGGTTCCCAATGCATTCGTTCACATGGGCGATTATTCGGTGCGTAGATATGTCAGCACCGTGAAAGATGAAACATAAGCGGATGAAATGCATCAGGCGTATATATACGGTGGCCAAAAAGATAGTTCTGGAACTATCTTTTGGCCAATATACGCCGGCGGGTCCCATAGACTTGTATGGAAGCAGGAAAAAAGAAGGGAGGGGGAGGCATTTTTGCAGCTTACAATGCTGAGAAAAGCTTACAGGTGCTACTATATAGGCACTGGAAGGTATCCCGAGGATTTTGGCAGAGCGAGGGTTTTCCAGGATGCAGTGTTTTGGTTTTTTTTTGCTAAAAACGACGCTCATGGTCTTGTGAATGGATGAGAAAATGCTGGCTGTGATCGCGTAAAAACGCCCATTCAGGGGCTTATACGGAGCAGGCGTGAAAACGTAAAATCGCCGTCGCTGTATATCCGCTTGTGTGAAAGAGCCCTAAAGGTAAAAAAATCTTTAACGCCAAGTCCTCTAGGTGTCCTGTTCACAATTCTTCTATCTAGATAACGTCAATTGAAGAAAAAGTCCACAAATTGGCGGATCTGTAAGGGAGGCCAAGAGAGCTGTCTTTTATGTAATGATGATCCAATGAGGACACATCAGTTCTGGGGGCACACCTGTATTATTTGGATGGTAGGCAATGCAAGGTACGAATCAGTCCTTATTGTACGAATGTCATGGACATTTCAATACAGTCAGGTGACAGGAAGTGACATTTCAGCGGCCGATGAGAAGATGTTGCATGTGTCTTCTTCTTCCCGTGCTAATCTCAGATGGACACGGGAGGAGTCTATTATTACTTGCCCTTGTGGGGCAAATTAGCCAAAATACTTCCCTCTACAGTCAGGGTCATAACAGAATTCGGAAGTGGGGAGGGATGAGAGACTTGAAGGACAGATTAATGGACACCCTCTCAGGTAGGAGGAGATTGCTTCCTGAAACTTGTTAATGCACACCGCTCAATCGTTCTGTTTTTGTGAGATTTCACTACAAAAATGGAAGACTTAAGTGTGCAAAAGAGCACAATAATTGTATCACTGAGCAGTGGAGAAACATCACCTGGTCAGATGAATCCAGATTTTTGTTGCCCCGTGCTGATGGAAGGTCAGAATTTGGCAGAAGCAGAATGAATCGATGACCCCTTCCTGTAAGTTGGTCAGAAAATGTCAGCATCTCCATCTAATCTGCAGCGACTACAAGAAGCTTCCTGTCCAAATGGGCCGATATTCCTGCAGAACAATTTCATCACCTAGTGGGATCTGCATCATGGGGGTCTCCAATACAGTGACCAGGCAGTGTAGATTGATAGATAGATCGATATGAGATAGATAGATAGATGGATGGATAGATGGATATGAGATAGATAGATAGATAGATAGACAGACAGACGGATGGATGGATAGATAGATAGATATGAGATAGATAGATAGATATGAGATAGATAGATAGATATGAGATAGATAGATAAATAAGAGATAGATAGATAAATAAGAGATAGATAAATATTAGATAGATAAATATTAGATAGATAAATATTAGATAGATAGATAGATAGATAGATAGATAGATATGAGATAGATAGATAGATAGATAGATATGAGATAGATAGATAGATAGATAGATGGATAGATGGATAGATGGATAATCTCTTACTATATGCAAACAGAGGAATCCATCCAGCAGGTTCCTATCATTGACCCTGACAGTCCCCGGAGTCTCATCTTCTCTCGTTTTTCCAATATTATCGTTAGTTTCAATCAATGATTAAATTGGTGATTCTCATTCCAGAGGCAGCATAAAATGTTCTGGACATTGACAAGACATAAACCAAAAACACAAATTACACTAGGACATAATTCTCCTCGATTTATAGTGGATGTAAATATATCTGGATGTCAATTAGGCCATCCTCAAGGTCAACAATTCATATTCTTGGATCTTAAAGGTAAAATAGGTCATTAGAAAATGACCTATTTTAGGAATCACATTTTTGTGTTAAACATATTTTTTAAAGAATTTTTGGTGATTTTGTTTTTGATTTTAATAATCTGTATTTAAAGAAAAAAAATCCTGAAATATTGCATTTTTCACACTGACCACAGAGCCTATTCTAGTTTGTCACTTCCTGTTCTGTAGGGAAAACTTTGCAGCTATCATCTCATTAACATCACAGGCAGGATTATACTGAGAGGTAACACCTATATGTAGATAACAGAGGATCCACCATTCACAATAGGTATAAATTGTGACCATCTACACCCCTCCCTTCAAAATAACCTCTTTACAGGTCACAAAGCATGTCTAGAACAGTCCCCCATAAAAGTCCCCTCCTCTCCGTTGTGTGAATGGCCAATGAAGCTGCTGTAAAGCATCGGTAAATGTACAGACAACAAAAATGGAATATGTTTCTCCATCTGATTTTAATTAATAATATATTTTTTGGTGATATAGTCCCTTTAAAGGGACAACAATATAAGTTGTAGGTAAAGCTTATAATAAAAGTGGTGACAAAGTAGTGATTATCTGGAGGGGTGGCAGGTAGAGAACAATAGATTGAACTCTGCATTGTAAATGGAGATAAGACAGATTCGGAGTTCTGTCCCTTTAACTGATTGCACAGAGCTTTTGCTCGGAATATACTACTGACAATACACTCGGTGACATGAAATCATCTTTACAACACATTCCCTTCTAGTCTATAAGGAACCGTCATGTCTGATAGATGAGACAAGATTGCAAAATGTTTCCCAGTGACAGTCTGGGTACATAAATTGTGCAACTTCAGATGAAGTTTTAGGGAAATATCTGATAAACTGGAATGTGGACAAAAAATGAGGCAAAGACATTCCAGAAGATTGTGTCAAAATGTGAGACGCCTGCAAGAGAGCAAACAGAGGCGAGCAGTCTGCAGAGATGACGAACTACAAGTCCCAATAAGTCTCCTGACTAGTAAGCTTTGACTTGCATCACATTTAGGTTCTTAGGTACAGAAATCCTAAATTCATATCAGCATTGGATGGCAAATATTTGATGATACAGAATGTAGGGCTGTTCAGCTCTTTGGAGTATCAAACATGACAAGATTAGATACACAGGATCAGCAGCCACTATCACAAATTATAGAATAAGGCCTCATGTTCACGGGCAGGTTTCATTTGCGGAACCCACACAGGACACCCGCGCGGGAGATACACACGTCAAGTCGCCCATGGAGAATCATGGACACCCGCAAAATAATTCAAGCATTGTTTTGCGGACCTTTTGTCTGGAAAACAAATCGCAACATGCTCCATTTTTCTGTGGATTCCGCACGGTCGGCTACCATTGAAGTCAATAGAAGCCCCCGGAGCTGCTGCACACACGCAGCTGACATTGCAGAAGTTCTGCGGATCCTGCGGGAAAACAGGAGATTGAAAAACTCCTACAGCGCATGTGAGTCAGTGCCACGGCCGTCACGGCAGAACACATCCGCCACACAGAAGAAAGAAGATCCGTCCGAGACGCAGAAGACCCGCACAGACTCTGAACAGGTGAAAAAAATGTCCTCAGCTGCGAGCAGGGTAGCATTCCGCTGCGGGATTCCCTGCACGGAATCCGACCCGCCCTTGGGCATGAGGCCTTAGGCCAAATTCACATGAGTGTATGCTTATTTGCGCAAGCATGAGCACAGCATTTTTGCGGCAAGAACTTTTCTTTTTTGCACGCACATCAGCAAATTTAACGGCACTTTTTGCACACACTAAAAAATACGCCCTGTTGCTCCCAGCCGTAATTAGTCTAATGAGTTCAAAGCGTGTTCTTTTTCCTGTGCAATTACGCAGTTTCCCGCATGCCTTAGTGTATTGCGCACAGATTTATACATCCCCATATGTTTTGTGCGCGCAAATATGCACGCAAATAGACGCTGGCCTTAGGCCTCCTTCACATGGCCGAATGCGTTTATACGTTCTTCCGAACGCACAGTATAATTGCATGAATGAAGATTTGCCGTGATTTAGTCCCGAACTGTAGCCATGCATTTTCAACCATCCACACAGACCACTGCTGCGTGTGGGCCAAAAAATATGCAGAAGTGATGAAAACCATCGATCGCTGTAAAATGCTTGGAATGACTAATAATACTTAAATCAGGCCAGCGCTGTTCTTTTCCCAGCGTTGTACGCCGGGTAAATCCCTCCCCTCCCTTTTTACCATAGAAGTCTATGGGGGCTTGCTGCGTATTTCAGCAAAAGATATATTTTCGCGCGACGTATAAAATCGGTGATCAGAAACGGTCACGTATGTCATTTTCCCGGCGCGATTATTTTACGTGGCCAAAAATTTGAATGAATACATTGGAATCCAATACATCGCACGGTCGCGATTTTGGGGCGATTTTTTAATGCGGCTAAATACCTGTGTAAATACGGTCATGTGAATAAGCCCTTAGGTTGTATTTGCGCTATTTTCCTGTGCAAGTCAAGCGGAAATAAAATAATTGTTTTCAATGGGCCTATTTACAGGTGCAGCATCTCCTATTGTTCTGCAAGATTTCAGAAGGCAGTATCACATATGATCGGCTTAGATACACAGGCTCACCAGACATAATAGGGTTAGATGCACACATGATAGAATTAGGGTGCATTTACATATGCGATCTTATGTTGCAGGTTTTGTACGATGCTGTAAGATGGAAAAATTCTAATTTTGGGTGATATCGCCCACTACCGACGAGGGGGGCAAAAATCGCATTGCATTAGTATGTCATACGGAAGTGCAGTGCGATTTTTACCGCTGCAAGGATTGGAGCAATACGTGAAAAAAAAAATTTGCTCATGTTTACAGACTCACAGATTATAATGGAGCCGCGTGTTGTCCGTGTATTCCCAAAATCACAGCCATATATCGCACAGTGTTAGATATAACAGCTCAGAAGTCAGTTTCACGCATGAAAGGTTTAGGCCACGCAAAAAAATTGCGACTATCAGAACCAGTGGTTTCCGATGAATTCATTCAGATGAGCGCAAAAAAATCGTATCGAAAAATATAGCACATAAGCGTGTTTTCAGCGACCGAAATTCTTGGTCGCAGCTATTCTTCGTTCATCCGATTTTCAGCAGAGATGGTCGCAATTTTTTTGTGCGTCTAACTTTGCCGAGAAATGGCGCTCATGTGAAAGAGGCCTAAGATACACCTGCTCAGCAGCCAATATCACAGGCGAAAGGCTTTGATACAGAGGCTCAGCAGACAGTATCACACAGTATATGCTTCATACGCGTGTATTTGCACGCGCAATAAACAGAGAATAGAACACATTGACTTCAATAGGTTTGTTCACATTTCCGTATTTTGCGCGCACATTTCAATCGTGCAAATAAAAATAGAACGTGCTCTATTTTTCTGCATATTTGCGCACTGAAGGTTCCCGTAGATTCAATAGGAGGTAGGCAAATGCTTGTGCAATACGCAAGGAGATGCGCAAAACGCTGCGTAATTGTTCTGGAAAAAGAACACATCTGAAATTCGTTAAGAGTAATTAGACATTTCAGTTGGTGCGTCTTTGTTAGCTGCGCGAAAATGAACATGCCTCGTGGGGGCGAAAAGTACAGTAAAATACGCCAATGTGCGGGGAAAAAAAGCATCATTCACTCAAAAAAAAAACCACAGCGCTTAGGCGCGTGCAAATACGCCTACGCCCGTGTGAAGCTGGCCTTAGGTACATTGGTCCAGCAGCGCACTTTTCCCGTGTAGGTTTTCATCTGTGGTCACACTAGGGAGGGTTTAGTAGTAATGCATCCCCGGAGGATGAGCGGCGGTGCGGCATGTGAAATGCACCGTGTTTTCTTATCTGAAATGATCTTTTATGTTAGCAAACACTGAAGAACAAACACGAATGTCGCAGTCAGAGCTTTGTGATATCCACAGACAAAGCCGGGATTAGCCGCACAATGTCTGAAGGGGAACGCAGCGCTCCGTACCCTGAGAACAGGACGAGATCAATCACTGATGTCTGAGACTGCGACACCGAGATGGCCCCACGCCAGTCACGTGTCACCAAAGACACCCGCAACACACAGAGCGGGCCCGCTGACATCAGAGGTAAATGCCAGAGTATTCCCCGATGGCCGACCCGTGTCCTTCAGATATATGCTGGCTTCAGATACTCTTTTTTCAGTGTACAAGAAAGTACAGTCTAAAGCTATGTGGAAGGTCAGTAAAAAAAAAAGGACACCACATTAGCCATTTTTATTTTATTGGGACAGGAACCCCTGGCTGACACATCCATCACAGTCCTCTGATTTGTCGCTGTCTTCTGTAGGAGATCCTCCTCATGTCTATCTCCCATATAGGTATATATGAGCAGAGTCTAAATCTACAGGGTGGCCCACAGAAAAGAAAGCCACTACCACACTTATGGAAGCTGTCTAGAACAGGGGTCCCCAACCACCAGTCCGCGGACCAGGACCGGGCCATTGGTTTTTTTTTGCCAGTCCACGGTGCCGCTGTCGACCGCTCACCACGTTAGTGGTGAATACCAGCAGGGGCCGTGGCTCCCCAGCTGATATTCACTAAGCAGCACTACTAGCGGCGCTGATCCTGGTGCACACTGTGACGTCAGTGTGCAGCCGGAATCCTCCTCCCCCCTCACCTGATGTCTCCTGCTTGGTTCCGCGAGAGCAGGGGTAGGAGGCGTCCGGCAGCACACTGACGTCACAGTGTGCATCGGGATCAGCACCGCTAGCAGTGCCGTGCAGAGGAGTAGTAGCGCTTGCACGAGGAGGAAAGGGGAAGTATATTGGTGTCAGGGGAGGTGCTATTACTACTGGGGCTGATATAGGGGATACTATTAGTAATAGTGTCCGCTATATTGGCCCCAGTAGTAATAGTATTACTACTGAAGTCTCTGAAACCCCACTCCCATATAAACAAAGCCCCGCCCCAGACCCCACCCCACCGGGCCATGAAAAAATGGTCTTGCTTGAAGCCGATCCCTGGTGCAAAAAAGGTTGAGGACCACTGGTTTAGAAGATGTCTGTGTTGCCCATGGCAACCAATCACAGCGCAGCTTTCATTGCCTATACTGCTGAGGTCAAATGAAAGCTGCGCTGTGATTGGTTGCTCTTTCTTATACTGCTGACGTAAAATGAAAGCTGTGTTGTGATTGGTTAGTTCTTCTAGCCAGCTTTCAAAAGAGGGTGGTGCCAGCCAGAGGCATAACTTGAAGCTGCTGGCCCCCAGTGCAAAATCTGGAACTGGGCCCCCAACTATGAAGCTTCATTGATAGTATTGGTTTGCAATATGGGGAGGAGAGACTTTATGGGCCCCCTAGGACTCCTGGGTCCCGGTGAGACCGCACGCTCTGCACCCCCTATACGTATGCCAGTGGTGCCGGCCTACTTTCTGTGGTCACCCAGTATGTACAATGCATGGGGTGTGACTAGGGAATTATTGAGGTTGTAGTCAAAGATAGATAGAACATCTGCCTCGAGAATAAGGTGGCTTGGAGACAGCGCTGGATTGACTGTCCCGATTTTCAGGGGAGGGATTGAAATATAAGGCCTACCGTGAAAATAAGCCCTAACCACAGAAAAAAAAAAGTATACATCACCTAGACGCGCTGTCCGGGCCTCCGCTGCAGCTTCTTCCTGGTCCCCGGCACTGGTGGTCTTCATCTCTTCTGGCCAGGGATTGAAAAATCCCGGCTTCCTGGAAGCGCTGGCTGTGATTGGCTGACGCTTAGCGAATCACAGCCAGCGCTCGATGATTAGCTATGACTGGTTCATCGAGCGCTGGCTGTGATTCGCTAAGTGTCAGCTAATCAGAGGCAGCGCTTCCAGGAGGTGGGGATTTTTCAATCCCTGGCTAGAAGAGATAAAGGAGAACAGTGCTAGAGACCCAGAGAGAAGATGCGGATGGAGATGACAGCACTTCTAAGGTGATGTATACTGTTTTTTTAATTTTTTTTTCCTGCAGTTAGGGCTTAGGTTATGGCTTTGACAGCAGGATCTCCTACTGTCAAAGTTGCATTGTACTGCACGAAAATCGTGTTTTAAATTAAATTAAACAGAAAGGAAGGCTCCATAGGGAAACATGGGCTACAAAACCTCACGAGTCGTGTACATATCATGGGACCCATGAGGTGTTTGTGTCGGGTTGTCGCACACGCCAAAACATCGCATGTGTGAATTAACCCATAGGAAAGCATGGGCTTCACATACATGCGATTTGTAGCATTGAAGTAACGCGACAAAATCGCGCGACTTTGTCTCCCGTGTGAAGGCGGCCTCACAGTCAATTCTTCCTCTGTGCCTGGTAATAGTGAACTAATTGCAACTTTGCAGCAATGTTTCATGAACCTTTTCTAGCCTGCTGCAAGGGAGTGCAGGGAGTGGGGCTAGGTTACCAGCCAGGACATCTACTGATTCTGGGTTGTCCAGCCTGAGAGTCTGTTTCTGTTGGACCCAGTTTAGAGAGGGGGCATGTGTTAGTCAGGTGTGTATGACCTGTGAGCTGCGCCTCTGGGTTTTCATCTCCCTCACAGTGTAAACCCTTCCCGCCACAGGGCGTAAGTGTAAGAGCAACAGGACATACACTCACACCCTGTTGATAGCGCGAGATCAGATGTTACAAATAGCCGGCCTGGGGTACATCTGGACAGCGACCCCGCTGTTATCCCCTTACACGACACGATCTATGTAATCGCGGAGGGCCGACAGGTTGTCATGGCAGCAGGACACCAGATACAGGCATCCTGCTTTGCCAGTGCCTATGATCGCTAATACAAGCGATAAGGCATTACAGAACAGAAGTCCTGTAATGCTTTATCATACCGATCATAGCAGCTACGGTACTAATCTCCAACAGGGATATAAAAACTGTAAAGAAGTTAAAAATAGTGTAAAAAAAAAAAAAGGTTAAAAAAACCCCTTTTTTGAGCTTTTTCCCCTCTTAGTACAAAAAAATTTAAATCCCACATATTTGTTATCGTCGTATCTGTAATGACTCGTACAACAAATTGAACACACCTTTCCTCCTGCAAGGCAAAAAGCTTAAAAAAAACAACTCAAAAACTGAGGCAAAATGTTTTTTTATTTTATTTTGCTTTCTAAAAAACGCAATACGGGCTTATTCAGACGGGCGTATATCGGATGGTTTTTCACACCCGGCCGATATATGCTGTCCCTCTCTGCAAGGGGAAGAGGCGGGATGGGCAAGGAGCTAGTGCACTGAGCTCCCACCTCCTCTCTGCCCCTCGCCCCTGTTTGCAATGGGGGGGTGGGGAAGAGCCAAGTCCTGCCCCCGTCCCGTCCCTCCCATTGCAAACAAAGGTTGGAGAGAGGGCAGAGCGGGGGCGGGAGCTTCGTGGTAAATTGCGATTTTGCCGCGTTGCGATTTTAACATTAACAAGTCCCATAGACACCTGGAGAAAAAAACCTGGATTTCACAGTGAAAACGTAACGGTAGTGGGTAGGCACCTTTAAAGTGATCAAAAAAGCCAAATGTACCCCAAAATAGTACACATAAAAAAACTGCAGCTTGTCATGCAAAAAAGAAGCCCTCACACAGTTCTATTCATGGAAAAATAAAAAAGGTATAGAACTTTGAATGCAGCGATTCAGAAAAAAATTTACAAAAAAAAAAGGGTTTTATTGCGGAAAAGCGAAAAAACCTAAAAAATAAATTACATTTTGCTACCATTGTAATCGCACAGACCCACAGAAAAAATGTATTGTGTCATTTATGCTGTGCATGCTTCAGGGCATTTTCACAGGAGTGTATATCAGCCGCCATTTTCACGGCCGTCCGATATACACTACCATCTAAGCTGTCTTCCCCCTTCCCTCCCCCCTCCGGCTGTTTGCAATTGGAGGGGGCAGAGCTAAGCTCTGTCCCCTCCCATTGCTGGCTGCAGACAAGGGGCAGGAGCTTAGCTCCGCTCTGCTCCCTCCCATTGCCAACAGCTGGAGGGGAGGAGAGAGCCGGCCGAACCGTTCTGCCTAAGGCCAGATTCACTTGTCCGTACGCGTTTTTACATGCATCCGCTGGGGCTGTTAAAATGCGTGAACGGTCACACATATGTAACGTTTGTGCACCCGTTCAGACGGCCCGTACCCAGCGCATGTACGCCGAGGCTGCAATTCCTTACCTCCCCCTCGGCGGCTCTCTGCCTCTCTCCTCTCCTCTAGCGGTTTGCAATGGCAGGGGCGGAGGTAAGCTCACCCCCCTTCTCTTGTCCACCCCCTCCTATTGCAAACAGCCGGAGGGGAGGAGAGAGGAGAGAAGGGGGAGGGAGTTTAGCAGTCACATTGCTAAACTACCTCCCACCCCCTTCTCCGGCCGCTGTCATAGACTCCCATCGGAGCCTATGCAGCGGTCGACGTATTCCGTCCGGGAAGATAGTTACAGGACTATCTTTTCTGCCCGACGTAAAAGTGCCCGGCGCTATATTTGCCGGCTGCGCGCTTTTATGCCATGGGAATATGCCAGTGTGATCTGATGCATCAGAAGGTAGCGTAAATCGGCCCGCTGTGACAACGGTGGCTGATATAGGCTTGTGTGAAGAAGCCCTTATGTCCATCTCTCTGTTAGAGAATTTTTACCCAAAGCCTTGACACCAGTGAGGCTTCTAAGAATGCTTCCCTGGCTGGAAGTCTATGCAGACCATCTGAAGGCCCGGCTGATCAATTTGAGTTTTCAGTACGGGTTATTTGTTCTTGAGTTTACAGGTTCAGGTTTTTCATGGGTTAAAAATGTAAAGTTCGTGGATACATATCATGACGTTGTTAGAACTAAAACTGAAAAAGAGGTGGCTGAGGGGCGTGTGGCTGTCCCTTTTGATAAATCCCCATTTCCAGTTTTAGATGATCTACACTAGGGGTTGTCCCAAAAAAAGATCCAAATAGTTTTCATATTATTGATCATTAATCCTACCCCACTAATGTGTCACGCAATGATAACATTGATACTAATTTACCATCCAATGAATATGCTTCTTTTGATTCAGCGTTGGTTTTGTTAAGGCGCTAGGGTCAGAATGCCTTATTGGCCAAACCAGATATCAAATCTGCTTTTCGCCTTGTCCCACTGGTTATAATTCTTTAGGTTTCCAGTTTGATGGGAAGTCTTACTTTGATATCTGCCTCTCTTTGGGGTTTTCTTTATCTTGTTTTTCCTTTGAGGTCTTGTCTACAGGGGGTTGTGACACCTGAGTTTCCATGAGTTGGCATCATGCGCTCTTTGGACGATTTTTTTGTTTATTGGTCGTCCAGATACTCCTGAGTGTAAAATGGCCCTAGCTGGTTTCTGTAAAATTGAAATAGAATTTTTTGGTCCCCCTCTGGTATTTGAGAACACTTTTCCCATGTGCTTTGGAATTTTTAGTCATTATTATTGACAGTCGTACTATGGAATTTCTTTTATCACAAGACAAACTACAGTGACTACGTAATCTGTTCAGTACGGCAAAATGTCATAAAAACATTATGTTAAAGGAACTCCAATCTCTTTTAGGGCAATTAGTTTTTGCCACAAGGGTGATTTGCTTGGTTGCATTTTTTTCTCAAAGATTGCTTAGTGCCGCTATGGGTCTTAAATCTCCTCCTTCACATGTGCGTTCGTCTCGTACCTTGAAGAAAGACTTAGCAATTTGGTTAGAATGTTGGTCTTATTTTACCGGTCATTCGGTTTGGCGGGGGGATTTTATTGAAGCCTCAGAATTGCGTTTATTTACTGCTGCATCAGGTACTCATGGAGGTGGCATTTGCTGCGACGGGCATTGGTTGGCCCAGCCATGGCATGTCTCCTGGGTCAAAAGCAGAGTGACTAAGAATTACATACTAGAGGTATAAAGGCTATAAGTCTAAGGCTTCTGGGCATGATTGCCCGTCTTCTCTTTCATTTAAGTTTTCGTGTCGTTGTACCTTTTTATTGGCTTTTTTCGGTCCCTTTTAATTGGCTTGGTGAGTTAGAGACTAGCTCCAAGGTTTCTTTGCCTCCTCTATATGTGTTTTAGCAAAGTTCTCCTTATTGCTGCGTTGATCTATATCGGATCTGTCGGGGCACGGTGTTTGGATTTGGGGGAATAGTTTGGTTAATTCAGATCTATGTCTGGTTCATAACTTATTGCATTTTGTTGAATCTTGCCCCTTATGTAGTGGTTCTCTAGTAATGTGCGAGCGACTGTATCCATTTATCGGATATATCATTAACTATATTCAATGTCAATCTTCAAACTATAATTGAGAAAGCTGCAATGTTCAGAGCATCACGTCATAGCTGATGTTATGGCTGGTGGCAAGTTGTCACCCGCTTCACGTGGGAGGACATTGTTTCAAAAGTTTAATTCACTTTTGGACCTGGCAGACTTGAGTCTGTATGACTAAGTCTCTGGATATGTTTTATATGTTACTGGTTTATTAATATATGTTTATTGAATACTAATTAAAGTTGGGTAACCCTTTAAATAAATACTGTCGCCTTTGATAATCCAAATTGTGTGGTTTGTGTGTTCATTACTGATTATTGGTATTTCATTATTCATGTGTCATGACGCATAGGATCCAATGTAAGGCTAATGGGACATTTAGGAGCAGAGATCACATTTGATCCAGACGTTAAATGGTTAATATGGTTGGTTCTTTTCCCTTTCGCAAAAGGGTGCTGGTGTAACTCACCTAAGCTGAGAGGTCATTTCAGGGTCCGCTGAGGAATCTTTGAGAACTTATCAGAAGATCTGCCTGGAGAATCAGGCAGCTTGGTTATAGCACTGGATTGGCTGTCCAGTGGCTGGCGGGAAGATCTGGAGCCTATAGGAAGAGGAGAAGCAGGACATCCAGTTGCTGATTGGAGAGCGGACGTCTTACCACCCTCACTCCTCAAGGTAGGCTACAGTCGTGGTATTGGTTTAAGCGGGATGTCACCTGCTTTATGTGGGTGGACATTGTTTCAATAGTTTTATTCAGTTTTGGACTTGGCAGACTTGAGTCTGTATGACTAAGGCTCTGGGCATATTTAATATGTTACTGGTTTATTTATATATATTTATTGAATATCAATTAAAGTTAGGTAACTCTTTAAATAAATACTGCCGCCTTTTATAATCCAAATTATGTGGTTTGCGTGTTTATTACTGATTATTGGTATTCTATTATTCATGTGTCATGACGCATAGGATCCCATTGTGTAATCTTGGAAAAACATCCAGCAAAAGGGAATCCTGCAGACATAAACAACGTAGCAACAAAAGGGGTCAGAGAAGGATGTCAGGAATTGTTCTGATGAAAAGGCGCAGCGCAGTCAAAGAAACCTTAGCCGTATTCCTTATATCTTGATATTCTTGGTAGAGCTTGTAAGCCAAATGTGGAACCTTCTTGATACTCTTATCTTATCTTGACATATGTCTGTCGGTACATACAGAAATTACATCTAATATATTCTTACTGTGCCTGTAATGACCTTTCCCCTAGTGATGGTTTATTGCGTAGTCTAAATTCAAACAATACATATAAATTGTCCATAAGCGAATATCTTCCTTTACAGTGAAATATAGATAGATAGATATGAGATAGATAGATATGACATAGATAGATATGACATAGATAGATAGATATGACATAGATAGATAGATATGACATAGATAGATATGACATAGATAGATAGATATGACATAGATAGATAGATATGACATAGATAGATAGATATGACATAGATAGATAGATATGACATAGATAGAGAGATAGATAGATATGACATAGATAGATAGATATGACATAGATAGATAGATATGACATAGATAGGACATAGATAGATAGATATGACATAGATAGATAGATATGACAGATAGATATGACAGATAGATATGACAGATAGATATGACAGATAGATATGACAGATAGATATGACATAGATAGATAGATATGACATAGATAGATAGATATGACATAGATAGATAGATATGACATAGATAGATAGATATGACATAGATAGATATGACATAGATAGATAGATATGAGATAGATATGAGATAGATAGATAGATATGAGATAGATAGATATGAGATAGATAGATAGATATGAGATAGATAGATATGAGATAGATAGATAGATAGATATGAGATAGATAGATAGATAGATAGATAGATAGATAGATAGATAGATAGATAGATATGAGATAGATAGATAGATATGAGATAGATAGATAGATATGAGATAGATAGATAGATAGATATGAGATAGGTAAAAGATAGATACATAGAAATATGGATAGAAATATAGATATGAGATAGGTGATAGATAGATAAATGTGAGATAGATAAAAGAAAGATATGAGATAGGGGGAGATAGATAGATATGAGATAAGTGATAGATAGATAGATATGAGATAGAAATATAGTTTGATGTGAGACAGAAATATGGATAGATACACAGATATAAGATAGGTGATAGATAGAAGTATAGATAGAAAAATATAGATATGAGATAGGCAAAAGATAGATAGGTAAAGGATAGAAATATAAATAGAAATATAGATGAATATGGGATAGAAATATAGATATGAGATAGGTGAAAGATAGATAGATGTGAGATAGAAATATAGATAGATACATAGATATAAGATAGGTAGGTAAACTATAGATAGATATGAGATAGGTGAAAGATAGGTAGGTAAACTATAGATAGAAATATAGATAGATACATAGATATAAGATAGGTGAAAGATAGGTAGGTAAACTATAGATAGAAATATAGATAGATACATAGATATGAGATAGATAAAGTTTGAAGATTGACAGATAGCGTCGTGGCCACATAGAATGGCACCATTTGAAGTACAGATGATTGGGGCTGGCATGCTCCTATAAGGTTTGTGAGGCCTCTCGCCCTATTCTCGGATGCCAGGCTCTTCTGTACTTGGAGGTGCCCCTGATCCGTGTCCTAGGGAGAACATAACATCTTTCTCTGCCACTTTGGACAATGACTGTTCCCTTGGTTTGATTACTTTTAACCTGTGGTTTTGGCTGACCTTCTGGCTGATAATATTACTGGGGGCAGAACAAGTACACTCATTCTCGGACACCACACAAGGTTCATTCACGGTTATAATGGGCTCTTAAAAACACCTGGACGAGCCAAACCCCAAATATAGTGTCTGTTTACTGCCCTATTTAAACCCTTCTCATATTCAGCCTGATATAGAAGACAGGTCACTCGGCTCTTCAGACAAGTAGTTCAGTGTTTATGAGGGATCCATATTCCCAGTTTTAATAACCGCAATTTTAGTTCCCATTTCTGCTTATATAGCTCAAACATATCTTGTAGCATAATCTATGGCCTATCCATACCTGTCCATGGGAGGCGGAGCTCACAATCTAAGACTCACAAGAAGTCAGGAGAACATACAAAACTCCATGCAGATGTTGTGCCTGGGCTCCAATATTGTAAGACAATAGTGCTACCAGCAGAGCCACCTTGAAACACAAGAATAGAACAGGCTTATAATAAACAGCCTATAATGGGCCATCACACTTAGTCATGATTACTTAGATGTCCAACATGCCACATCAGAAAACTACATTTTCCGTTCCAACTGTAGACTGTTAACCCTTTCCAATCCACTGTCTGACCTCTGAAGACATTGTGATTTAACGCTGTACAGCTTTGATGTTGGAAGACGTCCGTCAGGGTTCCCTTACTGTATATTGCCAGCCTCTCTGCTGTCGGAGCCCATCCAACGTGTTACCTCATGCAGTACTGGCTTTAGCCAGCATATAGCGCTGTTGTATATCGGCAGAAAAAGAGTAAGCCCCCTAGGAAAACCAGGATACAAATTGGATTGGAAAGGGTTAAGAGAGAGTCTCACATAGGACAACACACAATTTTTCGTACCTTAATACAGTCACTCCCAACCATTGTTCTGTGGCACCCTGTTGTGCTATGAGACATTGCTAGGTGTGCCATGGCAAAGGAGAAAGATTTTTTTTTGGCAGAGCTGCCGCAAAATAAATTTTTTTGGCTGAGGTGAGCTGCGAGTTGAAAAAGGTTGGGAAGCACTGCCTTAGGCTCGCATATATCTCGCAGACTGTGAGATATATGCACGTAGGATATGCCACAATGCCATTGTGTACTGTCTGCGTGCCGCTTATTGCCATGTACTATCTTGGCGTATATGTTTGTGTAATATATGCAAAGATACATCATGCTGCGATTTTTCTTGTAATTCGCGCAAGTCATGTGAACGGCAACATGGTCACTTACAGCAGATTTGTACAGGGTATTACACATACAAAACCTGTGTGCAAAATACGATGTACGAACATGCTCATGTGAGCCGGGTCTTAAGATGACGAAATGTTGTAGGTAGTTGATATCGAGACATAGATTCAGGATACGATGCAACAGAAGGAGTTATAAAAATACACAATATTGATGAACAAAAGAGGGTAATGATCTAATAGCAATTGAGCAATAAAACTGTTACTGTACAATCATCTATAGCTACGGCTAACTAAATCTTGAAAAAAATGTTATCAGGTGAATCAAGCAAAATAACTGGAATACTCTTAAGAACAGTAACAATAATTTGCAACAAACCGTTCCATTTCATGGTAAGGCTGCCTGTCCACGGCGATAAATCGCCCGCGGATCACTCTCTGTGAAGCTTTCCATAGTGCTGCTATGGATAGCGCAGCGCCGTTGTCCATGACCAGAGAATCATAGCGATTCTCCGCTCGCGGGATTTTTATCGCGGCATGCTGAGATTGCTGCGATTCTCCGCGGTGAGCCTATCTATCAGATGGCTCACCTCGGAGACCTGTCGGCTCTCTCCCGTTGCCCCGCGTTGGAATATCGCTAGTGATATTCCGCCTCAGCTGTGGACAGGGGGCCTTATGCAGTTCTTCTTTGAAGGGTTTAGACTTCAGTACAATTAACACAGTTTCATGGGAATACTGTGCGAAAGTCGTTCAATATGTCCCCCCTGTAAAGGCATCTTTATAACAGTAACTCAGTTCGCATATACAGGTGATGATAATTTGCTAACAGTCCAGATCCATTGGTTACAATGCCCAGGCCTGTTGATTAGCTAGTAAACTCCTATGATATACACACCTACAGCAGATTGAGGCCAGCCTCACTTACGGTATGTAGCATGGGAGTAGTAACTTCGACTGACTCAGACTAATCCAAGCATTCCACAACCATAGTTTGCAGAAGTCCTTGTTGCTGTACAGGCTCTTGCTCCAGTCAATTTCCTGTCGCTCAGCAGATCATGTGGTTGCTGCCCTCTCTTTTAACTTCAGTACCAGGCAGATATCACTGCCTTTATATGGCACAGGCTGAAAGCTCCAGTCAATCCCTTGCCCCACAGTCTCTTCTCTCATACCATGCTGCACCTCTCTCTGTGCCACCAGTAACTTCCTCTGTAGTAAATCATGTCTTCCAGGACTCCAGCCTAGCAGCACTCTGGCCCCCTCACTGCTACCTGTGCGCTTTTTGGCGGTGCAGCAGTAATTCCATTTATATCAAAATTGCCAGCCTATCATAGTACAGCCCTTCAGGCAAGCCCAATTCTGTAGCAGCAAGGTTTGCCCCAATTTCTGGCGCACACAGCATTTTGGTGCAGATTTTGGCACATCTCTGTTCATTACTATAGTAACCTATTAACCCTTATATATATACTTCAGAGAGCTGTTGGCCAAATGCACATTTGGCTGACAGCTATCCCTCCCACCCCCCACCCCCCCATACACATGCAGGCTCCACTCAGTCAAGCGTGCACATCAGGATCATTGAATCTGGACAGCAGAATAACCTGCAGCTAGCTTTCTATAGCGGTAGCTTAAGTCCCCTGAGAATGAAAGGATTGGGCATATTGAAATCCAACTGCCCAATCTTTCTTTTCCCAATTTATTCCGTTTGGGGAAACTCAGGACACCACCATACTTATGAGATGGCAAGCTGAAATCGTCAGGTTTGGCCAACGATCATCTAATGTGTGTGGGCAGCTTTAGAATCACTCCTTCTCTACATAGGTTAACGGGGTTCTCCAGGACTTTAACATTAATGGCCTATCCTTACGTCTTTACCTCCACAGTCCTCTGTGGGGTGCCTGTTAGCACCATATCACCTCCATTGTTTAGACAGGCACAGCTGCTTGTCCTTACAAGAGGCTGTGCCTGATATTACAGCTCCTTCAGTTCCATTCAAGTGGGACAAGTTACAGTATCAAGCACAATCGTCTGAGCTTGGATCCTAAGGATAGGCCATTAGTGTTAAAGCCCTGGAGGATCCATGTATGAATGTGGTAATAGAATCCAGCTTACTGTAGCAACTTTCTATTATCACCAGGCTGTAGCAATAAAGAAAAAACGTGCTGTGAACCAGGGTGTGCAGATGTGGCCCCTGGCGCACCGCAAATACTCCATGCACACAGCTATGGTCCCAAGGTTCAGATGGAAAGTTGTGCATCCTTACTAAGCAATAACTAGACCTGGAGGACATAGACAAAACTTTCCTCCTTCTGACCACATGGACAGTGTATGTTTGATGTCATCATCATGTGTATGTCCCATTTGATGATAAAAGTCAAGCTGACTCTATATGTTCCTGCTTTACGAAGTTACTGTAATACAGAGCATCTGGTTGAACAATCCGATGTCTCTTTAGTTTCTAATTTGTCATACTGCTTATAGGGTTGTCGATTCAAAAACTGTGTCCCGGAACCATTAGGCTTCATCCACTATTTTACTATTTTATTACTTTATTATTTATCAGCAGCCAATTTAACAGTTCTGTGTCCAGACCTTGTATGAAGCAGCTCTCTCTCCTCCTTCTCAGCAGGAAATCCCAGCAAACTCTCAAAAACCTGCTGTGACATTGCCCCGTCCCTCTATATGTTAGAAGCTGAAAATTCTCAGTCCATCATAGCCACATGTTAAACAATTCTGTTACAAAAGAGGAAGCTGCCATTTGTCTTCTGACTATTCAAAAGCAAAGAGCAAACCATTCTGTCCTCCGTAGCAACACCCGGCATCGTACTGGGATGCCATTAGTCTTTTCTATGAGGCTTCCTCCCTCCAGGAAGGGGTCTATCATTTTAGTAGTATTACTTTTTTGTGCCTTTTTTTTTAACTAATCATCAATGCATTTACTAAAAAATAAACCACTCTTACCAGATACTATGACTACTAAGAGCTACTTCTGCCTAAAGCGCGTAAGTAGTTATTCCCTGAGTGTTCCGAGTCATGGGTTTTAAAAACAATTTCCAATAAAAGCCTTGGCTTTTTAATGGCTGCAATTCCCTGTACTCAGACCAGACCACTTCTATTGGACGCAGGAAGTAGAGAGGTTCAGTACTTGAACGCATCACCTAAAGTTTAGCTGGTCTTGCTAGGACATTTATTTTTTCCATTGTTTTGCCCTGCAGTGGAGGCGCGAGGCACTGAGCTGAGTAATCACCATATTTATATGACTTTAGAGCAGTTGTGTTTGGGCTCAGTTTCATCTTTATCCTGGATAATGATCACTGTGTTTCTGCTGAGAAGAGACGAGCACTGAGCTGGTGACTAGAAATATGCAATTTTTCCATTAAATTAAGTTTATTAGACCCGAAGGGTCGCTTATCCTAAAAAAATGTCCCCGTTCCACAAACAACCCCCGCTCCTCAGAGAAAGACCAATTGTGCGCAGCCTCCAGCCCTGTGTGATCTGGTAAATGTCCGTGGTTGGGAATTTCTAGCATGAAGAAGCATTCACATTAGGGGTATAATTGATAGCAGTGTGTAGGGCTCATTCACATATCTGTACTGGAGCAAGGAGGAAAATGCAAGAAAGCGTCCTGCAGCTGTGGACGCATTGCGTTAAGATGAATTCTTCATTATACTAGTGATATCCGTACATGCATAGGCATCAATTAGGGAACACATCACTAGGATGGGCGGCCTTCGTTAAGGTACTTTTACACCTAACGAGTTATCATTCATACAAGCAATGTCGAAGAGAGCTTGTTTGCTCGTGCAGTGAACGAATTATCATTCATCATTCGATAGTTGGCCATTCTTACACGATTATTGTTCATTTTCGCTTGTTTAAATGAATTTTTAATGATAATTATCACTCAATGTAAAAGGACTTTTAGTTTTCTGTTGTGCAGTAGCAATGCTCTGTAACTGTCTATATAATAGGAGTAGTAGATATATTCTTATACATAGGGGGTGGTATTATAGTAGTTATATTCTTGTACATAGGGGGCAGTATTATAGTAGTTATATTCTTATACATAGGGGGCAGTATTATAGTAGTTATATTCTTGTACATAGGAGGCAGTATTATAGTAGTTATATTCTTGTATATAGAAGGCAGTATTATAGTAGTTATATTCTTGTACATAGGGGGCAGTATTATAGTAGTTATATTCTTGTACATAGGAGGCAGTATTATAGTAATTATATTCTTGTACATAGGGGGCAGTATTATAGTAGTTATATTCTTGTACATAGGAGGCAGTATTATAGTAGTTATATTCTTATACATAGGGGGTGGTATTATAGTAGTTATATTCTTGTACATAGGGAGCAGTATTATAGCACTTATATTCTTGTACATTGGGGCAGTATTATAGTAGTTATATTCTTGTACATAGGGGGCAGTATTATAGTAGTTATTTCCTTGTACATAGGAGCAGTATTATAGTAGTTATATTCTTGTACATAGGGGGCAGTATTATAGTAGTTATAGTCTTGTAGATAGGGGGCAGTATTATAGTAGTTATAGTCTTGTACATAGGGGGCAGTATTATAGTAGTTATAGTCTTGTACATAGGGGCAGTATTATAGTAGTTATATACTTGTACATGGGAGGCAGTATTATAGTAGTTATATTCTTGCATATAGGGGCAGTATTATAGTATTTATATTCTTGTACATAGTAGACAGTATTATAGTAGTTATATTCATGTACATAGGAGGCAGTATTATAGTAATTATATTCTTGTTCATAGGGGGCAGTTTTATAGCAGTTATATTCTTGTACACAGGAGGCAGTATTATAGTAGTTATATTCTTGTACATAGGTCGCAGTATTATAGTAGTTATATTTTTGTACATAGGTCGCAGTATTATAGCAGTTATATTCTTGTACATAGGGAGCAGTATTATATTAGTTACATTCTTGTACATAGGGGGCAGTATTATAGTAGTTACATTCTTGTACATAGGGGGCAGTATTATAGTAGTTATATTCTTGTACATAGGGGGCAGTATTATAGTAGTTATAGTCTTGTACATAGGGGGTAGAGATGAGCGAACGTACTCGTCCGAGCTTGATACTCGTTCGAGTATTAGCGTGTTCGAGATGCTCGTTACTCGTGACGAGTACCACGCGATGTTCGAGTTACTTTCACTTTCATCTCTGAGACGTTAGCGCGCTTTTCTGGCCAATAGAAAGACAGGGAAGGCATTACAACTTCCCCCTGCGACGTTCAAGCCTTATACCACCCCCCTGCAGTGAGTGGCTGGCGAGATCAGGTGTCACCCGAGTATATAAATCGGCCCCTCCCGCGGATCGCCACAGATGCGTTCTGACAGAGATCAGGGACAGTGCTGCTGGTGCCGGAGCTGCTATACGGAGAGCGTTAGGAGTATTTTAGGCTTCAAGAACCCCAACGGTCCTTCTTAGGGCCACATCTAACCGTGTGCAGTAGTGTGGAGGCTGCTTTTTGCAGTGTTGCACTTTTTTTTTTTTGTATATCGGCCGTGCAGAGCATTGCGCCCTGCAGTAATTATACATAGTCCAGGGCCAGTAGTGGTGGTGAGGCAGGGACAGAAGACATAATTATTGAATATAGGCAGTGGGCCTTTCCCAAAACGTTTGGGAAAAAAAATCTATTTGGGCTGCCTGTGACTGTCCTCAGTGTACTGGGTCTGTGCTGGGGGTAGTTGTCCTCCTAATTCATACGCAGCCAGCTAAGTGTTACAGCAGGCTTGCGCAAAATTATTTCCTGGCTCTGCTGTGCGTTCCGTAAGCAAAGTCAGCCTCCAACCACAGGCCAATAAGCGGCACATTTAATTACAGCGTTCTGTTTCTGCACTACTGGTAATACAGCATGCTGAGGGGTAGGGGTAGGCCTAGAGGACGTGGACGCGGGCGAGGACGTGGAGGCCCAAGTCAGGGTGTGGGCACAGGCCGAGCTGCTGATCCAGGTGTATCGCAGCCGACTGCTGCGGGATTAGGAGAGAGGCATGTTTCTGGCGTCCCCACATTCATCTCACAATTAATGGGTCCACGCGGTAGACCTTTATTAGAAAATGAGCAGTGTGAGCAGGTCCTGTCGTGGATGGCAGAAAGTGCATCCAGCAATCTATCGAACACCCAGAGTTTTGCGCCGTCCACTGCTGCAACTCTGAATCCTCTGGCTGCTGCTCCTCCTTCCTCCCAGCCTCCTCACTCCATGAAAATGACACATTCTGAGGAGCAGGCAGACTCCCAGGAACTGTTCCCGGGCCCCTGCCCAGAATGGGCAGCAAGGGTTCCGAATCCTCTCCCACTGGAGGAGTTTGTCGTGACCGATGCCCAACCTTTTGAAAGTTCCCGGGGTCCAGGGGATGAGGCTGGGGACTTCCGGCAACTGTCTCAAGACCTTTCAGTGGGTGAGGAGGACGATGACGATGAGACACAGTTGTCTATCAGTGAGGTAGTAGTAAGGGCAGTAAGTCCGAGGGAGGAGCGCACAGAGGATTCGGAGGAAGAGCAGCAGGACGATGAGGTGACTGACCCCACCTGGTTTGCTACGCCTACTGAGGACAGGTCTTCAGAGGGGGAGGCAAGAGCAGCAGGGCAGGTTGCAAGAGGCAGTGCGGTGTCCAGGGGTAGAGGCAGGGCCAGACCGAATAATCCACCAACTGTTTCCCAAAGCGCCCCCTTGCGCCATGCCACCCTGCAGAGGCCGAGGTGCTCAAAGGTCTAGCAATTTTTCACTGAGAGTGCAGACGAGCGACGAACAGTGGTGTGCAACCTGTGTCGCGCCAAGATCAGCCGGGGAGCCACCACCACCAGCCTCACCACCACCAGCATGCGTAGGCATATGATGGCCAAGCACCCCACAAGGTGGGACGAAGGCTGTTCACCGCCTCGGGTTTGCACCGCTGCCTCTCCCCCTGTGCCCCAACCTGCCACTGAGATCCAACCCCCCTCTCAGGGCACAGGCACTACCGTCTCCTGGCCTGCACCCACACCCTCACCTCCACTGTCCTCGGTCCCATCCACCAATGTCTGTCAGCGCACCGTCCAAACGTCACTAGCCAAGTGTTGGAGCGCAAGCGCAAGTACGCCGCCATGCACCCGCACGCTCAAGCGTTAAACGTGCACATAGCCAAATTTATCAGCCTGGAGATGCTGCCGTATAGGGTTGTGGAAACGGAGGCTTTCAAAAGTATGATGGCGGCGGCGGCCCCGCGCTACTCAGTTCCCAGTCGCCACTACTTTTCCCGATGTGCCGTCCCAGCCCTGCACGACCACGTCTCCCGCAACATTGTATGCGCGCTCACCAACGCGGTTACTGCCAAGGTTCACTTAACAACGGACACGTGGACAAGCACAGGCGGGCAGGGCCACTATATCTCCCTGACGGCACATTGGGTGAATTTAGTGGAGGCTGGGACAGAGTCAGAGCCTGGGACCGCTCACGTCCTACCCACCCCCAGAATTGCGGGCCCCAGCTCGGTGGTGGTATCTGCGGCGGTGTATGCTTCCTCCACTAAACCACCCTTCTCCTCCTCCTACGCAACCTCTGTCTCGCAATCAAGATGTGTCAGCAGCAGCACGTCGCCAGCAGTCGGTGTCGCGCGGCACGGCAGCACAGCGGTGGGCAAGCGTCAGCAGGCCGTGCTGAAACTACTCAGCTTAGGAGAGAAGAGGCACATGGCCCCCGAACTGCTGCAGGGTCTGACAGAGCAGACCGACCGCTGGCTTGCGCCGTTGAGCCTCCAACCGGGCATGGTCGTGTGTGACAACGGCCGTAACCTGGTGGCGGCTCTGCAGCTCGGCAGCCTCACGCACATGCCATGCCTGGCCCACGTCTTTAATTCGGTGGTTCAGCGCTTTCTGAAAAGCTACCCACGCTTGTCAGACCTGCTCGGAAAGGTGCGCCGCCTCTGCGCACATTTCCGCAAGTCCCACATGGACGCTGCCACCCTGCGCACCCTGCAACATCGGTTTCATCTGCCAGTGCACCGACTGCTGTGCGACGTGCCCACACGGTGGAACTCTACGCTCCACATGTTGGCCAGGCTCTATGAGCAGTGTAGAGCTATAGTGGAATACTAACTCCAACATGGGCGGCGCAGTGGGAGTCAGCCTCCTCAATTCTTTACAGAAGAGTGGGCCTGGTTGGCAGACATCTGCCAGGTCCTTGGAAACTTTGAGGAGTCTACCCAGATGGTGAGCGGCGATGCAGCAATCATTAGCGTCACCATTCCTCTGCTATGCCTCTTGAGAAGTTCCCTGCAAAGCATAAAGGCAGACGCTTTGCGCTCGGAAACAGAGGCGGGGGAAGACAGTATGTCGCTGGATAGTCAGAGCACCCTCCTGTCTATATCTCAGCGCGTTGAGGAGGAGGAGGAGGAGGAGGGGGAGGAGGGGGAGGAGGATGAGGGGGGAAGAGACAGTTTGGCCCACTGCTGAGGGTACCCATGCTGCTTGCCTGTCATTCTTTCAGCGTGTATGGCCTGAGGAGGAGGAGGATCCTGAAAGTGATCTTCCTAGTGAGGACAGCTACGTGTTGCGTACAGGTACCCTGGCACACATGGCTGACTTCATGTTAGGATGCCTTTCTCGTGACCCTCGCGTTACACGCATTCTGGCCACTACGGATTACTGGGTGTACACACTGCTCGACCCACGGTATAAGGAGAACCTTTCCACTCTCATTCCCGAAGAGGAAAGGGGTTCGAGAGTGATGCTATACCACAGGACCCTGGCGGACAAGCTGATGGTAAAATTCCCATCTGACAGCGCTAGTGGCCGAAGGCGTAGTTCCGAGGGCCAGGTAGCAGGGGAGGCGCAGAGATCAGGCAGCATGTACAGCACAGGCAGGGGAACACTCTCTAAGGCCTTTGACAGCTTTCTGGCTCCCCAGCAAGACTGTCACCGCTCCCCAGTCAAGGCTGAGTCGGCGGGAGCACTGTAAAAGGTTAGTGAGGGAGTACGTAGCCGATCGCACGACCGTCCTCCGTGACGCCTCTGCCCCCAACAACTACTGGGTGTCGAAGCTGGACACGTGGCCTGAACTCGCGCTGTATGCCCTGGAGGTGCTTGCTTGTCCTGCGGCTAGCATCTTGTCAGAGAGGGTGTTTAGTGCGGCTGGGGGAATCATCACAGACAAGCGTACCCGCCTGTCAACCGACAGTGCCGACAGGCTAACACTCATCAAGATGAACGAAGCCTGGATTTCCCCAGACTTCTCTTCTCCACCAGCGGACAGCAGCGATACCTAAACAATACGTAGGCTGCACCCGCGGATGGAAGCATCGTTCTCTATCACCATCAAAAACGTGGACCTTTTAGCTTCATCAATCTGTATATAATATTCATCCTCTTTCTCCTGCTCCACCTCCTGAAACCTGACGTAATCACGCCGAACGGGCAATTTTTCTTAGGCCCACAAGGCTCAGTCATATAATTTTTGTAAACAATTTTTATACGTTTCAATGCTCATTAAAGCGTTGAAACTTTCACCTGAACCAATTTTTATTTTAACTGGGCTGCCTCCAGGCCTAGTTACAAATTAAGTCACATTAACCAAAGCGATTAATGGGTTTCACCTGCCCTCTTGGTTGGGCATGGGCAATTTTTCTGACGTACATTAGTACTGTTGGTACACCAATTTTTTGGGGCCCTCGCCTACAGTGTGATCCAATTAATTTTTTGCCCACCTGCATTACAGCTGACGTCACATCAGCTGTGCTGGGCACTGCAATGGGATATATTTATGTACTGCCGGTGGGTTCCAGGGAGCCACCCATACTGTGGGTGCTCACGGAATTCCCATTGCGGAGTTGTACCTGCCTGTGACTATTTATAAAAAACCGCGGTCTGACTGGGGTATGCAGACACCTTGACAGAATGAATAGTGTGTGGCACATAGGTTCCCCATTGCTATGCCCACGTGTGCAGCTCCTGATGGCGGTGGCACAGGATTATATTTCTCATTGCTTCTGTACAGCATTGTGGGCTATCGCCCCGCCCCTTTTAAAGAGGGTTGCTGCCTAGCCGTGCCCACCCTCTGCAGTGTGTGTGGCTGTGGATCCTCCTCATGGCAGACGCACTTATAAATAGATATGAGTGTGGCGTGGCATGAGGGCAGCTGAAGGCTGCGCAGGGACAATTTGGTGTGCGCTGTGGACACTGGGTCATGCGGGGGGGGGGGGGGTTGGGCAGCATGTAACCCAGGAGAAGTGGCAGCGGAGTGTCATGCAGGCAGTGATTGTGCTTTGTTGGAGGTAGTGTGGTGCTTAGCTAAGTTATGCATTGCTAATGAGGGCTTTTCAGAAGTAAAAATTGTTGGGGGGGGCCCACTCTTGCCGCTATTGTGGCTTAATAGTGGGACCTGGGAACTTGAGATGCAGCTCAACATGTAGCCCCTCGCCTGCCCTATCCGTTGCTGTGTCGTTCCCATCACTTTCTTGAATTGCCCAGATTTTCACAAATGAAAACCTTAGCGAGCATCGGCGAAATACAAAAATGCTCGGGTCGCCCATTGACTTCAATGGGGTTCATAACTCGAAACGAACCCTCGAGCATCGCGAAAATTTCATCCCGAGTAACGAGCACCCGAGCATTTTGGTGCTCGCTCATCTCTAATAGGGGGCAGTATTATAGTAGTTATAGTCTTGTACATAGGGGGCAGTATTATAGTAGTTATAGTGTTGTACATAGGGGCAGTATTATAGTAGTTATATTCTTGTACATAGGGGGCAGTATTATAGTAGTTATATTCTTGTACATAGGGGGCAGTATTATAGTAGTTATATTCTTGTACATAGGTCGCAGTATTATAGTAGCTATATTCTTGTACATAGGGGGCAGTATTATAGTAGTTATATTCCTGTACATAGGGAGCAGTATTATATTAGTTATATTCTTGTACATAGGGGGAAGTATTATAGTAGTTATATTCTTGTACATAGGGGGCAGTATTATAGTAGCTATATTCTTGTACATAGGGGGCAGTATTATAGTAGTTATATTCTTGTACATAGGGAGCGTATTATATTAGTTATATTCTTGTACATAGGGGGAAGTATTATAGTAGTTATATTCTTGTACATAGGGGGCAGTATTATAGTAGTTATATTCTTGTACATAGCGGAAAGTATTATAGTAGTTATATTCTTGTACATGGGAGGCAGTATTATAGTAGTTATATTCTTGTACATAGTAGACAGTATTATAGTAGTTATATTCATGTACATAGGAGGCAGTTTTATAGTAGTTATATTCTTGTTCATAGGGGGCAGTTTTATAGCAGTTATATTCTTGTACATAAGGGGCAGTATTATAGTAGTTATATTCTTGTACATGGGAGGCAGTATTATAGTAGTTATATTCTTGTATATAGGGGGCAGCATTATAGTAGTTATATTCTTGTACATAGGGGCAGTATTATAGTATTTATATTCATGTACATAGTAGACAGTATTATAGTAGTTATATTCTTGTATATAGGGGGCAGCATTGTAGTAGTTATATTCTTGTACATAGGGGGCAGTATTATAGTATTTATATTCATGTACATAGTAGACAGTATTATAGTAGTTATATTCATGTACATAGGAGGCAGTATTATAGTAGTTATATTCTTGTTCATGGGGGCATTATTATAGTAGTTATATTCTTGTATATAGTAGACAGTATTATAGTAGTTATATTCTTGTACATAGTAGACAGTATTATAGTAGTTATATTCATGTACATAGGAGGCAGTATTATAGTAGTTATATTCTTGTACATAGGGGCAGTATTATAGCAGTTATATTCTTGTATATAGGAGGCAGTATTATAGTAGTTATATTCTTGTACATAGGGGGGCAGTATTATAGTAGTTATATTCTTGTACATAGGGAGCAATATTATAGTAGTTATATTCTTGTACATAGGGAGGTAGTATTATAGTAGTTTTATTCTTGTACATTGGGGACAGTATTATGTTAGTTATATTCTTGTACATTGGGGACAGTATTATGTTAGTTATATTCTTGTATATAGGAGGCAGTATTATAGTAGTTATATTCTTGTACATAGAGGCCAGTATTATAGTAGTTATATACTTGTACATAGGAGGCAGTATTATAGTAGTTATATTCTTGTACATAGGAGGCAGTATTATAGTAGTTATATTCTTGTTCATGGGGCAGTATTATAGTAGTTATATTCTTGTACATAGGAGCAGTATTATAGTAGTTATATTCTTGTACATAGGGGGCAGTATTATAGTAGTTATATTCTTGTACATAGGGGGCAGTATTATAGCAGTTATATTCTTGTACATAGGAGCAGTATTATAGTAGTTATTTTCTTGTACATAGAGGGCAGTATAATAGTAGTTATTTAGAGATGAGCGAGCACCAAAATGCTCGGGTGCTCCTTACTCGGGACGAAATTATCGCGATGCTCGAGGGTTCGTTTCGAGTAACGAACCCCATTGAAGTCAATGGGTGACCTGAGCATTTTTGTATATCGCCGATGCTCGCTAAGGTTTGCATTTGTGAAAATCTGGGCAATTTAAGAAAGTGATGGGAACGACACAGCAACGGATAGGGCAGGCGAGGGGCTACATGTTGGGCTGCATCTCAAGTTCCCAGGTCCCAGTATTAAGCCACAATACCGGCAAGAGTGGGCCCCCCCTCCCAACAACTTTTACTTCTGAAAAGCCCTCATTAGCAATGCATACCTTAGCTAAGCACCACACTACCTCCAACAAAGCACAATCACTGCCTGCATGACACTCCGCTGCCACTTCTCCTGGGTTACATGCTGCCCAACCCCCCCCCCCCCCCCGCACGACACAGTGTCCACAGCGCACACCAAAGTGTCCCTGCGCAGTCTTTAGCTGCACTCATAGCCACACCACCCTCATGTCTATTTCTAAGTGCGTCTGCCATGAGGAGGAACCGCAGGCACACACTGCAGAGGGTTGGCACGGCTAGGCAGCGACCCTCTTTAAAAGGGGCAGGGCGATAGCCCACAATGCTGTACAGAAGCAATGAGAAATATAATCCTGTGCCACCACCATCAGGAGCTGCACACGTGGGCATAGCAATGGGGAACCTATGTGCCACACACTATTCATTCTGTCAAGGTGTCTGCATGCCCCAGTCAGACTGCTGTTTTTTATAAATAGTCACAGGCAGGTACAACTCCGCAATGGGAATTCCGTGTGCACCCACAGCATGGGTGGCTCCCTGGAACCCACCGGCTGCACATTAATGTATCCCATTGCAGTGCCCATCACAGCTGAGGTAATGCCATGTTTAATGCAAGTGGGCTTTGGCTCACACTGCATGCCCCAGTCAGACTGGGGTTCTTTAGAAATGGACACATGCAGTTACAACTCCGTGTGGACCCACGGCATGGGTGGCTCTCTGGAACCCACCGTCGGTACATAAATATATCCCATTGCAGTGCCCAACACAGCTGATGTAACGTCAGCTGTAATGCAGGTGGGCTAAAAATTAATTGGATTACACTGTAGGCGAGGGCCCCCAAAAATTGGTGTACCAACAGTACTAATGTACCTCAGAAAAATTGCCCATGCCCAACCAAGAGGGCAGGTGAAACCCATTAATCGCTTTGGTTAATGTGGCTTAATTGGTAACTAGGCCTGGAGGCAGCCCAGTTAAAATAAAAATTGGTTCAGGTGAAAGTTTCAACGCTTTAATGAGCATTGAAACGTATAAAAATTGTTTACAAAAATTATATGACTGAGCCTTGTGGGCCTAAGAAAAATTGCCCATTCGGCGTGATTACGTGAGGTTTCAGGAGGAGGAGGAGGAGGAATATTATACACAGATTGATGAAGCAAAAATGTCCCCGTTTTTGATGGTGATACAGAACGATGCTTCCATCCGCGGGTGCAGCCTACGTATTGTTTAGGTATCGCTGCTGTCCGCTGGTGGAGAAGAGAAGTCTGGGGAAATCCAGGCTTTGTTCATCTTGATGAGTGTAAGCCTGTCGGCACTGTCGGTTGACAGGCGGGTACGCTTATCTGTGATGATTCCCCCAGCCGCACTAAACACCCTCTCTGACAAGACGCTAGCCGCAGGACAAGCAAGCACCTCCAGGGCATACAGCGCGAGTTCAGGCCACGTGTCCAGCTTCGACACCCAGTAGTTGTAGGGGGCAGAGGCGTCACCGAGGACGGTCGTGCGATCGGCTACGTACTCCCTCACCATCCTTTTACAGTGCTCCCGCCAACTCAGCCTTGACTGGGGAGCGGTGACAGTGTCTTGCTGGGGAGCCATAAAGCTGGCAAAGGCCTTGGAGAATGTTCCCCTGCCTGCGCTGTACATGCTGCCTGATCTCTGCGCCTCCCCTGCTACCTGGCCCTCGGAACTGCGCCTTCTGCCACTAGCGCTGTCAGATGGGAAGTTTACCATCAGTTTGTCCACCAGCGCCCTGTGGTATAGCATCATTCTGGAACCCCTTTCCTCTTCGGGAATGAGAGTGGAAAGGTTCTCCTTATACCGTGGGTCGAGCAGTGTGTACACCCAGTAATCCGTAGTGGCCAGAATGCGTGTAATGCGAGGGTCACGAGAAAGGCATCCTGACATGAAGTCAGCCATGTGTGCCAGGGTACCTGTACGCAACACATGGTTGTCCTCACTAGGAAGATCACTTTCAGGATCCTCCTCCTCCTCCTCTGGCCATACACGCTGAAAGAATGACAGGCAAGCAGCAGGTGTACCCTCAGCAGTGGGCCAAGCTGTCTCTTCCCCCTCCTCCTCATGCTCCTCCCCCTCCTCCTCCTCCTCCTCAACGCGCTGAGATTTAGGCATGAGGGTGCTCTGACTATCCAGCGACATACTGTCTTCCCACGCCTCCGTTTCCGAGTGCAAAGCGTCTGCCTTTATGCTTTGCAGGGAACTTCTCAAGACGCATAGCAGAGGAATGGTGACGCTAATGATTGCAGCATCCCCGCTCACCATCTGGATAGACTCCTCAAAGTTTCCAAGGACCTGGCAGATGTCTGCCAACCAGGCCCACTCTTCTGTAAAGAATTGAGGAGGCTGACTCCCACTACGCCGCCCATGTTGGAGTTGGTATTCCACTATAGCTCTACACTGCTCATAGAGCCTGGCCAACATGTGGAGCGTAGAGTTCCACCGTGTGGGCACGTCGCACAGCAGTCGGTGCACTGGCAGATTAAACCGATGTTGCAGGGTCCGCAGGGTGGCAGCGTCCGTCTTGGAGTTGCGGAAATGTGCGCTGACCCGGAGCACCTTTCCGAGCAGGTATGACAAGTGTGGGTAGCTTTTCAGAAAGCGCTGAACCACCAAATTAAAGACGTGGGCCAGGCATGGCACGTGCGTGAGGCTGCCGAGCTGCAGAGCCTCCACCAGGTTACGGCCGTTGTCACACACGACCATGCCCGGTTGGAGGCTCAGCGGCGCAAGCCAGCGGTCGGTCTGCTCTGTCAGACCCTGCAGCAGTTCGTGGGCCGTGTGCCTCTTCTCTCCTAAGCTGAGTAGTTTCAGCACGGCCTGCTGACGCTTGCCCACTGCTGTGCTGCCGTGCCGCGCGACACCGACTGCTGGCGACGTGCTGCTGCTGACACATCTTGATTGCGAGACAGAGGTTGCGTTGGAGGAGGAGGAGGGTTTAGTGGAGGAAGCATACACCGCCGCAGACACCAGCACCGAGCTGGGGCCCGCAATTCTGGGGGTGGGTAGGACGTGAGCGGTCCCAGGCTCTGACTCTGTCCCAGCCTCCACTAAATTCACCCAATTTGCCGTCAGGGAGATATAGTGGCCCTGCCCGCCTGTGCTTGTCCACGTGTCTGTTGTTAAGTGGACCTTGGCAGTAACCGCGTTGGTGAGGGCGCGTACAATGTTGCGGGAGACGTGGTCGTGCAGGGCTGGGACGGCACATCGGGAAAAGTAGTGGCAACTGGGAACCGAGTAGCGCGGGGCCGCCGCCGCCATCATGCTTTTGAAAGCCTCCGTTTCCACAACCCTATACGGCAGCATCTCCAGGCTGATCAATTTGGCAATGTGCACGTTTAGCGCTTGAGCGTGCGGGTGCGTGGCGGCGTGCTTGCACTCAAACAGTGGCGCCAGCGACGTCTGGACGCTGCGCTGAGAGACATTGCTGGATGGGGCCGAGGACAGTGGAAGTGAGGGTGTGGGTGCAGGCCAGGAGACGGTAGTGCCTGTGTCCTCAGAGGGGGGTTGGATCTCAGTAGCAGGTTGGGGCACAGGGGGAGAGGCAGTGGTGCAAACCGGAGGCGGTGAACGGCCTTCGTCCCACCTTGTGGGGTGCTTGGCCATCATATGCCTGCGCATGCTGGTGGTGGTGGCTCCCCAGCTGATCTTGGCGCAACAAAGGTTGCACACCACTGTTCGTCGGTCGTCAGGCGTCTCTGTGAAAAACTGCCACACCGTAGAGCACCTTGACCTCTGCAGGGTGGCATGGCGCAAGGGGGCGCTTTGGGAAACAGTTGGTGGATTATTCGGTCTGGCCCTGCCTCTACCCCTGGCCACCGCACTGGCTCGGCCTGTGCCCACACCCTGACTTGGGCCTCCGCGTCCTCGCCAGCGTCCACGTACTCTAGTCCTACCCCTACCCCTCAGCATGGTGTATTACTAGTAGTGCAGAAACAGAACGCTGTAATTAAATGTGCCGCTTATTGGCCTGTGGTTGGAGGCTGACTTCGCTTGCGGAACGCCAGGAAATAATTTTGCGCAAGCCTGCTGTAACACTTAGCTGGCTGCGTATGAATTAGGAGGACAACTACCCCCAGCAGAGACCCAGTACACTGAGGACAGTTACAGGCAGCCCAAATAGATTTTTTTCCACAAATGATTTGGAAAAGGCCCACTGCCTATATACACTGTATATGTCTTCTGTCCCTGCGTCACCACTACTGGCCCTGGAGTATGTCAAATAACTGCACTCTGTTGCACTGTGGACTGGAATACAGCGGTGATTTAACAGCCAACACAGAGCCAGGAAATAATTTTGCGCAAGCCTGCTGTAACACTTAGCTGGCTGCGTATGAATTAGGAGGACAACTACACCCAGCACAGACCCAGTACACTGAGGACAGTCACAGGCAGCCCAAATAGATTTTTTTTCCCAAATGTTTTTGGAAAGGCCCACTGCCTATATTCAATCAATATGTCGTCTGTCCCTGCCTCACAATAAATGTCGTCTGTCCCTGCCTCACAATATATGTCTTCTGTCCCTGCCTCACAATATATGTCTTCTGTCCCTGCCTCACCACTACTGGCCCTGGAGTATGTATAATTACTGCAGGGCGCAATGCTCTGCACGGCCGATATACAAAAAAAAAAAAAGTGCAACACTGCAAAAAGCAGCCTCTACAGTACTGCACACGGTTAGATGTGGCCCTAAGAAGGACCGTTGGGGTTCTTGAAGCCAAAAATACTCCTAACACTCTCCCTATAGCAGCTCCGGCACCAACAGCACTTTCCCTCCTCTATGTCAGAACGCATCTGTGGCGAGCCGCGGGAGGGGCCGATTTTTATACTCGGGTGACACCTGATCTCGCCAGCCACTCACTGCAGGGGGGTGGTATAGGGCTTGAACGTCGCAGGGGGAAGTCGTAATGCCTTCCCTGTCTTTCTATTGGCCAGAAAAGCGCGCTAACGTCTCAGAGATGAGAGTGAAAGTAACTCGAACATCGCGTGGTACTCGTCACGAGTAACGAGCATCTCGAACACGCTAATACTCGAACGAGTATCAAGCTCGGACGAGTACGTTCGCTCATCTCTATAGTTATTCTCTTGTACATAGGGGAGCAGTATTATAGTAGTTATATTCTTGTACATAGGGGAGCAGTATTATAGTAGTTATATTCTTGTACATGGGGGGGACTATTATAGTAGTTGTATTCTTGTTTATAAGGGCAATATTATAGTAATTATACTCTTGTAGAGAGGGAACATTTTATGATATAACTTAGTTGCAACATTCTTTTTATATGCCTTGTCTTGATTTTTGGCTGTAGCTCCTCCAGCTCAGGCCCTTCCCTCCTTTCACCATCTATCTCATCATTTCCCACTGGGAGTTTTTTTTTGCCCATTATGATTACATAAACCAAGATTTATGCTATCTAATCGTTGTGGGGATAGCTACAGGAGCCTCCTCATTCGGACCAGAACATTAATGGTTTTTTATTTAGCCTCATACTTGGGTGAACTGATAATCCTGAAGAGGCTCTCCAGCTTTGTGACGTCACTGATAAAAGTAGTTCTCGCAGTTCGTGTCTTATCAGTGGTGTCTGTAACGAGCTGTGAGTGGATTGGACAGCCACTTTAGAAATAGTTTCCCAGTTCACCCGCTACATATGAACTACATCAGGAGTCGTGGATCTGTAGTGTCCAGCGTCTGACTCAACTTCTAATTGTTTCATGTTCTCTGCTCATAAAATATGTTTACAGGATGAAGAAACAAAGTGCATGAGATGGGAATCATGGCCTGCAAGTAAAGTTGTTTTCCAAGTTATAGTAAAACTGAGGAAAGGACAGTAAAAAAAAAAAGTTATTCTCATCACCCAATTGCCCTGCTGGTCCAATGCTGCCAGTCTCGACCTTAATGCCAATCTTTATTTACATTCCATATACACACGTGACTGCGGCAACTGATGACTGACCTCAGCTGTATGTGGCTTGAGACCGAAAAAGCAATGCTGTACCTGTGAACTACTAGTACAACTATTTTGGATTGTATGTGATCACAACTGATATGCTATAGGTGTCAAAGAGCAAGGAGCACTTCCCTATAGACAGAAGTGACTGATTTGAGAAAGCGAGCATCAGATGTAGCATTGGACTGGCCCGTCAGAGTTCCATAGGATCCCTTTGATGGGCAGAGGCTGTGAAACAGTAAGGCCAGGCTCACGCCAGCCGGTCTGATTCCACATGTGGGAAGCCCGCAGTGGATTCCAGCTATGTACTTTGCCAGTGACCCTGCGTATGGCACTAACCTGTATTGCGGATGACTGCAGAGGCTCGCAGGCGATTGTGCGCAGTACAATTTTTTTTTCATTTCTATTTCCACATCGTCTCTTTGCGATGACATGGGTACCCGCAGCTAATTGTGTATAGGCTGCGGGTTGGACACCTCCATTGACATCAATGGAGGCCATCCGCATGGATTCCACAGCAAAATAGAGCATTCTGCAATTTTTCTTCCACTAGAGGAATACGCAATTCGTATCTGCGAGTTTGAAGGAAAAATCGAAAATGCATGCCTTTAGATGCCCACGTTTTCCTGTGGAAAGTCTGCGAAAACGCCGATCGTGGAATCCACAATTCAAATCTAGTCGTGTGAGACCGGCCTAAGAGGCCCAGTAAGAACCAGCAGATGACCTGATTTGGAGATAAATTTGTAGAAAATCACTTACCACCAAGATCTATTTATTATGAGTCGATTAATCTTTTACCTATTTGACCTTGCAGAACAAGCATTCCCCTCTCTGGAGGACACAGTCAAATTATGTAGTCCATGGTCAGATAAATAGAAGTATGTAATACTTCCTTCTCCCAGTAGTGGTCACTGCAGAGAAAATGGTTGCTTGCAGTTTCCTGCCGATACCAGCAGGACTGCATTTAGAAAATGAGTTATCCTGATGAGACAACCCCTTTTAAAAGGGTATCCCAACTCAGATTTTTAAAATGTGCCATAAATATGTGACAGATACGGTCCCACGTAATGGACTTTCACTTATGTGAAAACCAGAGGACCCCCCAATCTAGCTGTTTCTGTAACACCTATAGCAGTGAATGCAAAATGACATAGACATGTATAGCAACCTCATTCTTTCTTCACCTGGATGTGGCAGCCAATCTCCAAATGGGTGCAGGTCCAAGAGATGGGAATCCATTGGATATGCCATTAATATCTGAGATAAGAATACTACTTTAAAATGTATTTAATCCATGAGCACAGGTTAATAGTTTTCACTAAACAAGGCAGAAACAGTATAAAATAATTAGACAATAACCCAATTATGACCAAGCACTATAAATGTACAGAGTCCTGTGCTTTAAACCTGTGCCATTGTAAATGTATGGCGTGGGGTTTAAGCTCCTGCAATCTAGTAAGAGTAGGCTGAGGGACCCGGGAAGAAGATAGTGCAGCATCCCTTAGGGTGACTACAGACATATGGCATACATTAAGGAGCTGGGAAGGTAGAGTGATCACTTGTCACGGTGGCACTTACCAGGCTCCCTCCCGGAAGGACACACGTAGCCTTGGCCAGAGCAGTGTTGGGCCTCTTCTGGACACCCCTAGGAGAGGGATGGCCAATAGACAGAAGATAAGGTTGTCACCTTGACTGGTAAATAAAGGAGCCGCAAAGTTGAAGTACCTCAGGTTCCTGGGAACAGTCAGGGCCTGGCAAAACTTTACTTGCAGAAAACTTGGCACAAGGCACAAATTGCAAAAGACGGCCGTGCAGGCAAAACAGCAGATTTTAGGTCAGGGAGGAAAAACAGGATAACACCAGTCCTGCAGTCTCAGTTATCTGACAGGAACTGCTCCTGGCAGGGGAACTCTCCAGAGGAGGATAGGGGTAGGGTCACTCCACAGACACTCTCACGGAACAGTACCTCTGCACGGTGGTCTTGGCCGTCTCTTTTCGTTCACTCTCAATCTCTCTCTTACTTGTCCTCACTCACTGTTAGCTCCTGGCAGGGAAACTCTCCAGAGAAGGATAGGGGTAGGGTCACTCCACAGACACTCTTAGGCCGCCTGCAGACGAGCGGAAATCCCGCCGCGGGATTTCCGCCGCTAAAAGTCTGCATAGGAGTGCATTACAATACGCACTCCTATGCAGACGGCCGCGGTTTGGCCGCGCGAAATCTCGCGCGGCAAACAAACCGCGGCATGTTCTAATTTTCTGCGGGGCACGCACTCACCTGGCCGCCGGCTCCGGTCTGCGCATGCGCCGGCTGCGCGGCAGCCGGCACATCAAAGAGTCGGGGCCGCCAGGCGCGGGTGAGTACGCGCTCGTCCCTGCAGGCTCTGGGGTCGGATCACGCGGTGAGATTTCTCGCTGCCGGATCCGACCCGCTCGTCTGCAGGCGGCCTTACAGTACAGTACTTCTGCACAGTGATCTCAGCCTTTTCTGGACACACTCACTCACAATCTCTCTCTTACTTCTCTTGCTTTTTCTTCCATACTTCACCACATGAGGGTTGCAGGTACCCCCATGTGGCTGGCACTCTCTCTCAGGAACCCAGAAGATGATAAAATCTCTTAAACTACACCCAAATCACTCATACTTATAATTTCTCACATACCACATGACAAGACATAAATTGATACATTTGCAGACATCTCCCAGTCTCATGCAAACATTAACCTCTCACTTGCTGCAGCTGTGCAATACATATAACAAGATGACTAGACAACTTTGCACAGCGCATCTACAAAAGACATTTCATGTATGACATTTATGGAGGGGCCAGCAACATAGACTTCTGGCCACTACAAGAGAAGTGATTTGTAACCAAGTGCTCAGTGAGCGCTATGTAAAAAATAAAGGAAGCAGAAGTTCTGTTTCCTCAATTGGACCCAGTGATCACGTGATCGTTGCCAACCCCTAGCATGGCAGGGCTGTTGGGTCTTAGTATACCCCAGGCCAGCTCTGTCACTACTGCCACTATAAGGGAATGTTTTCCCTGGTACTGGTGTATCTTGTCTCCAGCAGAGTTATGGGTGGAGACATGGGCTGGCCTGGCAGAGCTGGAGGGAACGCCCACAGCTCTGGATTGGCTGCCAGATACCACACCTGCACCGAGCTGAGCTGCCTCCCGCTGTGCCAACCTGCGGCAACTATGTTCGCAGCTCTTCCATCATCCTTTCCCCTCCCAGCTACGATCACTGTCGCAGCCGCTGTCCCTTCTCCCCTCCCGGCTCCTACTCTGACAGTCACCCACACAGACTGCCCTCAGGGACGCCAGTGATCGCAGTGCCATCAGAGTTGTCGGTGGCCACACCAGCAGTGTCAGCATTCAAAAGCAGCGGACCACAGCCAGGACATTCACAGCTGGGACAGCTGATCTGGGGGATGGGAGCAGAGTGACATAGTTGGACGGCCACAGGAAGGAGACTCACCACGTAGTCGGCTAATGAGAGGGACGGGAGCGGCGCTGAATAAGGAGACAGACCTCGAGGGGCCGGCTAATCGGGCAGACATGAGCGAACATGGCAGTCTAACCATCATTTGTGTGAGCTTGTCAGGGGGACGGTGTAGGAGACTGTTAGCGGGGACGGGAACGCACATACTAGTGTGGGCGGTGATGTGTTACCTTGTCAGGGGGATGGGTGCTGAGAGGTGTACAGCAGCCAATCCGCACATCTGGGGGCATGAGCTGTCACTAAGCGCTGCCAACCCATGTCTTCACCATACATCCCGTGTAGACAAGATACACCAGTACCGTTTTCCCCTGTAATTGGAGCTCCTACGGATGCACAGTTACAATGTGAATCATGGCCCTATATCGCGCTCCCCACCATGTGAATTCCCTGCGGAATCCCACTGGGCAATAAATGGGCGATTCGCACACTATTGGGCCAAGCGGAAAATTGCTCATGTGAATTAACCCAATGAAAATAATAGGTTCTGCTCGCAATGCCCAGAACTCGCGCATAAAAATAATCACCTGTGAAAAAACAGGCTTAATAACAGTTTAAAAAATATATAAAAAATAAGTGAAAAAAATAATACAATAAAATTGAAATATATTAAAGGAGTTGTCCATTTGCAAACTATTGATGGGCTTATCTGCAGGATAGGCTATCAATGGCAGCTCAGTAGAGGTCTGCCACCCAGAATCTCTGCTGATCAACTGCCTTCTGGGTTGGTGCACTTGTACACAAATCTGATTTCTGCCGGAAGATAACAGCTCTATTTCCAACTGCAGTGGCCAGGTTTGGTATTGCAAGCCAAGTTGTTATTGAAATGAATAGAAACTATGCCTGGCCAATATCAAGCCTGGACACTGCAGTGGGAATGGAGCTATCTATTTCTTACAGAAATCAGCTCAGTGTATGAGCACAGTAGTCCAGAAAACAGCTGATGGGGACGAGAGTCTTGATCTGTAAAGCCCCCACCAATCTACTATTGACTACCTATCCTGCGGATAGACCCATTAATAGTTTGCAACTGCACATCCCCTTTAAAAAAAAAAAGGAAACCCCATCATCCACGCCAACTCTAAATTGTCGCCATGGTCGTCTTAAAATCTGAAATTATAGAAGTTATATACATCAAATTGACTGAAAAAAATGGGGAACCCATTCTTATACTTTACCTAACTTTAAGGTACTAACTTTACAAATAGAGAGCTATAAATAGAAAAGATTGAAACTTTTTGAACTTTTTATAACACGAAAAGACAGAAAAAGTAAAAAGTCAGTGAAATCTAAAAAAATTTTTAAAAAAATCAGTGCCTTAAGTTACAAAAAAATGCAGCAAACATAATTTTGGTAGCCCCCCCCCCCCCCTCGAAAAACAAAACTGGGTCATAAAACCACCAAATGCATAAAATCACTAGGAGGTGGGCTGGACGTTTAGGAACAAAACCCTCTGGTTGTTAAGGGGTTAAAATCCTTATAAAACGTCAGCACAAACAAAAAACACTAACGTATTATAGGAAAGCGATGGATAAATAGGATGAGGCACGGATTCCGAATTCCAGACTCCTCGCTGAAATCTTTTACATTACGAGTCGTTATGGGACAGAAGAAGAAAATCTATAAGCAGTGTTAATGCCGGCAGAGTATTGATTGCATAATGTGCCAGTGTAAAGGTTACATATTCTCCTACAAGTGGAGCCAGCGAGATTCATTTAAGGAAGAGACAGATTTAATTTGATTGAAATTTTCCTGGAGTAAGCTTTTTCCAAAGAGCAAAAGGATATAGAGTGTGGATTCATGAGCGGCTTATAAATATTCCTCCATCATTATCAATGTTTCTGCCCGGACACGGTAAATACCACGAAGAACAGGAAAACATCACCGCGACCATCTCAAAATATTAGACATATTACATGACGCAGCAAACTGGGAAATGTCATTCTTTAACCCCTGATCTAGACTAAAGGAGCAGAATTTTTTTTTTTTTTTTACCCTTTGGTTACACTTAAACCCTTTAAATGGGTTGTCTGCCCTCTTTCTACTAATAGCCCATCTTCCAGATAGGTCATCAGTAGTTGGTGGACAGGGGTCTGCCGCTCAGGACAACTATCTATCAGCTGATTGTACTCAGCAGACAGGGGAGGAAGTGTAGATTCCGTCTCCACTTCCATTGAATCAATAGGAGAGCCGCGCTGCTCCTGTTCTGGTCAGGATGGGATGTGACGTCCTGATCAGGAGAGCAGCAGGAAGTGGAGGAGCAGCACGGCTCTCCCATTGATTTCAATAGGAGTGAAGCCAGAGCCCACACTTCCTGTGCTGAATGCTGATGACAACGTCCGGCCTGCTGCACTGGACAGCTTGCCGGACGATCAGTTGGTGGACAGGGGTCCCGAGTGGTGGACCCACGTCCACCAACTAGCCCCTGGAAAGGACGTCAGTGGAAAAGAGGGTAGACACCGCCTTTAATGAGACATGGCCTCATTTGGTAGTAAAAGATGCAAAAAAGTTTTTGGGGATTTTCATCTCAACATTTTAATTTTTATTTATCGACATAGTGATATGAAAGCTTGTTTTTTACATAAGCGAGCTGTAGTTTTTATTGGTACCATTTTGGGGTACATAGGACTATTCTGATCACTTTTATTGTGTTTTTTGGAAGGTAAAATGTAACAAACAGCCTGTCGGCTCTATTGCTTTGCTATTTTTTAATAACATTTGTCATGTGGGATAAAAAATGTCTGAATTAATTGTAGGGCAGGCAGTGATAAAAAATAGAAAACTGAACAAAAAATGGTTCTTTCTTATTTGTCTTACTTGTTTCTTCCTCATTCTTATTTCCCTTTTTATGTCCACTTGAGCCTGCAGTTCTATGATCACTCAGCTAATACACATTAATACCCTCTTATAATTGGAATCACACCTACTCTCAGTAGGATTATCCACTCCCATCTGCCACCACTAGTTGTTGGATTAGTTGGAGGCTTTCTATAGGTGTTCTTATGTGGCAAAATTGAAAGAGCACTTTGTAAAAAAAAAAAAAGTGCTTTAATCGCCGTGCTCGCCATATGGTGATTATCTTTCAGGAGTCACAGAGGTGGAGAGGGCCCAGAGCAGTCAGGATAGCCATACACAAAATTCATGCGAAATGTCCCTGTCATCACGAAAAAGTACAGTAAAATGTAAAAAAGGCTCACAAAAGTGTGATTTTCATGGACCAGATATGATGCTCTAACACGTGCACTTTTGCGCACACACCCACGTGAAGCCGCACCAGCCATCTAGTCTGCACCTGTGATATCTACGTCCTTATAGGATTTTTTTTTTAAGTGATTCCTACTACTTGCTGTATTAAAGCGACCTTCTGATTTCGGGACAAAATTCTGTCCCTGGATATCCCCTGCAGCTGTTCCTCTCTGATGCCCCTCTGATCTGCTGCTTCTGGGCTCCGTTTTCAGCCATCCAAGTTGGCCTTTGATGTTTTTTTAACTACCTTATACACACTGTGAATTGCTCTCTGATTGGCCAGTGCTGATCACATGACCAGCCCCAGCCAATCAGAGAGCAGGCACAATGTATTGGTAGTCTAACGCTACCAATGCACTGTAGAAATTATCTACTCTAAGGCCTCATGTCCACGGGGACAGATCCCCAACGGGTGACCCGCAAGCGTGATCCGCACCCCGTAGGGATGCATTGCACACCCGCAGGTAATTAAATACCTGCGGATGTCATTTTCCCTTGAGGCGGGGATTGGGTGTGCGGGAAAACACCACAGCATGCTCCATTTTAGTGCGGGTCTCCTTCAGGCTTCTATTGAAGCCTATGGAAGCCGTCCGGATCCGCGGAACACCCGCAGCTGAATTCCTGCTCTCCGGCGCGAGAGAGCTGGAGTTCAAAAGAGTGCACACGCATGCACGCGGCACGCTGCTGCCTTGCCGAGCACATCCGCCGGGCAGAAGCAGAGAAGATCCGGCCACGACGGAGGGCAGATCCGCAGCATCCGGACAGGTAAGTAAATTCTTGTTTTTAGGCCTCATGTCCGCGGGAAAGGAGGGACCCGCTGCGGAATTCTGCATGAAGAATCCGCAGCGGGCCTGATTTTTCCCGTGGACATGAGGCCTAAAGATTGTGTCAGACATATTGGATGGACAGAAAAAGGACCTGGAAACGGTGGATCAATGGGTGAGAGAAACTGCAGGTAATATAAACCGCCCACCATCCTGAAACCAGAGGGTCCCTTTAATTGTAGCAGGCCTACCCTTGTATCACAAGATCCAATGATAATACCAGTGACTTATAAGCTTTTTCTATTCATGTGATCTCCATCTAATAACAAGACAACCTGTGTGTCTCGGTAAAAATTGGAGATCTTACTTGATTACAGTTGATGACGTTTTAGGACAGGGGCTTCTGTACGCTCCGGATTTGCTGTATCAATAAAAATCTACAACTGATTTCATGATGGTTCAGTTCCCATATACATACAACTAATATGATATATAGCAGAAAAAGAACAAATAATGAGGGTTATCAAATATTCAGGACCTTCCACTCTTTGATGCTCAGGCATCATTAGGAGATAATTAGCGAATAATGATATGGTCATATGAACCGGATATGGAAGTGTCAATAGTCAACGCAAACAATATACAATATAGGCAAACATACACAGCATTCAGGTCATCCAAGTTCAGTTACAAATCGCTTTCCTCCTAACGTAAGAGATTTCCTATCTGGCTGACACCCAGGTATCTGTTATTCTCTAATAAAAATGTCCATTATTTACATCACAATAGGAAATGTTTGCTAAAAGGCATTTCTTGTTGATGCAGGTCAACATTTTGCCTCCTATCTCACCTACAAGATGTAACTCTTTAAAGGGGTTTTGGGGTCATATTTTCCCTCTATGAGCGAGAGCCATATCAAGCATGGTTTAATGCTCCGGAGAAGCATCGTCAACTGAAGTCAAGAGGCTCCATGTAAGGCACCCTTATCCTGTAGTGGCACAGTGCTACAATTTCGATTAAGGTTCCATCATCAACAAAAGCTAATCATGGCTGAGGAGGTCTTAGCAAAGTTCTTTTCATGACCAACTTCAGGTGACCTAAAGAACTGCTGTCCAAATCAAATAACTGCTACATAACAAACGATCAATACATGGTATATTGATGATGTCCTTTAGAATAGAAAAGGATACACATGATTTATCGGCCATCGGTAAACGTTATTAGACACAAAACATTAGCAATAAGGAGACATTACATGAAAACTGATAGTGGAGTAAGATGGAATCTACCTTGGAAGGAGACCGATTATAGATTCTTATACAATATGGATTATGGGCCCAATTGCAGAACTTGGAATGGGACTTCACTCTGCTCTATCAGCCTAAAACTCAGCTCTACACTTGGCTCATATGATATGATAGGTATCTTTATCATCAAGGAACAGAAATGAAACATGGAAGGTTAGTAAAATAGGCATGAATGGATAGACCTAAAAAAATGGGAGTAAAGGAATGAACATGGAATGGAATATGGAGAAGAAACAAAGGCGAATTGAAATTGGGCTTTAGGGTGGAGACAGATAATGGAATATAGGAACGGAGAAGAAACTTCAAGTGAAGGGAAATGAAATCTGAGATGAGAAATACGGAAATACAATTGATTGCAATGGAAAAATATAGAATAATATAGGATGGAAGTAATGTAGATGACGGGAGGAAGAAGAGATGGAACATAGTATGGAAGTATTGTAGAACCCAGGAAGGTGGAACATAACATGGAAGTAATGTAGATCCCAGGAGGAAGAAGAGATGGAACATAGTATGGAAGTAATGTAGATGAGAAGAGGAAGGAGAGGTGGAACATGGTATGGAAGTATTGTAGAACTCAGGAAGGTGGAACATCACACGGATATAAAACAGACTAAAGGAGGAATAACAAATGGAAAATAACTGGGAAGTAGTGTAGATCCCAGAAGAGAGAAGAGGAAGAACATAGGAAAGACGAACAGGAGGTACTTGAAGGGTGTGTTCACATGGGTCGAATCTGCTGTGGAGCCTCTGCAGGCATTATGAATACACAGAGATTATCTGACAATATTTTCTTTAAAAGAATTTATACGAAGACAGATTACCTTTAGTATAGGACATCAATCAGTGTTGAACTAAAGGGTGCAATTGTGTGCAACTAAGTTTCCCTTAAGGGGGTTGCACCACAATTGAGTTATCACGACTAAAGTTTGCTTGGTGGGGGCCTCACAGCTGAGATCCCCACTGATCCCAACAATAGGTGTCTTGTGTCCCCCTCTCCTCCTCAATGTGTGCTCACAGACACCCCCCCCCCCTCACAGTGAGGAGGAGACTGAATGCAGCAACAGTCATGCATGTGCAATGCTGTTCCATTCATTTCAATGGGACTGCCGGACATAGCCAGGCGCTTGTATTCAGTTACTTCCGTCAGCCCCACTGCAATGAATGGAGCAGCGCTGCACATGTGTGACCATCGCTCTATTCAATCTCCCTGTCACTATGGTAGGTGTAGTCAGCTCGAAGAACACGGGGCCCCTGTTTCTCAGGTTTATTAGGTTGTCAGTGGTGAGAACCCCACTGAAAATACTTTGATCACCTACCCTATAAAAGTCTAGTTATAAAAACCCTAACATCCTGCGGTTTTCACTCTAACCACTGAGTCTAATAACGTCCTGTTCTGTACTGAGCCTCAAAGACCATGGACATAATAGACAGGAGAGGACTCACTGACTTCTACAGGAGAGTCTTGTGGGCATGCTCTGTGACCTGTGCAGAGGTCACTGTACAGGGGGGGGAGGAGATGAGCTGTGACCACCTATTTCATGAATGGTGGATCCTGTATTATCTATATATAGGTGTCACCTCTCATTGTAATTCTGCCTGAGATGATAATAAGATAACTGCTGAAAAGTTTTCTTTACAGAACAGGAAGTGTCCAACTAATAATAGGCTTAGTGGCCAGTGTGCAGGGAGGGGGAAGAGGTGAGTTGTATCCATCACCTATGGTGAATCCAGTGTTATCTATACAGAGGTGTAACTTGAAGCTTCTGTGCCTCAATGCAAAACCTGTAACAGGGTCCTCAACTATAATGCTTTATTCATAGTACTGGGCTCCCTATATGTAGAAGAGAGGCCTTATGGCCCCCTAAGGCTCCTGGGCCCGGGTGCAACCGCATCCCCTGTAGTTACGCCAGTGTATCTATATATAGTTGTCCCCTCTCAGTGTAATCCTACCTGTGATGTTAGTGAGATCACAGCTGAGAGGTTTCCTCTACAGACCAGGAAGTATTTGACTATTATTAGGCTTAGTGGTCAGTGTGAGAACTGCAAGACACTAGATTATTTTTTAAAAATACAAACAGTAACAGAAAATTTAAAAAAAAAAAAAAATCACCAAAAATATGAAAAAGCCATGTTTACCATAGAAACTTGATTTATTACATTGCTTGTTTATTCGAGGACACAATATATTTAAGCTATCAGTAAACTAATGACAACTTCCCTTTCCTGGATTCACATAAGGTATCATGGGTATAGAAAAATATGTCATGTGATCATTTTGACTGGCTGAGAGGCCTTTCCTGCTCTTTGATTGGACCATTTGGATGCCCCTGAATGGAGACCCCTGCATTCTCTTTGCTTGTAATTACTAGGCTATTATGAAGAAGACCCAATATAAGGGACGCGTTGCTTTAAGTGCCCAAAAAATGTATTGGTAAGAGACAAACATTAAGACATTTCATTATTGCCTGGGCTAAAAGGATGTGGTGAAGGGAAAGTCTATAAAAAAATGCAAGGGAATTATGACACAGATCAGCACCAAATTTATCTAGACAAATATAGCTGCAGACAGCGCATTATACAGAAAGCGAAACATAAATCAGTCCGTCTGGAAGGTTTCCTGCTCAGGGTTTTATTAGAGCTGAAGCTTGTATCACCCTAAATAACACAGTGGCCTCTGCTTTACATTATTATTAAGAGTGTAGAGTAATTCATGTTGGCATCACGTCTTCTCCGCTCCAAGAAAGCTGACGATGGTTTCGTAATGACACAGACTCAAAAATCAAGAATCGCCTGCTTGAACAGCCATTTTTTTTTAAATAGATCCAAAATTCTGTACGGATTCATTTCTTAATATATCTTTATAGCAGTCAGAGTTCTGTTTTTTGGACACAGAGCTCCAAATCTTCTGCACAGACAGATTTAAATGGTGCAATTTTTGATGCCTGCAGCCACACCAATAGGATGCTTAGAAGCTTACTGCATATAGTTTATACCCTGATCTCAGTAATAACATAGTATGCAGTAAAGCTCCCTCTAGTGGCGGCTGCAGGTAATCAGGATGTTGTCTATTAAAGGGATGCTCCCATCACAGCCAAGCATGGCCGAGATGGGAACACCGCTGATAACTAAGTGGCCAGGATGATGGAATCAGCTGAGCTCAGTTTAGCGATGCTGATTCAATAACTCCCATAGAAGTCAATGTAAGTTACGCAAGCAGAGTAGCACAGCGAACAATGCCGCTTCCACAGCTCCCAAGTTACAGAAACAACATAGTTCGCTGTACTATGCCATTTGATTGACTACCATTGACTTCTATGACAGTTGTGGAAATAGCATAGCACAGGTCAGCTATTTAGGTAATTATGTCTTTCCGACCGTCACTGCATTCGGGGTGGCCATGGACAGTGAGGGCCCTTACTCAAGCCATAGATGGGCTCTTTACCTAGTGGGGCCACAGAAGGCCCACTGTGATATTGAGGGGTGCACAGAGGAGGGATATTTTTATGTCAGGCTACTTAGAGATGCGTTGGGTGTAGTAGCAAGATGGGAAGAGAGCAGAGATGAGTTGTAGCTGGAAGAAACCTTCAGGATGGTCTGAAATTGCACCGAGAAAAATGAAAGTTACCAATCATAGAAGGCATCACCTATGATCACTGGAGGTAACTGCACTGCAATCACTATTACTGGAGGTAATTGCACTGTAATCACTATTGTTGTGGGTATTTGACTATTATACCGTTACTGCATTATTTACAGACATACTAGAGCTAAGCCTTGGGAATTTTACTATTTTTCTTTTCTACATTTACTGCAATGCCATGCAGCTGGAGCTCCCATGAGCGGAAGCTCAACAGCGTTGATACAGTGGGGAAAAATGCCACCTTTCAGCTGGAGCCATGTAATAAGGGTCTCTCTACCCTCGTCAATTCCAATCACACGATAAGCTCAATGTAGACTTATACAGAAAAAGAAAAATAGATACCCGCCGTTTTCTTTGTATGCCAAAACATTTTCAAATTTTGCTTGTCACATAAGAGCAATAAAACTAATCCAATACAGGGAGCTTACATACAGTATATAAAGTCCAGAGGTGGCATTCATAACTCTGGGAGGGCAGTGCAGATCCCAGCATGTACAGCACCTGAGCACTGCGTTAAGTGATCAGCTGGAGGAGTCACGTGCAGGTACCATAAACACCAGTGGGGGAGCACCAGAGCATCTGCCTTGGAGCAGCACAGAATGTAAAGGGGTTTCCAGGCACAAAATGGAAATTATGAAAATGCTGAAATCTAGGAGGCACAACTAATTAGTGGCAACCTGTACCTTTTATCTGCCACTCTGGAGCCTCTTCTTTGTCCCATGCAGCCACCAATCTGCTGCCGTGTTTACATGCATCACTTCCGCAGTAAATACAACAGACTGTTACCTACAACTCCCCACATGCTTAGAGCTTGCCTCCCTGGTCATCACTGTAGCTCCGCCTCCAGCTCGCAGGTCCTACAACATACTAGCATGCATAGAACTCCACCCCCCAGCTCACAGGTCCTACAACATACCAGCATGCATAGAGCTTGTCTCCCAGCCAGCACTGTAGCCCGCCCCCACCTCACAGGTCCTACAACTTACCAGCACAAACGTCCCCCTCACTAAAGCAGTGATGTCAGAGGAAGAGGGATACTTTTCAGCGGAGGGTCAAATGACAGATAGAAAATGTAGAAAGTATCTAGACCGGGTACAGGTAATATATTACAGGGGTGTCCAGTTTAGAGAACCCACTGCTCATCGACCTGCTAGGGAATTGTTAATAGAGGGGTCCTCTGTCCCGGACCCTCATCTCCTGGCCAAAGTGGAGAGCAGTTATAAAGAGAGTCTCTCTCTCTTGAGGTCCGGTCCTGTATTTCACCTGTGGGGGTCCCGCAGGGATACTGAATGGGAGTATTTGTGCAGTGTATTACGCTGTGCGGAATCCCTGATGATTTACATTGGGGTATTCAGATGAGCATATTACACACTACAATAGTCCAGTGCAGACAATGGGCCTGCGTAAATACCCAATGCATATCCAAAAAATGCAAAAGGGCCAAAATATGTAGTGAATCGGCATTTTTCAGTCCGTAAATACACAGCGTATTCACTGACCGAAAAAACCCCAATGTGAATGAGCCCTTACTGCAAGGTTTCCCACAGATTTCAAATGATCACTGAGGGTCCCAGGAGGGGGAGACTTTGTAACCAATTACTATTAAGGGACACCGCCAAACGCTCCTTTGGAACCTCTGTAGCCGATTTCCTCTATAAAAACAGGACAAAACAGAGCTGCAGGCAATACTATGTCATCCGGATAGACAGATGTTAAATGGACCCCGCTGCAGTCAATGGAGCCATGTGGCGCCATTCGGTTCTGTAATATGACGGTTCAGTTTGGTCAGTGGTTGCTGTTTTTTTCCTCCCCGTACAGAGCAGAAAAACAAAAAGCTCCAACATAGTTACCAATATAATTCATTTAGGACCCGCCCCAGGACCACAAACACCCCAATTTGTGGTAAATTTGCACAAACTCTGCCCCCTTTGCTGTTATTTCCCACAACTCCTGTAACTAAACAGAAGAGTTTTTTGGATATTGCTGAAAGCACTGGGACAACTCTTATGCAACTACAATGGCAGCCATATTGGCTTTCAGGCAACTTCCCCAGTAAGACATATAACTAAGGCATTACTAATAATATAAATTGTATCAACATGACAGAAGACAACTTAAGGACTTATACACTGAACGATCACTGCACTAGGAACAACTACTCAATAACAGGGTGGTCAGGCGTCATTGAACAAATTCCACAAGGTGTTGAACATCCTCCATAATTGAGCCCACCCATCCGTCAGTTACTGCATGTTTTGCTGATACGTGGGAGCAGATCTCAGCTCTTTCCAGCGTATCTAAAACATATTCAATGGGGTAAATTTGGGGTTCAATCCGGTGAATTTGGAGGCCAAGTAGGGAGAATTCATAGTTGGGTTCCTCCAACCACTTTCTAGTGATCTGTGCTTTATGACACGGAGCATTATCCTGTTGAAAGTTGGCACTATGGTTGGGAAGACTTCCTGAATCCTGAAGATATGGGTGCGGATGGTCAGCTAACAGGTCCTTGTAGCATTCACCATTCAAGGATTGTGGTATGATGATCAATGGTTCTAGGCCATGTCAGGAAAACACTCCCAAGACCATGACACTACTACCATTGGCATATTGAACCCCAATGGTACACCCATAGGATATGGCTTCATGCTATTTATGCCAAATGCAAACATGGCTATCCATGTGGTTCAGAAGAAAACAGGACTCGTTACTCCAGACAACCTTCTGCCATCTGTCCATAGTTCAATTATATCATTCCTGGGCACATGTGAGATGTTGTTAGTGATAGTGCAGGGTCATCCGAGGCACCATTGTTGTTCTTTAGCTATTGAACTCCAGTCGACGCAAAGTACCCCCTGTGGTCATTGTGGAAATTTATCTAATTTTCCCACTGTTGTATGGCTGGGTCAGTTGGTCCACTGTGGCACATCCTTGCTGAGATACCAATGTGTCATCTGACACTCACCTATAGGATCAACCACAAATGTCCTGCCGCTGTGTGATCTTCTGCCCATGGTTCTACCAGCCTTGACATACATTCTTGATACTGCGGTTCAGGAACAGCCAACAAGTGTTACTGTTTGAAAAATACTGGCACCACACCTCAGACTCACTGAAGTTAACACATTTACCCATGACTGCCAAATGTTATATTCTGCTGTGCAGAGGAGAGATCAGCACATTATCTGAGAGCAGTACGGGATGTGGCCATCACAAGGTACCACGTTACTAATCACAAGATATGATGCACCATCTGTTCCTACTACTTTTTAAGGAAAAACCTTTGGTACTTGTGGGTCATCTGTTACCACTTTTTGGAGTCGACTCATTCGATGCCATCTTGCAGCCTATTGCCGCATTTATACCACCTGAAAAATATTATAAATATTTATGTTTTGGAGAAAAAAAAACAGTTTAAGAAATAAATAGTGGGGTTTTTTTTACACATATGTATTGGTGAACAATTTGTGAAATTAATTAAAAAAGTGGTGACAGATAACCCACAAGTACCATGCTTTTTAATTAAAAAGATTTTTATTTCTCTCTTTTAAAAATTGTTTCTATGTAGAAACAAATTTTTTTGTTCATGTGAAATATTTTTTCCCCTCTGCGGGATCCTCTGACAGTTATAGAACGTTTTCTTTGCATTGAGATCAGATGTTTGGAAGCTTCAGGGCACTTTAACGTAATTGACTTTCCCAGAGTGCTGAAAGATGAATCTCTGAGTCAAGCCAAACTCCACTGGTCGAGAAGAAAAAGGCGTTGCGAGCCCTAGTCAGACACACTGAGATGTTACTGGCTGCCTATTGTATGCGGTTTTGTTAGCTTTGTTAAACCTGTAAGGTTCTTCGGGGGGAAAAGAAAGATGCCTTCTCAGAAGGATCGGGCCAGGAAGTGAGGTTTTGTTCTTCTCAATCGGCGCTCAGCATCTAAAGTGTGAGGTGAAATTCTACTTTCCAGCGCCAATTAGAAGACCTTGGCGCCAAATGGGCTATGCCTACACGACCTCATGCCAGAAACGTTGACATGTCAGGCTATTTACAGAGGGGACTGGGTGTTTGTGGTGGAAACCACAATTTTATTCATCTCTAACTTAAACGATCGAAGATATTTATTCCTGTAAGAAACTTTTTTTGTAATTCGTAGAATTTGGAAACAACATGACTGGAGCTGGCTCTGACTCTAAGAGCTTTATAAATATCGTGATGAACAAGGAACCGCAATTACTGCCTTATAGTTGATGAAAATAGAGTCCTAGTTTGTGGATAATAAATAAGGCGTAAGATAAATAACTCCCCTCCCCCTCACTCCCACTCCTGAAATCTGATGGTGTGACATCAAAAATAGACCAAACTCAATGGATGATCTGGAGACCGGGAAGTTTGTAAACAATTTATAAGTCTATGTCCACAGCACTAACTACACGTCCCCGTACTATAATTGTCAGGATCAGCTGATGTAGACCTTTTCTGCCACACAAGGATTTAATTTGTGCCAAATCCAGAAGAGACACCTGATTTGCCCTGCTCTTCAACTTTTAACCTACCAGTTGGGATCTGCGCTTCACTGTGGGGTCTCTGGGCTGTTGCTTTTGCAGCGGCCAGGCGGTCCGACTCTCTGGCCGGGGAAGACATTGGTGATATCAGAAGGTGTTTTCTCAGTATAGCGCCAAAAACACATAATCCATCCGGCTGCATGCAGGGGATAAACTTGGCAATGATAGTATAGAACCTCCAGTACTTATCTGTTCACGTGACACCAGTGCCTCTTCTGAGTGATGAATCACCTAAGATGAATAAATTAGTCCACAGTCAAAGATGTAGTTGCAAAACTGGAGGCATACAGTTTTCATAATTTCAACTTTGATTTTCAAAGCACAACATACGATAGGCAGTCTTAAGTACACTTTAACAATTTGTAGTTACTCTTCTCCTTAGTACAATCCTCATCAGTCTCAGTTATCTGACGGTAGACTTCTTGAACAAACATTCCAGAAACTGAGGGAAAAAGACACTCATTCTCCATCCGTTACTCATTACATTCCTGAACTCACTTCTCTCCAATATGTAGTTAGGCAGAGGAGTGTGGGATTCAATCTGCCAACTCCATAAACAGGTTATGGCATCTGCGCTCCAGTCCCCAGAGGGGTTACTTTCTGTAGAGATTGGGAAAAGGCCCGGGGCTCTGCCCAGGCAGAAGCAGCTGAGCCACCTGCTCACACATCCTCCTCCGCCAACTACATCTCTCTTCTCCCTCGACTTTTCTAACTCCGCCTCCCAACCTCTCTACAGAGCAATCACGTCAAAACGATCAAGTTAGGAAGACAGACTCACTAATGCCACCAAGAATGGCAACACCAACACACTACTTAGATTAACATACACCAAGACACAGATGATTTCACTGAGGTAGACAGACATAAACCAGAGACACACTAACTCTGGGCAACTACACTTTGGAAGTGGTCCCAGTAATATGGCAGCTGATGTCACTATAGATCAAGGCACAGTATCTTAGCGTGTGAGATAGTCAGATAGTCTGGGTTGAGGTAGGCAGTGTAACTTCACAACAATAGACAATCCAGAGGTCAGGACATACAGAATGAGTTTAGTATGGTACAAACAGGCAAGAGGTTGGAGCAGACAGCAACCAGGAGAGTGGTCAATACAGCAAGCTGAGGCCAGGAGTGGGGAATTCAGCAAAGTCAGGAACCGGAGAATCGGAGAACATGAGATAACACCTTAAAAGGGTATTCTGGGCATTTAGCCCTTTTTAGTACTGATCGCCTACCCTCAGGATAGATATCAGTAGTAGATCGGCACGGGTCTGCTGTCTGGGACCTCTAGTAATCACCTAATCTCTGCCCCCTTCTCTGCCTCCGCACCTACTGCAATGGGGCCAAACATCTGCACTGCGGTTGGAGCCAGAAGTGCTATAAAACAGAAGGATTTACTATGGCGCACGCAGGCCCTTTAAGAGCGCAGGCATGTGCAACACATGTGCCCTTCTGGCAACCGACAGAGACAGAGCATGTGCTGGAGCTGCACGTCCCCGAACGAGGAAAAGGTAGCGTGCCTTAAACTGTAACAATAATCAAAATTCATATATTATAGAATCTATATTTATTTCTATTCTTGCCGCATACTCTGGGGCTATTTTAAATGTCGGGGTACTGTAATTTCCCTAGAAGCTACTTGACTTTTTGCCTAGGTGACCACCTCCAAAGTACATGTAGCAGCATGAATGGAAGTGATTGCACGAAGTTCTATCTATAATGTGTTTGCCAAGTCTGTGAACCACAAGAGAGGATAGTTTGAACTATTGTGTTACACCCAAGTGTCTCCTACCGAATTGCTGCTGTAAATCCCTCTACGGGGCAATACCTCGGGCTTACTATACCTCCCCCCTGGTTTGCTCCCATTACATAACCACAGCTCTATAGCCTGCAATATAAAATCTAGAATTTTCTTCATATATCTTCATTACTATTATTCAATCATTTCCATATATAATGTAGAAGAAAAATATACCATGCCGCCTGAAAACCATCAACAAGTTGCTGTTGACAGCTTTATGCTCTCAGACATTTTTCCCAGAAAGAAACATACTGTAAGTCCTGCATTGGCCACATTAAAATTCATATGCTGCATATCCAGAACCACTTCCAGACTCCTCTGGCGGCGGCTTATCTCCCAGTGGAACAAATGATCAAGGATGTTGAAATCCAACATGCCAGATCCTTCTATCCCCGACCTTTGCAATCAAGGGAGAATTGGGGCACCCTCATATACATTGGGTCAGCAACCATTCCACCAAAACCAGTGGCTTCAGCCAAGTTTTGTCTTATATGTATGGGCACCCTTATTGTCAGGTTTATCTGTGAATCTACAATGATACCCAAATATGTTCCGGGATTTTATAAACAATTGGGTCAAAATAGACCCTCCAAAGTAGGTTGTTTTTAAGCCCTTCTCCATTCTGTTTTAGAGCATCCTCAGTTACTATCGGCATCTAGAGGGGCAGCGCTAGACTCCATGTTGAGATGTTATGGAAAGTTTATTAGGCACTGTTTGTGTAAAGAAAGTTGACAATATTAGTGCTTGCCCTTTAAGGGAGTGAGGTGGAGGAACTGGGAGCATGGTGGACACTGGCGCACGCCATCTTGAACCGGAAGCTAGAACATGTGTAGTCTGAGGCTCGCGTAGGGCAAAGGGTAATATATGCTGACAAGGAGAGGAAGTGGACCCCTAGCGGGCCACCAGCTATACCAGCCCAACGGGCAGAATTGGAGATAACAGAAAAACTCACACTACAATCAGCTGGTAGTCGGACTGTCCTAGTTTTTTAGACTCTTGCTATTAAATGGTTTACGGTCTGTGAAATTGAGCTCAGCACCAGCATCTGTGAGTCGAAACTCGTAATCCAGGTGGACAGGCTTTGAACAGGCCATGAAAGTTTAATGGGTCTGTGACAGGTCTGTGCTGATAAGAACACTATGACACCAATGACTATTCAGCCCCCAAGCGGCCTTTCACACGGGAAGGTATAGGCCGCATGACGCACCACAAGCTGCGGTAAATTCCGCACCAAAATCCACAGCCCACCTGCAGATTTTGATGTGGAAATGAAAATAGCGTAACACCTGCCTGCAATTCTGCATCCAAATTCGCAGTTAGACCTGCGGATTTTGGTGTGGAATTCCGCAGCTGCGGCTTTGGGTGCATCCTGTGGCGTAATTCTGTACCGTGTGAAAGGTCCTTAATACAGAGATCTCAGTAATATTACTGACCTGGCCCATCTCATCCTCCTGAACTCTTTGGTAGGGGACTCTACCCCCAACATTTTCACTCAGACACACAGGTCACAGTTGACAGTCTCCCCGCACATTTCTCCCCCATGTGTTCATCGGTTTATAGTGGAAAACGGCCTAACTTCTTGAACAGTCTTCTTACGTTTCCCTCATGGAAGGGACCTAGGACAAGCCTGTGCATCCTGGAAAAGCAGAGTACTATTGTTGCTCACCTCAGCCAGTACCAGAGCGGATTCCTGCCGACTTGCCATTTGTTGACAAACAAGTGGATGCCCTTCTCTTCGTTCGAGCCACTGTTCATTCTCTCTTCCACAATCCTGCTGGATCTGACCATGGCTCTTCTAATGCTCAATTGTCGGCATGGAGTTGCTATGTCAACTTGGATGGTGTTGGGCCTGGTAGCCTATTTAAAGGGGACTCAAGCCCATCTACTTTGCTTGCAAATTGTGATTCTATCCATTTCTGATCTTCATCCTAATTCACGATTGTCATTGATTGTGTCCTTGGCCCAGTTCTTGCACATCGCTTCTGTCTCACTCTTGAGATTGTTCGCCTACTACCTGTAGTTCTACTGCTGGCTTTGACCCTTGTCTCCATTCCTGACTATGCTCCTATCTTGTACTCTGGCTTGTTGCATTCCTTAATGCCCTCCTGTGACAATGCCTGGCTTCACTCCCGACTACTCTATTACTCCACCGCCAATTTGTGACTATTCTGGGGACCGTGAACTAGGGCTCTTCCTGCAGCACAGTCCGCATCTCCTTGCAGAGGTTATGGGATCCATTAAACTTCGCAGTTTATAGGTAAAACATCCGAGAGTGAGACAACTACTCACCACTCCTTATCTGGTCACCTGACTCCGTAGTGTCCAACACTCCAGCCAGTAACCTCTCGATGACAATTTTCCTGCACTCTGACATCATAGAGAACATTGGTGCCCAGTGTGGAACTACCCAGAGGTGTTCCCTGCCTAAATTACCACCAGTCTGACCGATTGACTGTTCTGAGAACCTCAGCCTGTTATCTATTCGACCAGGAGCCCTGCTCTACTAGAATTCGGCGATCAATGACTCGTGATTTCAGTGATTTCTCTTGTGTCTAAATGGGCCATAATTACCGCTTCTATGCAGTCATTCTCCCAGCCAACATCCTGGCTCCAACACGCACCCCAAGGGGAGTTGCATACACCGCGTAGAGATGCCCAAGCTCCCTTCTGTGCTAGAAACAGGTCCTTTTCATGAGCTAAGCCCCTCTTACCATGAGTGCATTCTGCACTACATGTATTGCAGTACATTCTGATGCCTCTCCCCTCAATATGGTGTATTGTCATATAGTATGCAAAAACTAACCATGCAGCACCTAATAATAAGCACCATGTGGTATCGTGCCCATTTGGCAGTGTTATAAATAATGCCATAATACTACTATACAGTGCCCAAGGGCCCTTTGACACAGGATGACTTGTTGTGCACAGGATGACTTGTTGTGCACAGATGCCCAATGAGCCCTCTCAGCGATAATCATTTCTGTGCTTTCACACAGGAACGATCATCACTAAGTGAATGAAGGTGGAGCCAATGAAGTAAGTGATTACTACAACAGTATTTGAGTAATCACTAAAAGGGGCTGTCCCGCGGGAAAAGCAACATTTTTTTTTTCTGCCCAGTCGCCCTAGCGATCAAAGGGCATAAAATATACATTAAAACCTTTTTCAAACGTGCTGCACACTAACCTAGAGCAGCTTTTTTTCCAGTTGGAGAATTTTCATTTTAAAGATGGCGCCGCGGGTCTTCTCCCATGGTGCACCGCGGGTGTTCTTCTGCTACGTGCGCTCACTTAATCCCCCCCCCTCACTTACCTGGTGACTGCTCCGGGTAAGGCACCTGGGTCTGGTGGTCTGGTCGTCCGGTCGTCTGCTCCTGCTCCTGCTGCTTCTCTTCTCCGCGACCAGTAGACGAATGGGCACTCGGCGCGCTCACGCGACGTAACAGGTTGTCTGCGCATGCGCAGACGACCTGAACCGCGCGAGCACGCTACAGAGGCTCGTCCACAAGGAAGAAGACTCCTTCTGCGCAGGTGCGACTGTTGAAGCAGCCAGAAGAGGATCGTTGGTTGGCGCCAGGACAACAGAGTCGTCAACACATGGGGTGGGGGCACCCCTGGAGGTAAGTAAATAACTTCTGTATGGCACATATTTCATGCACAATGTATATTACAAAGTGCATGGATATGGCCATACAGAAGTGCATAGATTAACTTCCATTCGCGGGACAACCCCTTTAATTCAAGAGATACTCAAAGGGCATGCCTAATTGTATATACAATGCATTGGAGAAGAATACAGGTGAAGCTGATAAGATGGCGTTTCAAGCTTCTCTTCTTAAGAATCACCCTTATTAACTACATCCTTTATAGTAAACTTAGTACTGTCAAGAGCTGATCACGAGCTCGCTTTACCCAGTCAGCATCCAATCCTAATACAATAAGCATTTAATAGCGGATCATAGTATGGTTATGGCTCGTGCACATCAATAAGCATTTCATAGAGAATGTATCAGTGATGTAACAAAATAATTAATGTGAGAAAATGAAGCTTTGTACATAAGCTAGGAATAATGCCAGTACATCTGGAGTACACAATTACATTTGTCTAGTTCGAAAAAACAATCATTGTAAGGTGTTGACTTGTTGCTTTGTGAACTGTGATGAGAAGGAATGATGTGATACTACATTATTCTGGGTTACTTTCACAACAGTAATATAACAGATATACAACCGCCGGTTTACAGGGGACGATCGTTGTTCAGTTTTAATGCATGCGAAAGCTGAATTATGAACAATAATGAATTATTCGTCATTCATTCAGTGCACGCATTTAGACTGAATGACAATCGTTCAGATTCTCGCTGTATCGCGGGAATCGTAACAATTTATCTGCCCATGTAATAGGGCTCTTAGTATCAGCACCAAACTGGGAAATAGTAAATACACTCTGTTAAAAAAATCAGCTTCTAGAAGTTGTTGTTTTGCTGCAAAACTCAGCATGCAGTTACGTCTCAGGCAGATATGCCAATAATTAGAGCTGTGGTGTGATTAGATGAACGGTCTTGCCACCTGAGGCTCTAAAAGTGGGTCCCCTCTTGGCCTATAAGAGGCTCTCGGAGGCTCCTTGTGTGTAGTGACCTCTTCTTCCGCTTGTGTAGAGCTTGTTGACCACTAAACGCCTCTACGACGCAGAGAAGAGATGTCACCCTGTTACCAGAGTCTGAGAGGGGCGCATTATTGGGATGTGAGAAGCTGGATGGTCGTATCGATGAATTGTCCCCCACCGGGCCGCTCTGTCCAGACTGTTAGGAGGTGTTGGACCAGTGGATGTAGGAAGGGACACAAGGCGACCGGGATCAGGATGCTCTTGACAGACCACCAGTAGAGAGGAACGTCTCATCATCCGACAAGCACGAGCAGCTCCAGACTACATCAGGAATGGGGGCAGTATGCTGCTCCGCAGCAATGGCACACTCCCCCTTTTGCGGGTTTGATGGTCTGGGGGGGCCATCGCATATGATGGTCGGTTAACCCTAGTAGTGGTAGTGGGACAATGACAGCTCAGCGATATGTACAGGACATCCTGTAGCCATGTGTTCCTCTCATGGCATCTTTCAAGAGGCTTCCAGTAGGATAATGCGCGGCCGCACACACAAGGGGGTCACAGGAATGTCCCCACAACATTGTCACATTTCTGTGGCTGCCCGGTCAGCAGATTTATCACCAATAGAACATATATGTGACTATCTGGGACACCAACTTTGACAGTTTACAAGTTTGCATGATCAAGAGACTGCGTTACAGCAAATGTGGACCGATATGCTACATATGTACCATACAGACCCTGTATGCCTCTATGCCCAACCGTATCACATCTTGTGTCCAAGCTAGAGGTGGTACAACATGGTACTAGAGCCTCCATCACCCCATATCACATCCTGTATCCAATCTAGAGACGGTACAACAGGGTACTAGACCCTCCATGCCTGCCCGTGTCACATCTTGTACCCAAGCTAGAGGTGATACAACAGGGTACTAGAGCCGCCATGCCACACATATCACATCTTTTATCCAAGCTACAGGTTGTACAACAGGGTACTAGAACCTCCATGCCCGCTCGTATCACATCTTGTACCCTGCTAGAGGCGGTACAACAGGGTACTAGAGCCTCTATGCCCACCTGTATCACATCTTGTATCCAAGCTAGAAGCAGTACAACAGGGTACTAGAGCCTCCATGCCCGACCGTATCACACCTTGCATCCAAGCTAGAGGTGGTACAACAGGGTACTAGAGCCTCCATGCCAACCTGTATCACATCCTGTATCCAAGCTAGATGTGGTACAAGGGGTACTGGAGCCTCCATGCCCACCCCCACCGTATCACATCTTGTATCCAAGCTAGAGGTGGTACAACAGAGTACTAGAGCCTCCATGCCCACCCATATCACATCTTGTATCCAAACTAGAGGCCGTACAACAGGGTACTAGAGCCTCCATGCCCACCCATATCACATCTTGTATCCAAACTAGAGGCCGTACAACAGGGTACTAGAGCCTCCATGCCCACCTGTATCACATCCTGTATTCAAGCTAGAGGTGGTACAGCAGGATACTAAAGTCTCAATGCCCACCTGTATCACATCTTGTATCCAAGCTAGAGGCGGTACAACAGGGTACTAGAGCCTCCGTGCCCACCCGTATCACATCTTGTATCCAAGCTAGAGGCGGTACAACAGGGTACTAGAGCCTCCGTGCCCACCCGTATCACATCTTGTATCCAAGCTAGAGGCGGTACAACAGGGTACTAGAGCCTCCGTGCCCACCCGTATCACATCTTGTATCCAAGCTAGAGGCGGTACAACAGGGTACTAGAGCGTCTCTGCAAAGGGGTCAGTTTTCCACAATAAATGATCCTTTTGTTCTGATATTGTACTCACTCACTTATATCAACGTTACAATCACACAGAGAACGTGTCATTCCATCCAACAACTTCTTCTAGCGGACGGATTGGTTTTGACAATGACTGTAGCACCACATAACGGCTCCATACATAAAGTACTCTCATATACCATTAACATCAACAGTGTTGTTGGCCAACGGCAGATCTATACCTCCCCATCAGCTGATGCATAGGTCGCCCACCCCTGAGACCCGCCCTGCATCATCCTTCACCATGTTGCTATTAATGATGCTTTTCTCTATGTTTACCCCATTCAGTGTCTGCAGTGAATTCGTTCCTATGTAGCATGAATATTCTATGGAGTGGAGGTAAGGTGACACACACAGCACCTTTCAGGAGACGAGTCCCCGGGTGAAGCATTAATTATAGTGCGGAGGCTCCATAGGTTTCTATACAAGGCGGCAGTGTTATTAGACATTCTGCTGCTGGCAATAATTCCTCCTCTGCCGCTCAGGCCACTGTCTGTGCCCAAGTGCCAGTTTCTCTGTCTTGCAAAAAAAAAAAGAGAGAAATTCACGTTCATTGCCAAGCGCCACACAACGGGCCGACTCAAGTGAGCAATCACAAGGCAAATATTAAATATAGGAGGACGGCTGTGAAGTCACCAGATGACAGTTGTGCTTGTGATTCATTTGTACTGACGCTGGAGAATCAGGGGACAGGCGTCTGAATATATTAGTGATAACAATGTGTTCTTATGTAGCCGGGGCGTGCAGACTTAATGTACACGCGTGTTTACAGGCACCACAAGTCCTGGCTAACTTCAATCTAATTATTGTTGTCTGAGGGACAGGGAGGCGAAATGTTTAAGGTCACACGGGAAGGACGAGAGAGACACAGAAAAGGTTATTATATACAGCTCATTTATCTGTGATCAGCATATACACTGTGTAGGAGGGGAGGCCTATTAAATCTGTTGTAGTCAATAGGGATGGAGACTTTCGCAACCAGCTTTTTTTTTATTGCTCCTATGCCCATTAAAATAGAAATGAAGCAGCTTTGTAAATAGTCTTCATTAAAAATCTACTGCCGTTTTGAGTATACAGCTCCTATGCGGAACTGTGCGTGTCCATGTTATAAATTATAATGCTTGTGTAAGGGGGTGCGGGGTTAGTCGAATAACTTAACAAAATTAAGAAATCAAGAAACTAGTGTTAACTCTAAAGCTTGTGGGGCTACGGTCCCTATAAAAAAGTGGTTTGATGGGGGTCGTCCTAGAAACACCGCTCACTCGCGAGAGGAGAAGTCGATATGACAGTAAGTTGGCGGGCTCTGACTGGATGTAGCGTTGCCACCCGACCAGTAAATCCCCAACTCGGGTGATAGGTAAAAAAACTGATGCCGATATTTATTTTTTATGGGCAATGTTAATTGCCGGTAAAAAATATTTTAGGTTACCACCACCAAATGGATGGTAACCCTCTCCTTGACGCACGCAGTCCGGCTCATTCATCTTTGCAGCCGGAGGACACAACCTACTGCCGCCATGACCCCCATAGGGTATCCGTTAGTGGCCTCAGCAGTAATAGTACCACCGTTAGTTGCCCCAGTAGTAATCGTGACCCCCACAGTGACCCCTAAATCTCCCGGCAGCAGGAGGACTCACATGGTCAATCACAACATGCTGCCGCCGAGACCAACGCTCTGCTTTCCAATACAGAGCAGCTCATCACCACACAATATAGCTTGTGCAGAGACCGGGAGATGAGCTGCTCTGTACTGGAGAGCAGAGCGGTGGTCTCGATGGCAGCAGGTTGTGATTGACTATGTGATTGCTCCTGCTGCCAGGAGATTTACGGGCCACTGTGGAGGTCACTATTTTGTTTTACTGGGGCAACTAACGGGAACACTGTTACTACTGGGGCAACTAACGAGGGGCACTATTACTACTGGTGCCACTAACAGGGTAATTATTATTACTGTGGCCACTATGAGGGTCACTGCTACTATTGGGGCCACCAACAAGGCAACTAATACTATTTTGATCACTAAGGTGGGCACAATTACTAGTTTGCCTTGGCTGGTATATTTTTTCTTTACAAAGGTGGCAAGACTAATTGCAGGGAGGAACGCTCTTGTTGGACACGGTTTTTAGATGCTGTGATCTGCTGTGAAATAGGTTTACGCCTATAGGTAACAGCCGAGTGTTCTTGGCACCATATTGCTTTGGTCATGCCAAGAAACAAAGCCTCACACCAAGAGCTCAAGTGAATACCAGTAAGACCCCTTCTGCCTCGGCTTCACAAAAGATTGGACTGTTTCCATTCTATTAGAAGAATAGGGTCTGCTAGATGGGCTAGTCCATCTGCACCAGTGCATGCTTGTGCGAGATCAACTGATCGGGCGCCTGCTGTCAGTGTTGCAATACACAGGAGATTAAGCGGAATCAGTTGGCTCCAACCCCTGTATAGCCCCTACAGGTGGTAATAAGACCCTAGCCTGCAGTTACAAGTGCCGGCCACTACACAGGGCCAAATGCCTCCGCCCCAACCCCTGTGTGTTGTGGCACTGATAGCAGGAGCGTGATCAAATAATAATCAACCAGGTTCACGGACAGCAGATCCTAGCGATCAACTATTGAGGACCTCTCTTGGGGATAGGAGAGTAGCTTCTTGCGGTCCGACAGATTTACTATATTTTATGCTCAAAACTGGTGTAGTTGGCCTATTTTAATTTTTCAGGCTCACAAACTACCAAAATATCTGCCAGATTTCATAAGATGCATGTACCTTCTATTAAATTAGACCCATCTTACTCCATTAAGACAGTCTTAGGGCACGTTCACACGTGCAGGTTTTGTTTACGTTTTCTTTTTGCAGTTTTGGAAGCCAAAACCAGGTGAGGAACATAACAGGAGAAAAAAAAAATCAAGAATGGTTACAACTACTCTTTTTTTTTTTAGAGCCACTTGCTTCAAAAACTGCCTAAATAAACCTGTACGTGTGAATGCACCCTCAATAAATATAGGCCATTGTCTTATAGGGTCCTTATACAGGAAGCGCTTATTAAGTGTCATTTTAATGTGGCAATAATCGCACAGTTTGGAGACTAACACATTTTAAGGGGATTATCTGAGGCTGCAATCAAGTTTCAAGAATAGAGATGAGCGAGCACGCTCGGTTAAGGCAGTTACTCGAGCGAGTATTGCTCTTCTCGAGTAACTGCTTACTGGTCCGAGCAGATTCGGGGGAACGGGGAGGGGGGGGGGGGGAGCAATGCTCGCTCGAGTGACTGCCTTAACTGAGCGTACTCGCTCATCTCTATTCAAGAACCATCCAAATCAGCCCTACATTTTCCCATGTATGCGCCTATAACCTCCTTTCAGTGTCATCCTCCCGGTGCTCCCGCCAAATGCCGTGCATGTTTACAAGGTTGACTTCCGGTTTCATCACTTGTGGTGTGGGTATACGCAGTTGGAAGTTCAGATAGTGGAACCGTGCATGCTTTGTCCAGACAGCAGTTTCTGGTCCTGTTCACCCACTTATCTAAACATTAAGGGCAACATTAACTTTGAAAAACTCTATACAGCCATCGCCCTTGGTCAGATTTGAACCTACAACTTCAGTACTGTAAGACAGCAGTACTAACAACTGAGCCACCGTGCTTGAGAAAAGAGAGAGAGAGAGAGAAAAAAAAAAAGGAAAGAAAAAAAATGAAGAAAGAGAACACACAAACTCCATGCAGATGTTGTCCATAGATAGGAACTGCAGTGTTAGAAGGTGTGATGGCTCAGTCATTAGCATTGTAGTGCAGGAGTTGTAGGCCCAAATCTGACCGAGGGTGATGTCTGTATGGAGTTTTTCAAAGTTGACGTTGCCTTTGATGATATTTGAACCTAAGACTCCAGTGCTAACCACTGAGCCACATTCGTTGAAGAAGCACCATACAGACAAAACTGGAAATGAAGAATGGATTGTCTTCCAGTTCCATCCGCCTCCCAATGAGGACAATGCAATGAAAAAAGGAATCATCTGTATTCCGTTTCAGAAACTGGAGACAAAAGGGCAGAAGTCTGGGCTTTTAATGCAATGTAAAAAATGGAATGGAGATGGAAAATACTGAAACTGATTGAAACTGAAGACTTCAATGCATTTCTATGGGCTGGAAAACTGAAACGTTTTCTTTCCGTTTTGCTGTTCCCACAATGGATCAGCAAAAGAGAAAGCACAACGCTGGTGTGAAAAGTCCCTAACAAGACCTTTACAGTTGGTTCCCTTTTGATAGATATAAAGGTTGGGGGGTAAATAAGTCCTTATCTCTGCTTCTGTTGGCATCATCTGTGCAATTCCTGGACTTGCAAATTCAAAGATTGTGAGTGAATTTGTGGGAAAGGAGACAAACATAGTGGACCCTTGTCTACTTTACCCTCAGCATGAGGCATGTTCACACAGATGGTCATAGACCTCCCAAGCTTATTAGACCCTTGTATCTACTTTGGTTTACCAGGTGGTGATGATGGCCTTGCAGATAATTTCCAATCTGTCTTATTATCTTGTCAAACCTATCCTTTCGGAAGAGAAACCTGGCTTACCTTAGTCACGTGCGGACTTTTGCGGTCACACAGAGCGCCAGCCATCAGCTTGTAGGGTCTATTAGGTCCTTCTTGCCAGATGCTCTTCTTCCTCCATATGGTAGCGTTTTGTGGAGCTACATAAATCTTTCTCCTCCTGGCTTTGCTTCCTCCCCTCTGATCTTGCAAAGTGCACCTTTAATGCTCCTGGAACACAATTAGTTCTGTTAAATTATTTTTGTTATGACTTGGTTCCAGTGCTGTATTTATGTTATGAGCTTGGCTCTAGGGCTGTATTTATATTATTAACTTGGTTGTGGTATTGAATTTATGTTATGAGCTTGGTTCTGGTATATTATTTATGTTATGAGCTTGGTTCTGGTATATTATTTATGTTATGAGCTTGGTTCTGGTATTGTATCTGTGTACTGAGGTTGGTTCGTGCTGTATTTATGTTATGAACTTGGTTCTGGTATTGTATCTGTGTACTGAGGTTGATCCATGCTCTATTTATGTTATAAGCTTGGTTGTAGTGCTGTATTTATGTATTGAGCTTGGTTCTGATGCTGTATTTATGTAATGAACTTTAGCTTGGTTCTGGGACTTTATTTATGGGATGAGCTTTGTTCTAATACCATATTTATGTTATCAGCTTGGTTTTCTACAATGGTTATCCAGTGAGCTGTTCTGGTGTGGGTATACTGCCATCTTCCCCAGACCATAACACTACTGCCACCAGCTTATTGTTCTTCGAGGATGGTTGTAGGGTGTTGGCTCTGTGATATTTCATGCCTGACATGCCAATGTCCATCTACTGGGTGAAGCAGAAAATGTAACTCATCGGAGAAGGCAACCCTTTGCCAATTACTACTACTGACGTTAAAAATAGGAGGTGGTCATAATAATGTAACTGGACTGTGTATTTGAGATGCCCCTCACCCATCCTGTTATATGTGCCCTTTATTTTCCCATTGTAAAATTTTGACAATTCTTAGCCAATCTTGAAGTCGTTTAAGATGATTTTTGGCCATAGATGAACCTTAGACCACCCACGATGAATAAGCAACAAAGGAATTGTTGGCAACCAGTGTCTTTGTAAGAAAGCAGATCTTTATGACTTGGGCCTGACTGGAGATTACTAGAAGAGAAGGGAGAGTTGTCGGCAGAGGTCCAGGAACATATCGCTGAGGAGAGGCCGCAGTCTTCCAGCCATACCCCTGAGCATACATATATCTTCTTCAGTAAATCGGTTTGAGCCTGTGTCTTGTGTTCTACACAGCTCATTAATCAGCAGCGATAACTCCGAGATTTAGAAATGAAATTTGATAAGAAACCAGGAAAGAAAACCCCGAAACCTTTGAAATTGCTGATTCAGTCCCTGACAGATCCTACAAGCCTTCCCGTTGTGCAATATGTCACTGCTCAAATTCCAAGTGACCAAATTCCTCTTCAGATCCTGTTTTTCGAGTAGCATGGAAGTGACGGTGACGGGATCGCACCTCATATTTTGTACATTTCAAAGGCTGAGTTATCCCATGACAGATTTCCAAGACTCCTAACAGACAGAATGCAGAACCTTCTCCAAGTCTTCAAGAGGCTCCCGGTGGACAATCACTCAGTACCTTGTGGGCGGCTGGACGTCTTAGCTTTAAAAAATAAAGTCTGTCAAGATAAAAACCCTTCAAGGCTTGTTCAGCAGGATGCGGAGAAAAACAGATATCTGCAAATGACTCAAAAATGCAGAGTTTTCTGTAGGAATTTAGAATAGCAGCCCGTGTTAGCGGCAGAGAACGTAGGCTGCAGCATGGAAAAAAATCATTAATGAGGGCCGCGGGTGAACTGGAGGAAGAAGAGCGAGAGGAGCTGTCACATCACAGACAAAGGTGGAGGTAGAAAGGGCGCTCTAATCACTAGGTGTGCGTCACTACCGCCACCGCCATGTCTGCAAATGTTATCACCTGGGATCATCACTCTGCTTGCCACAAACGACTGTCTAATATTCATGAAATCTGGGCTGCAAAGCTCTACTTGTGACACGTCAGTCACTGAGTAATATATTTTTCAGTTCTAATTCTGAACAGCACTTTACTAGAACCTCCGGCCCTTTCACGGTTCCCGGTATGGAAATTATAAAATCACGTAACAAGTTTTCCGTGTATCAGTGTGAATCCACATTAGATGGGAAAATCCAGCGATCTGAGCGACTTCCAACGAGGCCGGTCATCGGTGATAGACTAGCCGGGCCGGAGTGTCACTGCTGACCTTGCAGCGATGTGGGGAGTATACAGAGAATGGTGTGATAAAAGAAAACATCCAATAAAAGGGGATCCTGTGGAAGTGTAAAGCTGAATGGCTAAGACTGGTGTGAACAGGTTCAGTATCAGTCAGTGATAAGTCTACTGAGGCCACGTAGCGGCTTGGGGACAAGGGCCTATCTTGTAAGTCTATTTTGTTCTTGGGACTTTCCTGGTTGCTCTCCAACTGGCGTACAACCCGTAACGCTTGTGTGGTGCAGAGCGGAGGGACCAGTGACCCTTAAAAAAAAATCCCAGCTTTCCATGGTGCTTGCAACATGTGGAACTTTATTTGAACAAAGGCCCAGCTTCTGATTCTACCATACTGACGCGAAGTCAAAATTTGGCACAAGCAGCATGAATCGGTGACCCCTTCCTGTCAGCCGGTCAGAACACGTTAGTACCTCTATCTAATTTGCAGCAACCATTGTGTCTGAACACACAACTTGCTGTTCCTTAGCAGAGTTAGCCTATAACAGCAGACGACAAATTTGAGGGCCATTGCTTTCTAAGAGATATAGAAATGTGACACTCGGTGGGCAAAAAAAAAAGCACAAAAATTGTATAATTGAGTCCTCTGGTCAAATCAATCCAGATTTCTGCTGCACCGTGCTGATGGGAGGTCATAGTTTGCACCAAGCAGCATGAATCAATGCTCTCAGCTGCTCAGAACATGACAGCACCTCTATCTAAATTGCGGCAACTACATGGAGCTTCCTGTCCATATGAGGGTGTGCTGCCATGGGGTTCCTGGAGATTGGGAGCCTAATCCAAGTAGGCTGCATCCCCTACAAGTGATCCCCTTTACAAAAGTGAGCTCTGTATCAGTCTTGTATTCGTCTATGGAATACGACTAACAATGCAGTTTTACTAGGAGTCGTGCCACTTTAAAATGTAGCTGTCTGTTTTATATTGACATCTATCTCATAATTTATATATATATCCATCTTGGACCCTTGATACAAATATCTGCAGAATTCTATAAATTACCCAATAACCACACATTAGTCTAAAAATATGGTGACAGTTTCAGTTACGTGAGACACTTTCAGGTGTGACTTTCTCACATCTGGTCTATCGCTATGAGAATTCAGACTACAAAAATGTGACAACAGAATTTTAAGAGATGCACCTAGAATACATGTAAAACAGCAGCATCCTTAAAATGTACTTGTCATGTCAGAATAAGCTGCCATGTGTGCACATGAAAAATTAGAACGCTTTCTGGCCATAATGACTTGAATCCTGCATTTATCACCAGTTTTCTCCTCTGCAGGCTCCATATTTAATTCTCAGTTTTCCCTGAGCTGGTGGATATAGACTGCTGCTATGTCATCTCCCATACACTGCACACAGAGAAGAGGAGATCCTGCTTTCCTATCTCTCTGAAGCAGTAGCATGCAGGACATTGTACAGCAGTACTCGGCAGTATATATGTGAATCCAGTACTGGGGTGAGATAGAAAACTTACTATAAACTGCAGCTATGTCTCGGTCTCTCTCACTTTGCAGCTGATCCATCCTCATTCTCTTCTCCCTATAGACTTCTATGGGCAGCATCTGTAATCTGATCTCTCAGTGTATGGCCATCTGTACAGATTTTAGTGATCCTGCACTGAGCAGGGGATTGGACCAAATGACCCTGGAGGTCCTTCCAACTCTACCATTCTATGAGAAGTGGCTGAGGAGTGGAAAAAAAGGCATTCGTGGGTAATAAAATGTTACTTTTTTTATAGCTTGACTTGTACTACTGCTTTATGGGGAATAAAACTGTAGTTTCTGTTTAAATCATGCCATGCGGCTTTGATAGGTGACATCACTAAGCAATCAATCCGTAAGTAGTTTGAGTGGTAAAAGCAAATTGATCCAAGGCCTGGTGAATTATGAAGTGCTCAACAAGTTGCGGAGATGCGAATTGGCTCAAAAATTGTTATCAGTTCTAATTCTAAGTATTCTGGCAGAATCTCAGAGAATAAAGCAGCTGTCATCTCACAGCCGTCCAGTGCTTTCTACTCGGTAACTGTGATGAAAAGCATTATTTTATTACCTTCATGTCACTTTTATTTATTTTGAAGTTACAGTGACTTAAAGGGAATCTGTCACCATCTTTTTCTAGCCCTCATGAGAGCACCATAAGGTAGCGCCTGTCAGACTTATAAGTCTGCTGTATGTATCTGTGCAGTAGTTTTGAAGAAACTTGAATTTAATTAGTAGCAGCTGCATACAGAACTAGTCCTGCATATTCATGAGCTGCAGACTAGCCACACCCACCTCGCCCTCCAGCTCCCTCACTATGCACAGTAATAGGCAGGCCACAGCAAATCATTGACTGGAGGGTTGGGTTGCCTGCAGTTCATGAATATCCAGGACTACTTCTAGTAGTCCTCTGTGTATGTCTTGCTACTACTAAAAGGCAGGTTTCTCCAAAACTACTGCACAGATCTCCACAGCAGACATATGACTGTAATATCAGTGTGACCACCACTACTTCATGCTGCCGTCAAAGAGAGGTGCAAAAAGATGGCGACAGTGTCTCTTTAAATCTCCTGGGACCAGAGGTGGGGAGTTATATTACCTAGTGCTGTTCTCCTCCCAGTTCAGCTGCCGATCTGCCTGTTCCTGGAGCCTCTCTTCATTCATCAAAGATATGAGGAGATTCTTAGATTAGGCACAGACTCCGGTGTTGCATAGGTAGTCTAGGACATCACACTCTATTCTTACTGGTCTCTACTGCTCACATGAGCAGCACTGGCCAATCAGGAAACAGCATGCATCTGTTTGCCTACCATGGAACAATGTGCATTAGTAAGGGGCTCCAGGAACAGGATGTCGGCAGCATAACCGGGAAGAGGCCAGCATTAGGTAACATAATTCCCTCCTTCTGTTCCCTGGAGAAATTTTGCTTTGAGAGAATTGCTTTAATAACTAATTTCGACTTGGGGCAGCCTGTAAAGGTGACATAAGAGGCGAGACCCGGAGTTGCGGCGTGGGACAAAGCGGGAGTGGGGAGAGGTGAGTATATTGCGATGTTATTATATTGCATGAGGAACACCCCTTTAATACTTGCTATGGTGCCAGGAGGGCCGAGCCACTGTCAGACACAAAAGGTGACAAGTCCCTTCCCCCATAAGACTAGAAACAGAAATGTGTCATAACCAGATAGATGAGATTGATGCAAGATCCTTCAAATACTGGTAGGTTCTGCTGAAAGGGCCATTAGTAATGACGGGAAATGCAGCTGGCCTAAGAAGCAATTGCTGAGGTGCCCATGCGATACCCAAAACCTCTTCTGCATGCGCCTACAAATCAAAATTTCATAGATTACGATTTCCATGTTGCAGACAAATCAACGGGACAGTTAGACCATACGTGCCTACAGCATCTGAGATCTCTGCTTCCAGGTCCTGTATAAATGGGGATTCACATTTTACTCCAGCCTTACCTTTAATTCTCAGGCGATCTTGGAGTCTAGGATGCTGCTTGGCTTTGTACTGAGGAAGAGGAGGGTAAAGCGGCCACATAATGATCCAATAAGGACACATGTTCACAATTTCGGAGCCTCTTCTTCCTTTTCATCGTGTTCACACATTTGGTTGTAAAATCTGTTTTGAGTAAATGTTGATGGGGAATCATAGAAGTCTGCAAGCTTTACACTGGCTGTCAGCGCTGGGGCGCAGGGCTGCTGGAACACACAGAAAGCTCCATGCTGCGGTACAGACGGAGGATGGAGAAAGAACATACTGTATTCCATGAAGAGATGTAGGCTCAGGAAGAACAACAGGCCAAAGTGTGATATAGGGTCACTTTTGAACACTTTTATACACTGAATGATCACTACACTAGGAAGATCTACTCAATAACAGAGGTTGGTCCACCTTCTTGGGTGATCACGGCTTTCAGATTTTGGGGGAACAGATTGGACAAGGTGGTGAACATCCTCAATACTCAACTGGACCCATGCCCGTTGCTGCAGCTCTGTCAGTTGGGGCACATTTTGTAGATAAGTGGGAGCAGATCTCACAGCCTATTCATTTGAGCATATCCCAAAGATGTTCAATGGGGTTACAGTCCAGTGAGTTTAGGAGCCAAGGCAATGTGGAGAATTCATTGTTGTGTTCCTCCAACCACTCCCTGGTCATCTGAGCTCAATGATATGGAGTTGTCCTGATGAAAGATAGCAGTGCCGTAGAGGAAGACTTTACTGAAGAGATGGTTGCAGATGGTCAGCCAACAGGTTCATGTAGTGGTCACCATTCAACTATGGTATGATGACCAACAATCCTAGGTCATGGCAGGAAAATGTTTCTCAGAGCAAGACACCACCACCACTGCCTTGCTGAACCTCAACGGTGCACCTTTTATGAATTGCTTGCAGTGTATTGTGTGGTCACTGCTATCATACAGTATTGCATCCTCCCTCTGACAACCTGTAAATAGGTGTACTAACCTGGCGGCTTTTACTAGAATTCCAGATGCTATGGCATCCACTCTGCCACCTACGATTATGTCACATGGGGGCCCAATGGGGTTATGGAAAAAACACTAACAGTTCAGATGCTGTGGCCACTTTTGGCTGAAGCACCTAAGTGGTTAAATGTCAGGAACTGGAGTTATTCTTAATCTCAGCTATCGCAGAAGTATGGAACAGGCTCTGGAGCTGAGTCCTGGAACATGTGCGTGTATGTCACATGTCAGGCAGGAATTAAACATTGAAATAAATATTCTAACTAAATACATTTATTACCTATTTACTGGATAGGTGATATGAGATCTGTTGGGTCCTGACTTCTGAGGTCCCCAATGGCTCATTAAACTATAAGACCCCAGTAGCCTGTATGGGAGTGAGGGAAACAGCCCAACGCAATTATATGCAGTATAATTATCACATACCTTCTCAGATCCCATCTTTATTTCCCTTCTTGTAGCGCCATGATGGGAACAAAGGGTCAGGAATGTTGAATCTAAACATGCCCAATATTTTTGTTCTCAAGCAAGCTAGTCAGTCCCTCGAGGTGTCTGGCAGCGGCTTCTTCCACGTCTCATTGAGAATGCCTGCTGAGCCACGTGCGTGTGTATGGAGGATTGAGAGGATGAGTTGTCGGCTGAATGGGTGCTTGGCAGACCGCTGGGATCTTTACTTTTGCAACAGTTGAAGAGCACAGGGTGAAGATTACTGATGTAAGGGAATGCAAAAGGTCAAATATTCCCCAGAATGTAATAGTAAAAGATAAATAAATCAGTCAAGATCAGATTGGGGAGAATCTTTACGTCTATGGCCACTTTCGCACATGGTTCCAGCTAGTATGTCTAGACCAGTGTTCCCCAACTCCAGTCCTCAGGGACTCCCAACAGGTCATGTTTTCAGGATTTCTTCAGTATTGCACAGGTTATGTAATTATTGTCAGTGCCTCAGACATTGCCACAGGTGTTCTTACTATAGGATATCCTGAAAACATGACCTGTGGGGGGTCCTGAGGACTGGAGTTGAGAAACACTTGCCTAGACTCATCATCAGGTAGACTGCAGGACACGTGGACTTCATGTACTCCACACTGGGGTCGTAGTGCACTAGGAGAAGTCATGAGAAGTCATATGGGTTGGAGATGAGGTTGTGGCCGGGACCTGGGTGTGAAAGTATTTCTAGGAACAGGATGAGGGAGATTGTAATGAGGGACTGATAAGAGGAGATGGATGCGTCAGCGCACGTTTATGACATTAACTCTGCAGAATAATCAAGCCCCACACCCACTAATCCAGACATCAGACAGAATCAGGCCGTGGCCCTGACTGACTGTTGCGGGGTGTGTGCCCGTACGCCTGTATTACATATACATTCATATGAGGATCCCTGGACAGTTCTAGTTAGACATCTTTTCCCATCCAAAGGATTGCCCATACACATTAAAGCCCCATTTACACGCAACAATTATTGCTTAAAAGCCATAGTTTGAGCGATAATCGGTGTGCAAATGGTCCCATCTTTCACTCTTTGGCTGAACAATGATTTTTAGGCAAGCATAAAATCTATCCTTCCGCCAGTGAGCTGATAGCAGGGACCGAATGCTGTGTTCTGCACTGGGAGTGCTGATTACATTGTATTTAGCAGGCAGCCCCGTGGCAGAACAGAGGAACTGTATGCAGAGAACAGACCACCTGCTGTTCTCTGCATACAGCTTCGGAGGCTAATTTACAGGCAAATGAAGGTAATAAGCTGCTATTAGTCATTAGTGCTTATGCAAAATGATTTTTCAAACTGTCATTCTCCCTATCTTTTAAACGAATTTTTAGCAATCATTTTTGTGTGTAAACAGGCCTGTAAGTGACCCTCCGCTCCTGGACAAACAAAGATGGTCAAACCACTTTTCTGCCTAGCTGATGCAGACTGTGCAGTAGTAAGCATTGATAGTCTCAGGGCTTTAGGCGTAACGATGAATCGATGTCAGCGTTTGCTCGTTCACTCTTGCAGCCCGTTTATGCAGGCAGATGCATTGTTTGTTCACTAAATCGTTTAGTCATTCACATTTGCTGTATTGTTCAGTGGTTAGCTGCGTTTACACTGAACGAATTATCGTTCAAATTCCAACAATCTAGTGGTTTTTTTTTTTTTAAGGATCATTCCGTCTAAATGCACTATAAGACGACATAATACTATGGCTGGCCAGCGCTGGTTAATCAAAGCAGGTGTAGTGTCTGCTCCCACACAGCCCGCATTTTATCGCAATTAGCACGGAGCTTCAAACGGCGCGCTAATCGCAGTACAACATTCATTCATTTCAGTTGGGCTTTGCAGACTTGTGCTTGAAATGCCGCGATTGTTGAGCGGTCTGCTCTATTTTCACGGGTTTCAGTGCATTAAGTGTGTAAAATGAAGGCTCACACTGTATGCAGAAGACAAGCGGGACCGCTATCTTCTGCATACAGCTGTTGTCTTCTTGGAGCGCTCAGCTGGTATACAACTGAGCGCTCCGAGCTGGGTATGCAGAACACAGCTGGAGCGCTGTATACAGCTGTTGTCTTCTCTGAACGCTCTGAGCAGGGTAAACTTAAGACAGCTGCAACACTGTCTTCTGCATACTCTTGCTGTGTTCACAAAGCGCTCAGCTGGATACCAGTTGAGCACTCCGAGCAGGGTATGCAGAAGACAGTCAGGGCCGCTTGTCTTCTGTATACTCCTGCTGTGTTCTCGGAGCGCTCAACTGGCATACAGCTGAGGGCTCCGAGCGGGTATGCAGAACACAGATGGAGCGCTGTCTTCTTCGTACTCCGGCTGTGTTCTCCGAGTGGGATACCAGCTGAAACAATAGTATCAGCGGTATCCCGCTGAGAACTCAGCGAGCGGCACTAATAAGGCTCATCGTTCTCTTTCAGCTTGCTAAAAGAGAACGATAAATGACACGTTAACGAAAACGGCACGATGTCTGTGCAGTTAGACCCAACGATTCTCGCTCAAAAGACGACTAAGCGATTTTTGAGCGAGAATCGTTGGGTCTAAATGGGCTTTTAGACTAATGATGCATACTAATGTACAGTGCATCAGGTAGTCAGAGAAGTGGAGCGGCCATCTTTGTTTGTCCAGTCCCGAAGCGTAGCTTTAACCCTTTGCAATTCAGGGTTTCCTAGGGGGCTCTCTCTTTTTGCCATTACACAATGGCGCCATCTGCTGGCTAGAGCCAGTACTGCGATATGGGACATGCTGAAGAGGCCCCCCGACAACAGAGCGGCCAGCAATATACAGTAGGAATACCCAGCCGGCCGTCTTCCGACATCAGAGCTGTACAGCCTTCAATCAGAATATCTGAAAACGTCAGACTGTGGATTGGAAAGGGTTAATGCTGGACAAAACTGCTGATTTTAGTGCAACTGGCCAACAACCTAACACGGTGTGACCCTCAGCTGAGTGTACATGTGTATGGGAGAATCAGGGAGATTCACACAACAGCTATTGAAGAAGTGTATAGGCACCTGTAAGCAAAAATATCAGAAGACAGAAAGTAGAAGATGCCATGGAGATACGAGGAATAGACTCTTCTAGACAAGGTTATAAGCATATATTGGTCTTCATTAGAGATGAGCGAGCATACGCACTAAGGCAAACTACTCGAGCGAGTAGTGCCTTATGCGAGTACCTGCCCGCTCGTCTCTAAAGATTCGGGTGCTGGCGGGGGAGAGCGGTGAGTTGCGGGAGTGAGCAGGAAGGAGCGGGGGGGGGGGGGGGGAACTCCTTCCCGTTCCTCCCCGCCGGCACCCGAATCTTTGGAGACGAGCCGGCAGGTACTCTCATAAGGCACTACTCGCTTGAGTAGTTTGCCTTAGCGAGTACGCTCGCTCATCTCTAGTCTTCATGTCTATCTGATAATATGACAGCTATTAGGAAATAGATATATTATACAGTATTACGTCATTAGAAGCTTGCAGGTGCTGCCCGAGGCCTATAACTTGTATATATAATATATATTATTTACAGTGAGTCTGGAAAAGTCTTCAGGCTCTTTCACTTTTTTTTTACATTTGGTTATGTTGTGGTCTTGTGCAAATTTAAAAAAATCACATTTTCCCCGTTATTCTGTACTTAGTACCCTGTAATAAAGTGAAAACAAAATGCTAGAAATCTTTGTACATTTTTTTTCAGTTGAAAACCTAACATTTTGACCTAACCTAGCATTGACATAAGTCTTCACACCCTGGACTCAGTACTTAGTTGAAGCACCTTTGGCAGCGATTACAGCCTCCAAGTCTTCTTGGGTATGATGCCACAAGGTTTGCACACCTGGAATTGGGGATTTTCTGCCATTCTTCTCTGCAGATCCTCGGTCAGGTTGGATGAGGGCCGTCTGTGGACAGCCATATTCAAGTCTCTCCAGAAATGTTTGATTGGGTTCAAGTCAGGGGTCTGGCTGCGCCACTCAAGGATGTTCACAGAGTTGTCCCTAAGCCCCTTCTGTGTTGTCTTGGCTATGTGCTTAGGGTCATTGTCGGATGGTGAACCTTCTGCCCAGTCTGAGGCCCCTTGTGTTCTGCATCAATAAGAATATATATCGCTGTACTTTTCTCCATTCAGCTTTCCATCATCCTTGACCAGTCTCCCTGCCCCAGCTGCTGGAAACATCCCACAGCATCATGCTGCCACCACCAGGCGTCACTGCAGGGTTGGTGTGGGCAGGTGATGAGCGGCGCCTGGTTTCCTTTAGACAGAACACTTAGAATTGAGGCCAAAAAGGTCGATCTTGGGGTCATCAGATCAGAGAACATTGTTTTCCACTGTCAGAGACCTTTAGGTGCTTTTTGGTAACTCCAGGCGGCTTCCATGCGTCTTTTACTGAGGAGAGGCTCCTATCTGGCCCTCTGCCATAAAGTCCAGATTGATGGAGGCTGCAGTGATGGTTGACTTTCTGGAAGTTTCTCCCATCTGCACACAGGATCTTTGGAGCTCAGCCAGAATGACCATTGGGTTCTTGGTCTCCTCTCTTACCAAGGCCCTTCTCCCAGATTACTTCGTTTGGTGGGTTGGCAGCTCTAGGAAGAGCCCTGGATGTTCCAAACTTCTTCCATGTAAGAATTCTGGAGGCCGCTGTGCTCTTGGGAACTTTCAGTGCATCAGAATTTTTTTTTTAGTCTTCTCCAGATCTGTGCCTCCACACAAGCCTGTCTCTGAGCTCTACAGGCAGTTCTCCCCTCCTTACAGCTTGGTTTTGGCTCTGATATGTATTGTGAGCTGTGAGACCTTATATAGGCAGGGGTGTTTTTTTTTAAAATATGTAAACAACTGAATTTCCCACAGGTGACTCCAATCAAGGAGAAGAAACATCTCAAAGATCAACAGAAGAAATAAGAGGCCCCGAGAGCTGAATTTCAAGTGTTATACAAAACGGTGTGAATACTTATGTCAATGTGAAATGTTACCTTTTCATAAATAAAAAAAATAAAAATAAAATAAGTTTTTAATATTCTGCTTTCACTTTGTCATTATGGGGTATTGATAACTGATGGGGGAAAAAATGAATTTTTTAATTGGCACAAGGCCACAACATAAATCGTATAAAAAAGTGAGTCTGAAAGTTTTCCAGACTCACTGTATTTGGACTGCAATAATGTATTAGTGCAGTGAATTGACTCCATTCATTATATCATTGATAGTCCAGTCTTGTTTAAATAAAGCCTTATCATTCTGTAAGGCACTGTAAACATCCATACATCAGAGCCCCCAGTCATTTCTTCAGCTGAAGAACTCGGTCGAAACCTTTGAAAACAAAGGAAGTGTTGGGCATTGGCCATCATGGTGCTTCTTCGTCATGTCTACCCATCTGAAACCCGAGTCACTATGAAAATGAGACATAACCGCTCTCTGCTGCGTGGCTCCAGCCACAGGATTGGGAACCGGCACTGTATGTGATGTCACTCTTCTGGGCCCTTAAAGGGGAATGCCTTCAATACTCCAGTCCGTTCTTTACTAGCTATATTCCTGTGATTACCTGTGTTTGAGCTGGTTTGCCTGACTTCACTTGACCTAATGTTCGGTGTACTGCTTCCTCATCTAAGCTTCTGATCTTTGACATGACATTCATCAGCTGCTTGCCAACCTGTATTTTGGCCAACTGTGCATTTAGCTTCATCGGCTGCTTGGATCATTGATTAGGGACTACTCTGGGATCATAATCTAGGTAATTAAACAGTAAATTTCACACCTCCTGGCAGGAATTGGAGGGATTTTATGGGGCTTTACTACTGGTGATCTATCCTCAGGATAGGTCATCAATAGAGGATTGGTGGGGGTCTACTACTTGGGAACCTGTATATGGTCTGCTACTGATGGAAGAGGCTGCAGTGCTTGGGTGAGCACCATGGTCTCATATTCATCAGTCTCATGGCCTGAAAGCAGCTCAGTCCTATTCAAGTGAATGGGTCTGAGCTGTAATAACAGGAACAGTCACTATACAATGTACGGCGCTGTGCCTAGTATGGACTGAAGTAACAGTGATGCTCACCCGAGCGCCGCTGTTACTTCAATGAGCTAATCGGTGGGGATCCTGAGGATAGATCATCAATAGTGGAATGCTGGAAAACGCCTTAGAACAGAGGATACTTTATACTCCACACATCAAGTTAGCCTGAACTAAACCAAATGACAGCCTCCAGAACTAGCCTGTACTCTAGGTTAGCAGAAACAGGTCTAGTCTATGCAATATCAACAAAGTCCCGAATGCTAAATCTCAACATGGACGTCCCCTCGTTGCACCGTGCATTCTGTAATAGCTTTGGGTTTGCAATGGCTGCAGGTTTGCTGAAAAGAAAAATGATTCTACAGAAAGGCAGATTTTTTTTGGAAAGGTGATTTTATTCCATTGCACAGAGTAGGTTTGACCTCATAGTGTAACATCAATGCACACGGCAGTGTTCACAACCTCTTTGAAGTCGTTTTTTATTCACAGGGGGCGCTAGTTGTCATTCCAGAATTTGTGCTTGCTGAGAGGGTAGTGTTAACAAAATGGCTTACACATCAACCCAAAAAGAAGGCAAGCAGAGCACGGCACTCATGAAAACAGGGAAGGAAAGGCGAAGATTGGAAACATGAATGCTCACACCAGACGACTTGTCTTGCTGAGGGGCCTCCTGCCAGAAGTAATGGGAGCCCCTATTAAGCTCATTGGGATACGGAGACCTGTAAAGTTTAGGACAAGGCACCCATTGTACTCCTGGAGCTCCTGTGCCCTGGAGTCCTCCATGACTAAAAGCGGTCTTGGAGAAGGCTCTTGGTTTTCTCTATGACCCCCCCATGCCCTGAAAAGGCATTTGTAAGAGCCAGGTATGAGGCAGGGATTTTTTTTTACCAAAACGTCAGAATTTTTTTTTTAGAAATGACCGATAGAACAAATTTTCAAGTTTGTCTGTTGGCTGCCATGTTAGACCTTTCTAGCCCCTAGACGATCTCTTAACGGGAAGTTTAACGCACCCTTCTTACTGTCTATGGCCAGCTTTGGGGAAGACACAGGTACGTTTGGGTCTCTCCAACATTAACAGACAGTCACACATCTGTTCATCTTTGCCTCTTTAGTGAGGCAACTAACCAAAAGGTTTTTAAAAAATATATACCAATGTAACATATCAACGCATTTCACGTTAGTGTGCTATGGAGTTACAATGGCACAGCTACGCTATTTGTATAGCACTCCCAGCTATTCAAAGTGAATGACAAGTCGCGCCATGCTAGTTAAGTAGCACACCTGCTTTCTATATCAGTGCCACTACATCTGTACAATCAAAGCAGTGAAAAAAAGCCAAGTCATCCATCTAGTCACATTCATTCTAAGGAGAATTTCCAAAAAGTTGGAAGGATATAAAAAATTTTCACTAAATTATGACTTTGTGCCACATACAGGCAGCTTTTGAAGACCTGTACATACACCAAATGGCCACCTTATTACAGCCGCCAACCCTTTCCTGATTGGAGCTTCCCTGTACGGACATTCTCCCCGTGACCCCGGAGTGCAACATAAAATCACGTGACAAGTTTTCCATGGATCAGTTTCAGTGTGAATCCACTTTAGATGGGGAAATCCAGCTATCTAAGCAACTTCCAACGAGGTCTGGTCATCCGTGCTAGACTAGCCGGGGTCGGGATGTCACTGCCAACCGCGTGGGTTTTGCTCATCCAATAGTGTGGAGAGTATACTAAGAATAGTGGGAGTGAGGAAAACATCCAGCAAAATGGGATCTTGTGGACGGAAAAACACTCGTCATCCAAAGTGGTCAGAGGAGGATGTCAGGAATTGTTTTGATGAACAGATGCTGCAGTCAAATGAATCGCATCTGAATACAACACTGGTGCTCCAACTAACATGTCCGAATGCAAAAATCGGTCCTCTGCATGGATGGGCTATAACAGCTGACAACCAGTTCCAGCACCATTGCCAAGAGAAACAAAAAGACAAGACTTCGGTGAGAGAAAAGGCGCAAAAATTGTATCACTGATCAGTGGAGAAGCATCTCCTGGTCAGATGGATCCAGATTTCTGTTGCACCTGATGGGAGGTCAGAATTTGGTGCAAGCAGCATGAATCGATGACCCCTTCCTGTCAGGTTGGTGGAGTAATGGAGCAGGGAATGCTTTCTTGGCACACTTCGGGTCCTCTGATATATGTGGATGCCATGATGAATTGATAAAGACCAGTCTACTAGATGGGGGGTCTCTAATAGAGGCCATTCAGTGTATGTGATCACTCAAATTTAAGACTTTCTCTGTTGAATGTTTTAAAAAGATCTGGGTGAAATTAACACAATTTTAAAACGACCGAACCCGACCGTATTCCATGTACAGCAGCAGAATATTATTGTTTATCCCCCAGTGCAATGAGTTCTCCTCAGACATCAGACTGGATACCTGTACACTGGAGGTTATATAATGCACCCGTAGAGGCACTCAAGCCAAAGGCTGGGTTCACACGGGACGGATTTGCTGCGGAAAATCCGCCTGCGGCTCCTTATCCCGGGATTAGCCAGCCATGTGGACGAGATTTGCAAAAATCTCGTCCACACGGGGTGGCCAATCCATCGCAACAAAACCGGGCGGAACTGGTGATGCAGCGCGGAATCGACAGCTGTAGCATGTCAAATTTTGGTTTTTTTGTGGCCTCGCTTCTCTCTATGGGGAAAGAAAGCCGCAACGGAAGGCCGGCAGCCGAACCACTCCAAAACCCATGACGAAATGTTAGGCCATGAGATTTCTGTCCCGTGGGAACCCAGCCAAAAGCTACAGATCATGTATGAATGATGCCCATGACTTATTCAGGTCCAAGCGGAAAGACCGTGGAGGAGAGACCGTATAGAAAACTATAAACCACCCATGCTATATGTTCTCAATGTCAGAATAAATACAGTTTATATACAGAGTGGACCTAGTATTTACACCCCTACTGGTGCAATTACAAGCAGAAAATATAACAGTACCTTTATCAGTAGGCGCAGGGATATCTGGGAACTGCAAAACAACACATGTGAAAGGGAAGGGATCTCCAAGCCGCGGTTGTAAAACTAAAACTCTCAATTGAGTGAACTGAACCAGCAGAACCCTGTTTAGGGGCGAACTTGGGTAAAACGTCCGTTCAGCAGGAACCTGAACTGAGCTTTTGGCAAAGTTCTATCAGAAACAGAGTTCTACTGGTTCAAGTTACTCAGCACTAGTCCTGAACACTGGTGCATAACATGTCCAAGAGCCATAAAGGCCTGTATATAACTCTGTTATACACCAGTTTTAGGGGTGATGGTGATCTTCTGGTTTGGTTCAAACCAATTCAGACTGAAAAGAACTTTTTGCAAAAGTTCTGCGGGCTGGCCAAACTGAACATTTCAAAAGTTTGCTCATCACTACTTCCAATATGATCAGACAGCCTGCAGCTTTGAAGGCGTACCTTTGTAACAGCATGAGGACTGCACACTGGTGATCACTGACGTCCCCCTTAAGGCCCATTTAGACAACGATCATCGCTTAAAAGCAATCTTTTAAGTGATAATCGTTGTGTCTAAAGGTGCCCATCTTTCAGTTTTCTGCCGAAGGATAGTTTTCAGTTCTGCTTGAAAACAATGGTTAGGCAGAACAGCTGATAAGTAGGACCACATGCTGTGTCTGCTGTCAATGGTGCTGAATTCTCCACAGGGAGCTAGAGATTACATGGTTTTCTCTTAGCAGTCTCTGGCTGAACAATGGAGCTAATTGCAGAGCTCCGACCTCCTGCTAAATTCTTTAACAGCTCCCAGAGGCTCATTTGCATGCAAATGAAGCTGATAAAGTACTAATAGCAATTAGTGCCTATTAGTACTTTATGCAAAACGATTGCTGATCTTTCCATCTTTTGAAAGATTATCTGTGTGTAAATGGGCCTTTAGTAATCTATTCTGAAAAGGAAATTAAGGACTGCTGCAAATTTAAAAGGGAAATCAAGCTGACAATATGTCAGGTGGAAAACCATTATTCAGCACCTGTCACTGGTGAAAAACGTACCGCCTGACTGCCCTGATTTAAGGCAATTCCAAAATTATGTAACTTAAATTTCTGCTGATGGAAACCTTTTAGACTACTTTAGTATCACAGTAATGTGGTTTGGGCACTCTCTATAAAGACTGGGCTGACATGTCAGTCTGGGTCCATGTGCTGTTCATGGAATACATGGACAGCACACAACTCAAATATACAGCCATCTGAATTGGCTCCGAGAGGTAAAAAGCCAAAAGACTGTGGGAAAGTTCCAGTCACAGAGGTGTTTCTTAATAAAGGGGTTGTACCAAGAACAACTTATCACCTATCCATAGAATAAGTGATAATAGTCTGATCGGTGGGGATCCCGTGTCCCCCTCTTCTGTCACTGTGGGCTCGCTGCACTCCCCGCAGTGAGCTGTGGTTGTGCTCCATTACCTCAATGTGACTGAAATAAATATCCAAGTACAAGCAGTCGGCTAACTATCAGTCTACTCTAAATAAATGAAATGGGCACCATGCCTTTGCGACCGCTGTTCCATTCAATCTACTCCTCGTTGTGGGGGTTGCAGTGTACCCGCAGTGGGAAGGAGAGGGACACTAGACGCCCATTTTCAGGATCGCAAGTAGTGAGACCCCTACCAGACTTATCACCCAAATGTGGATAGGCTGTTCTTGGTACAACTCCATTAAAGGGGTTGTCCCCCAAAATGAACTTATCCCCTACTCAAGAATAAGGGATAACCATCTGTTTAGTTGGGGGTTTGATTACTGTGACCCCCACTGAGGTCCTGAAAGTTCCAGGATCAACGAAGTGGTGGTATGGATGCTCACTACTGCTCCATACATTTCAATAGGACTGCCAAGGATATCAGAGTTCAAGTGCTTGCTCAATCACCGTTCTGTTCATTCAGAGACCTTCGGGACCCCCATTATTGTGACTGGTGGGTGGATGAACCCCTATTGATCAGATAGTTACCCCCTCTCCTGTGGATAGGGAATAATTTCATTTTATGGGGTTTTATATAAATAAAAATTCAGTTGTTGTGTAATGAAGGATTGGGCGTTTTTTTAACATTCCTTTTTATGAATTTCTCATATTTCAAAATCCCTGCTTGTGGTCTATGAATAGAAACTTATTCACTGTACATCCTCCGTGGGAAGATGAAATACAAACTTTATATGAGAAGTTCAAAAACTTTTCATTACACAACGATTGCTTTTTATTTACATAAAACTAGGGAGCCCTTTAAGTATCCCTGCTGTGTCAGCGTACATTTTGGCTGGATTTCCTCTTTCGAAAAAGGCAATTACAGAATTTCTCTCTTTACATCATCTGCTCCAGATATGGATTTCATAAGCACCCTTAGAGGCTTGTTTGAGGTGAATTGCTTGGCTGCAAAAACTGGTTGATCGATAGAAGAATTAAACATGGATTCTGCAGCCCATCTCAAGTTAGGGGTAGAGGAGGGGTCCTATATGGACAATCACTGGGGCCCTCCCTTCGTACACTGGCTATAGACATACATCAGCCCTGGACCTTCTTGTAAGCCTCTGAGTTCAGCTTGGCTAAAGCTGGATGTTATGAAGAAGGTGGGGAGATACGTGGCATCACATTTCTGGCAAACATTGGGTCAGGATGAGTACAGTTTCTCCTTAGGGAGAGCACCTGGAAGGTGTGAGGAGACTTAGAAGGTAATATACAAATGGTAAGATGGAACAATGCCTCTACAGCGCCACCTATTGGAAGGCAGTCAATGTCACACTTTTTAACAAGCCTTGTTATGATGAATGGGAACATAAGACCACATCAGAGTCTTCTCCACAAGGAAAAGATAACCATGTACAGACTGACTGTTTTGGGGTTTTTGCCCCTTATCAGTGTGTAGCAGGTTGCTGGGTGGCCAGGTGAGAAGGGTTTGATGTGAGTCAGGAAGGGTAAAGTTTCTCTTTGGCTCTGACATTGACTTGCAGTAATGCTGCCTTCTAATAGAACAATGCCTCTACAGCGCCATCTATCTCCCCATTTGCATACATTTCCCAGAGGGGCATGCGTAGTCTTATTAGGCACTTTCCTCAAGGAGAAACTAAACGCGTTCCAAACCAAACCAAAGAGCTCTCACTCAGCTAACAGCCTACTACCCACTGATAAGGGTCAAAAACCCTGAAACAGTCTGTCTGTACATGGTTATCTTTTCCTTCTGGAGAAAACACTGGCTTTGGCTTACAAGGCTTGTTAAAAGACCTAACATTGATTTGCAGAATGTTACCTTCTAATAGGTGGCGCTAGAGAGGCATTGTTGCATCTTCCCATTGGCATCCACTTATCTCATGGGAAATATGTCTATTTTCCATCGGTCAGAAGAGGTACATAAGTCTGGTTAACGATTGTCAGATGATGATCAGGTCTGTGGACAGCACTGCTGGTTCGCCAGAATGACACTGATCACAGATTACACAGCAGTGGGCGCCTCACACTGGGAGATACATCGATGACGTGCATGCTGTTACCTTCACAGCTTTATTCCATGAAACTCAAACGTCTATATATATTTATATATGTAAAACCTCCCGTCTTTTCCCAAAATAAAAATGTATCTCATTATTATTTTTGTAACATAGGATTAATTAGAAGGAAAACTATAAAGAAACACTTAAAAATGAAGTTGCAAGGTTGGTTGTGGTGGAAGAGGCAGACATTGTGTACAACCTTAGGACAGGACTCCTTGTATTAGGGAAAGGGGGGTCCGGAGAGGACCACGCTCCGCAGACTGCAAGGTCATACTACGTTCCCTCCATGCAGCAGAGATATCTCACAAAGCAAATTTTGGTACAGAGTCTCGCTCAACCGGAGTCCATAGTGAAAAGCTGAATGTCCTGCGGATTCCAGTACAGGCCCACGCCTGAGTTGTAAACTAAGGACCAGGCGTACGGGACGAAGAACTCCTCCGGCTGCTCCTCTTCTACGTACTTGAACTTCAGCTCAGGAAATTTCTATAGAGAAAAAAAGGCAGGTTAATTATTGTAAAAATAATGCATCAAGAGGTGAAATTTACTCATGAAGACAACCCTGTTTACAATTTAAGATGGCACCAACATCAGACCCCCTGGAGATTAGCTGTTCTTCCACGAGAAGTGGAATCTGGCTATACAGCACTCAGAAATATGCTTTACAGCAGCCTTGTGGACCATAGGATACAAACAGGCTCTGTTCATTGACTTCTATGGAAAAGTGTTGTAGGCATGCTCTGTGATCTGTACAGGGAGGGGGAGGAGGTGAGCTGTGACATCACCGATCGTGTCTCCTGTGCTATCTATCTAATAACAGTCAGAGGTTTGCTTTACAGCAACTACCAGGACCGGAGGAAACTGATGTCTGGTGATAAATCCAACTTCTATGGGAGTGTATCGTGGGCATGCTCTATGACCTTTGTAGGAAGGAGGTGGAGGAGGTGAGCTGTGATATCACCTATTGTGAATGGTGGATCCTGTGTTATCTATAAAAAGGTGCCACCTTTGATTGCAATCCTGTCTGTGATGGTAATGAGAAGACTGCTGAGGTTTTATTTCCCACAGAACAGGACGTAGAAGATTATTATTAGGCTGTGTAGTCAGTGTGAAAACTGCAAGAATAGTGAGAGAACACAAAAAAAAAAATCACCAAAAAATTCTTAATAAAATAAGTCTACCATAAAAACTTGATTTATACAAATAGGTCATTCTCTGATGATACAATCCCTTTAACATTCAGCCTACTCAAGAATACACATTTGACCGACTACGACATGCCTCCATGTATGTAATATTCAAGGGATCCAACTCCAGGGTATGCTTTACACCAGTGGTCTAACCTGTGTTTCTTCAGCTGTTGGGCAACTGCAACTCCAAGCATGCTGGAGTTGTAACTTCCAAACAGCTGGAGAGGCAGAGGTGGAAGACCACCATTACAGACAATTGATTCTACTTTGAAGGTATTGGCCTTTTGGCCAAACATCTTCCACAAAGACCTTTCTCTGAACAATAGATGGGTGCACTTGGGTCTCATTGGTTTCGGCCAGTCCTGAGCTGACAGAACTGCTGGACATCTTCTGACGATGGGAAGTAAGCATGATGTTTCTTTCATCTGCTGCACTACATTGCCTTGGCTGACCTCTGCGCCTACTGTCCTCAATGTTACCTGACTCTTTGTGCTTTTTTAGAAGAGCTTGAACAGCACATCCTGAAACCCCAGTCTGCTGTGAAATCTTTGCCTGGGAGAGACCTTACTGATGTGGTATAACTACCTTGTGTCTTATTGCTGCACTCAGTCTTGTGATGGTGTATGATCTGTGACATGAAACTGTCTTCCACAACCTCACCTTTGTGGCAGAGTTTGGCTGTTCCTCGCCAAACTTTTAAACTTCCTAGTTTCTACTTCAGTTATTGACTGTTTCGAACTACATATGAAAATGCTGATCACATACTTCAGTATAAACCAACAAAATTTAGCTTTCAAGTGAACCTAGAAGAACAGATGCTGTTGAAGGCAAAAGGCGGTCACACCAAATATTGATTTGATTTCTTTTTTGTTCATTCACTTTGAATTTCATTTGACAGAAATAAACTATTAACACTTCTATTTTTGAAAGCATTCTTAATTTGCAGAATGTTTTTCACACCTGCCTAACACTTTTGCACAGTACTGTACGTTACCCATGTGTTGGGTTTGCTAGCCGATTCCGGCTTGCATAGTATTTCTGAGATGGGTGGGGGGCCAGCTGCATGCTCAGATTTGAACCTTCCCCAACCGTCTCAGCCGCACTCATGTAGTCCGCAGGAGAACACAGAGTACTGAGCTCTTATGTTACTGAAACAATGGGAGAAAGTCATTGAAGTCTCCGAGCCGGGAAATGCTGAGGTAAAAAAAGCCTTGTGTGATATGAAAGTCATTGAGTGAATGGAAGAGAGGCGGCAGAACTGGTTCATGTCTGCTCTCATAGATGCCATATACATGTTTACCACCTACTATACAAACACTACAAGTCATTCAATAGACGGATAATGAAAACTCCCTGTACAGACAATTGGCGCTATCATACAAGTGCTGAGTGATTAGTCTCTGTAGAGCACGCCATTGTCTCTTACGGTGCAGCAGACATGAGACCGTCCATTCAGCGCCGCGTCACAATGCTATTTCCTCGGGAATCAAACCTAATGGAGTTTTTTTTCCCTTCTTTGGACCTTTAAGTTTTCATAATACGCGGGGCATTCAGCTGGAATTCAATGCATCGCCATTAGCCTGAGAAAAGACAATTTACCACTGATTTCCTCAATGCAGGAAATGGATATTATCAGTCCCCCATCTCCCATGTGTATTCTGACACTGAGATTATAGAGTTCTCATAACTGTCTGGGTCACTGGTGTCCAAGTGTCTGAATAAATATGTACATCTGTGACAGCCTGACCCCAGCCACGTATATGTAATGGTACTCATACCGCTCTATAGTCCGTGCATTAGGGGGCTCTATTACAGTAGTTCTATTCTTATACACAGGGGGCAGTATTATAGTAGTTATATTCTTGTGCATAGGGGGCCAGTATTATAGTAGTTATATTCTTGTACATAGGGGGCAGTATTATAGTAGTTATATTCTTGTGCATAAGGGGCAGTATTATAGTAGTTATATTCTTGTGCATAAGGGGCAGTATTATAGTAGTTATATTCTTGTACATAGGGGGCAGTATTATAGTAGTTATATTCTTATACATAGGGGGCAGTATTATAGTAGTTATATTCTTATACATAGGGGGCAGTATTATAGTAGTTATATTCTTGTACATAGGGGGCAGTATTATAGTAGCTATATTCTTGTACATAGGGGCAGTATTAGTGGTTATATTCTTGTACATGGGGGCAGTATTATAGTAGTTATATTCTTGTACATAGGGGGCAGTACTATAGTAGTTATATTCTTGTACATAGGGGGGCAGTATTATAGTAGTTATATTCTTGTACATAGCAGGCAGTACTATAGTAGTTATATTCTTGTACACAGGAGACAGTATTATAATAGTTATATTCTTGTACATAGGAGGCAGTATTATAGTAGTTATATTCTTGTACATAGCAGGCAGTATTATAGTAGTTATATTCTTGTACATAGGGGGCAGTACTATAGTAGTTATATTCTTGTACATAGGGGGGCAGTATTATAGTAGTTATATTCTTGTACATAGCAGGCAGTACTATAGTAGTTATATTCTTGTACACAGGAGACAGTATTATAATAGTTATATTCTTGTACATAGGAGGCAGTATTATAGTAGTTATATTCTTGTACATAGCAGGCAGTATTATAGTAGTTATATTCTTGTACATAGGAGGCAGTATTATAGTAGTTATATTCTTGTACATAGGAGGCAGTATTATAGTAGTTATATTCTTGTACATAGGGAGCAGTATTATAGTAGTTATATTCTTGTACATAGGAGGCAGTATTATAGTAGTTATATTCTTGTACATAGGAGCAGTATTATAGTAGTTATATTCTTGAACATAGGAGGCAGTATTATAGTAGTTATATTCTTGTACATAGCAGGCAGTATTATAGTAGTTATATTCTTGTACATAGCAGGCAGTATTATAGTAGTTATATTCTTGTACATAGGAGGCAGTATTATAGTAGTTATATTCTTGTACATAGGGGAGCAGTATTATAGTAGTTATATTCTTGTACATGGGGGGCAGTATTATAGTAGTTATATTCTTGCACATAGGGGAGCAGTATTATAGTAGTTATATTCTTGTACACAGGGAGCAGTATTATAGTAGTTATATTCTTGTACATAGGGGAGCAGTATTATAGTAGTTATATTCTTGTACATAGGGGGCAGTATTATAGTAGCTATATTCTTGTACATAGGAGGCAGTATTATAGTAGTTATATTCTTGTACATAGGGCACAGTATTATAGTAGCAGTATTCTAATCAAGTTTTACACATAGGACAAGCATGAGAAATCTGCTGAAAATTAAATGGGGTTTAACTTTTTAGAAATTTACAGCAGATTTGGACACTTTTCTACAAAGGTAGTCAACGGTACAAAAAAGCCTTCACTTCCAAGTTCACCGCTTTCGCCATAATGTTCCCTGCCTCTCTCTGCTATCATCCATGTTGCGGAGCAAGAGAATATTTATGTCTACCGTAAAGTGTCCACATGGTCTATAAGTTTTAGATTTCTCTCAGCAGGAGCTCTCAGGATGTCACTGTCCATGAAATGAAAGACAAAGCCGTTATTTAGAGTCGGACTGACAGCGCAGCCTGGAAACCGTTTGTCAACTTGATGACGGCCGGTGATGTTGATGTAGCACAGTTAAGAGGTATGGTTACACAGTCCTACTGATGTGGACTCGCTCGTGGCCAAGATTTAAGCTCACCTCATGCTCGCTGTCAAACGGTAAAACTTAATAACTTTTGATCACAGGCAGATTTGAAGGAGTAGTTACAGAATGAAAGGCTCTTTTAACCCTGTGCCAATCCACTAAGCCGGACTCTGTAACCTGCAGCTCTGAAACCTCACAAGGCTCCGCCAGCAGTTTGAAGTGGTTGGTGAGTGAAGGGCAGCTCTGTCCATCTCCTCTTTATAAAAGACGGTAAGTGAGGTGATGAGCGGCTGCTGGTAGAGCATGCATGGCTTTGGAGATGGATGGAGGTAGTTATTAATATGCAATTAATTGATGATCATCATCCCTGGTTGGATCACTAAAAGTGGACGATGGCACGTTAACTTCTCTGGATGCGATGATCGAAACGCTCTGTGTTGGCTTTGTCATTTTATAAAATTTCATACCAGAAACAAATAAGGCAACATGACAGTGGCTAAAGTTACCAGGACAGAAAACGAAACCTAAAAATTGCTTGCCTTTGATTTACATTTCATTGCTTAGCTCTAACTTCGCAACTCCCAGGAATCCCCTGCTGGTTCACCATCTGTGCACAACAGCTGTATACTTACTATGAGGTGTAGTCTTATAGAAAACACAAATAGTAACTTAAAGGGGTTGTCCCGCGCCGAAACGTTTTTTTTTTTTTTTTTCAATAGCCCCCCCGTTCGGCGCGAGACAAACCCGATGCAGGGATAAAAAAAAAACAAACCAGGTAGTACTTACCGAATCCCCGCGCTCCGGTGACTTCTTACTTACCTTGTGAAGATGGCCACCGGGATCTTCACCCACGGTGGACCGCAGGTCTTCTGTGCGTTCCATTGCCGATTCTAGCCTCCTGATTGGCTGGAATCGGCACACGTGACGGGGCGGAGCTACGAGGAGCAGCTCTCCAGCACGAGCAGCCCCATTCAATACAGAGTAGACCGGACTGCGCAAGCGCGTCTAATCGGGAGATTAGACGCTGAAAATTAGACGGCACCATGGAAACGAGGACGCTAGCAACGGAGCAGGTAAGTGAATAACTTCTGTATGGCTCATAATTAATGCACAATGTACATTACAAAGTGCATTAATATGGCCATACAGAAGTGTATACCCCCACTTGCTTTGGCGGGACAACCCCTTTAAATATATCATCTCAGGGTGTGTCAAGCAATTGCCTTATACTCCAATGACTTTCAAAGACGCCTTCAAAATTCAATGTTAAGGGGTTGTCCAAGACCCAACACCAGTCTTTATTGTTCTAATTATGTTACATTGAGCAACTCTGCAATTATTAAAAATTTGTGCTGTATCGCGGATCAAGACTATAGTCATGTGTCCCCTGAGGTCAAATCCACTGCACTTCTGCTGATGTCACATACACAATCCCATAACAGAACCAGCACATTGACGCGTTTCAGGCAGCTTCTTTCTCAGAATGGCTGGGTGGAACATGTGAATTAAAGTGCAGAAGACAAAGAGAAAAGGTGTTCTCTTTGCATCCGTCCCAACACCATCTCTCTTGGTCACTTGCACTTTTTTTTTAAAGGAACGTTTATTTCGCCAAAATAGACAACTATATACAAACAGCAGACATCATAAAGAATGCACACCTTGCCGATACATCACAGTACATAAGAACTGGGCGAAAGAACTGAGTGTCTGTCATATTCGTGTGCATTTCTCATAAAACATAATACTTGGCTGTTTATTTTCACATTTATTTATCAACTACCCATAATGGAACCAACCCAAACCAGGGAGGGCTCCTAGCCTCGGAGCCCCAAAACACCAGGAGAAAAAGGAAGGGAAAAAAAACAGACAAAACAAACAAAAAGGGGACAAAAAATAGAGAGAACCCCCCCCCCCCCCAACTTTAACCATCCCCCCTTAAACAGCCACCCTGCACGGCTCTTAAAGAAAAAACAATTAGCCTAAATAGTAGATCGGTCTAAGCGGGTATCCCTCACCATATCCATTCCCAGTATCTAGAACGGCATCTCTGCTGCCGTTGCAGGACAATTCACCCAGCCCCCCCCAAACTTTGTCAAACTTCTCAGGGCATCCCCATGCCATATAAGTCAGTTTATACATTGGAAGCACCACCTGGATCCATGCATTCCTGGTTGGCCTACCAGGGTGCTTCCAATTCAACAAAATCACCTTTTTAGCATAGAAAAACAGTAGCTTATATAAGATGCGGGTTGCCGCTGCCACTGGTAGGTCTCCAACAAGCCCAAAGAGGCACACCCCAAAATGCATGATCCCCGGGGCTCGCAGGTGAGATTCCATAAATACAAGAACGTCCCCCCAGTCGTCTCGCATGACACCACAGTCCCAGAACATGTGCATGATGGTCCCATCAGCAATTAAGCATCGGGGACAGGTTGCTGAGGGGAGCAAACACATTACATGTAGCCTGGATGGGGTGTAGTATATACGGTGTAGGAACGTGACCTGGATAAGGAACGTGACCTAGCACTAATCAAAGGAGGACCAGAGCCCGACAATATATTTTCACTCTTCCCCGCTAACAGACAGGGAATGTCAATGACCCACCTCTGGGTGGCCCTCTCCCTCAACGGGGCAAGACACTGCACCAAGTAGGCATAGAAACTGGACAGTGGTCTTACTAGGTTGCACATCTGTGCCAAGCCTTCCAATCGAGTCAGGGACAGCGGTATGGACAAGCCCTGAAACTGAGCCCTGATCACATGTCGTAGCTGGTAATATCTGAAATAGGAGTGCTCATGCAGGTTGTAGATTATCTGCAGTGCAGAAGGTGTCCTAAGTGACTATGTCAGATAGTACATTAATACCATGAGCTCTCCAGAATGCAGACTCTGTAAAGCGCTGCAGGTGCGGCAAGTGTAGATTATCCCACAAAGGAATATGTGGGGACCATGTGACTTCCACTACAGGGGTCAGCTGCAAGGCCTTGTGCCATATTTCAAGTGTTACCAGCATCGGGGCAGGTAAGGGGGCAATAGGAGAGCAGGGGCCACGCATCAGCAGACCCCTCAATCCCAGGGCAGGGCCCCCCACCCTGCGCTCCAGTCCCACCAACGGATTGTAATCCCATGAAGTCAGCCACCACCCAGCATACACCAGCTGGCTAGCCAGATAGTAGTGGTAAAAGTGGGATAAAGCTAATCCTCCCCTGCTCACCGGGAGGCACAAAGTCTCCAATTTAATCCTGGGGGTGGAGCCTCTCCACAGGATATGCAGTAAAATCCCCCGTAGCGTGGCAAAGAATCAGGTGGACCAGGACAGGGGAGTTATGCAGGACGTACAAAAAGTTTGGTAGTAGCATCTTTAACAAATTGACTCTGCCCACTGGAGTGAGCGGGAGAGAGGCCCAGCGTGTCGCCATTTCCTCAAGAATCCCTCACCGACACTCATACCCAAATAGGTTGTCTGAGCTGTCCAGTTTAGTGGGGCGGGCAAAGGGAGCTCAGCCTCCACAGAGTCTATCGCAATTAGGTGAGTTTTGTCCCAATTAACCCGAATACCAGAATGTAGGCCAAATGTGTCAAAAATGGCGAGTGCAAAATCAAGAGAGGACTCTGGATCCTGGAGAAAGAGGAGGGTGTCATCAGCGTAATGTGCTATGCACTCTTCATAATTGTGAAGTTTAAATCCCTTTATTATCGGTGAGGTCGGCCCCGAATCGCAAGGGACTCTATAGCAAGGGCAAACAGGGCAGGGGACCGGAGGCAACCCTGTCATGTGCCTCTACCAAGGGGGAACTGGGCAGAAACATAGATATGGGTTTTAATACTGGCTACTGGGGAGTCATATAGGATCTTTACCCACCTAATAAATGCTGGCCCAAATCCAAACCGTTGCATCACTGCCCACAAGTACCTCCACCCTACCGAGTCGAAGGCCTTTGCCTGGTCTATAAATACCAGGGTGCGTTTCCCACCGTTAGAGTGTTCATATGTCAGATGGTCAAAACGCCGCCTTAGATTCATGTCTGTGCATGAAGCCAGACTGGTCAGGGTGTATAATCTCATTAGGAATGGAATTTATGCGCGTCGCCAGTATTTTTTCCAAAATTTTAATGTCGTTATTAAGAAGCGAGATGGGCCTATAAGAACCGCAATCTGCAGGATCTTTTCCCGCTTTAGGAATCATGACAATTATGGCCTTACACATGGTGTCCGGCAGGGCACCATCTCGCAGGATTGAATTGTATAGCGTTAGAAGCCGGGGAGCTAGGAAATCCGCATTCTTTTCATACCATTTCCCAGGGAGTCCATCCAACCCTGGCGATTTCCTATTGGGGAGTGACTTGATAGCATCCATGACCTCCTCTATACTCAAGCCCCCATCCAAATAAGTGGCACTACTCTGGCTCAGCGTAGGGAAGGTTATATCATCAAGGTAGGCTGTTAGCTGTTCATCCGAGCAGCTAAGTTTGGAAGTATATAGGTTCCTATAGAAATGTGCAAACCTTTGATTGACTAGTTTTGGGTTATCCACCAAGGCCCCCGAAGCATTGTGCACCACCATGATTGGCGGCAACGTCTGATCCTCCTTTTTTAAATAGGCCAACAGATGACTGTTCTTATCTCCCTGGTCAAAGACCTGGTGACGGGAGTAAAGAAGCTTCTTTTTGGTATACTCAGCGAGTAGTAATTTGTATTCCCGATGTAGGTTATTTAAGTCCAGGTAGGCTTCTGGGGAAGGATCTGCTATGTGCCTGGCTTCCGCTGCAACAAGGCGGTGTTCCAGGTCCAATCGGGCGGCTTGCAGAGACCTTTTATACTTGGCAATGGCGGTTAGAAAGACCCCTTAGTAAAGGCCTTAAAGGCATCCCACACAGTCAGCTTTGAGGCAGTCCCTCATTGAACTCCCAGTACATCCCTGCCTCCTGCTCAACATACTCATGTATCTCTCGCCGCACCAGCGATAGGGGGCTGAGTCTCCACAAAGGACGAGAGTCCTCCACACCAAGGTCGAGGACCAACTGGAGTGGGGAATGGTCTGATATGCCTCTGGGCAGATAGGACACATCCCGCACCATAAGGAGACAGTCCAGGGAGCCAAAACACAGATCGATACGAGAAAAGGCATTATATGTTAGGGAGTGACATGAATAGGTAGTGTCATGCGGGTGTCGCATGCGCCATATTTCCTGCAGCAAGTAGGAGTCAGCCCATGTAAGAAATCTGGTTGATACCGAAGCGGCTGGAGTGAAACGGTCCCGCACTGGATCTAAAATAAGATTGAAATCCCCCATAAATATTAACGGGGCAGGTTCGAGCAAGACCACCTGGGCCATCACGTCAGTGAGGATTTTAACATCAGCGGGGGGCGGCAGATAAATATTGATTATCGTGAGGAGCCGGCCATGAAAGGTGCCCTGAAGGATCAGAAACCGACCCCCAGAATCAATGTGGATTTGTCGGAATACAAATTGGGCTGATTTAGCTACCAGGACGCTAACTTCTCTGGCATAGTTGGAATAAGCGTGATACGCAGAACCTATATTGGCCCTCTTAAGAGCCAGTATCTTTGAGTCCTGCAAATGTGATTCCTGGAATAGTATGATATGGGGAGAATGAACTTTTAGAAAGTTGAAAGCTAAGGCTCTGGTCATTTGCACTTTAATGCACATGTATCAACATTCTATCCAGTCATTCTGAGGAAGACACGGTGTCCCCAAAACGCGTCAATGTGCTGGTTCTGGTAAATAAAGAAAAGTCAAGTTAACATTCTGACCATTTATAACACTGTTGCGCCATTTGCCCAGGGGTTGTTTTTATCTCTGGCTACATTGATGGCCCATTCTTTACTGTGGCATACTCTGGGTTGGCAGCACCTTATACCCTTATCTCACCCATTATCATCTATCCTGTAAGGTTACACCACAATGTGTTCCTGAGTTTCTTTGAGTAGCTCCACGTTTGTCTGCACTTCTTTTGGATCAGCAACTACGTCCCTTGTGAAAGACCGTTGAAGACTAGTGAGCCTGCTGCTGCAGCACATAGGCTGTTGACTTTCTTAAGCAATGTCTATGAATGGGGCCACGTTGCAATTCCCTGCACGACAGCTGGCTGGGAGGGGCGCTGTCCAGGAGAAAAGCTTAAGTGAACTTGATTCCTCCATTCTCTGGATCGATGGGGGCCCCCCAACTCAAACCCACACTGACCATAATGTTATGGAATCTCCTAGCAAAACGCCACAACGTTCTGCGATGGGAATACCCCTTTAAACATCGGAATCTCGCTTCAGGAGGAGATAAAGGGGCAGAACAGGTGGCTACAAAGCAGTTAAACAAAGGAGACAGTGTGGTGGACAGTATGACCTCTATGTGATCCGGCTCCCTATCATTCAGGATGGCTACCACTTATGTGAGCCTGATGTCAGTCGCAGAATAAGCCATGAGAACCGGCCTGGTGTCTGCTCCTAATTGTTGCTTAAGTCAACAGGGCTAGAGATAAAAAGCTTCATTGCTGTAATTGCCGGGGGAGATAATACATGACCCAGTTCATTATTTATAAGGATGTGGCTAGGCCTAATAATAAACTGCCACTCTGCAACATGATTACAACAAGGATGACAATGTTTGTGAAGCTGACCGTGGCATTAATAATGGAGGGAAACCTTATCTTGTCGGAGCTCAGTGTCACTTGGCCGGCTGTCTGTTGCTCTTGGAATGTAGAAGTATTTGACGTCTCCTTTTCTCTCTGCTCGCTATCTCACGTATTCAGCTCTTCGTCTACCGATTAATCACAAGTGGCCAGGGGAAGAAGTGGGATTGCCAGCAGTATATTCATATGGCCAAATGATTGGGCAAGGCTGCTAGAAAAGTTCTTGCCCCATCATTGGGCCATGTAAAAGGCTCTTAAACCTCGAAGGGGTTGTCTCATTCAAGAAAGCCCCGTTTGTATGCCCTATTAAAGCAACCCTCCGAGCCCAGGACCAGGAGGAGATCACAGTACCTGCAGTAGTAGTTCTCTGCCTCATTTCCAGGCCCTGTTTTCAGACCTCCAAGATGACTGCATCAATTTTCTAACTACCTAGTGCACTATACCTGTTCTCTGATTGGCCAGTGCTGATTACATGACTAGCCCTGGCCAATCAGAGAGCAGGTATCGTGCACTAGTAGTGTAAAGGTCCATTTACACGTAACAATTATTGCTCAAAATTCGTTCAAATGACCGAAAATGAGCGATAATCGTTAAGTGTAAACGCGGGCATCGTGCACTGTTCGCTTGAACAAAATTATTTAGCTAGTGAGAGTTAGACCCCATTTACACTGAAAGATGATCGCTCACGCGACAGTTTAGAGCGATCATCTTTGCATAGTCTATAGTAGCTAATTAGCTACTAAAGAGCTGTGCAGGAGGAGCAGGACACCACCGCTATCACTCAGTGAACAATACAGCTGTTTTGCATAAGCAAACAGCTGTATTGATCTCCTTGATTACATCTTGCATCCCGCTGTGAACTACCAGTGGGACGCGATCTGAAAGAATCTCATCAAGTGTGATAACAGCCTGCACCGCTGATAAGAATTCATCACCCAATTCTAGAATACTAGAATTGAGTGAGGAACGAATGAATCGTGCACAAAAACTGCACAATGTCCATGCATTTAGACGCCACGGTTATTGTTCCAAAGATGACTTTGAGCAAATTTTGAGCGAGAATCCTTGTGTCTAAATGGGCTTATAAAGTATCTCTCAATAGACCGCATGCTGTTATCTCCATGCAAGACGGCAGATAACATTGTAATCTGCTGTAAACCACAAGGAGAACAATGCAGCTGTATGCAAAGCTCAGCGTGTGATTAATCACATGCTGGGCTCTGCAAACAGCTGGTGGAGGACCTTTTACATGCAAACGATGATAAAGTGTTAATGGCCATTAACACTTTCTGCAAAAGGATTGCTCAATCTTTCAGTCCTTGGAAAGATTATCTTTGCGTGTAAATGGGCCTTAACTCTACCAATGCACTGTACGAACTGGGTAGTCTGAAGATTGTGTTGGCCATTTTAGAGGCTAACCACGCTGTCTTATGTTGTCTTTGTTCTACATATGGAATTTGGAAGTGTGTTCCGGCCAGAGCACAGGTCTGCTGACCCTTCACTCCGGGCATCATAAGTGCATATGATGCTCGGAGTTCAGGAGACACACTTCCGAATTCCATATGTAAAACGGAGGCAACACAAGACAGTGTGGTTAGCCCCTTAGACAGCAGAAAATTGGACCGGGAACCAGTAGATTAGAGAGATAGCAGAGAAGAACAACTGCAGGTAATGTTTAGCCCTTTCTTGGTACTGAATTTGACTGCAAAGCCAGAGGGTCACTAAGTCATGGATGTCAGACATGGGTTCCATATTTGGCAGCCGCCATATGAGCTTGAATGGAGAGATGCTCTATAACACTACTGACTTGAACAGTCGCCATATAATACTACATTTCTTCTGCAGCGACGACTAACTGAGGATTCCCTTAGTAAAATCAGCTGTTTGCTGCCATCTGAAACTTTCGTCAAAAATGAGATTTCCAAGACTAAAACCCTGGTGGCCTTTCAGTGGTGGACCAATTCCCAGAACCTCTATGGTCCCTTTGTTTACCCAGGCTCTGTACATGTGGTCGTGCCTGGTACTGCAGTTCATCCCTATTCCCTTGAGCTTTGCAATGATGATCGATGGGGGTCTTAAGAATAGACCATTAGTGTTTTATTCCCAGTAAACCCTATTGAACTATAATCAAAGCAAGCGTAGTCATCTACTGATGTGACTGTGTGTGGGATGTTCTAGGAGGAGGCCCGGCCGGCGCGAATACTATGCATAATGAGAACAGCCTGCGTGCGTTATAGGAATCGGGTTTGGATGGCGTCTTTCTCCCTTCCGAGCTGGATCACTATGTGCTTTTCTGCTTTCACAACCCAGAGACAGTAAGAGGAAAAAAACTAAGCAGGCACCGCACAACATGCAGACGGCAGAACATTGCGTGAGCTAAAAGCAGAAGTGCTAGTCAGTGGTTTGGATAGAGGTGCAAATACGAGACAGTCCAAATTCATTGCAGACTGTCTGCCGTTCCAACCACGTGACTTTATCAAAAGCCACAGGAAGTCCTTGGAACAGATGTAAGACTAGAGATGTAAGAATGAACCTACCGCAAACACTTCTGTCCGCTTATTTCTCTCTCTCCCTGCAGCGACTAGATTGCTAAATCACAAAAAGCAAATACAGATTTTCTACCCGCTTTCCAACCTGGGGCATCATGGTTGTTGTAGTATTAATACTGTAATAAGCTGCTGCACTTGGCTACGGCAGCCATGTAAGACATAACTAAGTTGTACAACTACTACTCCCAGCAAGCCTGTACTGACAGTACACAGCCCCTCCGTTGTGTTATACATAGCCCCCCCCCCATGGTCATCTGGTGCCAAGGCATTGCGCACTAGAGCCCGGCTCCGGAGACATGAAGGCTCTCGGGGGTTTAGCTGAAACCTCACATTACCAGAGTGCATATTTTCTCTATTACTGTCCTGCGTCTGGCTCCACAGCACCTACTCACCGTGACTGTCCGCTCTTCCTGTTTCATTTCTCTTTCTCATCTGTCTCATTCCTGTATCATGCTACAGCAAACAAGAGTCACCGGCCGTACAAGGGAAGGCCAAAGGAGCACTTTGGGGGTTCGCGACACTTTATATCGGGGATGTGCGGTGACCCACGTTCCAACCCCAGAAGGTACTTCTGCATCCAAATAGACTGTAAAGGGCAAATGTACTCTAGAGGGGTTTCTGGGAATTAATAAAAATGTTAAAAAGGCTTAAAATCAATAAAAATGGAACACTCACCTATCCCAGCTTCTCCATGTCCAGCGCTGCAGCCCCGGTATCCATCACACAGAACCCGGAAGCGGTGGGGGGGCAGTCACATGCCGTTCATTGTGCACACGACTGCTCAGCCACTCACAGGCCAATGAACGGCACATGGCCACCAGCGGCTTCTCCCGGGTCCTGTGGGGTGGACGCCTGGGCTGCAGTACTGGACAGGGAGCAGTCGGGATAGGCAAATATTCTATTTTTATTGATTTTAAAATCTTTCAAAATTTTTTTTTTAATAGTTCCGGAAAACCCCTTTAAAAATCTTCTGCACAGATCTACGCGTGACATCTACTGATTAACTACAGGGGTCACATGTTCCCATGTTGGCACGTCATTGCCGATACAGCAGGACGTTGAGAGCAGAGGGCAACCTGCCACTAGTGGGATAGGAGTGTCGGGGATGAGCTGGGGGGGGGGGGGGGGGGGGGGGTAAGGCTTTACTGCAGGCTGAACAGCTTCTCAAAAATGTTATATGCCTGGATAACCCCTTTAAGTGGCATGCACACTTTTTCAACCAATTTTTTTCAATGGTCTTATTGCATTTAAAGGGAAAAATGTTGGGTGCATTAGTGCCCGACAGCCGGCCCAGAGACAGTCGCTCCTCTACTTCCACACAGGGGCGATAGCCCGCCAGACAATGGAGGTGAAGCGATCATAGATCTTTTCCAGCCACCTGCTTCCATTCACTGCAAACAGGAGTCGTTCAAAGATTGAGTGACTCCTATATATACCGAGCGAGAAGCTGCTCACTAGTGACTATAGAGCGACTTTTCACTCAGTGCCTGTCGGTGGCCATGTGCACAAGGGCTGACAAGCCACCCATAATCACTAAAATGACTACCAGCCTATGTAAAAGTACCTTGGGATATGAAAATGAGCAACGCTACTCTCAGTTTTGATAAAAAAAAAAAAAAAAAATCTACCAATTTGTGTATACAGCACTTGTGCAGGCCTGTGTGTCTCCATGGTTACAGACTACAAACTGTGTAGTCTAATCCTGAAGTCATGTGTAATTTACATGGCCGAGAGCGAGTTGCGCCTGAGATTCTCAGGTGTCACTCATCTAGCACAGCACCGACACCCCGTCCGTACGTGGGACACCTCACAATACAAGTCCTGGTAGCATGCGACGCTCACATGAAAAGAAGACATGCTGCGATTTTTCATACTTGAACCATCAGTCTGAGTGAAAAATCGCACTTCTACATGAACCCACTCAAATGAATGGCTTCTTTTTTTCCGTGCAAGTCCGGTCCATATTGCAATTGGATGGAACTCGCATGGGTATATTGCAGTCTTACTCTACTTCTAGCACAGATAGTATAGGATGAGGCAGACTCTACAAGAATGCAGAATCAGACTACACAATGACTGTAGTCTGTAACCATGGAGACACATAGGTCTGCACAGGAAATGTATACACAAAACAGATTCCTAACTTAGTCTATTTACTTAGTTTCTATGTTCAATACATTTAGGCTGCTTTCCCATGGGCGACAAAAATTGCCTGATTTTCTTGCGATGCGACAGCGCTACCAGTCACACGTATGTGAAGCCCATGCTTTCCTATGGGTTCCTTCACATTAGCGATGTTTTGTAGGCTGCTACATTGTGAGAAAAAAAAGATCGCGGCATGCTCTATACAGCCACGATTTGTGATGTATTGTAGCCCATGTTTCACTATGGAGCCTTCCTTTGTGTTGCATCGCATTGCATGAAAACGCATTTTCTGTGCGGCGTCATGCAACTTTTACAGTAGAAAGTCCTACCATTTGTCCTTAAAATAAGCATTGAATGGCTGTGATTGGCTCATCGAGCACTGCAGCAATTGGTTCTCGAGCGCCGCTGCTCAGCTAATCAAAGCCAGCGATTCCCGGAGGCAGGATTTTTGAACCCCTCTGACCAGTAATGCATTGTTGTTTTTTTTTTTACTGTAGCTAGGGCTTATTTTTGGGGTAGGACTTGAATATTTCAAGCCCTCTCCCCAAAAACCCTGGCAAAAGAGCGCTACAAAGTCATGCGACTTTGTAGTGCCACAAAATTGTGATATCGCCATTAGAAGAAGCAGCGATATCGCACAGAAGAACCCAGCTGCGATATTGTTGTGATTTTCTCGCGGCGATATCGCTGTCGCCCGTGTGAAAGACGCCTTCAACGTAAGAGAAAAAAAGAAGTTGTACAAATGTACAGATGTGTTATCAAAACCACACATACCCACTGCTACTACATCTAGCCATAGATGCCACTGGGAACCCCTGGTACCGCTCATCTCTGGTGGTACCGCTCATCTCAGGATATAATGCTATCAGACCCGTTTCCCACAACAGTTGGCCCCATCTGCCCAGCTTCAGAGAAATGACACTATTGTTCGATCCCATTAAAAATGGTGGGACCTGCCGAAAAGAAAAGTCTATTGTCTAAGACTAATTTATAGGACTGCTCCAAACGACTACATCATGCGGAGCTAATCACGGTTCATTTGGAGATGAGAGATGTAAAAAACAAAATTGATTCTGGGAACGAGAGAGAATTATGCAACTGCGCTAAATGGAGACAGACACTAGGTCTGACAACAAGCAGGTCTAAATATATAATGCGTTTCTGGTACAAGTCTATGGGATGTGGTGGAATAACGTGGCATTTACGGGAATGTTTACATGCTATTTACTGCATCATGTCATTACTCATGGTATCGAAAGCGGAGCCTGGACTGACAATGACCTATACTGTGAGCTCATAGTCCACCAGTTCCCTATTTCTATATGTGGCTGCAGTGGTTGCAACACGAACCCGCAGGACATGCTCAGCACAGAGTACAAGCACCGCTCCCGACCCGCTCCACTCCCATTCACCTGCACGACTAGCACTCTGGTGTAAAGCACAGTTGTTGGATGGGCTGTCAGGGGCGCTCACGAGAACAGTCGTCCAGTGTGAAGGGGCCCTAAGGCTGGGTTCATACTGTGCTATAGTGTGCGGACTTTCTGTCCCGGGGTTCTGTCTAAGACGGAACCACAGACTATAATTAATCAACACGAGACCAAAGATGCAAGTTTTGGTCTCCACTTAACCTGGCTTCTGTTGCTTTCCATTTATTTTGGGAGACCAGGACGTAGTTGGCGATCGCCTCCAGGAATCTAAACCACAGAAGATGTTGTGCAGACACTGAACCAGCAGGGGGTGATGGGAGATTACAGGGGTATGTCCAACTTTGCACAACATTTAAAAGTCTATATGCAGAATTCATCTACATACAGATCGAGCAAACGTTAACTTGACATTTAGTGCCTTATGATAACTTAACCACAATGTACTGTAAACTGAGTTATCACAGGGCGTCAGTCATGTTAATAATTGCTACTTCTGTAAGTAGTCACCTTGTAACTACATTATCTCTTACTGATCCTGAGTTGCAGCCCATCATTTACTTCAGTAATATACTGCATTCACTGCGCTGCGGGTTATTGGAAACAGTCAAGAAGGTTGCCAGATACAATTAACAGCTCAGCTGAGCTCCTATAATTCAGGAGACCGTTTTCCCACATCAAATTACTGTACTGTGCTGATATACAGCTCTGGAGTATAATACAGGATAAGTAATGTATGTATACTGTGACTCCACTAGCAGAATAGTGAGTGCAGCTCTGGAGTATAATACAGGATGTAACTCAGGATCAGTACAGGATAAGTAATGTATGTACACAGTGACTCCACCAGCAGAATAGTGAGTGCAGCTCTGGAGTATAATACAGGATGTAACTCAGGATCAGTACAGGATAAGTAATGTATGTACACAGTGACTCCACCTGCAGAATAGTGAGTACAGCTCTGGAATATAATACAGGATGTAACTCAGGAGCAGTACAGGATAAGTAATGTATGTACACAGTGACTCCACCAGCAGAATAGTGAGTGCAGCTCTGGAGTATAATACAGGATGTAACTCAGGATCAGTACAGGATAAGTAATGTATGTACACAGTGACTCCACCAGCAGAATAGTGAGTATAGCTCTGGAGTATAATAATGGCTATAACTCAGGATCAGTGCAGGATAAGTAATGTATATACACAGTGATTCCACCAGCAGAATAGTGAGTGCAGCTCTGGAGTATAATACAGGATATAATTCAGGATCAGTACAGGATAAGTAATGTATATACACTGTGACTCCACCAGCAGAACAGTGAGTGCAGCTCTGGAGTATAATACAGGATGTAACTCAGGATCAGTACAGGATAAGTAATGTATGTACACAGTGACTCCACCAGCAGAATAGTGAGTACAGCTCTGGAGTATAATAATGGCTATAACTCAGGATCAGTGCAGGATAAGTAATGTATATACACAGTGACTCCGCCAGCAGAATAGTGAGTGCAGCTCTGGAGTATAATACAGGATGTAACTCAGGATCAGTACAGGATAAGCAATGTATGTACACAGTGACTCCACCAGCAGAATAGTGAGTGCAGCTCTGGGGTATATTACAGGATGTAACTCAGGATCAGTACAGGATAAGTAATGTATGTACACAGTGACTCCACCAGCAGGATAGTGAGTGCAGCTCTGGGGTATATTACAGGATGTAACCCAGGGTCAGTACAGGATAAGTAATGTATGTACACAGTGACTCCACCAGCAGAATAGTGAGTGCAGCTCTGCAGTATAATACTGGATGTAACTCAGGATCAGTACAGGATAAGTAATGTATGTACACAGTGACTCCACCAGCAGAATAGTGAATTCAGCTGCATAAAATCCTGAACGATGAGCGTTCTGTGTAAAGTGAATAGGGAGGGGCGGGGGAGAGTGAGGAGTGATATCTCCTGCAGCCGCCCCACTGTGAGCCAACAGTACTTGCTCCTGTGCAACAGCACAGGAGCGGGTACATGCGGGGACGAGTGTCGGGCATAGTTTGCCCGACAATGCTCCCATGTAAATGGGGCTTTAGCCACCATGCCTATGTAAAATGTGACCTGTGATGTTGTGCCCCATACAACCTTCAGGGTCGGTGCCACAAGGTACCTAGAAGTTAACTGGTTATAGAAGTTTTGAATCAGGAACTTCTTGAGAGGCATTGTTGGGAAACCTGCAGAATCCAGTGACCAGATTCTTCCTTGCTGTATAATTAATTAGAGTTAAATATTAATTACATTTAAACAAGATGGTGGCCGGCCAGCCTCCCAGGAACGACTAATCTGCTCTAGTTGGGGCCAGTGCTAATACAAATATAATGAGACAGAAGATGGATAAATACTAGGGGGACGCAGCCTCACGGTAATGGACCAACAGACCTTAAAAGTAGTTTCTTGGCGTTATTTGTGCATTTATAACCCCGGCCAGGCTTGTAAATAAAAAAGAGAGAGAAAAACGATAACAATTGCTTAAAACCAGAGACAGACTTTGTGTCACCAGACTTTAACTGTGCGATCAGAGCAGGCCGGGAAGCGGCCCCTTATCTGTCTGCGCTCAGGACATGCTGACTAATACCCCAGTATTCAGGCTGCAGACCTCTGGCGACGCCATCTATATGCCCTGGAAGGGCTGCCTGATAACTCACAGCTCCATTCACTGCTGATGCCAGGCCAGCACACAGCACTACTGCCGGCAGGACGGAGCACGGCGGCCATGGGAAAGGGGTCCCACCGTCACAGGCAGCCCGTGGTTTCCTGACAGGCATGTTTCTGGTCCGTGTATTACATAGACATCACAGTCTTCACATGGACGGTTTTTCACACTCTATTGTCATGGACAAGCAGGGCATACAGTGAACGCGGACAGCGAAAATCGGACAGCGCAGACGCCATCCGTGGGCGGACTACTATTTGGATGGAACTCGTATGCAGTCACCTGAATACATCCTCAGGGCTGTTTCACACAAGCGTAAATATGTAGCATATTCCGCGCATATTTTTTACGCACACAATCCGCAGTAAATAGAGCTAATTGATTTCAATGGGTTCATTCATAGCTGCGTATATTTCACGTAAGTTTTAGCATGTCCTACCTTGGTGCATATTACGTACCGTAATAGCCCAATGAAATCAATGGGCATGCAGAAATACGCAGGAAACCTGCATACTCGCTGCGAATTTACGAAGAAAACAAATTGGCTTTTGTGCGTTTTTTTCAATACCGGTAGGCAAAAAAGTGCAAGGCGACAGTGGATTTTGGCCTTTGAATGCACTGCGTATTCACAGACCCAAATACGCATATGTCCGTGTGAATACTACAGGGTGGGCCATAGAAAACGGGCTATTACGGTGCGCAATATGCAGCAAAATAGGACATGCCGAAAGTCATGTTACAAATCCGTGTCTGTGAATCAACCCACTGAACAAAATAGGCACTATTTACTGCATATAAAAAAGGAAAAACTGAAACGGGTTCAATTGTTCTTTTTCTGCATCTTTTAGCAAAAAATCCATGAAATACAAACAAAATGTGTGCTCCCCCCCACCCCCCCTCTACCCGAGTCCCAATTTACATGTGTCATTTCTGCAAATCAGATCAGAAAAGTGCCGGTGTGACTCTAATGGTCTGTATGCCGCCCGACTAGTCCGCTGCAGACCCTGAAAATACCCTCATGAGAATATACTGGGGTCAGCTGATGTGTCCACCCCCGAATAAAAGGGATAGCTGCAGTCGGCCACAAACAGAGTTGGATCTTGTAAGTCAGCGATCAGGAAGATGCAATATTGTGCCAGGCCGGGTAGCTCCATCATCTGCACATTGGACCGGAGCCGGCAGCCACTGTCACAGGCCAGCAGTAGCGCTGTTGGTTACCTGGAAACGTTTGCGAACAGGTACATAAAAGACGTTTTTGGTTATATTCTCTAGTGTTGTGTCATGCCCAGCCTTCTACGGACCTGCACTGTAGTTTCCGGTGACCTGGTTCGGCGCCTCCGTGGGGAGTCTCATAACTTTTTGCGGGCAAGAAAAAGTGCAGCGTGTATTGCTAATTCTTCATAATGAGGGGAACCTTGATGGACCCCATTAGAAGTCAATGGGCTACATTGGTCCCTTCTTCAATGTGTTGTACGACTACAGCTTCCAATATGGCGTCCATTACGTAAACCATGATGCAAAAGTGAACATAGTCTAAATAGAATGGGGAAAACAAATGTGAACCCCTCACTTTTCATGTCCCTTATAGTAAAGGGATTTTCCAGGACTACATTATTAGGGATCTATCGTCAGGGCAAGATATCAATATCAGATTGGTGGGGATCTGTTGCCAATAAGCTCATGGCCTCTTCTCAGGTCAGTGATGTCATGTTGCCTAAGTAAATGGGGATTGCGCTGCTACAGCGGGCACCACCACTACACAATGGACCAAGCTGTGCCTGGCATGCAATCAAGAGGCAGTGGCTCTTCAAACAGCTGATTGGCAGGGGGTCCCCACTGATCTGATATTGATGATCTGTAATGAAGATACGTCATCAATATCCAAGTCTCAGAAAACCCCTTCTAAACTTCGTCTGCTTTGTACCACCCAGGCCCTTTTGTCCCGATCGTTGGTGGTTCCTTCTCTTACCATAGCTGGATTTTCATAGGGTACTTTAAGATGAATGCATTTTCCCAATGCCTGGACATGCTACACTTCTACCAAGCTGGACATAGCTCACCACGGACCCAGTCCACTGCAGTAGGATCGCAGCCATGTTTCAGGACCCAGTTCTGGGTTGTCCCACTGTACAACAACCCTTTCATCCATTAGTTGGCACCGACATTAGACCAGTAAGTCTGTTAACTGGCATTCAGAATGATTATATGTTCGTCTACGGAAACAGAACTATTGCTTACGACAGGTGGTGAGAATCCGGCGCTTGCGGTAAAAAAATGGATCAGCTGCTTTTCTGCAGATGGTCGTCATGTTTTACGGTATATCATGTACATATCACATTTGTGAAGGGGGAGAATACTTCTGGTCTCTTCATGTAAAAATGCATCTAATTACGAGGAAGAAAACATTGCAAAACTGGAAAAATATTTGATCACTACATGAAATAGGGAGAAAGAAAATCACTTTCTCCCTATTTCATGTAATGATCAAATATTAGGACATACCTTCCAAGTCATGAAGTCACATGACTTAGCCATGCTCAGACAAACAGGTCGGATTCTGTGTGCGGATATCTGCAATGGAGGACATGCGAATGACCGCGGCAGCGAATTGAGTATGGTTGTGTAAGCGTGCGGAACGAATGAATGCCAGCAGGAAATGACATCAGAAAGTTGCCCAACCCCCTGGAAACGCCCTTCTACTGCTCAGTGACCGCCCAGGCGACACACTTGTGCTGTCGTGGTGAGATGCTCTGAAAGCCTTCAGAACGGGTTGCTGCTCTCTAGGCTTGGCTGGTTTATACTACTTTTTTGGAAGTAGTATAAACCACTTAAAAAAAACCAAAAACACTAAGGCTCAATGCAAACGAGCGGATTTGCATTGCGGAGTCCGGAGTGGGTGTCCGCCTCTGGATTCCACAGCAAATACCTGCCATAGCATGCAATGTAAAAGCGGGTTTCTATGCCCATGAGCGGAAATCAATTGTGATTTTTCAGCTTGCAGGGGGAAAATAGCAACATTCTCTATTTTGAGGCTAAATAAAGAAGTTTTCTCTGTGTCACTGGAGATCTGCCATGGCCACTTCATCGTCTTGTGTGTGGTTTAAAGACAACTGGCGGCTGCAGGAGCCCCCCCCCCCGCGGCCCTATCTGCAGTAGGACCAAATATATTTATATAGTGCACACACGTTAAGCAGCACAGTACACAGATAGTCACCACTAACAGTACATTGGGCCGTGTCCCCATGGAAGCTCACAATCTACATTCACCTAATAGTATGTTTTTGAAGTGTGGGAGCAAACCAGACTATCAGGAGGAAACTCACGCAAACATGGGGAGAACATGCAAACTCCATGCAGATGCTGCCCTGTCAGATTTGAACCCAGGATCCTAGCTCTGCAGGGTAACAGAGCTAATCAATTAGCCACTGAATTAATGCCCGCCCCTTGACTAAACCGCACCCTGTTGCCAAAGACAGAATATATCAGTCAAACATTTAAGACCCATTTACACGCAAAGCTAGTCTTTCAAATAATTGAAAGTTTTAGCGATCTTTCAGCATGAAGTGTTAATGGGCACTAATGTCCATTAACACTTTATCATCTTTATTTGCATGTAAATGGGCCTCCAGGAGCTGTTTGCAGAGCCCAGTGTGTGACTAATCGTACGCCCTGCAGTGCAAACAGCTGCATCGTTCTTGTTGGGGCTGCCAGCAGGTTACAATGTAATCTACCCTCTTTCGTGGAGAACACAGCATGCAGTCTGTTGAGAGATACTTTATCTCTCTGTGGCTGAACAATGGATTTTAAATTTATTTTAAAATCATCGTTCAGACGAAAAGTGCATGATCGCTGAAACAAATTTTGAGCGATCGTTACGTGTAAATGGGCCTTTACTCTGTGTTCTCTGTGGGCTTTCTAGAAGACTGTTCAGAAACATGCAGAAATCCTGCAGACTGACATATGGTGGGGGTAAGTTTATCTTCTGTTTACTTGTATCATTCATCTCTTCGTGTGCTTTTACCCGAAGTGCTTTATGGTTTGCACAAGCGAATGATGTCACAGTTTTCTCCCCCGCTCGTGCAGCCTGTTTATACAGGCAGGTAAAACGTTCGCTCACAAATCGTTCAGTCATTCGCAGTACCAGTGAAGGAGAACAACGATCGGTATTTGAACCAAATGATTAGCAAACGAGCCAACGATGATTACTAAGCTTGCATGCGATGAAAATAAACAAATCATCATTCAATTGTTGGCGGCTTTTATATTGAACAAATTCAAAATTTCGTGTAATGGGAACCTGTCATGTGATCTGCGTGCCGCACGTCACACAGAGCAGGGGGGGCCGAACAAAGATTTAGTAGGACTTGCATTTTATTGATTTAAATTGCTGTTCTTTCTATGCTTAGCAGTCCAGGGGGCGGTCCTACCGCTTAGAACCTCCCACTGGACTCCTAAACCTAGAAAAAGCAGGGATTTAAATCTATAAAATACAAGTTCTACTTAACCTTTTCCCTCCAACCTATATATCAATCTATTCAGCTGCTCCTGCTTTATATTATGCTGCCTGCAGAATGCATTGCTAAAATGATAGGTTTCCTTTAAGAAGTGATGGACATACATATATTGCAGGAAATGAGCTTTGGGGAGGGCTGGGGACATACATTATTATTTTTCTTTTGTTATCCATGTTGTTAGAACATTTTCTTTTGTACTACTTTCTGAAATATGCGAGTCCCACGTGTCTTATTGTATTGTGTTTGGGCGGGTCAGGCCAGCACTTGACCCATGTCGTAAGATACATATCACTGCCATAAACCAATAGAAAAACAGGAAAGAACTCCTACAATAAGTGTACTGGAAAGTTTAAAAGGAAAAAAAAAGTAGGAGCTATTTGCTGGGGATGTATTACTGGTAATCATTACTCCACTTAGTCTAAAGGACCTTAATAACCTTTACGGTTGCAGATGTAACGAGAACTTGTTATGTCTTCATTAGGAGACAGACAATATGTCTTTTGAAAGGCTCCGGGAGTTCATTGCACAGGCAAAGTGTATTGTGTGGCAGCACTCAGGACAGGCATCTACTGTCCAAAAAACATTAAGAACCACCAGAGAAGTCCCATTTCAAAAACTGGGAATTTCCTCTAATACTCTGGTGTATGACTGACATGATGTGTGTGACTCAATACATCTATGAGGTGGCAAGATCACTGACCTCAGTGATCACGGTGGTAAGCTGTATATTGCGGAGGCCAGTGGTCATCTATGTGTATAGAAAACCACTGCTACAACTATTTAAACAAAGACCAGCTGGAGGAACAGGAGCGACAGTAAGGGAGCGGTGAGTATAACTTTTTTGTTTTATTTTAATTATTTTTAACCATTTCCTGTCTTCTCTCCAATTTTACTATATCTTGGAAAGCTCCTTTAATGTATAAAATTTACGTGCCTGCAGCCACCACTAGGGGGAGCTTAATAAAGACAGAGTTATACAGCTCCCATTAAATGCAATTTAACTCCCTAGCTTTCCAAATGTTATCATTTAGCTCTACGGTTGTGTCAAATAAAACATATCACTATAAGCTCTGACCCCCAAAATTTGCAAACGGAGTCGGGAGATGCAGAGTCAGACAGGGTGTTGCAGTTGTCAAGAGAATTCTATAAAGCATGAAGCCACTCCAATAAAATGTGTGAATTTGGACATGATACGGATGTATGGGTAAATGTTCCGCTCTGCTTGACATTGCAACTTGGATTGAAAATTATGGGGTGATACAATATAAGCAATAAAATAAGGGCGTATGGATGGAACTCCCTGCTTGGGACCCCCATTTAGGAGCCAACAGAGTTTCTCGGTCCATGCATGCAATACCCGATGCAGGGAATTGAGCAGCCAACAGCAACCTCTCGCACCGAAGTCTACTCTTTGCCAGGGGTCTTGTGAGTCACATTGGAGGGTCTCACTGAAGGAGTTGTTTGTGATGAGACAGCCTCTTAATAAAATCAGACAGCAAAATGTATCTGCAGCACGAGATTAAACGGACGTTGTGAAATAATGATGTATACAACCCCCAGAAGATCGCCGGACAATCCGCCCTGCGTGATAAATGGGACTGGGGTACTGCGAATCTTGTCACTGCGCCAAAACCTCCTTAAATGTGAAAACAACAACACAAGAAAACATGTTATTTGGCCGCTCCTTAAACTCCCGTCTCCACATTTTTCCTCAGGTTTTCCATGTAATAACTTCAAACAGCAAACGGAGCGTGCCAGCAGGCAGACGAGAAGTATGTGAGAATCGCGCTGTTTGGATGAACTTTCAAGAGTAGCGAAAAAAACCCCACCAACTCCAAATTCTCTGAACCAAGCATGACTAAAACATAATTAGTGATCCGCCTATTCACATCCATCTCCAAGATTATAGATTATTTTATATTGCCCTATTCATCACTTACGTGGCACGGGGTTCCTAACAGGCACCTTCAGACAAACATATTCCTGTGTGCCCTGACACTTGACAATACTTCCACTGCAATTGAATCAGTACCATGAGAACAGCCAAATATCTTCAACCAGTTTATTACAATCTATTGTTTGCAGTTATCAGCCATATCTGACTAGAGAGGACAACTATAGTGGTCTTTAATGGGATGACAAGAAGTTCAAACACTCCCTACCTCTCTGATCACATATGTCCGTTGTGGAGAACCTCCAGTGATCTATACACATGCAGGTCTCTAGATAATTGTAGGTGTTGTGACCCTTTAGGGAGGTCCTCCATGGAAAGTACACAAAACAATGTAGTGTGCGCACACAGCGTGAGTCTTCTCAGCCGGTTGTATGCGCACAGTCTCCCATAGAGATTAATGAGAGAGCACAGGAAGGGGGAACCCATGAGTAACAAAGACCGCTTCCCAGACTCCCCATCCCCAAATTGTTGAGCACACAAACGTATTTTATGGGGCTCAAAAGTCATGACCGGTTACTAGAGATGAGCGAGCATCCTTGGCAAGGCGATATACCGGAGAGAGCATCGCCTTTTTCGAGTACCTGCTGGCTTATCCCTGAAGATTCGGGGGGGGGGGGGGGGGGGGGGGGATGGCGTGGGAGTCGCGGGGAGGAGAGTGAGAGAGATCCCCCCCGCAACCCCCACGAACCTTCAGGGACGAGCCAGCAGGTACTCGAAAAAGACGATGCTCTCTCTCGAGTATATCGCCTTACCGAGTATGCTCGCTCATCAGCGGTTACCTTTAAGACATTTATGGGATAAGCATTTGTTAGGTGTCACACAACGGGTGCTGACTCACCCTGTTCATAGCCAATTTGACTTTGGGCTACTCTCCTTAGACACCAACTAGGGCTCCCCTGGTTGTCACCCTTGAACCCCTTTTTTAGGGATCTGGTCTTAGCTGTTGGGCCCCTAGGTCATTTCCCCAGGAGTGGCCTCATTGCAGTGGCAACCTACACAATCAAGTCAGAGGCACTGGAGTGTGGCATAAGTGAGGCACCCCAGAGGAGGGTCTGCTCAGCTGGATTGTCACACCGGGCTTTATCTCATTCCGCAGTATTCAATCAGGAATGTAGGTGTAGAATCATTTTAGCTTATTGTATTCTGGCTTAGGCTGCATGCATACGACTGGGTCGGATTCTGCATGTGGGATCCCGTAGTGGAACCTGACCCTGTGCCTGGCCTGTGACCTCTGCGTACCTATCCAGGTGCTTTTTCATTTGTGCTGCGGATGTGCCTGCCGGTGCACATGCACAATACAGACGTGATCGCGCCGTCACTAGGCGGTGAAGCAGATACCGCTGTCTTTCTGCACGGAATCCGGCTCAAAATAGAGTATGCTGTGATATTCCCCCCGCAAGTGCAAAATTATGTGGCTGGCATGTGCTGCAGAATCTGGAGTTGGACGCCTGCTCTGGATTCTGCAATGCAAATCCACCCATGTGCATTGGGCCAAAAATGGATAGTTTATGGTGGTTGCTGACTCCCACGTCCCCCCAAATAAAAAATACAAAATAGAATATTTTTACTACAAAATAGCAATGTAAGATGAGAAACATGACAACATTGGATTGCTACTAACTTACTATACATAGCCTAGCTAGTAAATCCAATGCTTCGTAGCTATGCCGCTATCTGCTGCCCGTAAAGTGTTGTCTACTGCTGCATTCTTGTACATATCTGAAAACCTTCCATAAAAACTATTGTAAGAAAAAACCCAAAACAGAATCAAATGAAACAGAACACATAATAATAGAACAGTTTCTCTCCTTCCTTTTTTCATTATATATATAGATTTTTTTTAAGAAGTGGGGATTCCTGTCAGGGTTAACAAGAAGGCCTTCTGCTCCTGCAAGTAAGAACAATTCGGATTTCGTCAGTGAGGTTTGGCAATGTGAGTAACCCTGTAACCAATTTCATTTCCTGATAAATGAACAGTCCACAGGGGAAAGTCAGCCAGAGGGTTTCCGAACTGCCGAGTGCTCAGACATTACTGAGAGACTCCTTGAAGGAGCCAGACTGTCTATTGCTTATCAGTGCCGAGCCAAATAGCACCATGCAAACAGCAGAACTGCCAGGTCCATTCTGCAGCTCACGGAGCCTGATAGCACTTCATAAACATGTGAGATCTCGCTGGCCCCAACGCCGCAGGAAGAACAAAAACAACAACCTTTCCCCTCATTTATTGTTTTCCTAATTAAAAGGGAAAAAAAATCCTCAAAAGACTGATAAAAGCAAAAAGTGGATTCTGCAAAAACAGGAACAATTATATTTTAAGGGCTACAAACAATAAAACTCACCTCCGGGAAACGCCACGCGCACGCGTCCGGTGGAACTGGGAATCACCTCCAACCATTTCCTACATCTCACCGCGTACGTCACACTATCCCAGCGATGGTAAGCAACAAGCCCGACGCGTTTCAGACATTCCTCTATTACTAAACATGAGAAGGAGCTGGGGCAATGCTGCAACAGAATCATTTAAATGGCGCCGGCGGGTCATATGTATATACTGCGCCAATGTGAGGTCAGTGTGAATGGGGTCCACATCCACCTCCATAACAGAGATTTACCAATCACCTATTGGTCCGTTTCATGTAACGTTTGTCGGTTACAAACTGTTTGCTACTGATGTGAAGTCAATATAATAAACCTAATCAAGTTGGTTCACTGTGGGTAAAAGAAAAATGGCGGGTGGTACTGCACAGAAATGTGATGTCTCGCCAGTAGCGTCACGAAGAGATATTAACCCGTTCCAATCCAATTTGTATCCTGGTTTTCCTAGGGGCTTACTCTTTTTCTGCGGTTATACAACACCGCTATCTGCTGGCTAATGCCAGTACTGCATGAGGTGACACGTTGGATAGGCTCAGACAGCAGAGAGGCTGGCAATATACAGTAAGAGAACCCCGACGGACGTCTTCCAACATTGGAGCTGTACAGCCTTAAATCATAATGTCTTTAGACGTCAGACAGTGGATTGGAAAGGGTTAACCTCTTAAGAGCGCGGCCTATTTTGAGTTTAAGGACGCAACAATTTTTGGGGCATTTTCATCTCCACTTTTCAAAATCCATAACTTTCTTAATTTTTTCATCATTGCGGCCGTATAAGGGCTTGTTTTTTGCATGGAGAACTGTAGTTTTTATTGGCGCCATTTCTGGGTACATAGACTATATGAACTTTTATTGATTTTGTTTATGATAGCAGGGAGAGAAAACGCATCAATTCTGTCATTGTTTTTTTTTTTAAGCGTTAATCATGCAGCATAAATGACGCAATTCATTTTTTCTTCGGGTCGGTACAATTACAACGATACCCCAAAAACTTTTTTCCACTTTTTCGCAATAAAAAGCCTTTTTTTTTAAATTATATATTTTTTTAAATCGATGCATTTAAAGTCCTATAACCTTTTTATTTTTCAATGGATGGATCTTTCTGAGGGCTTGTTTTTTGCATGACGATCTGTAGTTTTTATGTGTACCATTTTGGGCTACATATGGCTTTTTTGATCCCTTTTATTGCGTATTTTGGAAGGCAAAATTAAAAAAATAAGCATTTTGCCTGAGTTTTTAAGTTTTCTTTTACGCTTTTCGCCGTGCAGGATAAAAAGTGCGCTCAATTTGTTGTTTGATTCGTTATGGATACGATGATACCAAAATATGTGGGATTTACATTTTTTTATGCAAATAGGGGAAAAAGCACCATAACACCTGTGATCACTACCCTGTTTCCCCAAAAATAAGACAGGGTCTTATATTAATTTTTGCTCCAAAAGACATTTCACTTTTTTACATGTATAGCTGCCTAGACACTATTTAAATTTACTTTTTAATTAATTGTAACTAGGTCTTAATTTTGGAGCAAGGCTTATAATTCAAGAATTCTCAAAAATCCTGAAAAAGCATTCTGCATCCTCAAAAAAATTATGATAGGGCTTATATTCAGTGTAAGTCTTCTTTTCAGGGAAGCGGGGTATGATAAAATGTTACAGGTTTCTGTCCTGTAATACCTTATCGCTAGTAATAGTGATCATAGGCAATGGCAAAGCAGGACGCCTGTGGTCCCAGCAATTCCTGTGATAGATGTCGTCACAGGAACTTAAGGGACTGCTGCAAGATGACCACTTGAGAACGGTAGGTCCTAGAGAGCTAAACCTGGTCTAAAACCTGTGAGGCGCCTGATTTATGGGGCAAATTTGGTGCAGATTGGTCCAGTCATTTGGCCGTTGTGTTTGTATCCCAATTTTTGTGACTATGTCAAGAATAATAGGAGCTAGAGAGCCGATAGCATATGTGTATTGCATCATAGAATACAGCCTATTAATACACAGATGATAAGTGACATCACTGAGATGACAGCCTATTAACACACAGAGGCTAATTACATCTCTGAAAATACAGCCTACTAATACACAGCAACTAATATCACAGAGAATAGCCTATTAAAACACTGAAACTAATGACATCACTGAGAATACAGCCCATAACCCCACAGAAGCTGACGACATCACTGAGGATACAGTCTATTACCACACAAAATCCAACATCACCGAAGATACAGCCTATTATAACACAGAAGCTAATGACATCACTGAGGATACAGCCCATAACCACACAAGCTAGTGACATCACTGTGATCACAGCCTATTAAAACACTGAGGATGCAACATTCCTGGGAGTGTTGACTCTTAAAGGGGTTGTCCCGAGGCAGCAAGTGGGTCTATACACTTCTGTATGGCCATAATAATGCACTTTGTAATGTACATTGTGCATTAATTATGAGCCATACAGAAGTTATAAAAAGTTTTTTACTTACCTGCTCCGTTGCTAGCGTCCTCGTTCCCATGGAGCCGACTAATTTTTGGCCTCCGATGGCCAAATTAGCCGCGCTTGCGCAGTCCGGGTCTTCAGCAGTCTTCTATGGAGCCGCTCGTGCCAGAGAGCGGCTCCGTGTAGCTCCGCCCCGTCACGTGCCGATTCCAGCCAATCAGGAGGCTGGAATCGGCAGTGGACCGCACAGAAGAGCTGCGGTCCACGAAGACGGAGGATCCCGGCGGCCATCTTCAGCGGTAAGTATTGAAGTCACCGGACCGCCGGGATTCAGGTAAGCGCTGTGCGGGTGGTTTTTTTAACCCCTGCATCGGGGTTGTCTCGCGCCGAACGGGGGGGGGGGGTTTAAAAAAAAAAAAACCCGTTTCGGCGCGGGACATCTCCTTTAATGAACCTGAAATCTGATAAACACTGACTATGCAGCCTTTCATTAAAGAGAAGACAATGACATTTTTCCAAAGATGCGGACAATTATAATACAGAAGCAAAACCGAGTGCGCAGCCTACCAATAAAATAATGCCACTGACATCAAAGTGCACTGCTATGACATCACTGACAATCTAGCCTATGAGTAGATGGAAGCTAATGATATCACTTACAATGTAACATATTGAAACCAATGGACTTGCAGAGCACAGCTGGTGACATCACTGACAGTGCACCCTATTAACAGAACAGAAGCTAATGACATGACTTACAATATAGCATATTGATAGAAACCAATGACATCACAGAACACAACCAATGACATCACTGACTGCATCCAATTCACAGACAATAATGACATCACTTACAATGCAGCCTATTAGTACAGTAGAAACCTATGACATCACAGAGGGCAGCCTCTGAATGCAACAGTATTCTGTAATTGTATTAAGAATTTAGGCTAAAATTGTGTAAAAATATCACATTACTGCACATTTTCCGCTTTCTGCACAGTCGTGGATGCACTTTATACCGGAGCTCCGCCAACCCTAAGCTTCTATTTCTGCAATTACACTTCATCCTGGGATATTGCAGAACGTCCGTCGCCAGAAGCTTCATGTGTCATGAGCCTGACATGCAGTAAAGAGCCTCAATATTTGCACTTTGTCATGGGGTCTCCTCTTAGCACCTGAGTAACCACATCTCTGCCGGCGGGTTATCGGGGGCGCAGCTGCTTTTACACCGCACTGCGAGGATAGAAGCGACTACAAACACCCGAATATCTGCTATACCTCCCATATCATCTCTTCTCCCCGCCTCCTCCTTGTACGTATAGATCTCTTTTCTTGCACGCAGTACCCCCACGCATTTGGACAGAAATCAGACTAGAGCCGATCAACGGACATTTCATCGCATGACAGGGGTGATAATTGGGTCGTGTAGGGGCAGAAATGTGCAATGTTCCTCAATAAATACCCGACAACATGTAGAATACGGAAGTGATCATCTTCTAATAGGAAAGAAGGGGATTCTGAGGACAGAACGCTGTGTTAGGGCCCATAACAGGGGAAATGCAAGAAAACGTAGCGATGTCACACAGACCACGATGCCATGCCACGCGCGCTGCGATGCCACGTGTACCCCGATGCCATGCCACGCGCACCTCAATGCGATATTGTGATTTTCTCGTGGGGATACCATGTCTTCCATGTAAAAGAGGCCTTAAGAAGAGAGTATTTTATCCTACGTACAGACAGGGTAACAGGAAGTGATAGGAAACGGTGTTGGTCTGCCATTGACTCTGCATCACAATATTAATAAGTTCGGTCACCTGCTGTGATTTTTGAATTGATTTGCCCTTTTTTTGTGATTGCTTTGCAATGTTCGTGTAGGGCCTCACTAGATGACTCGCAAGGTGGGATCCGAGGTGGTGTATTTTGACCAAAATATTAACAAATACCTCACATTTATTGGTACCTATCAGAGCACTCTCTCCTAGACCCCCTACAGTCTGGCTTCCGACCTCAACACTCGACAGAAACTGCCCTTACAAGGGTATCCAATGACCTACTGACAGCCAAATCGAGGGGCGATTACTCCCTACTCATCCTGCTCGACCTCTCCGCAGCATTTGACACGGTTGACCACAAACTCCTCCTCAGTATGCTACGCTCCATTGGCCTAAAGGACACTGCCCTCTCCTGGTTCTCCTCCTACCTATCTGACCGCTCTTTCAGTGTCTCCTTTTCTGGCTCTACCTCCCCTCCTCTTCCCCTTGCTGTTGGGGTCCCCCAGGGCTCTGTCCTCAGCCCCCTCCTTTTCTCTATCTACACAGCCCCTATTGGACAAACCATCAGGAGATTTGGCCTCCAATACCACCTCTATGCTGATGACACCCAGCTATACACCTCTTCCTGTGACATCTCTGCATCTTTACTCCAAAACATCACCGACTGTCTGTCCGCTGTCTCTAACACTATGTCCTCTCTCTACCTAAAACTAAACCTCTCTAAAACTGCCCTTCTGGTATTTCCACCCTCCACTAACCGACCTCCTCCTCACATCTCCATCTCAGTGTGTGGCGCCACCATATCTCCCAGACAGCATGCCCGCTGCCTTGGGGTCATATTCGACTCTGATCTATCATTTACCCCCTACATCCAATCTCTCACCCGAACATGTCAGCTGCACCTCAAGAACATCGCAAGAATCCACTCTTTTCTCACTGTGGACACGCTAAAAACGCTTACTGTTGCCCTCATCCACTCCCGGCTCGATTATTGCAACTCGCTGCTGATCGGCCTCCCCTGCACCAGACTCTACCCTCTCCAATCCATCCTGAATGCGGCAGCCAGGCTCATCTTCCTGTCCAGCCGCTACTCAGACTCCTCTGCCCTGTGCCGGTCACTGCACTGGCTGCCCGATAAATACAGAATTCAATTTAAACTCGCCACCTTCATCCACAAAGCCCTCCACAGTGCAGCGCCCCCCTACATCGCCTCCCTCATCTCAATCCATCAACCAGCCCGGGCTCTCCGCTCTGCTAACGAAACCAGACTGAGCGCCCCTTTAATTCGAACTTCTCATTCCCGCCTCCAAGACTTCTCCAGAGCAGCACCAGTCCTCTGGAACGCACTACCAAAGGCTACCTGAGCAATCCAGGTCTCGCAGAACTTCAGGCGTGCTCTAAAAACGCACCTCTTCAGGGAGGCATACCGAATTCCCTAAACAAACCCCTCTGTACTCCGCCTGATAACATGCTCCCTGACCTACTGACTGCAATCCCTGCTAGCCATCATAAACCGCTCCTGCAGTCATACTGTTTCTGCCGTCACATGGCTAAATGTCTGACCATTGTCTATGTGTATAGCATCCCTCGCTCTCCACCTCGCCATACAGTGCACATCTCCAGCCCTTTACCTTCTGTATCACCCCATTACTTGTAGTATGTAAGCTCGTTGGAGCAGGATCCTCACCCCTATTGTTTCCATCAACTGATTACTATGTAACCGTGGTTCTGTAATGTTTGTACTTTTGTCTTTCTGTATCCCCTGTCTATGTAAGCACTGCGGAATATGTTGGCGCTATACAAATAAAGTTTATTATTATTAGTTTATTATTATATTGGCTTTAAAATTCTGCTGAGGAAGGCGGGCGTCGGGGGTGCAGAGCAACCAGCCAAGTCCATGAGGCCGGGCTCGCACCAGCGTAATTTCATTGCGTTTTACGTGCGCACAGTGAATGGAGTCAACGAGAGCACATTGATCCGCATCGATCCATTTACACTCACATATATTCATTGCATATAATATGAGCGTAAAAAAAAAAAAAATCGGCACCATGTTCTATCGTACTGCGGATTACACGCAACTGAGCCCTATTGTTCTGTATGGGTGCGCAGGAACACATCGTACATAAGTAATTACATTGTGTGCGTGCGGAGTTTTATATGCATTTTGCTGGGACACAAAACAAGGAACTTCACACGCCGGTAAAATGTTGCGCTGTGCCATAGGGTCATGTTAGCCCAACCGTCCGACGAGGCATCAATAAATAATGGGTGGTTAGCTTGCATGATGCACTACATGTATGGGTGGGCCCCCTATGTGCTACTACAATACTAAGCAGCCCCCCTCAATATGTGGAGGTGTGCGAGTGGTTGTTCATCAGTACTTTGCCCCTTTGCAATGCCGCCCCATATTGCCCCCTGCCTGCACGTTGTCATGTCTCTGCCTGCCCTTGTATCTCTATGCCAGCAAGGCTGAATGCACACAGGCGGAAATTCCAGGGCAAGATTTCACGGGGAAGTTCCGCCGTTGCACACTGCAATAGAATTACATTGGTTTATGCAATCTTATGCAGACAGTCGCGATTTTCTTCACGGATAACAAAATTGCGGCTATTTGAAGCCTTGTGCTGATGCGCCGGCTCTGCACTGCGCATCTGCAGAGCGAAGACGCCGGACAGGTAAGCCGCGGGTCATAGTTGGCATCCTGCTGTGAGAATCTCGCAGCTGAAATCCGACCTGGTCATCTGCATTCACTCTAAGTATGTCTGCCATCTGCAATTATTTTTTAATTGATTTGCCCATATACCAAGGACGCACAACAATACTGTCCGCCGCCATTACTGGCTATATCCAGGAATTTGAACTCTGCATTACCCTGTAAATAGACACTAGACTGAAACTAAGCAGGCCTCCCCACCCCGTAGATGAAGTGTGGGGGCGCCAGCGAGCGCATTGTATCATACCGCAGAATCACCAAGGTCCCATCATTACAAGGATTTGCAATGGAGCTAATGGGGATAGAAAACGGACCTCATTCTCTTTCTCAGGGTGCGTTCACATGGGGGAGCGCCATAATCTGCTGGTAAAACTGTAATTCTGGACGCGAGAATAATGTGCGTTTGCTTAAAAAAATACGTGGCCTCTACGGTATGTATTTCCTTTTTACCCACACTTCCAAATAGTTTTCAATGGTAAAAATCGCATTACACTTGCATGCAAAATCACATGACATGCGAGAATAATCCGATTTTTTTTTTAAAGCTGCCATAGGAAGTAAAGGCCAATTCCTTACGAAGAATCGCCCCAAAATAGGGCATGTAGTGATTTTGCAAAACCGCTCATGTGAATCAACACACAAAAAAAATCAATGCGTCATTAATAGAGATGAGCGAGCGTACTCGGCCACGCCCCTTTTTCGCCCAAGTACCGCGATTTTCAATTACTTCCGTACTCGGGCGAAAAGATTCGGGGGGCGCCGTGGGTGAGTGGGGGGTTGCAGCGGGGAGGAGAGGGAGAGAGAAAGGGCTCCCCCCTGTTGCTACCCCCCGCGCCGCCCCGCCTCCCCCCCCGCCCCCCGAATCTTTTCACCCAAGTACTGAAGTACTCGAAAATCATGGTGCTCGATCGAGTAATTACTTGAAACGAGTAGGTTCGCTCATCTCTAGTCATTAACACCCGCTATCAATCGGAATTCTCATGTGAAACTCGCTCGTGTGAAAACGCCCTTAAGGTGCAATATCGACCCAAGAGACATCAACTGATATCCTGCTTGTAAATGGCGATGTTCATCGCAAGTACATTGCAATTTGTGAATAAATCACTTAGCTGATTGCATGAAGTGCAATACGATTTTTTTCTCGGGCGAGGTTTTTGTGCACCCGCAGAAAATAGAACACGCTGCGATGCTTCTAACTCGCACCGCCGCTCCGAGAGAAAAATCTGACCTGTGCATAGACCCACTGAAAACAATGGGGTCTGTTCCAGTGTGCGTTAAGGCGAGAAACTGGCCCGTGTGAACGCCCCCCAAGTAATATCCCGAGATTGTCACATTTTTTTTTCTTGACTTTTTCACACACCAGAGTAGATCGACACGCAGCACCAGGGAAATGCCTGAAGCACATCATCATATCTTGGCGGCGGCCGCTCGTCTCCATGTACACACACAGTCACAACGGTTGTGAAAGCAAGACCGTGTCCCAAATCCGGAAATGATTTCCAGAGAAATGATGCTGACACACTATTTTCCCCAAGATCTGGAATGCAGATTTTTTTCTTCTTTAACGATGTGCCGTTTCCATCTGAAGGCCTTATTACTTTCTGCTGGCGGCGTTCTAGACAGAACCTGATATTACATGGGAAAAGGGTTTGAAAAGCAGAAACCCAAGACATGGCTGCTGCATACTTTCCAGTGTTGACGCTGTCGCTGCTCTGTTTATCCACCATTCTGTATTTTTATCCGAGGTGTCAGAAACACATTTAAATGTTCTTTAAGCTCGTGCCAAGAAAACGTAAGCAGCGAAGCGAGCGTTCCTCCTGGAGTCGCCTAGCAAATCACGCAGCTGGGAAGAGGTTTATTGTGACATCACTGCAACTTTTTAGAGGGTTGTTGTGTTTTTGCCCTTCCTGTCGATTTATTGTTGCAGTTGCTCTCTGTTCACTTCCGGTATCTGTTCACATAGCCCCTGGTAATTGTGTAATTGGGAGGATTGCCGCTTGCTTTGAAGAGCAGAGAACCATTGCAGAGAGAGGACCTAAGGTATCATTTGAAATCAACGACCCATCTGCGTGAAAATGGCATGTATTTTCTCCATTCATTATATAGGCATACCCCCAGTATATAAGTGGGCTAGTGTTACCTTGGCTAGTTATTCATTTCACATTCCTTGTCATTGGACTATTTACTGTTATGGTCATCCCTCCCTGCTATTGATCCCACCATGTCTGTGCCCTCTTACCCTCTGTCTCTGGTATTTATCTAGTGCAAATTAAGTTCACCATGTTACTGCCCTCCCATGTGATCCTATGTATTTATTAAACACCTCTTTAGATCTGTTCCATAATGCCCGAGGAAGGACCCCGTGAGGTCCGAAAGCTCGCTATAACATCATGTATTTTTGTTAGCAATTAAAAGCTATCATATCTACAGGATAATTTCATTTTTCTTACTAACAATAATCACATTTTGCTCTACTAGCTAACACGGTACCAAACCCTCTTTTTTTCCTTTCTATCTGAAACTCCCGGCCTCTTTTTTTTCAGATGGTCATGTGATCTCCGCTCTGACCAGCCCCGATCTGCTTTGGGATATGTACTCATTTTCTAGTCAGATTCTCAGTCTGTGTGATGCTGGTTATATGAATCCTACTACAGAAACTGTCTAGAGGGAAATACAGACGCCGCTGTCACGGTTACTGATGATCACACAGCTCCTGTCACACAGTTATAATGGAGGAGATCACAGCTCTTCTTCATGATTGTATAATTATGGGCTGTATCTTTAGGGGACTATGGAAGGTAATGATAATTAAACTGTCCCCCCAGTAAGCAGAAATGGTAGGGCCTTTAGCGGAGGCCGCTTTCATGCGGCCGAGAAAGTTGCAGGAGATTTGTGTGCAGAATATGAACCCCATCCTTTTGAACGGAGTCATACACAGGAGCGTGGCGGATCAGAATTTCACAGATGCAATGCATTGTTGACTGAAAAATCGCCTTGCATCCGCAGGTAAGACGCAGGTTGCCGAGCGTGATATCGGGCTGAGTAACTTGCGCTCACCCGTGTGTGGGTAGCTTAATGCTGTGCTGATGTATCATGGGATTCATCTGAAAATAAAAGTAAAAAAATCTCACCAGAGTGGCCCTTTAAAAGGGGCTTTTTATCAATGGCCTATCCTTTGTTGGGTTTAAACCACTTTTTTTGCTAAATATTTTGCACAAATCATGGCAACATTTGACATGCAGAAGAAATCATACATTTTCGCAAACCTGAATATGCAATGTATGGGGACCCAGAAATATCGCACAGCACATGGACATTGCTCATGTGCTATGCAATGGTTTTGCGGACGTTTGATGCAGGCATACGTTGAATATGGCCGTGTGAATATTGCTTTAGCGTTGGTTACATCAATTGAAAGGAGGGGTTGTCCAAATTGGGAGTCAATAGACTACTGGAGATCTCTTTTCAGCTTGGTCCATAACATGGCTGTGCAATGAGATATGTATGTGTGGGCATGTTTGTGTGTGTGTATATCTATCTATCTATCTATATATATATAGTTGCAACAAATAGTAGTTGAACCCTAACGCCTAATTCCCACGGACGGAGTACTGCCGCGTTGCGTGTGTGGAAATCCACAGTGTTATACCGCAGCTATTAGGTTCTATTGAACCTAATAGATCAATGTTCATGCTGCGGAATTCTACCACGAAATTCTGCAGCGTGAAAAAAATCGCGGCATGTTCTAATTGCCACGGAAAAACATGTAGCCGGCTTCCATTGTAGTCAAGAGAAGCTGGCCGTCACGCGATACTTCCGCCCACCGCATCATCACCGGCGTGTCATGCGCTGCACTGCGCAGCTGATACGGAGAGGTGAGTACGGGGGTCTTGTGGGGCGCCGTGTCGGACTCTGCTGCGATATTCCGCTGGCGGAGTCCACCACGGCCATGGGCCTGAGGCCTTACAATGACCCGGATTTCAGCACAGATTACTAAAAAAAAAAAACCTGGTTGGATTGTTATCTAAGTCACAATTATAGACAAGCACTCTAAGGGTACTTTGACAAGGGAAGACTGTCCTGTGATTTTACTAGGAGTGATAATTGCTCAGAGAAAGGAGTCGGCTCGCACCAAAGAACTCTTCCAGCCACCCACCTCCATTCTGCGTAAACAAACCGTTGTTCATAGATGAAAAATAGCTAGTCTGCACACGGGCAGACAGTTACTTGGTTTTTAGGTGAGCCGATTCTTGCTCACTTGCTCTGTCAGATCATGTGATCACACGGGATGACAATCGCCTGAAACCGCTCTTTTGAGCAATCATTCAGGAAACTGTCGGCCCATGTAAAGGTACCCGAACACATCTTTGAAAAGTTGTTTGCATCAAGGCATGATTCCCAATAACCAATCTTTCTTGCGATAAACAGATTTATCAGTAACCAGGCTATGTGTGGCTTTATTTCTTGGGCAAAGCACATGTAAAACTCACACTTCTAATCTCATCTCCTTCACTGATGAACCTTTTGCCAATTAGCTCTTAGAGAAGCCATTAAATAGGTTTTCTATGCAAATACTATTCATGACCTGTCCCTCAGGGAAAGTTACGAACACTTGGTCGGCTGGGGTCAGCTGTTGATTGGGTGCCAACTATCATTGCCGAAATGCAAAAGGGTTGGCGTGGAAGCCGCTGCTCAGACCCCTGTGCAGTGGCCGGTGTTTGTAATTGCAGGCGCAGCTCATAAAAATCAACGGATCGCTGCGCCTGCATTCACCAGCGCTGCAATACACAGGGGTTGGATCAGCTGGGGTCCCAAGCGGTGGGCCACAGCCAAACAACTCTTAATGACATATCCTCAGGATAGGTCACCAATAGTATTTGCATGGAAACCCCTTTAACAGACGTTCACCCTTTCTCCCTGCACTTTAAAAGCCGTGAGCGCTCCACCGGTTTGTGTTATTAGTTACATTGTGTGTCCATAATTATGACCGATAACAATCGGGACACATTTTATTAGTAAGGGATCTTTTATGTACATGTTTGTGCTCAGTGTGCACACATACAGTTTGCTCTTTTACATAAGCCATCTTGTATTTTAGGGTGGTCCATAATAGCAGGGTTATTGGACCCCTGGGTGGCCGAGGGAAGCGTTCTCCTATAAACCCGTCCTTGAGTACATAGGGCTTTACTCCGGGATCTGTCTAAAGTCTTCAATCCTACAACACACACATCTGAGCCAAGCTGAAATTTTCCAGTGTCCCAGTTAGTGCGGAGCTGGCAGCCCTCGCTGTGAGCCGCACTGAGCGGGATCAGCTCTCAGGATGAACTCACTGCACCATAAATACCGGCGGAGTGCCGCCTTGTCAGAGGTTTATCCCCAGATAAGTTGTCGGCTCACAAAATGTGCCAATAATGGTATGAATATTATAGAAGTATTCATGTTTTCATACAAATAAAGCTTTTAGGGGTTTGTACTAGGATGGCAAGTTATCCCTCGTCCACAGGATAGGGGGTAACTTGCTGATCAGTGGTGGTCTCAATGCTGAGATGCCCAGTACCATGTCCTGCTGTGCTTACTGCATGCCCCACAGTGAGCAGCAGACTGGTTGGAGCACACGGGCGCTCCATTCATTTTCAATGGGACTGTGTAGATATCTAAGCAGCACCCACTTGGGCAGAGGTGTAACGTGAAGCTCCTGGGCCCCAATGCAAAACCTGTAACAGGGCCCCAAACTATAATGCTTTATTCAGAGTACTGGGCTCCCTTCATAGAGAAAAGAAAACTTATGGGCCTCCTAAGGCTCCTGGGGCCGGGTGCAACCGCATCCCCTATAGTTATGCCAGCATTTGGGTATTTCTGTTGAAATGAATGGAGTGGCGAGCACACGTGTGGCAGCACTATTCATTTTGACTTCACTGCATGGGAAGAAACGACCCTATAATGACAGGCAGAAAGGGACAGACTCCAACTCTCAAGATCAGCGGGGGTCTCAGTGGTGAGAACCTTACCGATCAGCAAGTTACCGTGTTGTACCGCCTGTAGCTTGGATACAAGATGTGATACAGATGGGCATGGAGGCTCCAGTACCCTGTTGTACAGCCTCTAGCTTGGACACAAGATGTGACACGGATGGGCATCAAGGCTCTAGTACCCTGTAGAACCACCTCTCGGTTGGATACAATATATACAGATGGGCATGGGGGCTCTAGCACCCTGTTGTACCGCCTCTTGCTTGGATACAAGATGTGATACGGGCGGCATGGAGGCTCTAGCACCCTGTTGTACCGCCTCTAGCTTGGATACAAGACGTGATACAGATGGGCATGGAGGCTTTAGTACCCTGTTGTACAACCTCTAGCTTGGATATAAGATGTGATATAGATGGGCATGGAGGCTCTAGTACCCTGTTGAACCACCTCTAGGCTGGATGCAAGATGTGATACGGGCGCCATGGAGGCTCTAGTACCCTGTTGTACCGCCTCTAGCTTGGATACAAGACATGATACAGATGGGCATGGAGGCTATAGTACCCTGTTGAAGCACCTCTAGGTTGGATACAAGATGTGATACGGATGTGCATGGAGGCTCCAGTACCCTCTTAGACCGTCTCTAGCTTGGAAACAAGATGTGATACGGACGGGCATAGAGAGGCTCTAGTACCCTGTTGAACCACCTCTAGGTTGGACACAAGATGTGATTCAGATGGGCATGGAGGCTCTAGTACCCTGTTGTACCGCCTTTAGCTTGGATACAAGATGTGATACAGATGGGCGTGGAAATTCTAGTACCCGGTTGAACCACCTTTATGTTGGGTACAAGGTGTGATACGGATGGGCATGGAGGCTCTGGTAACCTGTTGTACCACCTCTAACTTAGATACAAGATGTAATACGGGCAGGCATGGAGGCTTTAGTACCCTGTTGTACCGCCTCTAGCTTAGATACAAGCAGGCATGGAATTATAAGTCATATTTCACAATACTAGCAATAAATTTTAACTATATCAAAAGGGCAACTCCGTGCTAATGATTAAAATCCCATGTGGATCCTTCCTAATGGTCCGGGATCCATACATGTGCACTACAGCGGAGTTAGTAGCCGGTGCGGTAGTTGTTGCGTGATGCAATGATCTGTATAACACTGACTAACCCATGGTAAACGTCATCTTTGAGACAACGAACAGCGCAGTTGTGAGGGAATCATGGCAGAGTTAATGAAATTCCTACATGGTCAAATTGCTGGGGCCCGTATGGTGGGCGCCTCTACAAAGGTAGCAGAAGTTTTTGGCTGCATCATGAGGCGCAGTATGCAAGATCGTGACCACAAACAGTAAGACTGGAAAAACCGCATCCAACAAACAGCAGCGTGGACGGAAATGTGTGTTGCGTGACGAGACAGACAATCATTGCGTAGGGTTGTCGCCGTATGTCCTCTTTATTATGACAATTCTTGAAGAAAACAATGTATCTCTTTTCATGAGAACCTGACAATGCTCTATATATCTGGCGCCATTTGGTACCAATTTCCAGGCGCTGTGAAGATGAAAGCCGCCTATAAACTAGATATGCTTAGCATAATTATGTCAGGAAAAAGACTCCGCACGTCAGAAGCGTCTCCTATACACGGCTAAATGCCGTACCACGGAGCACCAATGTGGTGTCATTTACAATGGCGTGCTTGCACATGCTGTGCTCACCGCCATACGCATCCTGCAGCCATAAAGAAGCAGCATGATTTACAGCTCCACGTCTCAGATATAGAACACACGGAAACATTGGAGACAAACCACAGAAGCCCCCATCGTCTCACGCCCAGGGCTGTTCTTACAATTAGTAAATCTATAAATATATACACATATGTACAGATAGAGACAGTAAAGCGGAAAGAACTGCCTTCAGTTTATGCTTTGTATTATGCTGTACCGCTCCTCAGATACTTGTCTTTACACAACCAAAGCCAGATTCAGAGTTCTGCTGGTTTCCTGTTACGAGAAAGCAGTGCATCATGGGAGTGCAGATGAGAGCTACACAGTTAGAGCAAACCTCTAGTCAGTCTGGGACACACCCCAGTCTCTTCATTGGTTCCTCCTTTGTACTCTGGGATATACCTCTTGTCTCACTACTGGTTCAGGGTGCCTCCTCTGCAGTCTGAGACATCCCCGTTTTGTAATTGGTTCATGCAACCTCTTCTGCAGTCTGGGACACACACCTGTCTCATCATTGGGTCAGGCTACCTCCTCCGCCGCGCCACTGGGTCAGGCTACCTCCTCCGCCGCGCCACTGGGTCAGGCTACCTCCTCCGCCGCGCCACTGGGTCAGGCTACCTCCTCCGCCGCGCCACTGGGTCAGGCTACCTCCTCCGCCGCGCCACTGGGTCAGGCTACCTCCTCCGCCGCGCCACTGGGTCAGGCTACCTCCTCCGCCGTGCCACTGGGTCAGGCTACCTCCTCCGCCGTGCCACTGGGTCAGGCTACCTCCTCCGCCGTGCCACTGGGTCAGGCTACCTCCTCCGCCGTGCCACTGGGTCAGGCTACCTCCTCTGCAGTGTCATTGGTTCAGGCTACCTCCTCTGCAGTCCCATTGGTTCAGGCTACCTCCTCTGCAGTCCCATTAGTTCAGGCTACCTCCTCTGCAGTCCCATTGGTTCAGGCTACCTCCTCTGCAGTCCCATTGGTTCAGGCTACCTCCTCTGCAGTCCCATTGGTTCAGGCTACCTCCTCTGCAGTCCCATTGGTTCAGGCTACCTCCTCTGCAGTCCCATTGGTTCAGGCTACCTCCTCTGCAGTCCCATTGGTTCAGGCTACCTCCTCTGCAGTCCCATTGGTTCAGGCTACCTCCTCTGCAGTCCGAGACACACCTCGCCTCATCATTGGTTTATGTGAGTAAAAGAAATTAAAAAGGAGGGTGGAGCAAGACCCAGTGAGGGTAGTGGAATATTTATGGAGTACACAGAGTTTTCAATGATTGAGTATTTTGAATGGTGGAGGTGCTGCCAACCAGATGACGCTCCACCAGTGTGGGCGTAAGTGTAGCAAAAAGGATGTGAAAAGAACTGGTATGGAGGCGCAACACTCTAAGCTACTAGAAGATGTAGATCAAAGTCCAATGTGTGATGGTGAAAGCACTTCTTTATTATTTTTTCAGAAATTAAAAACCAGCAATGGAATACGCGTTTCGGGGAAGAACCCCTTCGTCAGTTCGGCTGGATAGGACAACAAGATGCCTAGGGGTGACATGATCCCAAAGGTATATAGGATGTGTCGGAGGTCCTGTGTGCAGGAGGACAGGGGAGAAAAAAGTGCAGTTAAAGCACTTTTTTCTCCCCTGTCCTCCTGCACACAGGACCTCCGACACATCCTATATACCTTTGGGATCGTGTCACCCCTAGGCATCCTGTTGTCCTATCCAGCCGAACTGACGAAGGGGTTCTTCCCCAAAACGCGTATTCCATTGCTGGTTTTTAATTTCTGAAAAAATAATAAAAAAGTAGTGCTTTCACCATCACACATTGGACTTTGATCTACATCTTCTAGTAGCTTAGAGTGTTGCGCCTCCATACCAGTTCTTTTCACATCCCTTTTGTCATCATTGGTTTAGTCTGCCACACACCCATTTTCTCATCATTGGTTCAGGCTAACTCTCTTTGCAGTGTGCGAACCCCACTCCCCCCATTTCTTCACTGGTAAAAGCTGCCTCCCCTGCAATCTGGAACACACCCCTGTCTCATCATTGGTTTATGCTACCCCCTCTGCAGTCTGGGTCACACCCCACCTCCCCCCTCAGCAGCCTGAACCAATGATGAGACAGCAGTTGTGTCCCTGACTACTTCAGATAAGGCGCTGTACCCGAGGTACAGTCACAGATACAGATCTGTACTAATAGAGCTGAGCTAAAAAGTAGCCAAGGAGCAAGAACTGAAAAACAAATTGCTATGTAAGTCAGTAGCTAAAGGGGATGATGAACTGTCATTTATGAGCTCCAGATTGGAGGGTTGTTTTAGAGGATAGTTTTGGATGTGAATGGAGTCTAACATGATGTGGCTTAAAATCTAAAAGGAGCATATCTACAATTCCCCGCCCCTCCAGATTTAAAGGGGCTTTTTCATAAATACAGCCCATTCTAAAAGTGGCGGCCCATGTGATTGCTGTGCATCAAACCTCTGTGTATCCCCTTAATATTGGCACTTATTGCTAGGGGACGTTGGGGATGTCCATAAATTTGTAGTATTAACCCTTTGCAATCCAATTTTGGATTCAGGGTTTCCTAGAGGGCTTTCTCTTTCTGCCATTATACAATGGTGCCATCTGCTGGCTAGAGCTAGTACTGCGGTATACGACATGCTGGAGAGGCCCCCCGACAACAGAGCAGCCAGTAATCCACAGTAAGAATACCCTGCTGGAAGTCTTCCAACATCGGAGCTGTACAGGCTTCAATCAGAATGTCTTCAGAGGTCAGACAGTGGATTGGAAAGGGTTAAATGGGCTTTCACTATATATGGACAGGTCAGGATCTGCCCCAAAGTGGAGTGAAGGCCTCTGATAAATTTGCTTCATTGTCATCGACAATGTACAACAAGGAGAGTCTGACAGATTGGTTGCTAGGAATGTATTGTCTAACAACCAGTCTTGGATTGTAAGGGGATGTTGCCAAAATGGCATCCTCTACTCATATTCCCCATTAGGGAACATGAATGTTATAAAGGGTCCCTTTCTCAGGCCCCCCTCCCACTATGGTTGGAATAGACAGCCGGTCTGTAATGGAGAGCCATGTGCCTTTCTTATATTCTTTCATGTGAATGACCATCCTGTAATATTACATTTCCATTGAAGTGGCCATGACAGGGAAATTGTCTTTCTGGCCACTACACTTGCCATCAAAATTGGCTAAGTGCTGGTAGTGCAGAGAGTGGGACATGGGGCAATCAGCTGTTGGTTCCGGACCCTGCATTCTGAGAGGAGTTGTGCATGTTGGCACAGCCCCTTTATTGGGAAGCCGTCTAGCAGCAAAACTTCAGAAACTAGTCCGTCTCAGATTACTCGGGTCTTCAGTTCAAGGGGAAATTGTCGCTAAAACTGGGGCAAAAACGTGATAAGGGAGCTTCACAGGGCTCAAACCATACCGGTCTCTGTATCGTTACCTTTCACTAACGAGAAGCAACCCAAGGGGGTGGCAGAACTGCACCCCCATGACATAGGGGCCACAAAGACAGACACTATCACTAAGCAGGGGCCACAATTACTAAGTAAGGGCAACAAAAAGAGACAATTGTGGTACAGTGGGGCCACAAAGGGGGCACTATCAGCAAGTGGGGGTCACAGAGGGAAAGAAAGAGGGTCACGACAGAGGGACACTATCACTAAGCGAGTGTGGGTAGAGGCAGGATGGGAAGATTGTGTAGAGATGATTTGTGGCTGCAAGAATTCTGCATGACAGCCTGGGACTGAATTGAGAAGAAAAACTCATGGAAAGACTAGAAGCAATGGGATGAAACTGAAAGGGAGGAGACACAGATTAGATATTAGACAGTGAGGGTGATCAATGAATGGAACAGGTTACCACAGGAGGTGGTGAGTTCTCCTTCAATGGAAGTGTTCAAATATCTGTATGGGATGATGTAGTGAATCCTGCACTGAGCAGGGGGTTGGACCCGATGACCCTGGAGGTCCCTTCCAACTCTACCATTCTATGAAAAAGGAAAGCGGACGTCACCAGAGAGGTCATCTGTGACTACTGAAGGTATCTGCACTGTAATCACTATCATTGCAGAACTGGTATCTATTATATGGTGACTGCAATATTTAGAGGTATACTAAAAGCTGAGCTGGTGTATATAAGCTTGTTGTCTATAAGACGACGCATAATTATTTTTCCTCTTGGGGGTAGGCCCGAATTAAAAGTTTCACTACAGGGCCTCCTAGGTTCTGTTGGCACCCCATCCTGGCACCAAGGGCAGATGCCCCACCAGCTTGCCCTAAGTTATCCCCTGGGATAACTAGCATTGTGGTGAATCTTATAGGCAAGCATCCCAGTAGACGGATAGGTCCAGGTTTACCCGAGGCTGACACTTAGGACTATACAGATCCATTATAAGAAGTGGCCTCAGAACAACCTCATCTGGAATGAATAAATGTGGATTGAACCAAGTAGTGGATATCAGCAATCGCCGTGCAAAATGCTAAAGTTTGGAAAACAAAATTACAAAGCAGGACGTCCGTGTGATCCGAGCTGACGGTTTCTTACATAAATAACATTAATATGTACATGTCCACATCAAGGATGTTTATGGAGTGCAACCAAAAACATCGTCTCCCAGCTGATAAGCGGTGTCCAGGACAATGTTCCCAGATCTCACAGAGGAGGCGGTGGCGGCTATCTCCGGACTGACCGCTCTATAAAACCCTGTGATAAGAGCCGAGACGGGGCCTCTCTCCCTCCACATCCAACTGCAGATAGCAGATTATGGGAAGAGCCTGGAGGCGCACACAGGGGGTTAGACTTTTTGGCAGGTTAGGAGCTAACTAACAAGGTGATGGGGTTCAGTTTAAAAAAGTTCACTGGGATTTAGGGCTCATGCCCACGAGCGTTGTGGGATACGCCCACGGATTTATGCCGCGGGAGTACCACGATTAAAAATGCGATAGTGCCTGCGAGTGATGGCAGATTTCCGCAGTCTCCTTTAATATTAATGGAAACCTACCGCAGCGTAAACCCACGGCAAATAGAACATGTCGCGATTTATTTCTCGCTGCGGAATTCCGCAAGTGAGCATTGGCAGGCAGAAAGCTATTAGGTTCAATAAGACCTAATAGCTGCGGATTTCGGCTGCGGGAAATGCAGTAGAAATCTGTCCGTGGGCATTAGCCCTTAAAGAGTGACTGGACTTTAAAAAACCATTCGATATTTCAGAGCAACATGTCAAAAGTTTTGATCGGTTTTGATCAGTTAGGGTCTTGGTGCAGAGAACCCCGCTGATCACCCGAAACTACGGGGCTGCAGAGCTCATACAATCGCTGTGCCCCTTAGGCCGTGCTGGGCTGCTGAAGATGGATGATTAGGCATCTCTGCATCTGTTTACAGCTGCTGAGAGGAGCCAATATGCACTCAGGTGAGTGTCGCTGCCCATTCATTTTAGCGATCAGCTGGGATCTCAGCATCGAGACCCCCAATTATCAAAACTTTAGACGGGTTTTTCTCATGTCAAATTTTTTTTTAAAAAAGTGTTGTTACTCTTTAAAGGGGTTTTCACATTAAACACATTGATTCACAGGATAGGGTATAAGTGACTGATCACTGGGGGTCTGGCTGCTGGGACCCCAGCAATCCTTAGACTGGCAAACCAGAATGCCCCATGTGAATAGAGCAGCAGTGCATATGGTTCACCACTTCTCCATTCCCTTCTATGGGATGGAGAGAGATTGTACTTGGCCATCAATCTCGACCTGTCACATGCACACTACCGCTTCATTCACATGGGACATTCAAGTGCACCGCTCTTGGAATCACTGGGGATCCCAGTGATCGAACCTCCTCTCTCCTGCGGAAAGGGCATAAATGTCTTTAATGGGTAAGCCCCTTTAACATTGTCTACCCTTGGTGAAGCGGTCTGACTCGTGACATCTTTACAAATTAGCAAAACTAAACAGCACATTGACAATGCCATATTATCTGCATGTAACAAGCACTTGATATAGCCAACCAATCGGCACTTGTATCCATGTGGAGAAATCATTTTTACTGTATGTGATCAAACGATCATTATCACGATTGGTCGGCCACTTACAGTTCTGTTACTGTTGGCAGCACATCCCAGCTTAGATGAGGCGATGTGCTGCTGACAACCACAAAGGATGCAAGCAACAAGGGTTGTCATGTTTGTCATTCTATCGCTGGGTATATTAACATGGCACAATGATTAGGCACAAGGCTCAAAAGGGCGACCATTCACCCCATCATCGCCCCGCAGAAACAGGCCTTAAAGGGATTATCTCCTATTCACAGGATAAGGGATAACTTACTGATTCGCGGGGGTACAACCAATGGGACCACCACAGATTTTGAGAACATCTGTGGCGGTGAACGTCCCTGCTTGACCGCTGCCGTTCCATTCATTTCAGTGGAAGCTAGAGAATGCCGAGTGCTTGAACTCGGTGCCACTCTATCCATGTGGGGACCTTTGTGACCCCATTCTTAAGATCAGTGGGGTGCCAGTGGTAGGACCTGTACAGATAAAAAAGCCATTCTATCTTGTGGATGAAGGATAACTTTCTATCTTGGTGCAACCCTTTTAAGGTTTCCTGGGGCATCACATTTGCTTCACTGCAGCACTGACACCGTTTTGATCAAGTGGCGATATCTGGTACTGCCAGTTTAGCCTCATTCAAGTAAAGGGGGCTGAGCTGGGACTGTGCAGCAATGCCATACACAGCCACATGGACAGTATTTTGACCATATAGCAGTAAAGTGGCCATATTGCGCTCTGTCGATCGGTCAAATAATGGGGTAAAGATTCGCCATTCGTTATATTTCGGAATCCCGCATTAGTTTTTTTTTTACCATTATTGAATAGTTCATTTTATAAAATTTACGGACTGATGGATCAGATTAGGTTCATATAAAACAGCAGTTTTATAGACAGACGTTACTGGTCATACAGGTTTATGCACCTAGTAAGATTCTATCTCTGAGCCTCTCAAGAGTCCCTTTTCACGCGATAATCTTTCAAACGACTGAAAGATTGAGCGATCTATTTGCATAAAGCGTTACTGGCCATTAACACTTTATCATCTTCGTTTGCATGTAAAAGGGCCTCCAGGAGCTGTTTGCAGATCCCAGCATGTAATTAATCACACGCCCAGCTGTGCACACAGCTGCATTGTTCTTATCTTAACTTTACAATGTTAGCTGCCAACTCCCAGCGGAGATAACAGCCTGTGGTCTACTGACAGATAAATGTGTGTGCTTTATCTCTCACTAGCTGAACTATGGATTTTAAGATCATCTTAAAATCATTGTTCAAACAAAAAGTGCACAATGCCCCCGTTTACATGTAACAATTATCGCTCATTTTCGGTCGTTTGAACGAGTTTTGAGTGATAATTGTTACGTGTAAATGGGCCTTTTAGAAGCAGATACCAAGTGCTCAACAGGAGGCAACAAAGAGCTTTTTTTAAGCTCCTCCCACAGATTAGAGAATACCACAGCAGTGCTGAGAGCTGAGGCATGATGGGAGGATCATTTATGAAAATACATAAAAAAAGGTCATCATTTATAGTCTTTAATATGTAACACAGGAAAGTAGCATTGGTGGTTGTATTTATCATGACTGGAACACCCTTGGGCGATGATCGCACTCTCTAAAGGTACCCTTATCCTTTAACTGAAGAACATGAGACTCAAGCTGATAATAAAAAAGTAAGTGCGACAACCCTCCTTCCCCCATTAAATTCTTGTGATCACTATGGAAAATCTCCACTTCAACCCCCCCCCCCCCCCCCCACAGATGGTGGTGATAAGAGGCGAATTAACAAGCTGTTCCTTTAAATCCTTTACAAATCCATAAACAGAATGTGAAAAATGAGATGAAAGCAGGAAAAAGACAGCAGTGTGTGTACAGATGTGAGGAGCGCAAGGCATTAACCCCAAAAATCACTACTAAATTAGGCATTACGTAGAGCACAAAGTGTCCTCCTGCGAAGGACTGTACTCTTTAAACACTTCTCTCAATCTCCCTGCAGCTCCCCCACAGGCGAAATGAAGCATTACACAGTATCTTTTCATATCGATGAGTTTTGTGTGTAATGCAGGACAGGACAGATCTGCAGAAAGAAAAAGACTCTGGCCTAGAGATGAGGATCCTGAAACAGAAGACCCCCCTTCAGCTATTAACTCAGAATTCACCAACAGAGTGTATGACAATAGGTTTTCAAAACTGGACACCGCCTTTCAAATCATCCTCTTCACTTTCTTAGTCACGCCTTCTCTATTCCTAAACCTCAATCTCTACAGCATGCTCATACCCTCTACTTTTGTCTCAGTTTTGACACCATTCTTAGCCGCATGTTGGGGTTGTACGGTACTTGTTTTCTTTTAGCTTTCTTCTATGCTCTTCATGTAGACACTTGAGCCGCCATCATTGTAATGCTAGGGGCCGTGGCAAAACTTTATTACCGGCAACTCAAAACTTGCACTATTGCCGACACTTCAAGGTTTCTCTGTTAGGAAAACGAGTTTGCAAACTGCCTTACGGCCATTGCAAAGAGGGAAGCTTGTGACTTTGTGAAGTAACTCTGAAGTTGTAGAAATGGTCACTTTTTAGTGTCACTTTACAGTGCACTATATTTTGGGACAATTATAAGATGTCCTGCTTAAGAGGAGTCAGTGGGTACACCTATACAGATGCTTATTTGTGAAATCAGGGAGTGGGTTACACAATTCTCTGCATCACATGCAAATGAGGTCATGTGAGCAATGAGATGACATCATCCAAGATAGGTCAGAAGAGCATGCACCATGCATCTCAGAGGCCACATGTGTTTGCACAGGCGGATTTGCACAGTGCTGGACAACATTTGACCCCCCAAATGGGCTGTTTAAGGGACTCTGGGACTATATTTGTGACCTTTCTGGCAGGGCAGGTGTATGTTCTACCGGTAATTAGTGGGAAGCGTGACTTATTACTGATGTGGCGCACGCCGCTCAGCAGCATGAAAAAAACTATTCTTGTCGTTCCAGTGTCAGGCTGCTGTAAAACAACAGTTATGTGCTGCCGCCATTAACAACAAAGACATACTTACAGAAATACCGCCGTGGCCTCGTAAACCGTCCCTATTAAATAAGCTGCTGCACGCAGGTCTAAGACAAATGTCTGCAGTCGCTGTCGCAAACCTGGGATCTAAGTCACTCCGAGTGCATCATTAGTGAGCGCAGAACGGCAGCGTGCAAGGGTTACATTACATGAAACTGTGACCGCCATGTAATACTGGTGACTCCAAACGGACACATTTACATTACTGCTGCTTAAGGATGAACACAGCTCTGGAGTATAATACAGGATGTAACTGAGGATCAGTACAGGATAAGTAATGTATGTACACAGTGACTCCACCAGCAGAATAGTGAGTGCAGCTGTGGAGTATAATACAGGATGTAACTCAGGATCAGTACAGGATAAGTAATGTATGTACACAGTGACTCCACCAGCAGAATAGTGAGTGCAGCTCTGGAGTATAATACAGGATGTAACTCAGGGTGAGTACAGGATAAGTAATGTATGTACACAGTGACTCCACCAACAGAATAGTGAGTGCAGCTCTGGACTATAATACAGGATGTAACTCCAGATCAGTACAGGATAAGTAATGAATGTACACAGTGACTCCACCAGCAGAATAGTGACTGCAGCTGTGGAGTATAATACAGGATGTAACTCAGGATCAGTACAGGATTAGTAATGAATGTACACAGTGACTCCACCAACAGAATAGTGAGTGCAGCTCTAGAGTATAATACAGGGTGTAACTCTGGATCAGTACAGGATAAGTAATGTATGTACACAGTGACTCCACCAACAGAATAGTGAGTGCAGCTCTGGACTATAATACAGGATGTAACTCAGGATCAGTACAGGATAAGTAATGAATGTACACAGTGACTCCACCAGCAGAATAGTGACTGCAGCTCTAGAGTATAATACAGGGTGTAACTCTGGATCAGTACAGGATAAGTAATGTATGTACACAGTGACTCCACCAACAGAATAGTGAGTGCAGCTCTGGACTATAATACAGGATGTAACTCAGGATCAGTACAGGATAAGTAATGAATGTACACAGTGACTCCACCAGCAGAATAGTGACTGCAGCTGTGGAGTATAATACAGGATGTAACTCACGATCAGTACAGGATAAGTAATGTATGTACACAGTGACTCCTCCAGCAGAATAGTGAGTGCAGCTGTGGAGTATAATACAGGATGTAACTCAGGGTCAGTACAAGATAAGTAATGTATGTACACAGTGACATTGTGATAGACATGATAATTATTTAGTATAAAATGTCTATCGCTATTTGTATATAACCCAAATGTATTTTGCTATTGTAATGACTTTCAGCTCTGAGGAGTTTAAAGCACACACACACAATCTAATCATAGTATTTGCTAGACAATGGATGTCTGATCTAATGTTAGTTAAGTACATAGAAGTTACACAAGTTGCACAACCAGCTTCTAAGAGTTAAGGGCTATAGTGTCGTGTATATCCTTATATCCTGTGTTTAATACTGAGTGTTTGTCTAGCCCCCTTCCACTCCTCATCCTGAAGCTAGGTAAACAATGAGTCATCACTACACGGAGATGACTTCAGCTAGAGGACGAAGTCCATACCACCTCAACACTTGGAGGGGGTGGGCAGAGAGGTGGGGGATTCTGTATGATCCGACAAATGAGAATCTTATATGTTACTGATGTAATCTGTTGCACGCCCATTGAAGGGCGGTTGTCATGTGTTATAATAAAAAGCCTGAGCCTCTACACATGGTAGAGACTCTCTCCCGGTTTTAGACCAGCATTTGTGTCTGATTCTGGTCGATGTGTGCACACGACACTCAATTCGGAAAGCGACAAAATGCCCCAAAGCCTGCTGGAGAAATCATAATCCAGATCAGTGGCGTCTCTGGGTGGACCGAGTTAAGAGATTTTGATTTCTTTCATTCTGGAAAAATACAGAGATCGGCGGATGGCACGCAGAACTCAGGGGCCCGAAAATCTACAGAACACGGTAAGATTGCTTTATGTAAATCTACCGATGTGATCTGGGTTCTGACTGCTTTTCTGCCTGTTCCTGATCCAGAGTGATAAATCAATGAAAGGCAGGTAATATAGTTCTTTCTTACTCGGAAAAGACCACCGTTTTAACCTGCTTAAGGGGTATTTTGTATGCTGTGTCTGTTATGTCTGAGACGGTTAAAAATTGTGTATACAAGACCAAGAGATAAATTCTGTGAGGGTTAATGTGTCGGGAGGGCGGACTCGGCTGTTTAAGTCTGAGGGAACACGCCAGTGACACGTGCTCCTAGGTAAAACTAGTGTGAGGTTAGGAAGATTTATGATACGTATACTTAACTTTATGATTGAGCGTGTTATGTTCTCATATGTGGAAAGGTATATACTGTGAAGTATAGCCGTGCTTTGTGACGGCTGATTTCTCCAGAATATTATTGAGGTTTTGGTCATTGAAAATAATCGTCAGTCTCTGTGTATAGCTAAATGTCCTGTCTAGGACGTGTACAGGAAGTGCTCTTCGGGATTGCTAGTAGACCTTGGGTTGATATAAAGGTAGATGAGATATACACCTTGGGTTGATATAAAGGTGGATGAGATATATATATATACCTTGAGCCGTTGTGGGTATTCTCCAGTAATCCCGTCTGTCTGGTATTATAGAAAGAATGTGCAGTGTTTATTGTTGGGGGGAGGGCTGCTGATAAGAGTGAGCTGAAAGCTTTTTCCAATTAACCCTTTCTGTTTACTTTGTCGTTCCCTGTGTTTTGTAGAATTAATGTGCATTATAATTCTGAGTGGGAAAGAGGTTATATGGAAAGGATTTGAAGAAAGCAGATTTTACAAGAGAAACAGTACTGTGTGCAGAAACTTTGAATAGAATAGAATAAGCAGGTAGCATAGAGTTGAGCAAAGTGAGCAAGGACAAAGGTCATAGAGCTTGTCATCTGGTTGCTGAAGGCAGCAGAGTTTACTGAACATGTAGAAATGTTATACAAAGAGAAGGACCAGGAAAAGTTGCAGAAAGAAATGTTAGGTCATGGACAGATAAGATAGGTTGTAGAAAGTTTTCAGAAGATGAGCAGGAAGCCTAGCAGAAAGAAAGGTGTTTTTAGATTGCTAGGAGGAGGTATAATGTAGTTAAGAGATTGAAGAGGGGAAAGCATGTAGGGGGGGTATGTGTATTGCTTATGAACAATGTAATGTCTTTGTGTTGACTGCGGCCCCTCCCTGTAATGGCGGCCGTGCTTGCAATGTTTACAATCCAACATAGTGTGACTCTGCAGTAAATGTAGTGAGGCCTGCCCCCACCCTGAAGTTACTTCCCCCCATGTGCTCACTTTCAGGGTGTGTGATGTTACTTCCGGTCCCTCCCCATCCGGGACAGGACCTGGCCCCGCCCCTTCCTCCTCCAGCAGCCATCTTGCCTCACCTGGAAGTGCTGCTGCCCCTGGCCCCGCCCGTTCCTCCGGCAGCCATTTTGCCTCACTTGGGAGATTTGTAGCCCCGCCCCTTTCTGCCTCTGGCGGCCATTTTGCTGCATTTGGGAAGCCTATATTTCCCAATGCCACTGTATCCAGTGCCAACATCATGATTGTCTGAAGTAAGGTTTTGTTTGACCAGACTTTGTTACGCTCCAAGATGTGGCCACTTTGGATGTGTGATAAGTTCAGGGAAACAAACCTTTGTGGAGATGCAGCTTGGGACATAGTAGATGACTAAGCTGGTTTATAGTGCATGGAAGATTGGAGTTGATGCATGGGGGGCAGAGGCCGGGAATACATGACAGGGGACGCTCTCTCATGTTCCCAGGGGCTCTGTTTTCCACTGCCCGCTTCTCCAATGGATGCTCAGACAGATGATGTTACGGAAGGCTCCTACAGATGAAATAATTTCCCTATAGTCACCCAGCAAACTTTTTCATGCAATTTGGTGAAGTAATTTTACTTTTTATGTGAAGAAAGAGGGACTGAATTGCCCAGAGTAGGATGTTAATTCATCCGTATTCTTTAGTTTTTCTTTAAGTCTTTTGTATATTCTAGTGTCAGTTTACACTGAAGCTATAATTATATTCCGACAGGAGAGTAAAAGCTAAACGCTGGCCATACCCTGAAATACTATTACACTGGGTGACGTAAAATTTTACTTGTGTTGCGCCCCCTTGTGTTAAAAAATGCTAACTGCGACCTGAAATTTAAAAAAAATTTTTTTTAAGGAGATTTTCGCTCAGACTTCGCTGCATACAATGTCACCTTGACCTACAAAGTGCTTGTTTTTGTGCCTCTTGGTTTACTAGTTTGAACGCAATGACTCTTTTTCCATTGAGTATTGCGGTTCAAAAGGGGGGAGGCATAGGTGATCTGGGTCATAGATGATCTAGGTGTTGTAGATCAGCTATTGGGTTTGAAAAAAAATAAATAAATGATTTTGTGCTACAAGATTCCGAGCCATGTGAAATAGAACATCAGAACGATTATTTAGTACTAATTCAGTAAGAAACTGCAGATATGCAAACAGTTATCAGAACCTCTGTTGATAATGCATATGTTGAGCTTTTTGCAGATGGTACCAGGGTGAGGACTGATGACTCCACATCGGATATGCAGTGGTCACACAACAAGATGTCCTAGAAGCAGAAGCTCTGCCTCCGCATGTCACAGTACAATAAGCGGAATGGAAGGCCCTCACTGAGGCGTGTAGAGTGGCGAGCGGTAAGACCGGCAACCCTTTACACTGACTCCTGGTATGCATTTGGCATAGCTCATGATTACGGCCCAATATGGAAGGCCAGACAGTTTTTTACCTTAGCAGGACAACCAATTGAGAATGGTGCAGCGGTACAGAGTTGCATGGAGGCCCTGCTTCTACCTGACAAAGTTGAGAGTTCGCACCGATTCCTACACTGGAGAGGCGAGAGACGACACCCTCGCTGACAGCGCAGCAAAGGCAGCGGCCCTCAAGCCGTGGAAGAAAGAAGAAAGATACTGACAGCATGAGTCAGTGGTAAAAAAAAAACTTTGGACATTGACAAAAATTTGGACTTTGATATGCTAAAGACTTTTACAGTTCTAAGCCAGCAAGGAAGGAAAAATAAATGGACTAATATGGGAGCAGCAGAAACAGGACAGCGTGTGGTGAACGGTCAACAGCACTTGCCCACCACAGTTCCTGTATCCCATGATGGCCCAGCTGATGGACGGAAAGACCCACCTAGTAAAGCAGTAATGACGACGACGCTTGAAAGAGGTTGGGCGACTTCTGGGTTCTCTGTAGCTGCTGCATCATTTGTCCGGTTTAGCATGATCTATGCCATGGGTAAGTCAGGGCAGAAGTAAATTTGCCACATCACACTTGCCGGGACCACTCTACCCATTTCAGGGATTGCAAATTGACTACGTTCAGCTCCCACTTGTTGGGAAGTATGAATACGTGCTTGTTGTTGTTGATGTCTTTGCAGGTTGGAGGCCGACCCTGTTACCAAGGTAAACAAGTAGGTAACCGCAAAGAAGCTCATGAACGAGGTAAACTGTGAATATGGGGTACCAGAGGTGATTCAGAGTCAGACAGAGGTATAAACTTCGCAGGTGAATGTAACATGTCATGTCTGCTCTGGGTGTATCCCAGGCCTTTTACATACTCTACCATCTTTAGAGTAGTGGAAAGGTGGAGAGACGTAGTGGCACGCTAAAAAGTAAGATACTTAAAAATGACGCCACTTTGGAAAGACTGTCATCCAATAGCCTTATACAGTGTTAGATATGAACCCAGGGGGGATTATACATTGTCTCCCTACGAGATTGTTTGGGCTAGCCCCAAGGCTAGGTCGTTACTATCCTCAGTGGTTACAATTACAATCTGATGTGTTGACTGAGTATGTGATTTCCGTTGTTAAGGAACTAACCAAAGCCTATGCACAGGTGTTCTCTTCCAGACTCAGAGGCAGACACTGGGACACATATCTTGCAGCCTGGGGATTGGGTGTGCGTCAAGAAGTTCCCCAGGAAGCACCCTCCTGAGCCCCGATTTGATGGCCCCTACCAGGTGCTTCTGACTACTGCCACAGCTGTGAAACTAGCCGAAAGACTTACATGGATCCACGCTTCATACTGTAAGAAAGCTTCAGATCCGGGAGACCAGTCTTAGTTGTGCCAAAGACGTTACTCTGGTTAGGGCTAGTGAGAGAGGAGGGTGGCAACTGGAATCCTTAGTCGGAAGAATATGGGGGTATGGTTACCTTCTAGTATAACTCGTCCAATGCTCAAGTAGCTGCATATTCCTTCGACTATTGTACTGTGGTCCCGTGTCTAGGCGCAAGATCCCACCGCAGGCCAGATTTAGCTCAGTCCAGCTGGTTATATGACTTATATACCCGGGGAATACAATATGTTCGCGCCACTGATAACGTCTGGGGAGAAGACTGCCGTTATTGGGGATTAGTGGGATGGAACGCAGGAACAGACTAGTCCTATAAACCGCGAAGTGCCTTAAATAAGAAAAATAGGAGCGGGAAATCCCTAATTAGTCGTATAACCCTCCTTGAGAATAATAAGGACAGCAGGTATTGGAAGGCTGAACTTAGTATGCTGCTTGGTTTTAATGCGGTTGTTACACTAACCATGGAAGATCCAAGCCCGGGGGACGGGGAGACTTATAGTCTGGGGACATACCGGTACGGGAGGATAGATCCCTTAGGGAAGTTTAAAATAAGGGATATGGTAGATGCAGCCGAATGGAAGCCTTCACTTAGTCCCGTGCCCATAATTAACCCCCTCCGCCGTAAGATAAAGACCTTGACGAACATGATGATCATAGCCGACCCTACCTTTTGAGGACACCTTGACAGTAGCGACTGGCTACTCTGACCAGAATCTCTGGTTGGAGTTGATGAGGTACAATGCTAACAGGAGCAACAAGTCTAACTGTTGCGTGTGCGGTAGTGCCCGACCACACTCGGGGATGGTCCCCCTAAATCTCCCTGTAGATGCTGAAGAGTGGTTTATTAGTCTCTTCACGAACATTTCCGCTAATTTCACTGTCCGTGAGAAATGAAAGAAGGAATACTCTATAACTACTTAAGTGTTTTGTACCGGAGAGAGTATTACTGACTACCCTGGAAACTACACCTGCCAGGCAAATAGGCAGGGTGGAGGGAGATTTTTGGGGAACTCGCCAACGGGTATTGCTCCTCCTACAGTATGATAGGAGGGGAATAGATGCAGAATCAGGTCCAGTCCTTAGGAGACGTTTACTGGCTTTGTGGAGACATGAGGTAGAGGACCCGCCTGGAGGGTAATTGGACAGGGGAGTGTGCCTTAGTAAAGCCCTTATGCTCCTCCACATCCTGTCAGACACTAACGTTTCCCTTGTTTGAAAAAGATGAAGAGCCAGTTCCGATAATGCCAACCACATGCGCTACCAAAGAAAAAGGAGAAATGTACTAGTACTGTGCCTGCCCCGATCTCCTAAGATGAATTGTCAGTGGAATTCCCATTTGCCTAGGGATAGTGCAGAAGACCTTAGGTTCCGGCGAGGGCACACCCTGTGGGGTGTTAACTTGTACAGATAGAGGGTATGGATGCCCGGAAATGAGCCCAGGGAATCCATGGCCTCCCTCTGAGGTGAGGTAGGGATCCCCCCCCCTCCTAGGAGTAGGGACTTACGGGCAGTGGGAAAACCCTGACGCAAGGGTGAGGCGACTTGGACGTGTTCACCATTAGGACTATCTCCAGGAGGGACACTGGTGTGGGTGAAGATTAGGGAGTCCCACGCCGTGCGTACCTGTGTACGCTACTAGTATTGTAACATTATGCTAGAGCAAGAAGAGAGACCCCTGGTGGTAGTTTTGATCTACACGTGTACATTGACGTCATAGGATAGCCAAGGGGGGTACCTGACAAGTTTTAAAAATTAGAGACCAAGTTAAAACTAGATTCGAGTCCATTTTCCTGATCATTATGGTAAATAAACGTTGACTGGATTAATTATGTTTATTATAATTAGCAGTGGTTTATAAATTATACTAGAGACGCCTTATAGGGACTAGTCGACCAATAGGACCTACCTCGACTATGACTTTTTTTAAAATAGAGTGACCTTAGATATGACTTTAGCTAAAAAGGGGAGTGTCTGAAAGATGATAGGGGAGACTTGTCATACCTACATCCTAGACGACACGTGACCCGCGGGTAAAGGTGCAGTTGCTATTAAGAAGCTGACCACACTAACTAAAAAGAGCTAACTTTTGGGACCAGCACTCGCCATGGATGAGCGGGTGGTAAAGGATCCTGGCACAGACGGGCGTCGCTGTTGTATGTGAACTGATGGTTACCTTTTCTGTTCTAGTCTGCTGTGTTATCCCCTGTGTCAGAGAGACCTGTGAAACTGATGCTGGAAAAGCCGCTCCCACCATGAGTTTGCTGAATGCATCCCCAGAAGGAGTGGACAAGTCCTACACCCCCTTGAAGACCCTAAAACGAACCTTCAACGCGCTCCGGTTATAGGCTCATGCGCAGAAGACTGTGAAAATTAGATAAAGAATTAGAGGATAGACATTTTAAGGGGGGATTGTGATAGACATGATAATTATTTAGTATAAAATGTCTATCGCTATTTGTATATAACCCAAATGTATTTTGCTATTGTAATGACTTTCAGCTCTGAGGAGTTTAAAGGACACACACACAATCTAATCATAGTATTTGCTAGACAATGGATGTCTGATCTAATGTTAGTTAAGTACATAGAAGTTACACAAGTTGCACAACCAGCTTCTAAGAGTTAAGGGCTATAGTGTCGTGTATATCCTTATATCCTGTGTTTAATACTGAGTGTTTGTCTAGCCCCCTTCCACTCCTCATCCTGAAGCTAGGTAAACAATGAGTCATCACTACACGGAGATGACTTCAGCTAGAGGACGAAGTCCATACCACCTCAACACTTGGAGGGGGTGGGCAGAGAGGTGGGGGATTCTGTATGATCCGACAAATGAGAATCTTATATGTTACTGATGTAATCTGTTGCACGCCCATTGAAGGGCGGTTGTCATGTGTTATAATAAAAAGCCTGAGCCTCTACACATGGTAGAGACTCTCTCCCGGTTTTAGACCAGCATTTGTGTCTGATTCTGGTCGATGTGTGCACACGACACTCAATTCGGAAAGCGACAAAATACCCCAAAGCCTGCTGGAGAAATCATAATCCAGATCAACATCACCAGCAGAATAGTGAGTGCATCTCTGGAGTATAATAGAGGATGTAACCCAGGATCAGCACGGGATAAGTAATGTATGTACACAGTGACTCCACCAGCAGAATAGTGAGTGCAGCTCTGGAGTATAATACAGGATGTAACTCAGGATGAGTACAGGATAAGTAATGTATGTACACAGTGACTCCACCAGCAGAATAGTGAGTACAGCTCTGGAGTATAACATATAATGTAACTCAGGATCAGTACAGGATAAGTAATGTATGTACACAGTGACTCCACCAGCAGAATAGTGAGTGCAGCTCTGCAGTATAATACAGGATGCAACTCAGAATCAGTACAAGTAATGTGCCCAGTATTCTACATTTCTTCAATGCTTTTAAATCTGTATTTTCTCCCATACTGCAGATTAAGATCCAGATATCAAAAACCTGTTTTCTACATCTGTATGTTTCCACAACATTGACACAAATACAGAAATTTCAGCCTCTTTTTCTGCACACTGTATATTAGGACACAGTCATCCTGATTAACATGAGCTCTGGACACAAAAGGTTATCAAAATGGCATTAATATGGATTCCAACTGGTCATGTGACTTAGGCTGTATGCACTATTAAATTACCCGTGATGATGGTGGATGCAGTGCTGTGTTGCATTCATACTTACCCTGAGCCTGTCTTTGGGCAGTGCAACAGCACCTTGCTTGATCACCTCCAGGACCCGTTCAACTGAGAGGTCGGATCCGGCCTGCTCCAGACGAGAACTGAAGAAGCCAATGACCTGCACAACACAAACGTAAAAAGCAACATTGAGTTGAGTTGTCCCATATTCCCAGTTCATCAAATGTCACACCGGGTGCCAATCAGTAAACTTCCTATGAGGGCTTATTGCAATGAGAGAGTCCTGTGCATGTAGATTATATGGGTCTTTAGCTTGCAGCTGCATGTGCTCCCTTTGTAGGATATGTTCACTTTGTAGCAATGCTTCCTTATACCTGAAAAACAGCTTAATTGCACTTTAAGGAAACTTTTGACATGTCACAGCTACATGTTATAAGCTTTGATAAGCGAGTCCGGATACTGAAGCCCACACCGATTGGTAACATGAAGGGGAAGAAGCATTCACTTGAGTACTGCACCCCTTCAGCTAGGATTGTTACTTGTCAGCTCTTCTCAGCAGCTGAAGATGGATGCATAGATGTCTACAGAAATCTATGCGACTGTCTTCAACTATCGAGAAGAGCCAACAAGTACAATCATGGCCAAGGAACACAACGACCGGGTGAGTGTATCTGCCCCTTCATTTCAGTGATCAGTGGGGTCTAGGCACCAGGACCTGCACTGATCAAAACTTTGACCTAACACTAGGATATGTCAAAAGTTTCTTAAAAGTACAGTTTAATCACCTTACTTTTTTAGGCCCCCTTGTTGTGGCAACTCCTGACACAAGATCTACTGGAGCATCCTATACAATGTTGGAACTGCTCACCTTGATCATTTAGGGACTGGTTTAGAAGTGACATTTAACATGGCAGCTCGGTCTGTAATGCAATGTCAACAGATCTCCTGCAGTCAGGTCATGGGCAGAGTGTACCATTTCAAAGCAGAAGCAAGACGCACTCCAGACGGGCAGGGTTTCCTCTGCTCCCCCCTCCACGAACAGCGAATACGGCAGACATAGTGATTCTAATGCAACATCCTCACCTGTGGTCTTTGCACAACTCAACATGAAAAAGGTTGCTGAAACATTTCCCAGACTCGTGTGTCTGCTGTGGTTTTGAGCTAAATTAAAGGAGATTTAACAGATTTTCTGCTGGAGATGAATGAAATGGCTCTCATGTGTCAAGCACTACACAGAATTAGGGCTATGTGGGGAAAAAAAGTTTTAAAAACTTTCATAAAAACTTGATTTTAGCTGTTCTTTCTAATGCGAATAATAGACATTTTTAAAACTACCACAGACCCGAGTCTTAGTGGTGAAACCTTAGGTACTGTTCCCATTGTGGTGGAAACCCATACTGCCATATACCCTAGAAAACCTCCCCGAGTATGTGTCAAATGTCCATAGGAGATACGAAGGCCAATTCTAAAGATAAGTCCCCTTGTAATACATTAGTTATCATGTACTGATCAAGAGTTACATCCTGTATTATACTTCAGAGCTGCACTCACTATTCTGCTGGTGGAGTCACTGTGTACATACATTACTTATCCTGTACAGATCCTGAGTTACATCTTGTATTATACTGCAGAGCTGCACTCAATATTCGGCTGCTGGAGGCACTGTGTACATACATTACTTATCCTGTACTGATCCTGGGTTACATCCTGCATTATACTCCAGAGCTGCACTCACTATTCTGCACACAAAATATCCCATCATTTCTTGTAAACTAATGTAGGAGAAACCCACTGCCCCCCTACATTATGGAAGCTTAGCTTAACAAACATCAAACTTGTTCTCTCCAACTACAACTAGTAGAATACTGAGTACAGCTCTGGAGTATAATACAGGATTTAACTCTAGTGGAGTACAGGATAAGTAATGTATGTACACAGTGACTCCACCAGCAGAATAGTGAGTGCAGCTCTGGAGTATAATACTGGACGTAACTCAGGATCAGTACGGGATAAGTAATGTATGTATACAGTGACTCCACCAGCAGAATAGTGAGTGCAGCTCTGGAGTATAATACAGGATGTAACTCTGGATCAGTGCAGGATAAGTAATGTATGTACACAGTGACTCCACCAGCAGAATAGTAAGTGCCGCTCTGGAGTATAATACAGGATGTAACTCAGGATCAGTACGGGATAAGTAATGTATGTACACAGTGACTCCACCAGCAGAATAGTGAGTGCAGCTCTGCAGTATAATACAGGATATAACTCAGGATCAGTGCAGGATAACTAATGTATGTACACAGTGACTCCAGCAGAATAGTGAGAGCAGCTCTGGAGTATAATACAGGAGGTAACTCTGGATGAGTACAGGATTAGTAATGTATGTACACAGTGACTCCACCAGCAGAATAGTGAGTGCAGCTCCGGAGTATAATACAGGATGTAACTCTGGATCAGTGCAGGATAAGTAATGTATGTACACAGTTACTCCACCAGCAGAATAGTGAGTGCAGCTCTGGAGTATAACACAGGATGTAGCTCAGGATCAGTCCAGGATAAGTAATGTATGTACACAGTGACTCCACCAGCTGATTAGTGAGTGCAGCTCTGGAGTATAACACAGGATGTAACTCCGGATCAGTGCAGGATAAGTAATGTATGTACACAGTGACTCCACCAGCAGAATAGTGAGTGCAGCTCTGCAGTATAATACAGGATGTAACACAAGAGCAGTACAGGATAAGTAATGTATGTACACAGTAATTCCACCAGCAGAATAGTGAGTGCAGCTCTGGAGTATAACACAGGATGTAACTCAGGATTAGTGCAGGATAAGTAATGTATGTACACAGTGACTCCACCAGCAGAATAGTGGGTGCAGCTCTGCAGTATAATACAGGATGTAACTCAGGAGCAGTACAGGATAAGTAATGTATGTACACAGTAATTCCACCAGCAGAATAATGAGTGCAGCTCTGGAGTATGATACAGGATGTAACTCAGGATCAGTGCAGGATAAGTAATGTATGTACACAGTGACTCCAGCTCTGCAGTATAATACAGGATGTAACTCAGGATCAGTACGGGATAAGTAATGTATGTACACAGTGACTCCACCAGCAAAATAGTGGTTGCAGCTCTGGAGTATAGTGCAGGATGTAACTCAGGGTCAGTACAGGATAAGTAATGTATGTACATAGTGACTCCACCAGCAGAATAGTGAGTGCAGCTCTGGAGCATAATACAGGATGTAACTCAGGATCAGTACGGGATAAGTAATGTATGTACACAGTGACTCCACCAGCAAAATAGTGGTTGCAGCTCTGGAGTATAGTGCAGGATGTAACTCAGAATAAGTATTGCAATGTATTACGTGCAGAGACTCTATGGCCATCCATTGTTAAGGCCGCCATGTAATACTGCATGACTTGGTTCTTGGCTTCACCTGCAAACTCAGCTGCTTGCCCCAATAGCCGCATTTTGAAAGCCTCCGGGACTACAAGTGCTAAGTTATATAGCCTTTTATATGAGGAGCTTTTTATTACGTGCCACTTAATAATCAGATGTAAAATACTGAATACAATTTCCTCTGAAAACAAGGACAGGAAAAGGACGGTGGAAAAGCCAGAAAGCGAGAAACAATGTCAATATTTAGAGCTAGAGGAATCACAATAAATATATTGACTATTCCGTATTATGTTTGTCTTCCTGACGCTCTTCTGTCAGACCAAGCGAAGCAGATCCAGTTCAAAGAGGAGACATGGTGCAGCCACAAAGGCTCGCACGACTTCACACGGCCGTCTGGATGCATTTGGCGTGATGGCAAACACAAAAACCAAAGCGGTGCAGCTTCAATCAGCTGGAATCTCAACAACAAGGTCCTCATGCATGCGCCCTGCTCCCCTCTTCTGTATAAGCTCTATGCCGAGTACTTATGTTCCATTTATACTAGTTTTATTCATTAGTCTATACGACAACTTTTACAGACTTTTGTCATTCCCGATCACGCCATATCTAATGATGGGCACGGATTGCAGAACTGGACGATGTACTTCTGCTTCTTCTCGGACTGTTCTTGGTTGCATCTCTTCCATAGTACAGATGTAATACAGGGCTGAAAAATCTATTTTCTCTAGTGCTGAGGACAAATTCCAAGAAACCAATGACAAGCCAAGCCAGTGCTGAGCATAGGAAACATCTGCCTGCGGTCCGGGCAGTGCCTCCGACAGGAGGGCCGCTGGGTTCAGGCTGCTATTGGCAGGACCTTATGGTGACGCTGCCAAGATGGGTTCCTATATGGCAGAGGAATAGCCTGTAGCCGTGTATGTGCACTACTCATATGCTCCTCTCAAGGTTTATTATCACAACCTCACGACACAGAGCGAGGACTGCTGAAGGGTGGTTACCCGGGGAAGTTTGAGTTAAATGAGTTTTAAAAGCCAAATCTGAGATTACCTCCTACATATGGAGGCCTTGCCTATGGGTCTCCCGTATAATGCTCCTCGGTATGTAATCTCTTGCATACATTTTGCATTAAAGGTACCCTATCCTACCAAAAGTATTTGGCCCCTCCTGGCAATGGAATGGATTGTGTTTTATTGGCATGTAGACCCCTGGAGGTGGGATGGGAACCGCACACTACTGGATATATGGGTTATGCTGTACACAAGCCGCCCATCAGGAAGTGCGATGGACAGTTAAGCAATGGAATTACACTACTCCATCCTCACATCAGATGGTTGTACCGGGGTGTGGAGGAGCCTCGGGAACCCATTTTCTGGGTTTGTTGTGCCAACAGGTAAGTACGGTGGAGGTTCTGTTATGGTCTGCGAATGTTTTACATGGCATGGTCTCAGTCGGTTGGTTGGAGTGGTAAGACCCATGAACATGGAGGTGTCCCTGACATTCTAGACAATAATGTGCTAGCGACAATGTGGTAATACTTTGGTCAGCCATACTTCCTACACAAGACAACGAGTCTTGTCACACATCAACACTGTATTACGTTGGTTTGAGGATATGGATGTTCCATGATTGGCCCGGCTGCACAGAGCTCGATCTGAACCTGTTGAACATCTTTGGGACGAACTAGACCATCGGATCAGGAAATATAACTTTCCATCTTCTTGGAGAGAACTCGCCAGATGTTTGCAGGTTGAATGGAGGGAAATACCAGCTGAAGTATATCAGGCTTTAGTAGACCGTATGCCACGGAGAGAATCCGATGCCATTAAAGCCAAAGGAGCCCAACTAAGTATTAACATATGGAAATAAATACTACCTTTGAATCTTGCTAGGGTGTTCAGATACTATTGGAAGGACAGTGTATATTCTATGGCTTTTAAAATAAATATTAAAACCCCCTAGAAATATGATAAAAGATTTTAAAAAACTACCAACAAGTACTTTGACCTGGTGAGGCAGCGCTGAAGCTGTGGCAGCTCCCTCTTATTGCAGGGGCAGCGATGACTTTTCATCCTGCTCATGCCTGCTGCAGTCTATCAGTAACCACAGCGGTCACGTGGTGCACTCCTGGCATCATGCCTCCTACTGCTGAGTGGTGATGCCAACAGTATGTCACGTGACCACTGCAGTCACTAATTGGCTGCCGTGGTCACATGAAGGCCGCTGGTAATCAAACACTTTAAGTTTCAGCGCTGGACCACCGATGGCAACGAACAGGGCAGTAGTGTTTTTTTATTGTTTTATCACATTTGCAGGGTTTTCTAAAAAGTTATTTTGAAACCAGTTAACCCCTTTAACCTTCCTCTTTTTTGCAGCAAAACCATGACTCGTACTTGGGCTAAACTCACACGGGTGATTTATCTGTGCAAATCAGACTGAATTCACACAGAAATAGAACATATTGATTTCAATGGGGGTAATTAAATGGTCATTAATTTACTTGGACAGTTCAAGTAAAAAAATGAAAAATCAGCACCTGCTATTTCTGACCAATTTTCTGATGAAAATCAGTCCGTCAATAGGTGTAGATAAGACAAAAAAAAAAACAAAAACAAAACGGTTTGCACTTGCATAATGCAATCAATTTTTAACGCATGTAACCATGGGAACTAAAAAAACAGCTTGAGAACCAGGAAGTTGAGTCTGCAGTTTTATGCGTTTTTTTTCTATGAGCGAGAAAAGGGATGCAAAAGGAGTGAAAATCGCACACCAATTATAAGCTAAAATCGCAATCGCCAGTGTGAAGAAAAGACAAAGTGTTCACTGGCGCTTCTACCATTGATGACCTATCCACTGGACCACACCTCTGCCCAGGGGCCGCCCACTGGACCACACCTCTGCCCAGGGGCCGCCCACTGGACCACACCTCTGCCCAGGGGCCGCCCACTGGACCACACCTCTGCCCAGGGGCCGCCCACTGGACACACCTCTGCCCAGGGGCCGCCCACTGGACACACCTCTGCCCAGGGGCCGCCCACTGGACACACCTCTGCCCTGGGGCCGCCCACTGGACACACCTCTGCCCTGGGGCCGCCCACTGGACACACCTCTGCCCTGGGGCCGCCCACTGGACACACCTCTGCCCTGGGGCCGCCCACTGGACACACCTCTGCCCTGGGGCCGCCCACTGGACACACCTCTGTTTTGACACAAAATTGATGCCACACAGAAATTTCTCTCTAATACCTCCATCAACAGTTATCGTGGTTGAAGGGGGCAATAAACTGCTGACAGGTGGAAAGTGAAGTTAAATAAGCACTGGCAGCACATGGCACTAAATGGCCAATGAATGGCTGCATTGATTGCTTAATGAATACCCCTGAGACAATGTATAGGGGTACTAAGTAGGCTTTTTGTGGCACTAATAACTAGGATAAAGTTGTGAACCTCCATTATTAACTTTCTTGTGTTGCTTTTGCACCTACTATATTTTATTATGTGTGATTGATGCATGAATTTGCACTAAAGCTAACATCGCAGTGTAATACACTGTCAGACGAATATATTTGCTTAGGACATCTGTGAAATGCAGCTTTAGGGGTACTTACATTAAATTTCTTTGACTAACGAGTATTAGGCTTAGAAAGGTTGAGAAACACTGGCCTAAGGAGCTGTTCATGCAGATCTTCCTGGCTGAAAAAGTCAAGAACTAACCCTGGTACAGAAAGTGAATATGGAAAGAGCAGAAGGTGCCTCTGTGGACTTACATGCCAGTACCTGGCACCGCTTATATATGGTTCTGTACATTAGTAGAGGTCACTATGGCTGGCAGAAATAATACCGCCATATCACTGTACGTACCATGTCTATATTCTGCATAATATCCTGGAAGGACGGGTGACTCCGAAACTGTTCAAAGAGCTCTCGCTTGTATAGCAGGGCGTACACCAAATTAGGGTTGTGGTGGAGGGAATTACTCAGGCAGGAGTTGATGATCTCCAGCATCATCCGGATGACTTCTTCTATCACATTCAGGTCCTGTGCCTGTGTAAATAATGGAAAGGATATACATTTAATACACAACGTAAGGCAACATGGTGGCAAAACGAGACACGGGTACATTCAACCATAGACTGGCGCTCGGCCGGTGACGCTGCACACCATGCTGCTCTCTTCTAATAAGAAAACTTCGAATTTAGATTTGAGTTTCAGCAAAGAAGAAACATAACGTAAATCAAAATCCGTTACAAATTGGCTCCACCCACTGACAATAACTCCACCCGCTGTCAGACATGTGACTAAAACATTTGAGCTCCCACAATGCACTGCTCTCCAATAGGAAGCCAGTTTTATTTAGCTTTAGACCGGGATGGAGAAGAAATACTCAACCACCACCCGACAGGAACTTGCCTTTTTTACCGCCAAGTGCTGTGGAGGCCTCCGCTGCCCCTCTGATAGAATCTAATACTAGTAATATCCAATAGTGACGTATGGAAAATTACACTTGGGATGACTTATGCCTCCTGTATTGTAACTCCAGTCACCGTAGATTATAGAAGTAAAACTCTGACCATGTACGATCCATAACGATGGCACCTCGCCTCACCAATGAGACGCAAGATCTCTGCAAGTCACACGGCATGAAGTCAGTACAACACTCCATCCACATCATGGTTTAACATGGTTGTGCCAAGTTTCCTAATGATCCCTTATCCACAGCATAGGTAATACATGTCTGATTAGTGGGGGTCTGACCACTGGGACCCCCACTGATTATGAGAACTGGGGTCTAGTGCCCCCCCTCCTTTGCATACAGGAGTGGTTGTGCATGTCTGATGCGGTTTCATTCAACTCTATGGGATTGTGAGATAGCGCCGAGTGCCATCCTGTAGATAGGGGAGAAGTTTAAAGAGGTTTAAAATCATCTATCACTTATTTATAGTATGGATGATAAATGATCGGCATCTGACTTCTGGGATCCCTAGAAATCCCAAGAATAGTGCACTCCGAGTCCACTGGTGAATGGGGCAGTAGTGTGCATGTGTAACCATGGCTCCATTCACCATCTATGGATAGCCAAGTGCAGCCCCATAAAAAGTGAATAAAACATGTGCACCACCATCCATTAGGGGGACTTGGGATGAGTGGGGAGGTGTGTATGTTTCTTATACAGCAATGGTGCTGGAACTAATAGTCAGCTGTCATAGCCTGTCCGTCCTAAGGAATGATGAGTTGTGTGTTCAGACATATTAGCTGGAGCACTAGCATTTCAGCTGCAATCTACTCGACTCTGCACCGCTTGTTCATCAGAATGATTCTTGACCTCCTCCACTGACGCCTTTCAATGAGTTGTTTCCTGTTTCCATTCACAGAATTCCCTTTTGCTGGTTGTTTTTCCTTTATCACACCATTCTCGATCTTCTTTCCACACCGCTGCACGAGAAATGCCTACGCGGTTGGCAGTGACATCCCAGCCCGGCTAGTCCAGCCCTGATGACCAGACCTCGTTGGAAGTCGCTCAGATCCCTGGATTTTCCCATCTAATGTGGATTCACACTGAAACTGATCCCCTAAAAACTCGTCATATAATTTTCTGCAGCACTTTGGGGTCACGTGTCTAATGTATATTTGGGGCAGCTCCAATCATGAGAGAGCCGGGGTCCCTAATAAAGTGGCCATTCTTTGTATGTTGGCACTACACTCTATTATAGTCCTAAATGTCAAGTCTACGTAATTAAGCTAGATAGATCTGGTTCATGCACCCCTGAACATATCTGCGCATTTTTCATTCGCCCTGGCAGCCATATTGGTGGTCGCGCTGCTTTTCCGGAAGCAGATGTCGCTGATCCCAATCTCTAAGGAGCGACAGACTCGAGGACTTTTCCCATTTACTGGGGATTTCTTTGATCTTCTGAGGGAAATGCCGCTGTTTCTTCGGCATTACACTGGGTACATTGCCCTCCTAGTATCGTATGTCTGCCGGCGATGTGGCGCTGGCGTTAATGGTCACGGAGCCGGCAGACACATTTGTTTGGACGCTCTGACATAGTACAGTGAGGGAGGAAACAATCAGGCTTCTCACAATGAGATAAAGGTAATTTTCTTTCGCAGAATAATGGGCTCTGCTAAGCGAGAGCCAAGTGCAACACAAGACTCAAAACAAATACCAATCAGGGTCTCAGTGCGTGGCACCAGCTTACCTCAGCGCGGGTCTGGCAGGACGGTCACAGCTGCACTAAATGAATGGGTGTCTCTCTGCTGGAATTCCTGCCATTCTTATGGCTTTTTTCTCTGTTTGTGTAAGCCGGCCTTGTGTACATTATAGCAGGAACCTGGCAGGCCGTGGCTTTCAGCACATTTACTAGCTGACTGGCATTTATCGGAAATGCAGCTTTAAATCTTGGGTCGCCACATTCCTGGACTCTGTGGGTCATTGGGTTGTGCTGCCCGGCACAGAGATCTGTCACTTGGAGTTCAAGCCGATGGGCAGAGCTCCATGGCGTACCGGTATTTGTTGGCCAAACTTCTATGGAAAGTTTTCTTAAAAGCAAAGTGGCCTCCTAATTAATAGGAGGGGATTTGGGAGGCTGATATTTTTTACCTTGTTCATCTTTTTACTTTATTATTAGGAAATGATGGTCTGTGCTATAAACCAGTGTTTCTCATCTCAAGTTCTCATGGACGCCAACAGGTTATGTTTTCAGGATATCCTATAGTAAGACCACCTGTGGCAGTGTCTAAGGCAGGGGTCCCCAACTCCAGTCCTCATGGACCCCAACATGTCATGTTTTCAGGATATCCTATAGTAAGAACACCTGTGGCAATGTCTAAGGCAGGGGTCCCCAACTCCAGTCCTCATGGACCCCAACATGTCATGTTTTCAGGATATCCTATAGTAATAACACCTGTGGCAATGTCTGAGACACCGGCAATAATTAGATCACCTGTGCAATACTGAGGACATCCTGAAAACATGACCTGTTGGGGGTCCCTGAGGACTGGACTTGGGGAACACTACTATAAACTACAAGGGGGTACCTAAAAGAAACTGGAATCTTCTTCTGTTGGGCGGGACGTTACTACTACAGGCTTCTGTTAGGTTGTGGTTATGCCAGCTGATGTTGGGGAAGGTTGCGTTGGACTCTTTGGATTTATTTTTTTCAACAAGTTGTTCAGTTCTTCGGCTATTTTGCATTGGCCCATTCCTGCGAACAACGTGCAGCTGGGAAATTTCTTCCCTTTTCCACTGCTCAAAGCACTCGTAAAAAAAAGTTGCGCAGAGCGAGATCGGGTGAATATATAGGGCGAGGCATGGGTGCCATGCAGTTTTTCATCAAAAAATATCTTAACACTGGGCGCTGTGTGGGCAAACTAATGACTGGTTCTTCCATCGTGACGATACACCTGCCGGCATAGTGGCCAGGGCTTGTAACTGCAGGTGCACCTTCAATTGATTTCAGCAAGACCCCGGATTGTAATTACAGGAGCCAGCAACTACAGGGGGATCGGAGCAGTAGCTTCTGTCCAACCGCTGTGCATTACAGTGCTGCTAGCGGGCGCCCGTCAGCTGATCAGCTCAGTTGTGCATGCATTTACACTGAACAATAATTGCCGCTGATCAGGGGGATCTGAATGACTTATCTGCCTGTGTAAATGGGCCCCAACAGACATGCTGGATCTGGCATGTCACTGACCTACTGACTATAATGGGGTTTGCAGTGCTTCTATTCAAACGACTTCTATGACACGTGAACAAACCAAAACAGGATACACATCTGAGCACTGGCAGTAGAGCGCATCTCTTCCCATCACTCAATTTTATTATATACTAGAGCACCCCATTGATTAAAAAATGATGAATATATAATTATCTGTAGTAGAGAGAACAGGAACAGTCCAAAACCACAAGGTGACCCTTTGACAGAACATATAGTATACTAGGGTGGAAATGGGGAAAAAAACGAAAAACAATGGAGGGAAACAATCTATCAGCTGGATGCTCTATAATGGAGAGAGGGGGCCGAGCAAGCACCAATAATTCGGCCACTCCTACAGATAATAACCAAGCAGGGCAATAATTGATGAGACCTTGTTAAATTAAGACTTTCAACCCAGTGACAATTTATTGGAAACAAACAAAAAAAGAAACGTTTCTTGGTTGCTGGATACTTCTCTAAGGACTCTGGACACCTATAGGGGTATTTTGGGCTGACAGTTACTTCTACAGTAGGGTTTAATTAAAAATATTGCTCAGTTTGTCTTCTGCAACTTCTAAATATCCCTTTATATAGAACTAGCAGTCAGTCTAATAGGAGATCCGTCAGTGAGGCTGGACCTTTTACACAGATCAACTGTCGGGCACTTCAACAGCCATCCCAGCGATGCCCGCTCCTGTGCTGTTACCCAAAAGCACCATCGCTCAGTGAACTGAGGCGGAGCGGGCTGAAAATCGATCTGGCCCACCCGCCTCCTTTCACAGTAAACAGGCAGCTGTTCACAGGTGAAGGACCGCCTGTTTACATGGAACGTTGCATTGGGAATGAGGGGTGGGCTGTTGTGTCTTTTAGCTTTCGGTTGGGCGTGGACTCCTACACTTTACCTAGAGATCCTGTCTGCAGCTCGGTCCCCTCGTGTTGGATGTCCTCTGTGTATTTAGGGACATTCTGATGTCTAATACACATATGCCTGTGTGGTCTGATTTATGGTACTTTTGTCCTGTGTCCTTCCTTTATGTTTTAAGCACATATTGGTGTTTTAGGGAATTTAAAAAATAAAGATAGTTTTTTACTGCACTCTCCCATGGGATTATGATCATAGGCTAATTTTATGCCCTGGGGCAACTTTTTTTTTTTTGCTGATAGTAGCTTTCTATAGGTGTCACCTCTAGTTGTAATCCTGCCTGAGGTGCTAATGAGATTACTTCTGAGAGGTTTCACTAGAGAACAGGAAGTATCAGACTATTAGCAGCCTAGTGGTTAGCCTGAGAAGTGCAGGATTTAAAGATTGTAACATCAAAAATGAAAAAAAAAAAATTATCACAACTTCTTAAAAATATGCTTAACATAAGCCCTTTATTTACATAAGGGGTCATTTTCTGATGGCACATTCCCTTTAAGAAGCGCTACTCTCCTGTGTGCAGACATGGCACTAGGGGAACATGAGCCTTTGATGTAGGTGCAGTTGGTTTCTACATATTTTACCCTTCCACAGACTCTCTTCGCTCAGGAGCACATGCTGACAACATAAATAATATGCCTGGGGGCCATGTTCTTAGAAATCCCTTGTACAAATCGAAGGCAAAGCTAAATATAAAACCGACCTCGCCCTATTTTCCTGCAGACAGACAAATATTGGCCGGAGCCAGATTACGTTAGACGTGGAAGATGGGACATCCCGACTTCCCTTGTGTTTGGCGACGAATGCTGCTCCACATGAATTATCGGAAACACGGCCCGAAATAGGAACAAGTTTTCCGTAAAGACTCGAAGATGCTGTCATGCGGTGGTGGAGCATTCACCTTTGTGAATGGACACACTGGCATCCCTTTTCCTTTTCTTTTGGGCCCATCGCCAACACAACGTGGGGGTCCGAGGTCCTACTGAGACAGGTTATGGTGGAAGCGGAAGGATACTTTACCGTGCTTGTTCTATAGGCCAGTGTGTGTTTGGTGGTTAAGGTCAGGAGGGCTCTGCTACATAGATTTACTGGAAACCTCTGCTACCTACATTACATCATAGTTCCTGAGAGCAAGCGGAGATCATCCAAGATCCACAACGCTACTTATGATGGACGATTCCATATTGGAAACATGTTGTTGCCATTCAAGTCCATCACTCCAAATCCAGCATCGTTTATTCCAGGACTCCCACAGCACCGGCAGAGGGACCCAGAAAGTATGAGCATTGTGAACCGCAGAGAGAAGGCAAGAATGTAGTAGTAGTGGCCACTGCAACCATCTGCACCCAATCTATATGTGGACCATCGATGGTGCACAGAAACTTTTTTGGATAGGAAGCTGTTAACTGTGAGGCAAGTGTTGCCAATATTGTAGCCCTGTTGGTTGTCCACCACCGGCAGAGGCTGAAGCCTGTAATTACAGTAGACAGGAGGCTCTGGTGCCTCTTTCCACAACAGGGGTCCACCAACCCAAGTGCTACTCAAGAGGTTTCTGCCGCATCCTGGTGGTCACTCGTGTGCATCTCTCTTAGACTCCCACAGAAGTTAATGGAGTTAGGTGTACAAATGCACAGTCACCTCTCCATTCATTCTCTCCTTGGACAAGTTGACCAGTAGTACACGCAGCAGGTGGGATGTAGTCGCCAGTGGACCCTTGGATACTAGGTGTCGGGGCCACAGAGGTGGGAACTGCATCTATTAGATATTTATGGCGTATTCTGTGGAAATGCCATGTCTAAGGGTGCCCATATATGCTCTATAGCGGCTTGCCGAACATTAGCTTGGCCAACGGTTATTTCTACTGACTTCTCCATACATATGAACACTCGTCTGTTGATATACACTGCTGTCCGGTAAACCTAAGATACTGATGCCACATCCGCATGATAGGTCATACATATCAGACTGGTCGAGATCTGCTGCCCAAGACCCCTGCCAGTCAGCTGTTGAAAGCATGTGACGTCATGTTCATCGATCACACGGCCTAAGAGAAGCTCAGCCCCATGCAGGTGAATGGAATCGAGCTGCTACACCAGGCACAGCCGCTATGCAACGTACGGATGTAGCCAATATTAACTTCACATGTAACATGTTATGACTTAACTGCAACTCACAACAATGCTGTAAAGAGAGTTGTGACGACTTAATACCTGGTAGGCACTCACGCAAATGCTGTGGTCTCTTCAAACAGCTGATCTGTGGGGGTCGTGAGCGGTGGAACGCCACCAATCTGATATGGATAACATGTCAAGGACAGGCCATTAATACATTTAAGGGGTCTCTCGGGCTTTGACTATTAATAAGCCATCCTCAGGATAGGTAATTAATAGTTGATCGGTGGCGATCCGCCGCTCAGCTGATCCTCTGACCCAGTCAGTGGCAGAACTGGATGTCCACATCGGTGGTTAGGGCCGGATGTGTATTGATTTCAAAGCGAGTGAAGTTGTCTATTACCCTCCCATCACCGATGCCCAGCCCTGCCATTGACAGCAGACCACAAGATCAGTGGAGACCCCAAATGGTGGATACCTGCCAATTAACCACCGACGAGCTATCCGGAGGATAGGTCATCAATAGTAAAAGCCTGGAATACCCCTTTAAGCCTTATACAAGAAAACCCTCTGACTTTCTAATCTGTTTTCTTCGTTTCACCTCATCACCACTAGGAAGGCCTCTCCCTGCTGTGAGTGAATGGAAACATTCGTGTTCAAATCTAGAAGCCGAAACCTCAATACAAACATCATACATCTCACAGCTGCAGTTTTGCTACAATTGTATCCAATGTAGACAATCCTCTATGAGCCAAACAGTCTGAAGTCCAGGTGGATACATCTTCCGTGCACGGATACATTGTAAGGGCGGCTTCACAGGAGCGGATGGTCACAGTGTCTGGTGCACCTAATACACAGTCCTAATCTCCCAAGTATGCAATGTCACTGAGTGCGGGTCTCTTGCGGGCGGAACGCAGCGAATTACGTCCGTCTGAGCCCAGCTTAAGAAAATATCAGTGCAGGACAGAGAATTGTGCGAGAGGATTTACAAAGGGCTCATTCACACAGACACACGCAATCCCAGTCTGTGAGAGAAGGACCAACTGCGCTGCGTGGATTTATGTTGCTTTTCCTGCTGTCTGCGTACCATCTGTTTTTAACGTGTGCGCAAAAAGTGTTTTTGGTTTCCATGTCTCATGGCAACATGTGTAAAAAAAATTGAGCACACGCATGTGACATATGTTCTTTTTTTTTTTTGCTTTTTTCTAATACTAGCATAGACTTTCACGTGCAATTTTGGTCCGTGAATACAGACAAAGCCCCCCTGCACACGGGCGGAAATTCTGCGGCGGGATTTCCCGTAGAATTCCCGCCTGTGGGAGCTGCCATAGGATTGCGTTAGGAGACGCAATCCTAGGCAGACGGACGTGCTTTCTATGCGCAAATCACGGCATGCTCTATTTCTGTGCGGAGCTTGCAGAGCCCCGCACAGAAATCTCACTCCCCGGCTGCCGGCACATCAAGCAGCCAAAGCCGCGGAAGCAGGTGAGTACGCGTTGGTCCCTGCCGGGGTGCGGCGAGAATTCTTGCAGTCGGATCCGACCCGGCCGTCAGCAGGCGGCCTAAATGAGGACATGCTGCAATCTTTTCATGCACAACATGGATCTGCATAAAAAACGCATGCATGAATACACCAAATTAGTTTGCGAGAAAATCGTGCGTTTTTTGAGCGATGCGAGAGGGAGTGAAAATGCAGAATTGTGAAACCAACGATTTTCAATGATTTCCTTCACATTTGCAATGTTTTTACTCATGCGATGTTGCGAAAAAGAATAACTAAATTGCAGCATGCCCCTATGGAGCCTCCTTTTTATCGCATCGCAAGGCACAAACTTGCGATTTTCATGCGATGTGTTTTTAAAAACAAAAGTCCTATTGACTTGTGTGAAAAAAAACGCACGAGAAACTAGCGAGTGACAGTGAGGTTTTTGTGAGATTTCCTCGTGGCGATATTGCGATCGCCAGTGTGAAGGCGCCCTAATGGTTCCGTGTTCTGTCCGTATTTAGTCAGTTAAAGCTATGGACAGAAGATACGCCCCTGTGAATGGGCCCTTAGAGAGCGGTCAGGCGGACTGAACACGCAAAGCATTATTCTGACCCCCTACAATAAAAGCTACAGAAATCCTGCGCAAGTCATTAACACCAATGAGGTTTCTTCCCGCGAAATCTCCCATCAACCAATGGTGCAAATGAGGACAAATAAAGTGCAAGGCAGATTGTAAATGTGGGGGACGTGTCATACGTGGGACTTCTCTAGAACGGTGGGACGGGACGCCCCGGCGTATCCCTGGAGAGGTCCGCTAAGTAGTTAACAATGGCAGCTCTCAGATTCCACAATGCTTTACATTCTGGGGTTAACCCTCTTTGGAGGGCACGGCTGATATTGGCGAGCTGTATGGGAGGTCCGCCCCACCAGATGAATGGAAGAAACCCGACACTAACCCCGGAGTGCAGGGGGCTAAATGAAGACTTCAGCTGAATGACATCTGAAGAACGCAGCAATTACACAATGGCATGCGAGTTAAACACCGGGGATGGGCATGAAACCGCCTGCAGGTACACAGACTGCACTAGTCACACACCGTGCAGGAAGGAGGCTCCGGTCACCTCTAGGCACTAATCTACTACATCCACACATATAACTAAAGGGCTGTCAGCTTTACAAAACTCATTGTCAAATGCCCTGTGAGAGAATACTGGTTTAATAGAGGTCCCCCATCCAAGAGCCTCATATATTAGCCAAAGCGGGGGACCAAGCAGTAGGAGCCGTGTAATGCTTCATCTCACCTGTAGAGGTGCTGTATGGTAATTGAGCACTTGCTTCTCTTGGTCCGCCTGCTTACTGTTAAATGGTCCTTCTAAGCCATCCCTTACACAGGGCAAGAATCAGCCTGTTCTAATAGTGCCAAAGCATAAGGCACATCAAGAAGTGTTACTGCTGTTCACAGATGGCGGAGGATCACTGGCGATCATTTATACTAACATCCGCCCCCATATCATTGGTCGCCTGCACTTCTTTCTCCTTATTTACATGGGGACATATAACCGCTGACGAGCGAGCATTTTTACAGCTGCGTAAGACATACGACCAGCCGACAAATGATTAGTTTGTCTTCTGACAGTGGGCATGAATATGTGGCTCTGTGATTGGACAAACCTTCTTGCCCTATCATCATGTAAAAGAAACTAAAGGGGTTGTTCCAAGTTTTACTATTGTTGACCAACTCTCAGGATCGGTCATCAACAGCGGATTGGCAGAATTCCACTGCTCACGGCTGTCAGTGCAGAGCGTGATGGCAGCGCTGCCCGTGTTGCAGCAGCCCACTTGGGTACTGCTGGCACAACTCCTATTGACTTTAATCCTTGCACTATAAGGGAGGTCTTACGTGGGCAGTATATGACCGTATAATTTTGGCATTATACGGTAGAGTTATTTGGGCTGTATATGACAGTATCATCTTGGCACCATATGGTGGTATTATGTGGACTGTATATGACAGCATTATGTTGTCAACAAATAGCAATATTATGTGGGCTGTATATGACAGTATCATCTTGGCACTATATGGTAGTATTATGTGGGCTGTATATGACAGTATCATCTTGGCACTATAGAGCAGTTATATGGGCTGTGTATTACAGTATCATCCTGGCACTATACGGTAGTATTATGTGGGCTGTATATGACAGTATCATCTTGGCACTATACAGCAGTATTATGTGGGCTGTATATGACAGTATCATCTTGGCACTATAGAGCAGTATTATATGGGCTGTGTATTACAGTATCATCCTGGCACTATACGGTAGTATTATGTGGGTTTTATATGACAGCATTATCTTGGCACCATATGGCACTATTAAGTGAGCTGCACATAACAGTATTATGTGGGCAGTATATGATAGTATTATGTTGACAATATGTAGCACTATTATGTGGGCTATATATGATACTACTATATATTACCAACATAATACTATATGGGCTGTATAAGACAGTATCATCTTGGCACTATACAGCAGTATTATGTGGGCTATATATTTCAGTATAATCTTGGCACTGTATAGTAGTATTATGTGGGCTATACAGGATAATATTATGTTGGCAATATATAGTAGTACTATGTGGGCTGTATATTTCAGTATAATTTTGGCACTGTATAGTAGTATAATGTGGGCTATAGAGGATAGTATTATGTTGGCAATATATAGAAGTATTATGTGGGCTGTATATGATAGTAGCATCTTGGCACTATACAGCAGTATTATGTGGGCTGTGTATGTCATTATCATGTTGGCACTGTGTAGTAGTATTATGTGGGCTATATATGACAGTATCATCTTGGCACTATACGGTAGTAATATGTGGGCTGTATATTACAGTATCATTCTGGCACTATACGGTAGTATTATGTGGGTTTTATATGACAGTATCATCTTGGCACCATATGGCACTATTAAGTGAGATGCAAATAACAGTATTATGTGGGCAGTATATGATAGTATTATGTTGACAATATGTAGCAGTATTATGTGGGCTATATATGATACTACTATATATTGCCAAAATAATACTATATGGGCTGTATATGACAGTATCATCTTGGCACTATACAGCAGTATTATGTGGGCTGTATATGTCAGTATCATCTTGGCACTATACAGCAGTATTATGTGTGCTGTATATGTCAGTATCATCTTGGCACTATAGAGCAGTATTATATGGGCTGTGTATTACAGTATCATCCTGGCACTATACGGTAGTATTATGTGGGTTTTATAGGACAGCATTATCTTGGCACTGCATAGTAGTATTATGTGTGTTGAATATGACAGTATCATCGTGGCACTATAAGGCGTTATTAAGTGGGCTGTACCTTATAGCATTATGTTGGCAATATATAGCAGTATTATGTGGGCTATAGATGACAGTATTATGCTGGCAATATATAGCAGTATTATGTTGGTTGTATATGACAGTATCAGCTTGGCACAATAAGGCGGTATTATGTGGGCTAAAATGATAAGAATGACTTTAAATACAGCTGGACTTGCTTGTTGCCCAGGGTCCCCATTTCCTTTAGAATGGTGAACGGTAGAAGCTTAGAAGATGAAGCAGGACGGAAACAATTGCAGTCCTGTGTGTATGCGCCCGGCAGAAGCCACCAGATGTTATCAGCCTGTGATTAATCTTGCCCTTCCCCATTCCTCATAAATCACTGTATATCCAGGCGGTGGCGTTGCTGGTGCTGGCACCTAGTTTTTCTCTTTAATACATTTAACATCCTAAATTACAGCGTCTTATGACGCAAGTTTCCTCAGTTTTTTTATGAAGAATTTACAGTAAATCCACTTTCAGATAATTAAGTGCATTTGTAGCGGCTTATGGAATGGCCCGGATCTTGGTTTTATTAGACTTGGGGAGTTTCCAAAACAGAACTGTCTGAATCCAGCGGGCGAGGAAATCGCAGGAAGAGGCAACAAATTATCTTTTATAGGATAATACAAACTATGGGCCCTTTCGCTGCCTCTGCAGGACATTGAGCTCTCCCTTACATAATAACCCGTTCACCTATCACTATGTAACAAACGACTGAGCAATTGTCTGATTTATATTGTGTTTCAGTTCCTCGCTATGCTGTGGATCTGCTGTGAATCCACAGTAAATCCACTGCAGCAGAGCCGGGCCGATCCTGCAGAGCCGCCGCGGTTTTGCATCGCAAAGGGTGAAAATCTGCAGCAAAAATGGACAAGCTGTGGATTTAAAATCCGCACCAGAGCTCAACTTCTGGGCATATTTTGTCTGCTGTGTGGATGAGATTTTGAAAATCTCATTCCACTTTCCCACTACTGCAAATGTTACGGATTTTCCGTAAGGGAATCTCCCCCAGTGTGAACATCGCCTAATGACTAATTCCCACAGACACACGGACGGGGATCTGCTGCGTAACCCACGGCAGAAATCTGAGTCACGGATCTTTGGCAGCAGCTTTTCATTATGAATGCTGCTGATCTGCACACGGATTTAGATCCACTGAGTGGGGCAAAACCGCGTGCGGATGCCCAATACTGCTTCAGTGCAGAAAACTATTGATCGTCAATACCTTATCCCAGCGATATGGATTTCAAAAGCAGAATAGTCCGTATGAACTATGGTGCAAACGGCCAATAAATTCACCGGGATGTAAAATTGATGTGAAATTTGTGTCTAATGTCAATTACGCATATTGTCGAAAACCTGCAGCATTTCGCAGTAAAGGCATTACAGATACAATTTGGAAAACTCTCACCCATGGGATGCGGGAAAAATCTACAGTAGAAATTGACCTGCGATACGGCTTTTAAATATGCTGCATGAAACGTAAAATCTGTGTCAAAATCCGCATACAATACGTGAATTTCAACATGGATGCAACTGTGGTAGACTTTCATGTGAATCCGCTCTAATACTTCCATTCACAGACACTAAGAATACTGCAAAACGTTCATGATGCACTGGAAAACCCTGGAGGCCAGTGCTGTATTACATGATGTAAGACACTATGACACTATCCTGGGATCTAAGCAGCGTGGTGCAAGAAGGAAGCCGCCTCATCCACGGATAGATCCAAAACTTTCATTATAGCATGCTCTGAGGCATGAGGTTGGGACGATATTATAAGGAAGAGCCCAGTTTGTCAGGCTTGAAACATGTAACCGTTCCCTTTTCCCGCCTGCTTCTATGAAGAGGTTTTGAAGGACCCTATACTAAAAGTTTTGTTTTTAACTTCCTATGAGTGCCGGAAGAATAAATGAGCAAATCAGCTGATGAACGAACGTTTGGTGGTTCGCTGACTGAGCACATTCAGGTGGGATGATTCTTGGGAAAATGACCTATATGAATGCACTTTTAGCTTTGAAAATAGTTGAGATATTCATCCGTCAAGTAAAAATTCTATAAATTTACTTCTGTAACACCTTTACAGACTGTAGTGATAATTTGGGGTTCTCTTACATCGAACAATAATCGCTGGATCGCGGCAATCTGAAAGCTAATAGTTCAGTGTAAATGCCGCCAGCAACAAACGTTCATGGTTCAACCTCTGCAGGTATAAAAATGAAAGGGCGATCTGCCTGCGTGACCAGGCGGTTGTTGATCTATGCCATCCCCTGTAAAAGGTGATGGATGGGGGAGGGGTGTTACATTGGGAAGGGGGGGGGGGACCTGGTATTATCCTACGGGCTACCATAAGCATACATAGGCTGTTAGGACGCTCCACAACTGCTGGAGACTGATTCTATATTATACTGCAAAAGGAGAATATGAATCACTGCATCACAGAGAATGAAAGGAGACATGGCGAGGAGTTGTTCTCATAGGAAGTAGACTGTTTACACAGGACTTCAGTGATTAGTACAAATTAACGGAGGCAGAAGTCGCCCTATTCTCCTTCGGGATTTTGGGGCATAAAAGTTGAAGTTTAATTAGTTCCTGTTCTTGGTACTTTGTGTCCAGCACAAGGACCAATAACCCAGGAATATGAATCTAGCAACATATTAACCAGGGGGCACTTCCTTCATGTGTGCCAGTAGAAGCACTGCAACACAAACGCCACACTGCAAAACTGCAGGAATTTGCATTAAAATGTGCAAGGTTTTGCTATGCAGTAATTGGTTGCATGGCCCAATATCAATGGGCATATGTGAAAGCACCCTAATATAGATGCTCCTATAACAACTTTCAAGCTGTTTTTCGGAACGCTGGGTGAAACCAATATGGCTGCCATTATATCTGAATCACAACCATATCCACAAATCCCAGCATTCAGTTAACCTCAGGACTTCGAATACTGTGCAGTCATCCATAGAAGTGGCCAAGGAGCAGCCAACAAGACGTCACCGATGCCAGCTGTTTCTCCACTCTCTACTGAAATAATATACTTTTTGGTAAAGTCACAAGTGACAGCCAAAAGCCCTAACAGTCATGGCTGTCCTTAGTTACGGGCGACATGTTTGGTGTTCATGGCTCCGGCCAGCAGCTTGTAGGGGTCTATCAGGCGGATGCAGACTGGGGGTGACTGCCCCCCTTAGGTCTGTCTGGCATGGTTTAGAATCCAAGGTCCCTGCAGGGACTGCATAAGCATTAAGAAAATGCTACATATGCACAATGGCGTATAGCGCAGGTCTACGGTACAGGGGATGTACTACAGGTTTAATCCTCTGTGAGGCAACCAAGCCATGGCTAATCAATGTTACATTTGTGGCTCTAGGTGGGCACAAAGAAAATACCCAACAGATTCCAACCAGTGTGAAAAACAATGCCTGATGAAGCCTCACCTGTGACACAAATATAATGCCCAATGGACTTCAACATGCGGACTCTTGGCATGACAAAATAAAAGAGAATACCCCATTAGGTAGGAAAAAGACAGTACCTAATGGAGTCTAAAGTGCTGACCCCGGTGTGGAACAAATGCCAGCTGGATTCCACTGATGGGAAAAAAGATAATGTCCGAAGGAGCTCAACCTGTGATCTAAAGATAACGTCCGACGAAGTCCAACCTGTGACCTAAACATAATACTCAAATAAATCCAACCTGTGCACAAAGTCGCCTGCTGGTGCTTAATCTGTTGCCCACTGGCACCAGAAATTGCCAAACAAATTCCACACATGGGAAAAAGATATGACCCAAAGATAAGGCATAACAGTCCAAGCTGTCACCCAAAGAAAATGCACACCTGAGTCCAACCTGTGACCTAAAGATAATGCTCAAAAGAATCCAACCTGTGGCATGGCACAAAGCTGCCGCCTACTGGTGTCTAACAAGTGGCTCCCTAGTCTGGCACCAAAGAAAATGCCAGATTCCACTAAAAGAAAAACAAATAATGCCCATCCAACCTGTTAGTTACTTAAAGAGAATATCCGACAGAATTCAACCTGTGAGCCAAATTTAATGCAAGATGGAATCCAACATGTGACCCAACAATAATGCCTAACAGAGACCGACTTACGACCCAAGGATAATGCCCAAAAGAATTAAAACGGTGTTACGGCACAAAATTGTTGCCTATCGGTGCTTAACCTGTGGCCCTTAATCTGGCACCAAAAAAATGCCTCTCACATTTCATTAATAAGAAAAAGTCCCGATGGAGTCCAAACGGCTAGCCAAAGATAATGCTCTAAAGAATCCGAGCTGTGCCCTGTGGTGTGGCACAAAGTTGTTGCCGGTTGGTGTTTAATCTATGGACCCCTGTCAAGTGGCAGCTGAAATCCAACCTGTGACTAACGAAGACTCTGCTCATGGCAACTACTCAAATCAAGACAAGCTACGACTAGCAGATATCCGAATTTTGTATATGCAGTGAAGCATCATGGGTTGCAAAATTGGAACTGCCCTTCAATAACATTCTTTTATTGTACAGCATGAACTGAACAAACAACCGTAAGAAAGCAATCAGTTGCTCAAATGACTTGAAATGACCGATATCCCGGAGACGTAACACTCCCGAATAGCCAAAGCAGCCATGGGACTAGAGGTTTTATGGACTCGCAATATCCAGGTGAGGCCGGTGTGAAGCCTTTGAAGTGATTATATATACCTGTAAAGCGAAGCCGGTATGGAGCTTATTAGTGTAACCTGCTGAGCGGCGGACCTAAAATAGTCGACTTTTAAGTGGTTGGAAGGCTCTGGAGGCACTGAGCGGCTCTTGTGCAGAGCACTGAAGTGCTTATTATTCCGGCTGCCTCTTCCTTGGGCTGCTCGGCCTCTGTTTAATTGCAGCCTGTGCCATCATGTCATCTTTCAAGCTGCCGGGCCTATCTGAAATCGCTCTTCAGAGCGCAGTAATAGCACAAACAGGAAAGCCGGCAGAGACAGAGGTGGGAGACTTGATAGCGGTCACCCAGACGGGTGATGCAGCAGGACACAACAGGCAGATTAAATAGTTCTCTTACGTCCTCATCCTATTTCCCTCAGATTATGGGATTGTGTGCGGTAAAAGAATGCCATGACGCCGCTTCACTTCCTTACAGGACAAATCAATCTGACTGTTAAAAGACAAACGAGCCTGGTCCGCCGCTAACGAGGCTCCGAGGGAGCTTTGCTATAGAGGAACTGCTTAAAGCATACCTATCATTACAACGCAGCATAAACCACTAGTGCATGGGAATATATGCAACATTTAATATACACTGAGGGGCCATTTTTTAGGGCCCCTGGCCTTCCATGATTGGAGCTTCCCTGTATGGATATTCTCCCCGTGACCCCGGAGTGCGGCATAAAATCATGTGACAAGTTTTTCGTGGATCAGTTTCAGTGTGAATCCACATTAGATGGGAAAATCCAGCGATCGGAGTGACTAAAAACGAGGCCTGGTCATCGGTAATAGACTAGCCAGGCCGGGATGTCACTGCCAACTGCGTGGGGGATTTCCTGTGTGGCAATGTTGGGAGTATATAGAGAACTAGCCGGGTACCCGATACAGAATACGTGCAATACAAAGCGTGACATTTTAAGTAAGAAAAGATATTAGAAACGTACGCATGTTATTCTGCTGAGGTAAAAGGAAAGCTGCTCTATGATTGGTTGCTATGGGAACAGCATTTAATCTTTTTAGTGCTGAGATCAAATGAAAGCTGCTCTGTGATTGGTTGCTAGGAGCACCAAAAACTGTTTTTCACTGTTTGTTGATTTCCTGTTAGACAGTTTTGATAAATGAGGGCCGGTGTTCATAAATTTGCTCCATGTATTTGTCGGGGGATCATTTTTGCAAACTGTTTATCCACACGGACTTCCAAGGCGGAATTAGGAAGGGCAAGACGGGCCAATGATTGGTGGCTCCACAAGGGTTAGACTAGCGTTAATAAGGAGTCCTGAAACACAAATGGCCAGCGCTCAGTCTGACTCTACTAGTGGGAATTACTTGTTGGAAATAACCAGGAATACTAAATTGAGTCCATAGAATCCATTGGTGAAAGCGAATTTGGGGGTTGCTGCATTAAGATTCAAGCAAAGGCAAAAAAATGCAAATAAGGTTGCCAAAAGAACAAAATTTCAGATTTTTTTCTTTTTTAGCCTAAAACCTTCTGCGAGTCGAGATTATACTATCTACAAAATTTCTTGTCAATCAGTCGTACAGTTTGTGCGAGATGCTCCAACAAACAGACATTGACAAATATATAGAAGATGGTGTAATCGAGGAAAAGTATCCAGCAAAAGGGGATCCTGTGGAAAAACCAGCTTGTTGCTGAAAGGGGTCAGAGGAGGATGTCAAAAATCATTCGGACGAACAGGTGCTGCACAGTCAAGATGCAGCTGAATACAACTATGGGGCTCCAACTAACATTAATGCTGGGGCTCCAAATGCACAACTCGTTGTTTCGTAGCACGGATGCGCTAAAACAGGAGTCTACCAGCTCGAACAATGCAGGCAATGCAATGACATCATCGTATTGCTTGCGTGACACAGTAAGCACCTGGCGGCAGAGCAGCAAGTGCTCCGCTTCCTGCAGTGCTGCTGTTGGAATCAATTCTATCTGTGCCTTTAAAAGGGAAGCGGTCACCTGCCTAAAGCACCATAAAATAACCTCTGCTGTTGTTAGGCAACATGATGGGGCCGGATTGGTCCCATATAGTAGAGCGCGTAAGCGCAGGACTCAGAGTTGGATTTTTGGCCAATGCTCGACCTTCAGTGGTGGGCATTGAGGGAACCAGGAGAGTATGGACAAGGTAGCACCCGGCTTTCTGCCCCCTCGCCTAACAGAACCATAAGTTAGTTTACGATGTTTTAGTCAGGTGAAAGTTTCCCTAGAAGATGCAGATACAAAGAAGGAGGACCAGATGAATCCCACCCCTGAGCGGGCAGCTCCCCATGGTCAATGGGCCTTGGCACATGCCTAGGTTTGCCAGGGGGTGATGTGGCACAGATGAGCACTGACTGACATGATGATTATCAGATGATCTGTCTTTGTACAAGGACATGCACAATGTAATTTTTGAATGGGCAACCTCCGTCCTGATATTTTATTTGCACCCCTCACCGCTGAGCTGTAATATGCCGGTAGTCCGGGTGACTTCCTATCCTACAGTTGTCACCGTGTGTCCTGTATATAGGGACAGCTGTACAGAAGACCTATCCCCCGTGATCCCCAACATCTACGTGTGGCACAGTCCTCCCTCCTGGGCTCTATATATAATAGTATGCTGTAATATGAAGGCTACATTAAACTCCACAATTTGCCTTCTAAAACAGAGGAACGTGCGGTAAATTAATATATCTGTGTGAAGTTCTCATCTGTTACTACTACACAGCGCACTTTTTTGGTTCAGTAGGGAACCACATCCCTGGAGACAGGGGTCACTGACAACTTCTCTACAGAGTGCTCTCCTGCCCCCTAGTGGGGAGTAGATGCATGACCTCAACACTGGCATTGGAATGTAAAGCATGATACAGCATTAGAGCGTGGCACTAGGAATGCCAGCATGCCCTGCCAGACGTGGTATACCTTGATTCCTCATTCCTCAGAGACTGGCAAGCCGGAGTCTGTTATTTTAGCGCTATTAGAGAACTTCAATGGAGTTATGTGCTCCTGCCCCCCACCGCCCGCCAGACTGTCATGTTGACATTGAGGACGTCAACTAATCTGCCCCGAGGACAAAAATTTTATTCCCTGTTGGTTACTCTGAACAAAGAGCCTTCAGAGGAGTGAAGGTGTCGGGATCTGGCACAGAGGTCACGTTCCCATGTTAGGAAGGGAATGTACAGACATTTCCGCGGTGTTACACCTATGACACTTGTCATGACCAGTCATCCGTCATCATCCTGTGTGTCTAGAGGTGTCAGCGCAGCACTATATACCTGGAGGCACCCTCCCAGCAGGACATATACCTGAGCTTCCAAGTTCATGAATAGAATGTCAGAACCACTGACACCAACTGTATACAGTCAGTATATACTACAAATATATATGTATACATATACACACATGCATACACTGAGCCACCCCTTTATTAGAGTCCCCGGCCCTCTCACAATTATAGCTTCCCTGTATGAATATTCTCCCGGTGACCCCGGAGTGCGGCATAGAAGTGACAAGTTTCCCGTGGATCAGTTTCAGTGTGAATCCACATTAGATGGGAAAATCCAGTGATCTGAGCGACCTCCAACGAGGCAGGGTCATCGGTGCTAGACTAGCCGGGGCCGGGACGGCACTACCAACTGTGTGGCGTTTCTCGTGCCTCCAGCGAAAGGTAATCTTGTGGGTGGAAATAACTTGTTGCTGAAAGGGGTCGTAGAAGGATGTCAGGAATTGTCCTGATGAAACGGCGCAGCACAGTCAGACCGTTTTCACATGGCTGAGAAAGTCACGCAAGATTTGTGCGTTGCGAGACGCATGAATATGAACCCAATTATTTTAAATGGAGTCATACAAATGAGTAATTTTTTTCCTGTGTGCCCTCTCATCGCATTTTCTTGGCAATGGGGCCGGCGGCAGCACTGCACCGCGTGCTAGGTGCACACAAGTGAAGACAATGGGAGACACTCCGCGATCCTCTTCCCCGAGAATGACTTCTTCCCCTAAGTGATGCGAGGCGTTTTGATATAAAAACCCCTCACATCCATGGGGATATTGTATGTTGGCCAGCTGGACACCAGGCCGTGATTCACAGCCCGATATAGCACCTGCCCGTGTGAAGTTAGCCTCAAGCAGAATGCGGCCGAATACAAAATTGGGGCTCCAACTAACAAAACTCCTAACCCATCTATGATGAGGAATGATAACTGCGCCATCGCTATCTAAGAGAAACAGAAAGAAGAGACTCCAGGGGGCTGAAGAGCACAAAATTGTATCACTGAGCAGCAGAAAAACATCGCCTGGCCAGATGGATCCAGATTTCTGTTGCTCCGTGCTGATGGGAGAGTCAGAATGTGGCACAAGCAGCATGAATCGATGACCCCTTCCTGTCAGCTGGTCAGAACATGTCAGGACCTCCATCTAATGTGTGACAACTACAAGGAGCTTCCTGTCCGTAGGGGCCGATATTCCTGCAGACCGATTTCATCACCTAGTTTAATCTACGAATTCCTGCAGCTCTGAAGACCAAAGGAGGTCCAAGATGGTACAAAATGGGGGTCTCTATTACAGTGGCCGTTCAGCATATACATACCTGTTCTCAGCCATTGCAGGCCAGTGAGAGGCTGACTACTACAGACAGAAAGTCCAGAAACATCCCAGACCCCCATGATGACTACTTTATGTTACATAACTACAGTGAGCTGTATGACTCTATATATTCATAGCAGACTTGTCCGGATCTCATAGCCCTTGTTCTGCTTGTGTTATAGTTCTCTTTTATTACTGAACCAGGAAGCTCAGGATGAACAAGTCCTGCTTCATTGGAGGAGTTGGTGCAAAGAGATGCGGATAGAAGAGATGAGGTGAATACAGCTTGTAGTAATGATCTCCAACCCAAATGAGGAGGAGAAGGCCTGGACCCGAGGCAGTGAGACACAAGGCTCCAGGGGAGTTTTACCTTTGAAGGGCGGCCTGCAAAGAGCGCGGTGTGAGAACACGGCACAAGACTCAGAAACACGGCACGAGACCCAGAAACACGCCCCGCGCTTCCCTTTCAACTCTACAAACTGCACTGATTTTAGATAAGGAAGAAAGAAAAGAACGGATTTAGTTTAATTTTTCGCGACAAACAGGTAATATTTCTCCTCTATCTGAATGAAGACTTGTAAGAACTGAGGGAGACGACACTAAGAGATCGCCGCTCTGCGAGGAAACTACCTACCTTGGAGAGGAGTGTGAGGAGGCACCAGTATGATTTGGAGTTACTCGCCCCTAGGTCACAAGCTAATCCATTCGACGTGGTGGTGATCATCTTTCTACAGAATTTTCTAAAGAGCCAAGACATCTCCGCCCTAGGGGCGCGTTCACATGGGCACATTCTCTGTCCGTATTACAGCCGTATTTGTTATGGATGCAATACGGACAGCATAAACCACACTGATGTATACAGACGGGAGGTTTTTTTTAAGCACGTTAAAAAAAAAAAAAAAAAAAAAAAATTAGCAGCATGTCCTATTTGGGTCCGTACCAAAAACCGAAACTGCCCATTAAAGTCTATGCGATTGCACAAAAATGCTGTGAAAACAGAGTTGCATGCGTATTCACTGCGTTTTTACGTATATTGGTAGGACGCATTCAAAAAAATTGTGACATTAATTAGGCCTTCCTGCTTTTTTTCTTGGGCACGTGAAATATGGATGAAACACGCATATAAACCCCCCCCCAGCCCACGCAGCAAATACGCGCGCACACAGTGAAAATGGTGCGATTTTCACTCACCAAAATTTCATACGCCTGTGCTAAGGTGCCCTTACAGTTACAGCCATAGACCCCCAATAACTGCGAAAAATAGTGGTACCCCAATAAAAGCAAGGGGCCCTCAACCATAGAGGTAGATGAAAGAATCCCCCAAAAGCCATGGACCCCCAATAACAGTGACAAAGGAATTTAAATAAGAGCCAGCGGCTCCCAATCACAGCGGAAGATGGAAGAATCCATTAAGAGCCATGGACCCCCCAACCATGAAGGAAAATGATGAAGGAACCCCCACTAATCACAAACCTCCAATAACAGATGGAAGATTCCCATTAAGAGCCACAGTTCCCCAATCACAGAAAAGGATAAAGGACCCCCGTAATAATCACAGACTTCCAATAACAATGACAAATAGATAAATACCAATAAGAGCCAGGGGCCCCCAACCACAGTGGAAAATAAAGGAACCCCAGAATACTCAAAGACCTCCAGTAACCATCACAAATGGAGTTATTTCAGTAACAGCCAGGGTCTCCCAACTCTAGAAAAACATTGAGGGATCCAGTAAGACAGAGGCCCTCAACAACAGAGACAGATGAAGGAACCCCACTAATCACAGACCCCCAATAACAGCGACAAATGGAGCTTACCCAGTAACAACCAGGGAACACAATGGAAGAAACCCAATAACAGATAGTAGCCCCATATGGCAGAGATGAAGGAACCCCCATCCTTCCCCAATAGCCACAGACATCCAATAATAAAGAGACCTGGTAACAGCCCAGAAACCCCAATAAATGTGGCAGGTGGAGGAACCCCAGTAAGAGCCATAGACTGCCAAACAACAAAGATATAGGAACCCCAGTGTCAGCCCCCCAAAAGAATAAAATAGAGGAATCCTGTTAACAGCTGCAAACTGCCAATAATACTGCAACTATAAATGAAAAAAGACCAGTAACAACCATGGACCCCCAATAAGAGTGACAAATGGAGGAATCTCTGTAACATAGACAGACCCCTAACATCCTCTACAAATGGAAGAACTCTAGTCAATACCCAGAGCCCACCCAATACAAGCAACTGATGTAAGAGTCCTGGAAACAGCCAGGAAACCCCAATAACACATAGAGGAACCCAATAACTACAACAAATAAAGGAATCCCCATAACAGATAAAGATGCCAATAACAGCTATAAACAGAGGAACCCCAATAACATCTAGGAAGGCCAAAGACAGACTGCAAAAGCCCAGTAAAGGCCATAGACCCCCCAAAATTGTCACTTAACCGAACCCCCTCACAGTGGGAGCACAACAGCTGAAGGACTTCGGCAGTGGCAATAACTCAACACTGTGACTTGGACACCACTCAGTCCTTCGCCCCTTCCTTGAAGTCCAGGTGGTCTTGTGTGCTAAGTGTGTGCGCCGTAGGTTGGCCACCCTCAGTGGATCAATCACTAATAACAATAGTAGGGGGCAATCCATTCTTTCCTGGCACATACATTTAATGAAAAAAAACTTCAGAAACAGGAAGAAAAACAAACCTCTAGGAGGGGGAACTATCATACAGAACCTAAAAACCCTTGCGATCTTGCCGATAACGGGGTTGTAGGTGACAGGTCAGAAGAATTTCCTTTTGCTTGCAGGAGACTTTCCCTTCCACACACATCAGTTCTTGTTCCTTCCTAGGAATGGTTTCCATTTACTGCATCCAGAAGCGACAAGTCTTCCCCCCATCAACACCGGCCATACATCTTGTGAGAGTTACAGTTTTATGATCTGCCAAGCCGCTCATTAGAGTGACCTCTGACCTCACCCCCCCTGTTTTTCGACATTTGATCTTTGGGACAAGCCCATAACTAGCTTGTTAACATATTATCTGATGGAGGAGAGGAGGCAGCCCTGTTTTCATATAGGGAAAATGTTAACAGCTCAGAAATGACGCAGCACCATAACGGCGATACACCTACGTTAGTAAGAGAATCTTGGATCTCCTGATTATTATGGTGGTACAATTCGTGATCCTATATTTATGAGATATGGCTCAAATATTAGGTTTCAAAACAAAATAAAAAAATTGGACATTTTTTGTTAACCCTTAATGACCGTCTTATTGCCTTTTTATGGCTGTTACGCCTTGCTTCTGTCGGCTCTTCTGAATAGGATAGCAGCACTCTGATCGCTGCTCCATGGCAAAGGTTGGGATTAGGATAGAGACTAGAGATGAGCGAACGTACTCGTTACGAGTACTTACGCACCCGAGCACCGCCATTTTCGAGTACAGCAGTACTCGCGCGTAAAGATTCGGGGGGCGCCGTGGCGGCACGGGGGGTAGCAGTGGGGAGTGGGGGGGAGAGGGAGAGAGAGAGGGCTCCCCCCTGTTCCCCGCTGCTCCCCCCCCGCACCGCCGCGCCTCTCCCAGCCCCCCGGCGCACCCCGCATCTTTACGCCCGAGTACTGAAGTACTCGAAAATGGCGGTACTCGGGTGCGTAAGTACTCATTACGAGTACGTTCGCTCATCTCTAATAGAGACCAATAACATTGGACTAAGATTGTTTGTACCCCTTAGATGCCATGTTCATAGCGACCATGACATCTAAGGAGTTTGACAGAAATCTAGAAGAAATGCAAACAACAAAAAGGCATAAATGCAGGGACTTTTTGCAAAACCCACCCGCAACAAAAATATTAAAAATAAATGTTTCCAAAAAATGAAAAAAAAAGACAAAAAACACTGACATCCTACAAAACAAACCCCCATATGACTATTTATGCAAGAAAAGAAAAAGGAAAAAAAGCAATGGTTCTTAAAATGCAGAAAATATATATAACACTTTTTCCAATACACATGCATAGTGTGTACAACCAATAAAACTTTAAAAGAGCCTAATTCCATATCACCATATTCGTACCAACTCAAAGAATAAAGTTAGGTTGTTACCACATGGTAAACTGCAAACAAGAGAAAAAGCAAAAAAAACAATAAAAAAACTGGTACAACTGGGTTTGTTTTTTTTTTGCATTCCCGCCCTCCTCCAAAAAAAAAATCACAGCAAATAAGTAGGTTTATATGTACTCCAACTAAAATGGTGCTACTAAAAACGTAGTTTGTCCCACAAAAAACAAGCTGCTTCACAGTTGTATCGACAGAAGAATTTAAAAAACAGATAAAAAAAAAATTGCTTGGTCCTTAAGGCCCCCTGTCCATGGCAGGGATTTCTCCGACAGTAAACCACCAGCGAATCACGCCATCTGAAGCTTTCCATAGCATTGCTATGGAAAGCGCCGGCCCCCTGTTCACGAGCGGAGGTTCATTGTGATTCTCGGCTCGCAGCCGGCAATTCGCAGCATGCTGCAAATTGCCCCGAATCTCCGCGGTCAGCCTATCTATCAAATTAGGCTGCCCTGCGGAAAACCGTTGGCGGCTCCCGGAGCGGAGATCTGCCGTGGGATACCGCAATGCCCGTGGACAGTCGGCCTTAAGGGGTTTTTTGGGACAAACATTTTTTTTCAGTAGCTTAGAAATGTGTAACAAAACAAAAAAAAACAAAAACTCATACTCGCCTGCTCCAGTGCTGGAGTTGTCGGTCCATGGAAGAATCACACTTGTAGTTTTTGGTTGGCTGAGCAGTCATGCGCACAATGAATGGAACTTTACCACCAGCCAGATTCCTCAGGGTTCCGAGCAGCAGAGCTCCCGCACTCCATGGGAAGCCACTGGAGCAAGTGATTCTCTACAGATTTTTTTCCCCCAATTTTACACATTTCTAAACCAGTGAGAAAATTTTAACTGCCAGGAAACCACTTTCATGATGAAAATATGTGCAATGCTATTGAGCTATAAGTGTAGAAATGAATTAGCAAAAGAAAACATTTTGTACAATTTTGTAAAATGTGAAAAATAAATTTTGCTCTATAAATGACAGTCTCTAATTTACTTATAGACCCTCAGAAATATATTCCTGACCCAAAGTTCAATTTGCAATCGACAGAAAATTTGGAATTTTTAGGGTACAAACTAATAAAAGGCAGACAGGGAAGATCAAAAGCTCATTAGTAGTATTTTATTATGCAGGGCTAATAGTCATGTGGTTGCTATAGAAAACCCACGATGTATGAGAATATAACTTCTATGAAGCTTCTCCCAATGCAAAAGAATGTAACTACTACAATACTGCCCCTATGTACAAGAATAGAACTACTATAATACTGTTGCTATGTACAAGAATATAACTACTATAATACTGCCCCCTATGTACAAGAATATAACTACTATAATACTACCCTCCTATGTACAAGAATATAACTACTGTAATACTGCCCCCTTTGTACAAGAATATAACTACTATAATACTTCCCCCCCTATATACAAGAATATAACTACTATAATACTACCCCCTATGTACAAGAATATAACTACTATAATACTACCCCCTATGTACAAGAATATAACTACTATAATACTAACCCTTTTGTACAAGAATATAACTACTATAATACTGACCCCCTATGTACAGGAATATAACTACTATAATACTGCCCTTTATGTACAAGAATATAACTACTATAATACTGCCCCCTATGTACAAAAATATAACTACTATAATACTGCCCCCTATGTACAAGATTATAACTACTATAATACTGCCCCTATGTACAAAAATATAACTACTATAATACTGCCCCTATGTACAAGAATATAACTACTACAACAATATAACTACTATAATACTGATCCCCTATGTACAAGAATATAACTATTATATTACTGCCTCCTATGTACAGGAATATAACTACTATAATACTGCCCCCTATGTACAAGGATATAAGTACTATAATGCTGCCCCTATATACCAGAATATAACTACTATAAAATTGCCCCCTATGTACAAGAATATAACCACTATAATACTGCCCCTTATGTACAAGAATATAACTACTATAATACTGCCCCCTATGTACAAGAATATAACTACTATAATACTGCCCACTATGTACAAGAATATAACTACTATAATACTGCCCCCTATGTACAAGAATATAACTACTATAATACTGCCCCCTATGTACAAGAATATAACTACTACAATACTGTCCTGTATGTACAAGAATATAGCTACTATAATACTGCCCCCATGTACAAGAATATAGCTACTATAACACTGTCCCCTACGTACAATAAAACTACTATAATACTGCTCCTATGTACAAGAATATAACTACTATAATACTGCTCCTATGTACAAGAATATAACTACTATAATACTGCTTCCTATGTACAAGAATATAACTACTATAATACTGCCCCCTATGCACAAGGATATAAGTACTATAATACTGCTCCCTAAATATAAGAATATAACTAGTATAATACTGCCTCCTATGTACAAGAATATAACTATTAATACTGCCCCCTATGTACAAGAATATAACTATTAATACTGCCCCCTATGTACAAGAATATAACTATTATATTACTGCCTCCTATGTACAAGAATATAACTACTATATTACTGCCCCCTCTATGTACAGGAATATAACTACTATAATACTGCCCCCTATGTACAAGGATATAAGTACTATAATGCTGCCCCTATATACCAGAATATAACTACTATAAAATTGCCCCCTATGTACAAGAATATAACTACTATAATACTGCCCCCTATGTACAAGAACATAACTACTATAATACTGCCCCCTATGTACAAGAATATAACTACTACAATACTGTCCTGTATGTACAAGAATATAGCTACTATAATACTGCCCCCATGTACAAGAATATAGCTACTATAATACTGTCCCCTACGTATAAGAATATAACTATTATACTGCCCCCTATGTACAAGAATATAACTACTATAATACTGCCTCCTATGTACAAGAATATAACTATTATAAAACTGCCCCCTATGTACAAGAATATAACTACTATAATACTGCCCCCTATGTACAAGAATATAACTACTATAATACTGCCCCGTATGTACAAGAACATAACTACTATAATACTGCCCCCTCTGTACAAGAATATAACTACTACAATACTGTCCTGTATGTACAAGAATATAGCTACTATAATACTGCCCCCATGTACAAGAATATAGCTACTACAATACTGTCCCTTACGTACAATAATATAACTATTATACTGCCCCCTATGTACAGGAATATAACTACTATAATACTGCCTCCTATGTACAAGAATATAACTGTTATAATACTGCCCCCTATGTACAAGAATATAACTACTATAATACTGCCCCCTATGTACAAGAATATAACTACTATAATACTGCCCCCTATGTACAAGAATATAACTACTATAATACTGCCCCCTATGTACAAGAATATAACTACTATAATACTGCTCCTATGTATAAGAATATAACTACTATAATACTGCTCCTATATATAAGAATATAACTACTATAATACTGCCTCCTATGTACAAGAATATAACTACTATAATACTGCCTCCTATGTACAAGAATATAACTACTATAATACTGCCTCTTATGTACAAGAATATAACTACTATAATACTGCTCCTATATATAAGAATATAACTACTATAATACTGCCCCCTATGTACAAGTATATAACTACTATAATACTGCCCCCCTATGTACAAGAATATAACTACTATAATACTGCTCCTATGTATAAGAATATAGCTACTATAATACTGCCTCCTATGTACAAGAATATGACTACTATAATACTGCACCCTATGTACAAGAATATAACTACTATAATACTGCTCCTATGTATAAGAATACAACTACTATAATACTGCCTCCTATCTACAAGAATATAACTACTATAATACTGCCTCCAATGTACAAGAATATAACTACTATAATACTGCCCCCTATCTACAAGAATATAACTACTATAATACTGCCCTCTATGTACAAGAATATAACTACTATAATACTATCCCCTATGTACAAGAATATAACTACTATAATACTGCCTCCTATGTACAAGAATATAACTACTACAATATAACTACTATAATACTGCTCCCCTATGTACAAGAATATAACTGCTATATTACTGCCCCCTTATGTACAGGAATATAACTACTATAATACTGACCCCTATGTACAAGGATATAAGTACTATAATGCTGCCCCTATATACCAGAATATAACTACTATAATACTGCCCCCTATGTACAAGAATATAACTACTATAATACTGCCTCTATGTACAAAAATATAACTACTATAATACTGCCCCCTATTTACAAAAATATAACTACTATAATACTGCTCCCCTATGTACAAGAATATAACTGCTATAATACTGCCTCCTATGCACAAGAATATAACTACTATATTACTGCCCCCTATGTACAAGAATATAACTACTATAATACTGCCCCCTATGTACAAGAATATAACTACTATAATACTGCCCCCTATGTACAAGAATATAACTACTATAATACTGCCCTTTATGCACAAGAATATAACTACTATAATACTGCCCCCTATGTACAAAAATATAACTACTATAATACTGCCCCCTATGTACAAAATTATAACTACTATAATACTGATCCCCTATGTACAAGAATATAACTATTATATTACTGCCTCCTATGTACAAGAATATAACTACTATATTACTGCCCCCTCTATGTACAGGAATATAACTACTATAATACTGCCCCCTCTATGTACAGGAATATAACTACTATAATACTGCCCCCTATGTACAAGGATATAAGTACTATAATGCTGCCCCTATATACCAGAATATAACTACTATAAAATTGCCCCCTATGTACAAGAATATAACCACTATAATACTGCCCCCTATGTACAAGAATATAACTACTATAATACTGCCCACTATGTACAAGAATATAACTACTATAATACTGCCCCCTATGTACAAGAATATAACTACTATAATACTGCCTCCTATGCACAAGAATATAACTACTATATTACTGCCCCCTATGTACAAGAATATAACTACTATAATACTGCCCCCTATGTACAAGAATATAACTACTATAATACTGCCCCCTATGTACAAGAATATAACTACTATAATACTGCCCTTTATGCACAAGAATATAACTACTATAATACTGCCCCCTATGTACAAAAATATAACTACTATAATACTGCCCCCTATGTACAAAAATATAACTACTATAATACTGATCCCCTATGTACAAGAATATAACTATTATATTACTGCCTCCTATGTACAAGAATATAACTACTATATTACTGCCCCCTCTATGTACAGGAATATAACTACTATAATACTGCCCCCTCTATGTACAGGAATATAACTACTATAATACTGCCCCCTATGTACAAGGATATAAGTACTATAATGCTGCCCCTATATACCAGAATATAACTACTATAAAATTGCCCCCTATGTACAAGAATATAACCACTATAATACTGCCCCCTATGTACAAGAATATAACTACTATAATACTGCCCACTATGTACAAGAATATAACTACTATAATACTGCCCCCTATGTACAAGAATATAACTACTATAATACTGCCCCCTATGTACAAGAATATAACTACTACAATACTGTCCTGTATGTACAAGAATATAGCTACTATAATACTGCCCCCATGTACAAGAATATAGCTACTATTATACCGTCCCCTACGTACAAGAATATAACTACTATAATACTGTCCCCTATGTACAAGAATATAACTACTATAATACTGCTCCTATGTACAAGAATATAACTACTATAATACTGCTTCCTATGTACAAGAATATAACTACTATAATACTGCCCCCTTTGCACAAGGATATAAGTACTATAATACTGCCCCCTATGTACAAGAATATAAGTACTATAATACTGCTCCCTATGTACAAGAATATAACTACTATAATACTGCTCCCTATATATAAGAATATAACTACTATAATACTGCCTCCTATGTACAAGAATATAACTATTATAATACTGCCCCCTATGTACAAGAATATAACTACTATAATACTGCCCCCTATGTACAAGAATATAACTACTATAATACTGCCCCCTATGTACAAGAATATAACTACTATAATACTGCTCCTATGTACAAGAATATAACTACTATAATACTGCCTCCTATGTACAAGAATATAACTAATATAATACTGCCCCCCTATGTACAAGAATATAACTACTATAATACTGCTCCTATGTATAAGAATATAACTACTATAATACTGCCTCCTATCTACAAGAAAATAACTACTATAATACTGCCTCCAATGTACAAGAATATAACTACTATAATACTGCCCCCTATGTACAAGAATATAACTACTATAATACTGCCTCCTATCTACAAGAATATAACTACTATAATACTGCCCTCTATGTACAAGAATATAACTACTATAATACTGCTCCCCGTGTACAAGAATATAACTACTATAATACTGCCTCCTATCTACAAGAATATAACTACTATAATACTGCCTCCTATCTACAAGAATATTACTATAATACTGCCCCTATGTACAAGAATATAACTACTATAATACTGCCCCTATGTACAAGAATATAACTACTATAATACTGCCTCCTATGTACAAGAATATAACTACTATAATACTGCCCCCTATGTACAAGAATATAACTAATATAATACTGCCCCTATGTACAAGAATATAACTACTATAATACTGCCTCCTATCTACAAGAATATAACTACTATAATACTGCCCTCTATGTACAAGAATATAACTACTATAATACTGCTCCTATGTATAAGAATATAACTACTATAATACTGCCCCCTATGTACAAGAATATAACTACTATAATACTGCCCCCTATGTACAAGAATATAACTACTATAATACTGCCTCTTATGTACAAGAATATAACTACTATAATACTGCTCCCCGTGTACAAGAATATAACTACTATAATACTGCCTCCTATCTACAAGAATATAACTACTATAATACTGCCCCTATGTACAAGAATATAACTACTATAATGCTGCCTCCTATGTACAAGAATATAACTACTATAATACTGCACACTATGTACGAGAATATAACTACTATAATACTGCTCCTATGTACCAGAATATAATTACTATAATACTGCCCCCTATGTACAAGAATATAACTACTATAATACTGCTCCTATGTACCAGAATATAACTACTATAATACTGTTCCCTATCTACAATAATATAACTACTATAATACTGCTCCTATGTACCAGAATATAGCTACGATAAGCATTATGTCAAGATATAAAACAGAAATTCTCTTTAAGGCCGTGATTTACGGCCTGCTGTAAAAAGCCGATTCTGCTCCCTGTATATTAGGCCCGCATCTGATATATCTGCATGTTCATGTAAACCAGGTGAAGGTCCTTGATACGCAGATGTTCCTTGCTGGTATGTAATAAATATTGCACAGCGTATATACTTAGAACGGCTGTCTGCTGCCCGGTGACAGGCTCTTGTCACTGGCGGTTCCGTCACATCTGTGTACAGTAAACCACATGTGAGACGTGAAGTCATTCTAGGAGCCTACAGACTGACTCTCGGTCTCAGTTCCACAGTCTGTGGCAGCCTGGAGTGTCAGTGTCTTGATCAGCGAGGTGGAGGAGCGGCCTCACACATGGGAGCTTTCAGTTTGATACTCACGTAGTCAGGAAACGGAGAGTCATCGGAGCCAAGGGGTCCTCGCAGGGACTGTGTGGCTTGCTCCAGGACTTTGTTGTGTTTTTTAGAGAGCAACGAAAACAAACTAAAAGAGGGAAAAAAAGAATAATGTTACTAAAGACAGATAAACCCAACATACTGTGACAGAGCTTGATGGGAGTGAGCACTAATGTGAGATCCCAGAGGCATTATATGGGACGGATGGAAACTGGGGGTTATACACGGACATGCCATACGTATATTGCAACATTGTAGGAAAAGTCTAAGGCTTCCCCGAATTATCTTATAAACATGAGGTTCTTTGTTAGCGGGTCCCTACACTACTGGGTGTGGCACTGCATGGCAATCCCTGCCACCGCAGTACAGGGTTTATAAGAAGAGCAACCCTGCTGCCCAACACCACCACTGCTGCCAGTCTTAGCCTCAATGGCTCTGCGCCACAGCAACTATAGGGCAGCAGGTGACAACTCTTTATATAGCTTAGAGGGCTATTTCCAACTCACACATTCATGACGTAGGCACAAGATATGCCATACATGTCCAATAGACGGGGGTCCCAGCTCTAGGACCTGCACCTATATTAAAGACGGGGTCCCTGGCCTATCTGGTGAGGCAGCTTCCGTATTCTGGCAAAAAGTGAATTGACAGGCGACCGTGCACGGTCCCTCTGCAGTCACTGCTATGTGATCTACATGAATAAGGGACCCCCTTTCTCTATATAAGTGCAGGTCCATGAAGAAGTGGGACCCCCAACTTAACTACAGGTAATGCCTTAAATATCTACATCATAGAAGTCATAGTTGGTAATACCCCGTTCAATCCTATATGTAAACTGAAAGAGGGTTCAAAGATAAAAATATACACTGAAAGACAGAGATTTTGGGAAAATATTAGGCCAAGAACTGTATTCTACACATCGGTCGTCGACAGAGCAAGATGCGCCTCATTTCTTAAGATGAGTAAGGCGATTGGCTGGAGTGCACCACTCAGGACCCTGACTGATCAGCTGATCAAGCTCCACAATACACAGGGGTCACAGTGGATGCTGCTGCCCCGACCCGTGTAGTGGCCAGCGCAGCTCTCACTGATTTTAATGAGATTGGTGCCTACAATTATGACTGCTGGCCACTACACCAGGGGACAAACCAAAGTGCTCTCGCTGAGACCTGTGTATTGTGACATTGACAGCGGGAGCCCGATCAGCTGATGGACCGCATTCCCAAGTGGCGGATCAAAGCCAAACAGCTATTGATGACCCATCCTGAGGAAGGGTCATCAATAGTATTTGCTTGGAAACCGCCTTTAACTTTGGCGCATTCTTTGCGGGCCTTCAGGCATTTTTGGAAATCCATGGCAGATCAAACCTGCAGTACATTTGTGCTATACTTTTCATCAGATACTGGCAGTGAATTTGATGTGCCACAACTGGCCCCCGGTCCCCTCTATTAAATGGCAAAGATGGCATGGTGGCATAAAAGGCCAAAAAGTTGCATTATAAGCCAGAAATATGAGAAAGCCATTAATAAACCATTCCCGCTGCAGGGCCTAAGTTTACGTCCTGGCAGCGGAGTACTTCCCGCAACAGGGCGTAAACTTACGTCCTGGGGATAGCGCGAGATCCCATATGATCCCGCGCTATCCCGCAGCGGGAGACGGCTGTCAGTCACAGCCGGCGTCCCGCTGTTAACCCCTTCCCTGCTGTGATCTAAGTATCTAAGTAGATCGCGGCAGGAAAAGGGTTCAGAGAGGGAGCGCACTCCCTCTGTGTCTCCGGCCAGCTCTCGTGATGATATCGCGAGAGCCCGGCCTGTCGCCATGGTAACAGGACGCCATGCCTTATGACAGCGATCATTAGGGCAGTGGTCAAAGTCCCCCAGGGGGACACAAATGTAAAAAAAAAAAAAAAAAAAAATGTTAAAGATTTAAAAAAAATAATGTAAAAACGCTAAAAAACTGAGGCAAAATGTTCATTTTTAGCATTTTGCCTCACTAAAAACGCAATAAAAGTAATCAAAACAGCCGTATGTACCCCAAAATGGTACCCGTAAAAACTACAGCTCGTCTCACAAAAAATAAGTCTCATTTATGCTGCATGATTAACGCTGTAAAAAAAAAAATTAAGAAATCTATGGCAGGATTGATGCGTTTTCTCTCCCTGCTATCATAAAAAAAATAATAATAGTTTTACAATATAGTTAAGTGTACCCAAAAATGACGCCGATAAAAACTACAGTTCGCCATGCAAAAAACAAGCCCTCATATGGCCGCATCGACGGAAAAATAAAAAAGTTATGGCTTTTGATAAACGGAGAATAAAATCCGCCAAAAATTGTTGCGTCCTTAAGCCCAAAATAGGCCATGTCCTTATTTCTCGAGCATCTAGTCATCACCAGACCAGTATTGCAGATCACACCATCTCACACCTTACACCTAGTTGGGGAACTATAAGTCCCACCATGTCTTCTGGCAGGCAGGATATGCCTACACATACGGGTCCCATTGTCTCTGCACAGACAACAGGCAATTAAGGAAAACTGAGCAAATAAATGCTTACAGTCCTAACAATCTTCCTCAAATAAAGCAGATTGTATGAGCGCAAGACCATAAACAGGATTTCCTAATAAAACCAGAGACTTGAGAAACTTAGTGTGGAAAATTCCTGAAACTAAATCCTCTCCGCCACGAAGACAAAATATTTAGAAGGTTTGCATACACGCGGGCCGAACGAGCGGGGAGAGATTTATTTATAAACCCCTAGTAGTTTGCATTACGACGGCCTTTGCAGTTCTAGGAAGACTGATAGGTGGCGGTCCCGTGGCGACTGTTGAGGCGTCTGCCCTGGCGCGATCTCAGGACAGCGTTCCTCTAGAATATTCTCAGCCTTCCCTTTCGTCTTGCCCATTTTTTCCCATGCAGACAACGGTCTGCGGTTTGGACGCTTCTTTAATAATATTAGATAAACATTGGTCTGCTCAGCCAGAAAATTCACAAGGCAGAATAATATAGTGTATGGGAAAGAGCGGGCCGAGAAGATCCTCGTGTAAACCCTCCCATGGCCATCACGAGGGTTGTGCATGGCGAACCCCAGACCGAAGGGCACTTTAAGGGGCAGTCTGGGGAGCACAAGATTACACAGTAAAGTGCTGTAAAGATCTAAAAAGTCATAGTCCCCTCACCCGATCCCCCCGTTAAATGTGCTCGGTCTGCACTCTTCTTATGGCTCACTCTCCAGACATAGGTTATTTGTGCCATGTGCTATATGTAAATTCATGGTGGACTGTCCAATGGGCTGCAGTCAGGCTGTTTCCCTGCCCAGAGTCTACAGACCATGGGCAAACCAAGTCTGAGGTTTTCAAAATGCATAAGAAGGAAAACTCAATGCAAAAAACAGATAAGTACATCATTAATTTCTGTACTGAATTACTAAGATGTGTGTATGGCTTTTTATTAACAAAGGATTCCATTGCCTTTAAGATTAGGCAATGAATTTAAATGGCCTTAGAAGTGAAGAAAAAGTCATGTTCTCCGTGATCCATGCTGGGAAATAAATGTGTGAGATTAAGCAGACGCACAGGTTGTAAGGTGGCATCAGGTCAGTGTACAGTGTGTAAGAGATCCACACAGCTGTCGTGTGTAACCTGTGCAGCGAGGAGGGATAAGACAAGGATTACTCCAGGTAATGAGACCTGATCCCTGCAGCCCTGGCTTTACCTCCATCATCCTGCTCATCTCTGACCTTCAGTCATCAGATTTGCCTATAGTAAATAAAGCAAGAGCCTTGCTGGCACTGTGTACAAAGATGTCAACTAGGGAGTGCCATGTACTGGATGATAAATGCTTAGTGGATGGTGGCATGGCCCATATAAAAGAGCATGGTCAAATATAATCACACCCTCTATTTTAAGGTCATCTCCACCACCTAAAAATATTCACACCCCAGACCAGACTTTATATTTACCATCCTCGCTGAGCACCAGGTACCGCTGCACAGGTCCTCCAATGTCAGGACCCAGGGTGTGCCAACACACACCACTTCATGACATTGGGTGGCCTCAGGACCAAGTGCAGAAGCATCCGGAAATGAAGTGCTAGAAGTGACAGGATCAAGTACACGAGGCTGGGATTCATCTATACATATTGGACAATTTTTTGTGGGATGAGTTGAGAACTATTTATCACCAGGTTACTGGGTGATCGAGGGTTAAAACAGGGTGACCCATTTCATTGCTAATCTTTCTAGTGCTACACTCACATTCTCTCAGGGCTGTGTGATTTGTAGGCTTTTCCAATGGAGATCATATACAGAAGTTCATTTGTATATAGTATGTGCGGAAAGAATTGGCAAGTGTATATACATTGCACAGAATAATGGTGCATTACATAACGCAGGCTCGGGTCTGCTGCTCCTTTAAGAATGCGTAAAGATTTTGCAAGAAACTGCACAAGACGTTCATCAAGCTGACAGAAAGACATTGGAACACGCATTTAATTGTTGGAAATAACAAGAATCACAAGAAACAGATGCCCAAACCACACATTCAGCACTGAACGCCAGTTACACAGAAAGCTGGGTAACTTTGTAAATACATTACTTATCCTGTATTATACTCCAGAGCTGCACTCACTATTCTGCTGGTGGAGTCACTGTGTACATACATTACTTATCCTATACTGATCCTGAGTTACATCCTGCATTATACTCCAGAGCTGCGCTCACTATTCTGCTGAGGGAAAAACACTGTACATACATTACTTATTTTGTACTGCTCCTGAGTTACATCCTGTATTATACTCCAGAGCAGCACTCACTATTCTGCTGGTGGAGTCACTGTGTACATACATTACTTATCCTGTACTGCTCCTGAGTTACATCCTGTATTATACTCCAGAGCTGCACTCACTATTCTGCTGGTGGAGTCACTGTATACATACATTACTTATCCTGTACTGATCCTGAGTTACATCCTGTATTATACCCCAGAGCTGCACTCACTATTCTGCTGCTGGAGTCACTGTGTACATACATTACATATCCTGTACTGCTCCTGAGTTACATCCTGTATTATACTCCAGAGCTGCACTCACTATTCTGCTGGTGGAGTCACTGTGTACATACATTACTTATCCTGTACTGATCCTGAGTTACATCCTGTATTATACTCCAGAGCTGCACTCACTATTCTGCTGGTGGAGTCACTGTGTACATGCATTACTTATCCTGTACTGATCCTGAGTTACATCCTGTATTATACTCCAGAGCTGCACTCACTATTCTGCTGGTGGAGTCACTGTGTACATACATTACTTATCATGTACTGATCCTGAGTTACATCCTGTATTATACTCCAGAGCTGTACTCACTATTCTGCTTGTGGAGTCACTGTGTACATACATTACTTATCATGTACTGACCCTGAGTAAAAAAAACAAACTAAATAAATTGTACGTTTCATGCGCGCTGGCTGGACTGAGTGCAGAAGACCCGGACAGGTAACGCAGTGACAAAGGCCGTGGGGCAGGGTCGGGTTCCGCTGCAGGCCCCTGGCATGTGGAATCTGATCCGCCCGTGGACATGAGGCCTTAGGAGAAAAGTTTCTGATCAGTGCGGTCTGGTCACTGGGACCCCCATAGATCCCAATAATGAGGGTCCCATGTTGGGCTGTATGAATAGAGCTGTACCTGTACAAACACGCTGACACTCTATTCATCTTTATGGGACAGCGGAAGAGAAGCAGAGTCCATCTGGCAGTCCCATAGAGATGAATGGACGGCAGCACATACTCCATTCTCCTGATTGATGGCATACAGCACCCCCCACCTATGCCCACGATGGAACGACCCTTGTAACTGATTATCACACATCCTGGGATATTTCCTTACAGCTCTTCATGGGGAACATGGGCCGGTGACCTCGGCAAACACGAGCTATTCCTCTCGGTAATCGCCTCCGCAGTCTGTACTCTACGGTTTATAAACAAGTGTTTTTACAGAATTAGGATGTGGCGTCTGAACGATTATAATATTAACTGGGTCAGACGTGGAGATTAGAGCGCAGAACATCCAGACGAGGTTAATATCACAATCTAAGTCTAGTCAATGGAATCGAAAGCAGCTTTCACCTTCACAGCTGTTCAGTCTACACATTATGTGACGCTCAGCCGGCAGCTACAACCCAAGGGCTGAAAGGTCCTTCCAGACGTCTGAACCCGAGCCGGGTCAACGAGGGACATCTACGAGATAGGCTAGTTCACACAGTATGGCGGTGGAGGGACAATCTACGAGATAGGCTAGTTCACACAGCATGGCGGTGGAGGGACAATCTACGAGATAGCCTAGTTCACACAGTATGGCGGTGGAGGGACAATCTACGAGATAGGCTAGTTCATACAGTATGGCGGTCGTACAACTGTTCATCCCCCACAGAAGTTTTATCGATATCGGCAGCACCCCTCCCCCCTCGTTACAGGTAGATGCTTGTTCATTGGCTGATGGGCATCACCATCAAAGGGTCCGTTGATCAAGCAATAAAAGGTTCTTCTAAGATCGTACCTTAGGGCCCCATACACATGGGGTAGGCATTTTCAGCTTTCAGTGTGTTTATGTGCGTTTTTCATGTGCTCAAAAAAGGAAAAGAAAAAACAAACTAAATTACAAGTAGGTCCAAGTGATGTCGCTTTCCCCCCCCCCCCCCCCCCGACTGTCTCTCGGCAATCTGCGTGAGAAGCGCAGGGAATATACATGCGACTGTGTATTTGCTGCATTTTTATGTGACCCCATTGACCTTAATGGGTCATTGCAGTGCATAATTATGGATGAAAATAGGAAATTTCACACCTTAAAAAAAATGCACCCCTGAACACACCAATGCAAACCAACGGTGCTGTAGGCTGTGTGTATGGGGATGTAGTACAGACAGAAGATATGACTGTCAATGGGCCCTTAAACGGGTTTTCTGGGTGAAAGTTGTACAGTGTGAAGCATTGCTGTATGAATTCCATTCGGCCAGTGCCTCTGGAGCGGAGATACGCTGTCCTCTTACTGGTCACATGACCATCCATTCCTCAACTAAACCAATAAAGCGCAGGTCTGATTGTTCCATTTATGTCACAATGAGGTTTTCTTCTTGTAACCGCTACTCCCACCAGCAAGGTCTGAACTCCTCCCTCATCACATGATCAGAACAAAGACTAATATGCCAACCCTTCGCGGCATCCACAGTAATGACCTGGGACACAGGTGGTCGTTTCAGCACCATGGTCATGTGACCCGTGGGAGAACGGCGCACCCCTGTGCAGCAGACATCAGTCTCAAAAGTAATGCAAACAATGCATACCGCTTATCTGGAAAACCCCTTTAAAGGGACTATTTCACCACATCTTGCTCTATGAATCCCTTAAGGATATGGCCCTTTTTTCATTTTTACCTCTTCACTTTAAAAAAATCCTAACTCTTATTTTTCTATTGACAGGGCTGTCCGAGGGCTGTTTTTTGTTTTTTTGCTGGATGAGTTGTGTTTTTTAATGGTATTCTGTAATGCACTGAAAAACCTCTAAGTGGAGTGAAATAAAAAAAACACACCTGCCATTCTGCCATCTTTAGGGGGTAGATAGTCACAGCTCCTGCGTATTGTGAATGGTGGATCCTGTGTAATCTACCTACAGGTGTCATCCCTCAGCAGAGGCATAACTTGAAGCTCCCGGGCTCCAATGCAAAACCTGTAACAGGGCCCCCAATTATAATGCTTTACTCATAGTACTGGGCTCCCTATATGGAGAAGAGAGGCCTTATGGGCCCCCTAAGGCTCCTGGGCCCAGGTGCAACCGCATCCCCTGCACCCTCCATAGTTACGCCCCTGCCCCTCAGTGTAATCCTGCCTGTGATGTTAGGGTGCCTTTCCACTCGCTTTTTTTTTTTTTTTTAATATAAACGCTGGGTTTTTTTTTTAAAGCAAATGCCAATAGGACTTCTTAAGGTTAAAAACGCATCGTACAAAACTTCACAAGTTTGTGCTGTGAGATTTTTGTGCGATGTGTTCTTAACATTAGAAAGTCTTATTAACATTACCGTTGAAAAAATGCAGCGTTAAAAGACCACAAGTGGAAAGGCGCCCTTATGCTGGGTTTCCACGGGTCAGTTTCACGGCGGAAATCTCACGGTTTTGCCGCAATGAAAAACCACAAGATTTCCACGGGATAAGCGCAGCTTCAAAACCCACAGCACTTAACTGCTGGTTTTGGAGCGGATTCGCCACATGCTTTTCCGTTGCGGATGGCTCTCCCATAGAGAGTAGCGTGGCCGCAACGGAAAAAAAAAAAAAAAAAAAAAAGAGTTGACATGCTGCGTCCCTGGAATACGCGCTGCAGCGCCAGCTAATGACGGATTGTCCGCCCCGTGTGAATGAGATTTTTGACAAATCTCGTCCACATGGCCGGCTAATCATGGGATCAGCCGCAACGAAGTTTTGCAGCAAATCCGCCCTGTGTGAACCCAGCCTAAGGGCTCCCACCCACTGGCGATTTTTTTCACTGCGAAATTCGCAGGGTTTTTTTTTCTGCAGGGGGTCTATGGGACTTGTAATGTAAAAATCGCGATCGCGCAAAATCGCGATTTACCGCGATATCGCGATTTTAGCTTTGCATGTCCCATAGCCCAAAGACCCCTGCAGAAAAAAAAAACGCTGCGAATTTCGCAGTAAAAAAACGCTAGTGGGTGGGCACCCTAAGGGTGCATTCAAACGACCGTATATCGGCTGGGTTTTCAGGGGGAGGAGGCTGGAAGAGCCGGGAGCAGTGCTCTGAGCTCCCGCCCCCTCTCTGCCTCCTCTCCACCCCCCTGCACTATTTTCAATGAGGAGAGGCGGGAACGGAGCGAATTCCCAGAATTTAGCCCCGCCCCGTTCCGCCGCCTCTCATTGCAAATAGTGCAGAGGGGCAGAGAGGGGGCTGGAGCTCAGAGCACTGCTCCCGGCTCTTCCAGCCTCCTCCCCCTGCAGAGAGAGACGCCGTATATCGGCTCGGCGTGAATACCCGGCCAATATACGGTCGTCTGAATGCACCCTTAGTGAGAGGACTGCTGAAAGGATTTCCCTACAGAACAGGAAGTGACAGGCTAGATTTTAGGAGTTTTTTTTCCTAAATACACTTGGTGTCACCGTGGTCTGCTGCAGCTCAGCGGCTAGCACAGGTAAACGCCTATCACAATTGCGTCAATTTGCCCCAATATCACGTGCACTTATTATTTCATCATTCTTTACTCACATAAAACCAGAAAACGTTGCTAACATTGAATAAGACGTGAGGACAACCCGGCACGGAACACAGACCAATCTCTGAGACTTAGAAGTACGGGGTTTGTATCGAGCAGAGCGAGCCCGTATAATAATACCTCTGTGATACAGAATCGGATGGAGAACGCCACTATTGTTTTTTGTTGAATTCTGAAACCTTTTGCACAACGCCAGATGAATTATGGGTGTACAAGTATGGGCTCGGAGACTTCTATAGGCGCCACATTGCTGTTGGTGTGGAGCTGTAACAAGCTCTTCTGCAATCACCGCTGCTGCAGACGATTCTCACAGAACGCAGCCAGTTCCTTTCTGGCTGGTGGAGGCGAATCATTCCTGGGGTTGTGTGATCTTGCACAATAACAAATCCTGGGCCTCCAAGTGTTTGCATTATCATCAGCATGGCGGGAACGTTTCATCCTCCCATGCAGGAGCTTGACGCTTTTTTCCAGGTTCTAACATATTATTCCAAGTCAAATTTTATTTTGGAAGCAGATGAGATAAAACCCAACAGTGAAGCTGGCAGTGATTGATGTCTACAACCCTCTCATAGCGCACCAGTGTACGTGAGCAGCAGAAGACTCCGGGTCACTACAAGATAAGGAAAGCAAAGCTTGCATATAGGAGCAATGCCCAGGACAGGAATCTGTCCAAATCCAAGTAGAACTGTGATGGAACGGACCTTCCGTGGTGCGGTATGAGGACATACACTGAATGGCCCCTTTATTAGAGCCCTCCGCCCTTTCACGATTAGCGCTTCCCTGTACGGACATTCTCCCCATGACCCCGGAGTGCAGCATAAAATCATGTGACAAGTTTTCCGTGGATCAGTGTGAATCAGATGGGAAAATCCAGGGATCTGAGTGATTCCAACGAGGCCTGGTCATCAGCGCTAGACTAGCCGGGGTGGGGATTACACTGCAACCGCGTGGGGTTTTCTCATGCAGAGAGGTATGGAGAGTATACCGGTAATGGTATGACCGAGGAAAACACACAGCACAAGGGGGTCCTGTGGATGGAAACAACTCACTGACAAAAGGGGTCAGCAGAGGATGTCAAGAATTGTTCTGATGAACATATACTGCACAGTCAAGCAAACTGCAGTCGAATGCTGGTGCTCCCACTAACGTCTTTGAACATAGCGCTCGTCTTTCGTTAGCACAGATGGGATATAACAGCAGATGACCAGTACCAGCTCTATTGCTGTTTAAGAACAAAGATGAGACTCCAGTGGGCAAGGGAGCGTAAAAATTGGATCAATGAGCAATGCAAAAGCATCGCGTGGTCAGGCGAATCCATACTTGTGTTGCATCATGCGCATGACAGGGTCAGAGTCTGGTGCTATGCAATGATGAACCTCCATATCTAATTGGCAGCAACTACAAGAAGCCGTCCACATGGGCCAATATTCTGGCAGAACAATTTAAGCATCTAGTGAGATCTACGAATTGTTGCAGTTGTGATGGTCAAAAGAGGTCCAACACTCTACTAGATGGGGGTCTCTAATAAAGTGGTCTCTCAGCGTACAGCACAGTTGGTAGCATCGGTGGGGGTACAATTTGTGTCACATGCAGGCATGGGGCTACACTGGCCCAGGACCAGGCACATTCTTCTGGTTTATCGGCTGGTGAGTGCTCCATCATTCCTACATGTTTATATCTATGAGAGCAGAAAAGTATCTAAACAATGGTTGTAGAAATGTAACATTAGCATCACGTGAGCGGCCCGGGGAGGCCTGCAGAAAGTTCTCTCCGATTCTGTTATGACATAGACTTCATAGCACGATGCTTTAACAAATGGCCAGAGATGTGGGGAGATGCGAGCACAAATGGAACCAGTCAAAAAAGAAAGATAGCCACTTAACCCTTTCCAATTCACTGTCTGACGTCTTCCTACATTCTGATTGAAGCTCCAATGTCAGAAGACATCCAACAGGGTATTGTTACCATCTATTGCCAGCCACTCCGCTGTCATAGCCTCTCTGGCGCACACATACTGGCTTTAGCCAGCAGATGGCACCGTTGTATAACAGCAAAAAGAGAAAGCCTTTTAGGAAACTGCGAATCGAAAATTGGATTGGAAAGGGTTAAATTGCACCTCCATATGATGGAATCAGAGAGCTACAAGCACGTGCTGTGCATTCTGGTGCTGACCAACGCCACAATCCACATGTGTAACAATTGGATTTCGATGCAGATTTCATCCCTTTTATTTGGAGAGATGAAATCCACTGTGAAAATACTCAGCAAAAATTGGTATGCTGCAGATTTACAATCCGCAGTGCAAATTAATTTAAGCTGCAGACTCTGCACTGTGTGGATGGGGTTTCTAGAACTCTTACCCACACTGTCTATACTGTAATACGCAATCAAATGTCATAGTCAGCTAAGCCCTAACCAGTCCAGGCACTTGGTTTCCTCAAGCACACCTGATGCAATTAATGCAGTCCCTGACTAGTTGTATCAGGTGTGTTTGAGACCACAGCTAATTTACAACTGTGTGCTTTTATAACAGATTCTATGCAAGGAGTTAAATAATTCCGAAATCGCAGTATTCATTATAGGTGGCATTTTGTGATAAATTTGGAGAAACCACTTGTTATATTATATTTAAATTGTTCTTCAACTGTATTTGTGTTTATTAGCCAAATTTACAAACTGATTGGCAAGGGAGACTGAATAATTCTGATTGCAACTGTATGTCTCCTATAGACTGCACGCCGAAGAGGAGTTCCTGCTCCCCTACGTTTCACACAATGAAGTGAAAGCAGCAGCATGGAGGACATTATGCAGCAGTACTGAGCAGTGTAGCTGTGAATTAAGCATATAGATAAAATAAAACACTTACAGGACAGCAGCAAGAGCTCTGTGTGTCTCTCTCATTGTAGCTGCTCCCTCCTCCTTCGCCCCCTCCCCTCTCCTACAGAGTCCTACAAAACTCGCACCTTTTCTTGCTGGTTCAGTGTCTGCATAGTTTGTTCTGGAGAACCCTATTCTAGAAAGTGCTGTCTTTACACTAAGCAATATAACAGTGATCTGTTGTAAGAAAGACTAACTAGTCTGCCGCATTTTAGGGTCTTAGCTGGATGTGACAACAAGCTTGTTTCTAATGAAACTAATAGAATAGTGATTGCAGCTCTGGAGAACAGAAGCCGTAACTGAGGATCAACATAAAATATGAAGTGATCCAACATTTGTGTGTATATCTACATGTGTCAAGTGGTGTTCAAGGGTTAAATACACCCTATTGCCTAAATAAGCAATTTTACGCCGACAAGTTCACTTTCCTCTCGGCTGTCATATCTAGCCTTCCCTTCCGTGACAGTCAAATTACAATGGCAGATACACAACTTGCTTTCAGAACCTGGTCGGGAAACTTGTAATTACACATGTCACAATGTGGCGTTTACAATTTTGCAGCAATGTGAATGGTCTTATTTCTTGCAGCCTTTTATGGCTCTCATATCCAAATGAAATGCAGATGGAGGAGAGTGCAGAGGACCACACAGTCTTACACCCATCGTCACAGGAAAGCTCTGAGTGGCCCCATGTCTTTGGACTATGTTCAACAATGACCTGACGCCAATGTGCTCAGGGAGTGACTGCTACCAGAAATCTACATCCAGTCTTATCAGAAACCCATGCGATGCTTTACAGGTTTGGACAATCAAGCGTGTTTTACTGCTTGACGTGTTCATGTGCTGATGTGAAAATGACATACTTAACATATGAACGCCGTTTCAATGAGATTCTCACCACATCAGACATCCGTGTGTTCTGTTTCTTCTAAACTATTTACAACAGTTTACAAGTCTGTTGACAATAAACATGTCAGACCTCCCTTACCCGCCGCGGCCTGGAAATTATTTTACCTCAGCCAGATCTAGCTCACGGTTAACACCACTTAGGATGCTTTTGACAGTTTTGGTTCATTACTTTGGGTCATTGACACTATTCTGCTGGTGGAGTCACTGTGTACATACATTACTAATCCTGTACTGATCCGGAGTTACATCCTGTATTATACTCCAGAGCTGTACTCACTATTCTGCTGGTGGAGTCACTGTTACTTATCCTGTACTGATCCTGAGTTACATCCTGTATTATACTCCAGAGCTGCACTCACTATTCTGCTGGTGGAGTCACTGTGTACATACATTACTTATCCTGTACTGATCCTGAGTTACATCCTGTATTATACTCCAGAGCTGCACTCACTATTCTGCTGGGGTAGTCACTGTGTACATACATTACTTATCCTGTACTGATCCTGAGTTACATCCTGTATTATACTCCAGAGCTGCACTCACTATTCTGCTGGTGGAGTCACTGTGTACATACATTACTCATCCTGTACTGATCCTGAGTTACATCCTGTGTTATACTCCAGAGCTGCACTCACTATTCTGCTGGTGAAGTCACTGTGTACATTAGTGATCCTGAGTTACATCCTGTATTATACTCCAGAGCTGCACTCACTATTCTGCTGGTGGAGTCACTGTGTACATACATTACTTATCCTGTACTTATCCTGAGTTACATCCTGTATTATACTCCAGAGCTGCACTCACTATTCTGCTGGTGGAGTCACTGTGTACATACATTACTTATCCTGTACTGACCCCGAGGTACATCCTTTATTATACTCCAGAGCTGCACTCACTATTCTGCTGGTGGAGTCACTGTGTACATACATTACTCATCCTGTACTGATCCTGAGTTACATCCTGTATTATACCCCAGAGCTGCACTCACTATTCTGCTGGTGGAGCCACTGTGTACATACATTACTTATCCTGTACTGATCCTGAGTTATATCCTGTGTTATACTCCAGAGCTGCACTCACTATTCTGCTGGTAGAGTCACTGTGTACATACATTACTTATCCTGTACTGATCCTGAGTTACATCCTGTATTATACTCCAGAGCTGCACTCACTATTCTGCTGGTGGAGCCACTGTGTACATACATTACTTATCCTGTACTTATCCTGAGTTACATCCTGTATTATACTCCAGAGCTGTACTCACTATTCTACTGGTGGAGTCACTGTGTACATACATTACGTATCCTGAGTTACATCCTGTATTATACTCCAGAGCTGTACTCACTATTCTGCTGGTGGAGTCACTGTGTACATACATTACTTATCCTGTACTGATCCTGAGTTATATCCTGTATTATACTCCAGAGCTGCACTCACTATTCTGCTGGTAGAGTCACTGTGTACATACATTACTTATCCTGTACTTATCCTGAGTTACATCCTGTATTATACTGCAGAGCTGCACTCACTATTCTGCAGATTTCAAACTATCAAATTCTATTTCTTGCATGGTATTGTCCATTTTCCTAGCCTAAGGGCTCATTCCCACGGCAAAATGCATAAAACACTGCGTGTATAACACCTCGTTTTACAGCCGTTTGAGTAGGCGGTGAGCCGGCTATTACTGCGTATGGCAGCGATTGTGCACTGCGCATGACAGCATATCTCACGGACGCAGTCATGCGCAGTGTGTAACTAAATTGTTTTTTAAATTTCCCCACTCTCATAGCGCATGTACAGCGTTCAATGCACAACCCATAGAGAACAATAGGGCTGTACGTATGTTACACGCGGTAAAATAGTACATGCTGGATTCTCTTTAGCGTGCGTATTACACGCAATGAATATTGCAAGTGTGAATGGATCAATGAAAATCAATGTGCTTTCACTGACTCCATTCACCGCGGATTACGATAAACTTGTATTTTATGGCTAGATAAGAGACAACATATATGTAGCGTGGGATTAACATGTCGGAGGATCGAAAGGTGGCTGCCAGGCATAGCTAAGGTTGTATGAGTGGCACAGATGGCAGCTAGGAGGGGCTCCGCAGATTTACGCAAGCATGTCCCCCCCACTCACTGACTAGTAGTCACACTTATGAAGGGAAGTCATTCGCTGGTATCAGTTTGTAGGACATGATAAGGACTGCGAGGAGACAGGAGTGATGCTCAAACAGGTCGCACAACACTTTGCTCCATATCACTCCTCCTATAATTTAGCAGTCATGTCCCAACAAGTTCATCGCTAACACATTACATAAGGTCAAAGGCACAGATAGGAAACCGGACTGCAGGAGATAAAAAAATAAGATACCACTTAAAGGGGTTGTCCAGCTGCAAACTGACCGCAGCATAGGCCATTAAATAGTAGATCAGTGGACCCCTGCCAAGAAGCTGTTCTTTGGGCCCTTGCACTCATGCACTGAACTGATTCTACAGGAAGCAGACAGCTCCATTCCAACTACAGTGGCCATGTTTGGTATTGCCTGGATGACAACAACATATGTCTATCTTTAAAAAAAATGCCCAAAGTTGAAATATCTGTGGTCATTTCTGAAGATCTCTTTAGAGGTCAGAGCTCTGTTTTTCTGATGCGGAGCTCCAGATCTCCTGTATGCGTAAAGATTGAAATGATAAAGAGATGGCTTCTTGCATCCACCACTAGGGGGAGCTCACTGTATACAGTATTATTGAGTTCAATGCATAGTTAAAATAAAGACAAGTCCCTGTTATGGTGGCTGCAGGTACGCAACATTTAGTTTTTAACTCTATGACTGAGCGAGGGATTGGGAGGTCTGACCGCCATAAAAATATATTAAATAATTTAAATATTAGAGAATTTTCAATCGAAAAATGACACATTAATAAAAAGGTTTAGATTTCTCTGAAGCTTCTACTTTTCTGGAGTCCTGAAGAGCAAATCTTCCTAGTCATATCATACAAATCCTGCCCCGTACTGCTGCATAACTAGACAGATTTGTCATTAAAGGTCACTGAGCCTTTACCAAACTGTATATAGATCTATAGTACAAGCAAGTATAAGAATGTAATCCCAGTATAGAAAAGGTGTCTTCACTTATCAGGCTCCTTTCCTCTTCCCCTTCCCTCCTAATATGTTCAGACAATGTAAAAAACGGCTACAATCTGTTTTTGTAACCAAGAAGGACTGACAGGTCCGATTACATGATGCCCATAGATGTCTATGGAGAGAGTGAAAAAGGAGAGAAACTCATAGGACACTGCTGCAACTAATAGTGTTTTTCTGTCTCACGGCTAATGAAATCACAATCACTACTGTAAAATATCCTCCATGATGCAGTTACTTCTGAGGCTATGCTAGAGGAGAGCAGGATCTCTTCTTCTCTGTGTGTGCAGTGTATGGAGACATCACAGCAGTAGTCTACAGCACCAGCTCAGAGATAGAGAAGAAGATATGCTGCTCCCCTGTGTGTTAAGTGTATGAAGATATCTTAGCAGCTAGTCTATACCTATCAGCTCTGAGGCAGGGTAGAAGAGACCCTGCTTTCCTATGTGTGCAACATATGGAGACATCATACCAGCAATCTTTATCCACAAGAGATCATGCTTCCCTACAGTATGTGTGCAGTGTCCCGAGACATTGTAGCAGCAGTCCACACCCTCCAGCTCAGAGAGATGGAGAAGAGATCCTGTTCTTCTATGAGTGCAGTGTATGGAGACATCACAGCAGCTAATCTACACCCACCGGCTCAGAGATGGAGAAGAGATCCTGGTCTTCTATGTGTGCAGTGTATGGAGACATCACAGCAGCAGTCTACACCCACCGGCTCAGAGATGGAGAACAGATCCTGCTCTCCTATGTGTGCAGTGTATATAGACATCACAGCAGCAGTCTACACCCACCGGCTCAGAGATGGAGAAGAGATCCTGCTCTCCTATGTGTGCAGTGTATGTAGACATCACAGCAGCTAATCTAGACCTACCAGCTCAGAGATATAAGAGATCCTTCTCTCCTGTGTGTGCAGTGTATGGCGAGATCACAGAAGCAATCTACAACCACCAGCTCAGAGATATAAGAGATCCTGTGCTCCTATGTAAAGAGAGCATGGGGACCTCATAGCAGAAGTCTACACCGACCTGCTCAGAGACTAGTGAAAATTAGAAATGGAGCTTTAGAGAAGGGGAAATTGGTGATAAACACAAAATACAAATCATATAATGGCCAGAAATAGTGTAATAGTACATTCACACAATGGAACCCAATCAAGAATTTTCCGCACAGATTTCTCCTTAAAACAACAGCTAAGCATGTTTCTGCCATACACCTGCATGCAGACTTAGCCATGTTCATGTGCAAAATACAAATGCGAAACTTCCAGCAAACTTGTCTGAAATTCCACATACAAATTTTGCCCATTTACAGGGTTAAATCCGCAGATTTTCGCCATTGTGTTAGAGACAGAAATTTCCGTATACACAAGGCAGTTTATCCTAAAAAGTCATCTGAATTGACAGGTACATTTTAAAAAGGATGGTCCACTTCTGAACTACTGATGACCTATCATTAGGATACTTCATCAACAGTTGATGGGCAGGGGTCCACCCACCAGCTCAGGGAAGACTGAGAATTACAGATGGAGTCTGCAGAGTAAAAAAAAATGGTGAAAAATGCAGGATGCAAGTTACAATGGCCAGATACAGTGTTAATCCTCGTACACCTACGACAGCTTATTCTGAAAAGTCATCTAGAAAGTTAGGTCCATCTCTAAACTGTTAACTCCTCTCTGTATGCCAATTACGCCACTATATATTTTTTACAGGGCGCGGAGTACACTGCACGCTATACTGAGCAGGTGACAACAAAAGACAATGTCCGTGCTTGGAGTGGACGGATTCTAACGAGTATAACAAGGTCCTCGGGGCTTTGGTTCATCCTTAATTGGCTGCCTGGGCGGACTCTGGCTCGGCACCATTCATTATTTGTGCTCGGAGTTAGTCACACCAACAACTTGGGATGGCGCTTGTGATGCAGTCTCTCGCGGGATTTCCCTGTGGTTCTCTGCTCATTGACTTGCCTTGAGCTTTTTTGGAAGACTTGAAGCATAAAAATCTTTCTGCTTCTCGTCCAGTTTCCTGTGAATTTTGAATCCCACCTCCGGGCTGATCCTTTGGGGGGATATCTTCAAGGGCTTCACACAATAAAACCTTTCACACAAATTAATTGCGATGCTCTGCCCGTAATTGCATCCTTCTCTCTCTCTTCCCGTTTCAGACGGTGAAGATGGTTTCACTTACGTTCCCTGTGTGGTCTGTTTCAGCCGCATCCCCCGCTAAGCAGCATTTCCCCTCTGTTCATTTGGACTCTCTCCACTCTTTTTGTCATGCGATTTTCCCTTCTCTTGCCTGTAGAACTGGCATGACGCGTATTAACCCATCATTACCAATAAGAGCCTGCCTGAAACTGGACTTCAAATATGCATTTGCAGCTCTGGGATGGGATGAGGCCACTTTCCCACTGCTGATGAACCACAAGTAACAGTCCAACCACATGGCTTGGCTGGTAGACATGCTGGCATTTGCAGTTCCTCCCTCTGCCAGTGTACCTCCTGATCAGCCAGGTTGGATGAAGAATATAGTACTTTCTTTCCAACTGTGGTACGTAAAAATAGCTCCAGTATGATGTAGCTTCTATTAATTATTCGCAGAGCCGCGGATTCTTCGGCATTGTTGTTACCCACAACAGAGCAAGCTGGCGTTTTATACAGGGACAAGAGGGCGAATTCACATGGTCATGGATAAGGCTGAAACCTCATGCTGCAAGGCGGCTCTATTCTGCTACTTTTGTGGCTCAAGTTTGAAGATAGAAGTATGAAATATTAGGCAATTGCATAATGTGCAATTCCATAATCTACTTTCATTAGCTTAAACCCCCACTCACCCTGAAGCAGCAGCAGAGAGGTCCTATCCCTGCAGCCTTCCTCCTGCACGTCATCAACAGGCTACAGTTTGTCCTATGGCCTCGGATTGATAGAACTAGTAAAAACAAATTGCATGTGTCCCATTCTTGTCCAATTTTCGAACAAGTGTAACGCACATGTAAATGAGCCAAGTTCAGCACATCAGATGTGCCCACGGATGGGATGTCTGAATGCTGTCTGATGCAAATTGTGCCCAAGAAGGTTTTAAAAGTTGCACTTTTGAAAGTGTAACTTTAAAAAAACCAGTGCGCATGGACTTAGTGGAATTTATGGACTACTAGAGAACGCAGGAATATCATTCAGTTATATAACCAAATGTCTGTTATTCCCAACACATAATCCGGAATGCCTGATAATCCAGCACCTATTTCCAGAACAGAATATCTGCCTCTAAAACCATGGCGGAAATCTGCGGATTTAGCCCTGTAAATGGGCAAAATTTGCATATGGAATTTCAAGCATGTTTGCTGGAAATTCCGCATTCGGATTTTGCCCATGAACATGGGTAAATCTGCATGTAAGTGTATGGCAGAAAGATGTTAAGCTGTTGTTTTAAGGAGAAATCTGTGTGGTTAGGGGGTGTGGCTTTGGTGAGGTTAGGGGGTGTGGCTATGGTGTGGCTTATTAAGACATATGATCTTTACCTCCATCATTATAAAAAGGACAGGGCTGCTTAAAAAAAAAAACACACAGGGAAGAGCGCTGCATGGGCTATTGATATACATTATATTTAAAATTACCATGCTGCGGAGTTAAATCCCGCACCTCGTGTCAGTGTCCACACGGGTTTTGTAAAGATTGTTTCCACACTGTGTGGAGGATTTTCAAAATCTCATCCACTGTGCTGCTACAGCTACTATAAATTCCACAACTAATCCGCCCCGTGTAGTAATATTGTTCCTCCCCACGTTGGTGGCCCCAGTAGTAGTAGCGACCCTCTTTATTGCTGGCCCCAGTAGTAATAGCGACCCCCTATATTGGTAGCCCCACTAGTAATAGTGACCCTCTATATTGCTGTCCCCAGAAGTAATAGCGAGCCAGATATTAGCCCCGGTAGTAATGGTGACCCCAGTAGTAATAGCGAACCCGATATTAGCCGCGGTAGTAATGGTGACCCCACAGTGGCCCCGATAGTAATAGGTGACCCCTTTTACGGCCCCAGTAGTAATGGTGACCCCCCACAGTGGCTTCAGTAGTAATTATTGCGGCCCCAGTAGTAATAGGTGACCCCTTGTGCAGCCCCAGTAGTTATCGCGCCCCTCACTTGGTGCGCTCCTCACTGTGTCCTGGACGCAAGCTCTGTCCCTGACAGCTGCATTCCCTGCTTGGTGCGATCTGCAGGACAGTTCTCCAGGTGATGCTGTGCTCCCTGACCGACTGCCACGCGAGGACACCGCCGCGGCGCTTTGCTGCCCACAGCCGATGAGTGAGATCTCGGTGCTGGACGGCACTTGGGAGGTGAGAAGAATCAGCCAATCAGAAGAGGGGGGGGGGGGGGGGTGACCCACTATCAATACGGCTGCATTATGTTGCCACCCCTAACTTCCGGTAGCGACAAAATACAGGTATTCTTGTAGCTTGTCACCACCAGCAGAATGGGTGGAGAGCTAGTGATAGGCTGTATCCGCCCAGTTTACGCCCACACACTGCTGATTGGCTGTGTGCAGCCAGGCGCTCAAAGGTCCTAGCAGCGTGGGGATTTACTTCCTGCTGGGATGGCAGATTAGGGTTAGGGGTTGTTTCAGTGTTAGGGATTACATTAGTAGCTGTTAATACTTTCATGTCAGAGCCGGCTTCATGAACATGAAAGCATTTACAGCTAATAATACAACCCCAACACTGAAACAAACCCTCACCCTAACCCCCCCTATGCCAGGCATCCTGCCACCCAGCGCTGTCCCTGGAGTTTTCTTGCACTGTACCCGCTTCCCCTCCAGCCTCCCTGTCCCCCTCCTGCCCTTCCTCACGCACTCTCACCCAGCGCTGTGCTGGCGCCGCAGCTCCCCCGCTCATGCTGTGTCCACGCTCCTTTGCAGCCTTCCGCACAGCCTCCCCATCCCCCTCCCTCCCTGTGACCCGATGCTGTGCTGCCACGGACGCTCCCCTGCTCCCTCAGTGTCCGCCGCCGCTGCCCAGTGCAGGGAGACCGCTAGGGAAGCCGCTCTGCTGCCGCTGCCCAGTACAGGGAGGCTGCCGCCAGGGAAAACGCTCTTAGTGACTGCCAGGACCTGTGAGGGGTGGCGTGGCTGGTCTGTCAAGCAGCCTGCATCTTGTCACCATGCACACTTCCGGTGGTGACAAGATACAAGAATACAACAGTACCAATGACGTGATTTCCAGCCAGAGAGACGCGGCACCCCGGTTGGGAATCACTGATCTATGAGGTCCCATTGGTGCTGGTTGCTCTATGTTCACACTCACGTTGAGGCATGGTTGTTCTGTTCGGTCATGAGAGCAGTAAGATGGACCGCAGCCAATGATGGATCAGTGCTATGACGGATACAAATGGCCCCCAAGGCCATCTGACTATCAGGCCCAGTTCACACAGCGGAATCACATGGGGATTTTTCCAAATGGATTCTGTCACTAAAATCTACGGCTAAGCCACTTATTTCTATCACATATGTCGTGGATCCACACGCAGATTTACCTGTGAGTGGGCCAAACTGGTTTGTAGAATTTCTGATGCGGATGCACATTAAGAAGTGACATGCCACGACTTAATACGGATCTGCAGAAAAGCACATTGGAAATTCCACACACGGATTTTGCCCATTTACAGGGCTAAATCTGTGGCAAAAAGGGCAGCGGAAATTCATGATTTAGCCCAGGATTTCTGCCATGGTTTTTTAGAGATGGAATTATGCTGAATAATCGGTGTTGGATTCCGCCGTGCACACAAACCCCAATGGAGTCCATCCAGCTTCCCTTATGCCGTTCAAGGCAAAGCAGTGCAGTATGATGCGCTATTTTATTTGGGATTTTGCCACCCTGTATATATCATCATCTGTCAAGTTTGCTGACACAGGAGACACTGTGTATTAGTTTTACCATATGCTAAAGATTAACAGAAAATGTGATTGTTCTCAGCAAGAGAAACCAAGTAATCTTGTAGATATGATAGCTTTTAATGGCTAACAAAAGTACATGGTATTATGGCGAGCTTCCCAATCTCTAAAGGGTCTTCCTCAGGCTTAATGAAATAGATCTGAAGAGGCATACATTTACATTACCACATACTTATGACAAGGCACAGACATGATGTGATTAACTTGCATTTAATTTTTTTTTTTTTTACCAGAACAGGATGAGTAAAGAAATAAAAAAACTACTCATCTTGTTCTGGTAAAAAAAATAAAATAAATAAATGCAAATTAATCACATCATGTCTGTGTCTTGTATGTATATATTTATGTATGCCTCTTTGGATCTATTTCACATCATGTCTGTGTCTTGTATGTATATATTTATGTATGCCTCTCCGGATCTATTTCATTAAGCCTGAGGAAGACCCCTGCGGTGATTGGGAAGCTCGCTATAACATCAGGTATTTTTGTTAGCCATTAAAAGGCATCATATCTACAGGATTACTTGGCTTCTGTTGCTGAGAACAATCACATTTTGCTCCACTAGCTAACATGGTACTAAACTTTTTTCAAAGACCAACGTAAAATGATGTCCAACGACTGAGCCCCTTCGACCAATAGGATAATTAAACTCCTGCTGCAAAGAGTTTGGGGTGAGATTAGCTGTAGCTTTTCAGGAGCCTTGCAGAGGTTGAGCGCTCCTGTCATTCCTCTTCACGGTTCACTGCAATGTTAGTAAATACAGATGGAAGGAGCCGTTCACTCCGATTCATCCATAAGAGTGATGTATGGATGTCACAGGAGACAGAACGTCAACTCCACATGAGAAGAGAACATGCAGACGTCTGGCCGGCTCCAGGATATACGGGGATTTCTGTTTCATCATATTTAAGTTATTGTTAATGTGATGCAAAGTTTTTTCGGTATTGATTTCTTCTTGTTTCAACATATCTGCTTGCTGTCAGTCAATAGAAACTTTCATTGTCCTCTCCTTGGCCGTGGCCATTGGACTTAATATACAAATGCTTGGATGGCTACAGTAATCGTGAAATGCATGTTCATCACATGACCTGAATAGATTTGCATCCACTGTCAGGAAACCATAAAGGATAGCAAGCAGAGATCTTGAAGACCATGAGGAATCGATGCAGGAAGCAGACTGCAAAATTCTCCTTTTCATGCAATATGGACAGCGCTGCCTGCTTCCAGCTCTATCAGCTCTGATGGCAGGGATCCTGACCGGCAGACCCCGCCAATCAGGCAGCAGTAGGTAAGTCCTGGTAGACCTTATTAATTTAACCCCTTTCATACCAGAAAATGCCGACTGCTGACCTGCGGCGAGCTGTCCACAACCCAGAGATGAGCCAACAGCCGTCTGGTTGCTATGTACACACTATCTCTTTGCTGTGGTTGTCCAGGAAAAAAGGCCCTAGCAACCAGTCTGTCTTCAGTAACTCAACTCAGGACTGAAAATAGTCAAGGCGGCTTGTCAGGACTTTAATTTTTATTTTAATAAAAAGGAGTTCTCCAGTACTAATCAATTGATGACTGATGGTCATCGACAGTTGATCAATAGGGATCCACAACTCGGGAGCCCTGCTGACCAGCTCATAGAAGAGGCCGCAGCACTTGGGTGAGCACTGTGGCCTCTTCTCAGGCCTATCACATCCATGAGTCACATGGCCCGAGAGCAGTTCAGTCCCAATCAAGGCGGACAGGTCAGAAAACACTTATAAGGCCATTCATACTCCTCTGGGTAATATGCAAATAAGGGAAATGGAACAATACCTCTGCAGTGCTGCCTATTGAATGGCAGCATTCCTTCCAATCAATGCTTGACCCTTTATACAAGCCTTGTAACAATGACTGGGAATTGAAAGCCAAGCCAGCATCCATACACAGACAGCTGTTTTGGAGGGTTTACCCCTCAACCTACTACACACTGATGAGGGGCAAACCCCCCGAAACAGCTGTTTGTGTATGGATTCTGGCTTGGCTTTCAATTCCTGGACATTCCCTTATTTGCAGAAGTCAGACAGAACTGGTTATAGTCCATGAGATCCGCCAGGCACCGCTTGTATCCATCAAATTCTAGTTATTCCATATCGGATATTCCCCTTGTCTGCTCCCAAAATGCAGCAGCAAAACAGTAATCTGATCGCTGGTGTGAACCCTTACAAATTGAAAGACCAGAAAGATTAGGCAGAGTACTCCTTTAAGATTGCTCAGAGACTTGTCGCTGCAGGGCACATACCGTCAGCGGCGAGCCGCACGATGGCACTGCAGATGTGACAAATGTGGTCCTACTGTCTTATATTAACAGTTCTGCACATCAAAGCATATGAGACTTTACACCGCAGCAGCACCATGTAATAAAGGCTTCATAGTCTTTTATGTAGAAACCATAGAGAAAGAGTGTACCCCAGCGCATGGTATGCAAATAATTTACAATGTCCCACTTATTCCAAATGGGGAACTCCAGCGAAGTGCAAAGAATGATGGAAACCATCCACATTAAGGACAACAAACTATACAACTGATAATATGGCGGTGAGGCATTTGCAGGACACAAAGAGAATGGCGACCTCCGTAAACTGATCGAGGGAGTTCTGAATAGAGGAGCAAGTGACTGTGGAGCTGCAAAGTCAGTCATTAAAGAGGTAGTCTACATAACAGTTGTGCTACTAGTATCAAACGGACATCATGCAGGGGTCCCTGACTTGGAGGGCCTCACTCTGAAACAGCGAGTCCGTAAAAAATATCACGCATCTTGGCGGGCTTTACCTGAAGGACCATCATACGATATTGCGCTTTCCAAGTAGCTGATGATGCAAAGGAAATGCATAGCTGAAGGCAGCTTCCCTGCAAAATTGGTTGTTGGCTGCGGATGTGAGAACCTACATCACCTATATGAAAATGTGGCATCTTTATTAGTATGGCCTTACTGCTACATTCTAAAACCATGTCCTGTTGTAGATTATAAACTTTAGTAACAATCAGCGACGGTAACAATCCAGCAATATAATTCGCTCTTCTCAAAGAACCAGAAAAGGGAACAGATAAGACTAACTGTCAAAAATGAAAAGCTTCCTGTCGAGAAACAAATGGGCGATAAAAGTTGGAAAATTTGCGCCAACAACTTCTTTAAAGTGCATAAATCTGCATGCCGGGACAGCCCTAGTATAAAGCACGTGTACTCCATCATACCCCAAGTCACATTCTCCCATCATACACACTGCTAAGGTTGGGGCCGCTACGTAATTAGGTTCTGCAATTAGCAATTCTCCATCAAAAAGCAATTTTTACCAAGGCATTGTTACTAGATGTTGAATGTAAGAAAAACTTCAAAACTGCTACCAAGCCCCCCCCCCCATCCTTCTGTCTTTATCCTGCCACCAAATCGGTTTTAGTTAAGTCGAGTGACTGGTTGCTAGGGAACCGCTGTCTGACAACCCAGCAGAAAATGCTCTGGTTGTGAGGCAATCATTTCCATAGTAACCAGGCTCCACAGTGCCAATCCAAGACTTGAAGAGAAGCAGCCGGCAGATCTATAATCTCACAGGTTCTACTACAGAGGAAAACACATTTTAGATAATAATTTGTTTAATTAATATTTCTGCTTTTACTGCTTATGTGTAGTATCACACTACAAAAAATGTAATTACTTTGTAAATGCATTACTCATCCACAATGACCCATATTATACTCCAGAGCTGAACTCACTATTCTGCTGGTGGAGTCACTGTGTACATACATTACTTATCCTATACTGATCCTGAGTTACATCCTGTATTATACTCCAGAGCTGCACTCACTATTCTGCTGGTGAAGTCACTGTGTACATACATTACTTATCCTGTACTGATCCTGAGTTACATCCTGTATTATACTCCAGAGCTGCACTCACTATTCTGCTGGTGGAGTCACTGTGTACATACATTACTTATCCTATACTCATCCTGAGTTACATCCTGTATTATACTCCAGAGCAGCACTCACTATTCTGCAGGTGGAGTCACTGTGTACATACATTACTTATCCTGTACTGATCCTGAGTTACATCAAGCATTATACTCCAGAGCTGCACTCACTATTCTGCTGGTGGAGTCACTGTGTACATACATTACTTATTCTGTACTGATCCTGAGTTATATCCTGTATTATATGCCAGACCTTATATGCCCGGGATTAGCCAGCCAGGTGGACGAGATTTCGCAGAAATCTTGTCCACACGGGACGGCAAATCTGCTGCGGCTAAGCCGGCAGAAGCTGCGCGCTGGGAGCGCCGGCCGCAGCGGAAGAGCGAGTGGCCGGGCCGCTTCAAAACCGCCGTGGGTTTTGAAGCAGCGGTTCTTTCCAGCGGAAATCTCACGGTTTTTCGCTGTGGCCAAACCGCGGGATTTCCGTCAGGAATTCGCCCAATGAGAACCCAGCCTTATACACCAGAGCTGCACTCACTATTCTGCTGGTGGAGTCACTGTGTGCATACATTACTAATCCTGCACTGATCCTGAGTTACATCCTGTATTATACTCCAGAGCTGCACTCACTATTCTGCTGGTGAAGTCACAGTCTACATACATTACTTATCTTGTACTGATCCTGAGTTACATCCTGTATTATACTCCAGAGCTGCACTCACTATTCTGCTGGTGGAGTCACTGTGTACATACATTACTTATCCTGTACTGATCCTGAGTTACATCCGGTATTATACTCCAGAGCTGCACTCACTATTCTGCTGGTGAAGTCACTGTGTACATACATTACTTATCCTGACTCCCAGCAGAATAGTGAGTGCAGCTCTGGAATAGAATATAGGATAAGTAATATATGGGCATATTAAATTTGCTTTCTATACTTATTGTCAAAAAAATCAAGCACCTAGAAGAAGTTGTTAGAGGAATGAAACTTTAATGTTGATGTAATCACAATCAAATAATATCAGAGCAAAAGGATCATTCATTGCAGAAAACTGACCCCTTGAAGGGAGGATCTACTACCCGGTTGTATCGCCTCTAGCTTGGATACAAGATGTGATACGCGCCGGCATGGAGGCTCTAGTACCCTGTTGTACCACCTCTAGCTTGGATACAAGATGTGATACGGGCGGGTATGGAGGCTCTAGTATCTTGTTGGGCCGCCTGTAGCTTGGATGTAAGATTTGATATGGGCGGGCATGAAACTCTACTACTCTGTTGGCCGCCTCTATCTTGGATACAAGATGTGATACAGGCAGGCATGGAGGCTCTAGTACCCTATTGTACCACCTCTAGCTTGGATACAAGATGTGATATGGGGGGCATGGAGGCACTAGTACCCTGTTGTACCGCTTATAGCTTGGATACAAGATGTGATACGGGCGGGCATGGAGGTTGTAGTATCTTCTTGTACCACCTCTAGCTTGGATACAAAATGTGATATGGGAGGCATCGAGGCACTAGTACCCTGTTGTACTGCCTCTAGATTGGATACAAGATGTGATACGGGCGGGCATGGAGGCTGTAGTATCTTCTTGTACCACCTCTAGCTTGGATACAAGATGTGATACGGGCGGGCATGGAGGCTCTAGTACCCTGTTGTACCGCCTCTAGCTTGGATACAAGTTGCGATACAGGTGGCATGTAGGCTTTAGTACCCTGTTGTATATCGCCTCTAGCTTGGACACAAGATGTGATACGGGCAGGCATGTAAGTATACATGTTCTGTATGGTATCCTGCAGCATATCGCTCCACATTTGCTGTAACTGAGCCTCTAGATCGTGCAAACTCATAGGCTGTGGAAGATGGTGTCCCAGATGCCCCCATACATGTTCTACTGGTGATAAATCTGGCGACCGGGCAGCCATGGAAGTGTGACAATGTTGTGGGGGCTTCCCTTGCCCCCCTTGTGAGTGCGGCCGAGCATTATCCTGCTGGAAGCCACCATGAGAGGAACACATGTGGCTGCAGGATGTCCTGAACATATCGCTGAGCTGTCATTGTTCCTCGTACCACTAGTAGGGGGGACCGACTGTTGTATGTGATGCCCTCCAGACCATCACGCCAGCAGGGGGCAGTGTGCCGCTCCACAGCAAAGGCAGGATTAAGGCGCTCACCCTGAGGTCTCCAGACATGAAAACGGCTGTTGTCAGTGCCCAAACTAAACCTGGATTCCTTGCTGAAGACAACCCGGTTCCACTCCGTAGAGTCCAGTTTCATCGCTCACAACACTACTGCAAAATCAGGCAACGGTGGGTGCCAAAGACAGTACATGTAATGGATGCCGTGAGATTAAATGTCCTTCAGCCAACTGCCTGGAAATGGTTCAGACAGACACAGGGGTGTAACGATGGTGGACAATGAACAATTGGAGTGGCTCATGCTGGTCGGATGATCAGATGCTCCTCTCTACTGGTGGTCTGTCGGGGGGTCCTGAGCTCGGTCGCCTTGTGTGCCCTCACGCATCCACTGGTCCCAACACCCCCTAACTGTCTGGTCAAAACGGCCTGGTGCGGGACAATTCATCGATACAACCATCCAGCTTCTCACATCCCAATAATGCGCCCCTCTCAGACTCTGGTAACGGGGTGACATCTCTTCTCTGCGTCGTAGAGGCGTCTAGTGGTCAACAAGCTCTACACAAGCAGAAGAAGCGGCCACTACACACAAGGAGCCTCCGAGAGCCTTTTTATAGGCCATGGGGGGGGGGAACCACTTTTAGGGTCTCAGGTGGCAAGATCGTTCATCTAATCACCACAACTCTCATCATTCCCATATCTGCCTGAGATGGAACTGCATGCCCAGTTTTGCAGCAGAACGACAACTTCTTCTAGGGGAGCGATTTTTTATTTTTGCAAAGAGTGTATGTAGTGTAATTTCCTATGTAAATTGTAAACATTAATTCTTACAAATTGCCAAGCGTCATGAGATTTGCATATTGATTTGAAGGCTCTACTAGCTACATATGGCAAGAGTATAGTAATAAGGAACAGTAAATGTCCTGTGTTCGTGAAATGATATAAGCCAAGGACACGTTAGAGGTTGCCATGCACCACCGACACAGACGGACCGTACACAGCAGCATGCGGCATGCAGAGATTAATAACCTGGAGGCATAGGCTCGGAGGATATGAGAGCAAGTTAGAGACAACAGCTCCTCCCCGTTGTCACTGAGACTGGTGAAGCAATGCTGCAGCGTGGAGCAGTGAGAGGGAGGAAAATACAGTTTGTCCAGGACATATAAGTATCTCCGCAAGTGGCGGCAGGCAGAACTGAAAGACAAGTGGGAATGAGAGAGAGGGAGGGAGGGGAGAAAAGGGAAATTTTCCTTTGAGAAATCGGATCATGTTATTTTTAACAATGAAAGAGGTTCTTGTGTCTGCAAGCCTCAGATGCGGATAATTGGCACAGGCAGAACATTAAAGCGGCATTTCATGTGAGCAGGAGACATTTTCAATTCAATGCTTTGAGAATGAGCATGCAGTACCATGCAATTATCTCGGGATTCAGTTCCAGGCTCTACCTACAGAAAGTAACACGGGCTGAAGGAGTGACTGTCTGCCCTGCTCATATAGGAAGCAACGGGCACTTAAAGGGGTTGTAAGAGCAACGGGCCAGAAACTGCGCCACTCTAGTCCGTGGGCTGCGCTGGGTACTGCATCCACTGCAAACCTGAACCCATCATCCCTTGATTAAGAATGGTTCTGTTTCTGGGGATAAGTAGCAGATTTTTCCCTTTCGTACAATCCCGTTAAGGCTATGGATATGCGGGACCGTACATGGTGGGATCACAGGGGCTCTAAAATGGACAGTTTCACATGCAGGGAGCACCCAAAAACAAAGGTTGGTTAATGCTGACATTATGATTAGGAGTTTAGGCTTACAAGGCAAAGATAACAGTTAGTCCCAGTTTAAAGGGCTTGTTCAATTGTAAACTATCCTGAGAATAGGCCGTCAAATAGTAGATTACTGGGGGTCGCTGACTGAGACCCCGACAGAGATCTGTAAAGTGCCTCAAAGTTATATGGAATTATACATTAATGCACAGAAGTGGAACTATACTTTAAAGGGGTTTCCAGCTGTAAACTACTGATGGCTTTTCCTCAGGAGAGGCCATCAGTAGCTGAATGGCCATGTCCACTACCCATAGATCAGTTGTTCGCTGGCTAATGCACTCGTGCACTGAGCAGATTTCGGCAGTAAACAGACAACTCTGTTTCTGCTGCCACTGCAGTGGTCAGGCATTGTATTACAAGCAAAGTTGCCACTGAAGTGAATGAGAACTCTGCCTGTAATACCAAGCCTGGCCACTGCAGCGGGAACAGAGCTGTCTGCTTCTTGAGTGCATCGGCCTGGCAAACAGCTGATCGGTGTGGGTTCTGAGTGGTGGATACCGCAATCTACTACTAATGGCCTGCCCTGATAATAAGCCATGAGTAGTTTACAAATAAAAGCCTCAAAGTATAGCTCCACTTTTACACAATATTCTTTGTTCAATTACATGTAATTTTTGAAGACACTCTGAATTATATTTTTCATAGAGTAGCATGTGCTGTTCATCATACACACCAAATCCTCCGCCCCCCATAAGAAGGCTTCCAGTTAGGCCACACCCACAAATGTGCTGGAATCTTCATTTGGGGCCTCTGATGCAGATCTTGCAAAAAGTGGATGAAACAGCATACTATGCTATTTCGTCCGAGAAAACGTTGAGGGACTAAACGGAAGCCGGACAAAACCCATTATTGCCAGCGTAGTCCATTTGGCGCCATTCCATTCTGTCATAGGACAGATCTAGTCGGAAAGGGATAGGACTTTCCTATTCCCATAACAGAGCAGCCAAACAATCTCCAAATGGAAACCAAGCAGAGATGTGAATGTGGCCTTAGCATTCAGAGGCCTGAAATCCTATTGGCTGAGTGCCTGCAGGGCGCATGCGCTGCGGTGGGTAGTGGGAGATGCAGGGTTTACACTGGGTACTATACGGTAATCTGATAGACAAAACATCACATTTCCCACAATGCACTTGCACCAGATTGAGCAGCATTACAGCACATCCAATTTAGTCAAATGCACGTAGTTGGGGTTTGGAAAACTCCATCCAGTGTGAAAGAGGTCTGTCCACACCGAAAGCAAAACTCCAAATCAGATCTGCGTCTCAAATCAATGGCATGCTCATTTTTGCATTTGAGGATTTTTATTGCAGGTTTTACCCCTTCTGAGTCCTCCTGCACACTGGTGGGGGTGATGTCAGGCCATGATTCACAGACCCATATCGCTCTCACAATCCATGAGAAACGCCTGGATGTGAGGCAGTTTCATGTGAAAACACCCTCACATCCCTGCGGGCGTTCCCTTCCTCCCATTGCTTTCAATGGGGGCAGCAGCAGCACCAGCCCCATTAAAAGCAATGGGAGAAGATCGCATTCCTCTGCCAATGCTGTGACAGCCACGGCAGGGGATTCCTTCATCCCTGTGGGGAGTCCCCTCTCATCACTGAACACTGACAGTGCTTTCCACGCTTTCACGGTGTTCAGGAATCCCCCTGCTGCAGCTGTCACAGTCACAGCAGATGATAGCGATCCTCTGCCATTACTTTCAATGGGTGATATCGCAAAAAGAATGGGCATGCTGTGATTTTTTTTTTCACGCAACATCATTGGAGTAAAAACATTGCAAATGAGAATGAAAACATTGAAGTTCACTGGTTTAATAATCATGTGTTTTCACTCACTCTGCATCTCATGAAAAACGCACGATTTCCTCGCCAGTGGAAAGGGGCCCTGATACACATATACTCTCCTACCAAAAGTAATTGGACACCTGAGCAAGAATCAAAAGTAGTATTTATTTCCATCTGTTATTACTTATTGGGGATCCCTTTGTCCCTAATGACATCAGATTCTGTCTGTGGTATACTTTCTACTAATGTTTAATACACTTCAGGCTGCCATTTCCCTCCATTCATCCTGCAAACATCTGGTGAGTTCTCTAAGAGGATGGATGCTGTTCATAGTTCCTGACCTAATGTTCTAGTCTGCCCCAAAGATGTTCAGTAGGGACATTTTGCTGGCAAGTCCAATCGTGGAACATCCATCTACCTCAAACCAATGTAAAACATTGTTGGATGTGTGACCAGGCACGTTGTCTTGTTGGAAGTATGGCTGACCGTTCCTAGAGTATTACCACATTGTTGGCAGCACATTATTGTCTGGAATATCAGGGTCACCTCCGTGTTCATGGTTCTTGCTAGTACAACGAACGGACTGAGACCATGCCACATAACACATCCCCAGACCATAACAGCACCTCCGCTGTACTTAACTGTTGGCACAACACACTCAGGAAAAAGGTGTTCCCCAGGCTTCTCCACAACCAGATACGTCTATCTAATGTGACGATGGAGCAGCACGATTTATCACTCAACAGAATGCTCTTGCCAGACGTTTGCAGGGTGAATGGAGGGAACTACCAGCTGAAGCTTATCAGATGTTAGTAGAAAGTATGCCACGGAGAGTATCCAATGTCATTAGACCCAAAGAAGGCCCTGCTAAGTATTAACATACGGAAATAAATACTACTTTTGATTCTTACTCAGATGTCCAATTACCTTTTGTAGAATAGTTCCACCCGCCTCTATTCACAGTAAACAGGCCGATTGCAGTTCAATTTTTATGCATGCAGAAACTAAGCGACGAACACTAAGCGAACAAATTATCGTTCGTCGGTCAGTCGCTGCATGCATTTACACTCAACGATCATTCAGATTCCCGCGATTCGCGATAATCTGAATGATGATCCGTCTTTGTAAAAGGGCCCTCAGAGATTTTTGCCAAGTTGCTCCTTTTTCGGGCAATATAGTCCTCAAATACATTTACAATTAAAGCGGATTGCCAAAGTTTAGCTGTTCTTTAACTGTATGACAGAATAGAGAAAATTATGAAATTACTAAAATTACATCAAATTTAACACCTAAAATATCAATATGAGGTGACAAAAAAATCTCAACTGTTCAGAAAGTCCTGGATTTACCCTGCCTGTCCCCAACAATGGCACGGCTCCTGTGATCTGCAGAGTAACAGGATTTTAGAATAGAAAAGGGTTAACCCTGAGGTATAAAATGTGCTGAGCGCTATGTAGCTGTGATGGGCACAGCGGTCAGCAGAGCAGGGTCTGCCGGGGAGTGCTGTGCATACTCCAGGGAACGGGATGAGTGTGGTTTGGAAGAGTCCCATCCCAAACAGCTAGTCATGAAGAGAGTCACATTTCAGATGAAAAAGCAAAGGAGAACTCTGTAACCTCGGAAGTCTTAAATAATCTGCACACACTTTCCATGAAGATCATCCGTTCTCAGAGACACAATAAAGTAAAACCTGCTGAGTATATACAAGTAACGCACTGTGCTCCTTGTGATCATCCAACATATATCTAACAGGCAGACGCAATAAATGACTGATATCAATGTACAGCGGGATCGTCATCTGTCCATAATGTGACGTCAGATAAAGACACAGGAGAGGACAAGAGCAAAGCAGGGCGCCCGAGAACAAAGCACAAGAGCAAAGCAGGGCGCCCGAGAGCAAAGCACAAGAGCAAAGCAGGGCGCCCAAGAGCAAAGGACAAGAGCAAAGCAGGGCGCCCGCGAACAAAGGACAAGAGCAGAGCAGGGCGCCCGCGAGCAAAGGACAAGAGCAAAGCAGGGCGCCCGCGAGCAAAGGACAAGAGCAAAGCAGGGCGCCCGCGAGCAAAGGACAAGAGCAAAGCAGGGCGCCCGCGAACAAAGGACAAGAGCAGAGCAGGGCGCCCGAGAGCAAAGGACAACAGCAAAGCAGGGTGCCCGAGAGCAAAGGACAAGAGCAATGCAGGGCGCCCGAGAACAAAGGACAAGAGCAGAGCAGGGCGCCCGAGAGCAAAGGACAAAAGCAAAGAAAAGCACCCGAGAGCAAAGGACAAGAGCAAAGCAGGGCGCCCGAGAGCAAAGGACATGAGCAAAGCAGGGCACCAGAGAGCAAAGCACAAGAACAAAGCAGGGCACCCGAGAGCAAAGCACAATAGCAGAGAAGGGAGCCCGAGAGCAAAGGACAAGAGCAAAGCAGGGCGCCCGAGAGCAAAGGACAAGGGCAAAGCAGGGCGCCCGAGAGGAAAGGACAAGGGCAAAGCAGGGCGCCCGAGAGGAAAGGACAAGGGCAAAGCAGGGCGCCCGAGAGGAAAGGACAAGGGCAAAGCAGGGCGCCCGAGAGGAAAGGACAAGGGCAAAGCAGGGCGCCCGAGAGGAAAGGACAAGGGCAAAGCAGGGCGCCCGAGAGGAAAGGACAAGGGCAAAGCAGGGCGCCCGAGAGGAAAGGACAAGGGCAAAGCAGGGCGCCCGAGAGGAAAGGACAAGGGCAAAGCAGGGCGCCCGAGAGGAAAGGACAAGGGCAAAGCAGGGCGCCCGAGAGGAAAGGACAAGGGCAAGGGCAAAGCAGGGCGCCCGAGAGGAAAGGACAAGGGCAAAGCAGGGCGCCCGAGAGGAAAGGACAAGGGCAAAGCAGGGCGCCCGAGAGGAAAGGACAAAGGGCAAAGCAGGGCGCCCGAGAGCAAAGGACAAAGGGCAAAGCAGGGCGCCCAAGAGCAAAGGACAAGGGCAAAGCAGGGCGCCCAAGAGCAAAGGACAAGAGCAAACCAGGGCGCCCGAGAGAAAAGCACAAGAGCAAAGAAGGGCGCCAGGAAAAGGACAGAGGAAAGGAAAGGACAGAGGAGAGAGGGTGCAAATGAGATCGGAAAAGGGAGAGGGCGCAAAAACAAACAAACAAACAAAAAAAAGAACACAAAATAGATTGTGAAAGGGCAGACAAATAAACTGAAGGTTAGAGCCAGAAAAAGATGACAAATGAAAGAAGAGAGGGTAGAATACAGGGAGATAGATAGAGGGGAGAGAGGCAGAAGTATAGAGACAGAGAAAAAGAGGCAACAGGATGACAGAGAAGGTAAGACTCAGAAGAAAGCATGCTATGCTGGTAGGAAGCTACATAGAAGCAGATTAGCGCTTGTCTGCTCTCTGTACTTTCCGCGTTGGGCTCAGTACATGACAGCTGCTGTGTTCTTACTCTGGAGCAGTCTGGGACCACTTCTGCAGGAGAGATGGATTCAGATGCACTCAGTGCATTCTGCCTTATGTATTTGGCACTGAGTAGAAGCATCCTGCTACTGAAGGTACGATGAGTAGAAAGAATACGTTTACCAGACTGACTAGTTACCATGGGATTGGGTTCTGTCCATATATCAAACTAACACTGACATGTCAATGTGCCACAAAACTAGTGTCTGTAGAGTTCAAAGGACGAACAGGAACCAAGTGGAACAGTGCAATGATCTCAAGAGCAATGATACTAATCAAGTGTTTTATTACCTGTTTCCCATGAATCTAAGTCAATATCCATCACTCTGGGGGTGGCAGTGATGAAACGGTCGCTAAGGAAATCCGTTTATAATTGTGATATTACGGCAATAATGCAATAAAATAACCTCATATATACAGCATACAGTCAAATGATAATAAAAGAGGTTTTGATCGTTACTAGATATTTACCCTCAGGTCAACCAGAAACGTGGGAGACATCTACCCTGCACAGACAATATGCAAGTCAGCTGCACACGGCAAACCCTATACGAGCCGCTTAGTCTTCCTTTCCCAATGCGAAGATGGCGGGATCTAGTTTACTGAAGGAAGTTTTTCCCAACAGTTTTTGTGGTGTACCTTAAAGATTTCACTTACCACCAATCCATAAGATAGGGGGATACAAGTCTGATTGGGTGGGTCTCACCGATGAGACCCCTACCGATCCCCAAGAACAGTTGTGTTCCTCTCTTCTTGTCACTGTGGGTTTGCTGCACCCACCCGCAGTGTTGAATGTCATGGCTGTTGCTCACATGCTGTTCCATTTATTTCAGTGGGACGGACAGAAATACCCGAGTGCTTGAACCCTGCTAAGACCGGCAGTTCCACTGAAGATGTATAGAGCGGCACTACACATGCTCGACCACAGCTCCAATAAGTCTCCTCACTGCGAGGGGTGCAGCAAGCCTACAGGGAGGACGACAGTGATCCCATGTTCTCGGGATCGGTGGGGGGGGTTTCAGACTCACCGATCAGACTCACTTATGTATAGGTGACAAAAGTGAATCTTGGTAGGATGGGAATTGCCATATAATATAGCTGTACATTTTACAGGGAACTGAACTAGCATCTGGCAAAGCGTTGGGGTTTCTACTATGTTGAACAATGGACATCAGTGCTATTTGATGGACCCTGTGATAAAAAGGTAAAGATGTAGGTCTTTTCCCAGGGCAACTATAGAAACTCTCTATAGGTGACACCAAGCTCTCCAAGCAGGAGCCATCATGTTCACCTCCAGCTTCTAGATCAGGCAACAGGTTGCAAAATGTGTTAGAGGTCGGATGAAACATCTCAAGCTGTGGAGTTTTGATTCCGACCAGTAAAGTTGCAGTAGATCTTATTCTTTTACTCTACATTCTCTCACACTATGGACCCCATTGCCATAAAGGGGTCTGTCGAATTCCACCGAGGTCTCCATTGTCTTAACTGGAAAAAGTGCTCATCAAATACATTGTGCTTTAATTCAGGATTTACAAAGGATGAGTCCCACATTCAGGACAATCATCTAATAGGCAGAGCAGTTTACAAGGAGTGCCGGTCACTCTGGAGGACCTACATAACCACGTATTACAGAGATAGTCCTTTTATTTCAACAGCAGCTGGGGGGTAATACCCAATTTCCCCTGTGGGGGCAGTGCAGGAAATGTAAACACTTACTGCCAGGATCCTCCACAGAGCACAGCTGATTGCTGGGGGACCCAAAGAATTGGGCACAACCTGTGATCTTCTTGTGATTGGTAAACACTTCTAACAAAAAGCCAAAATAGTATAGCATTAGGCCGAGTAACCCTTACTATGCCATGGCATTTAAAGGAACACTCTAGATGTAAATGAATTGTGAATTACTGCTGGGAAACAATCACAGCCCTGAACAATAGCTTTAGCTGCGAGGCTTCAAGCGTTTTTCCAGAACGAATATCTGGCCTAACAAGGGATCCGTTTGGAGATGCCTGAAAACAATGTTCTAAAACTTCGGAAAATGTTTTGCCAAACCGCAAGAATCCCTTCATTGAAAATGGTTTATTGCAAAACTATTAAATACATGGCCACCAACAATGGCTCCTCAGGAATTCCCAATAGTGGAGCTATTCTGTCCTTGGGAACAATGAATCACCGCACCACCATGGCATATAACGAGACAATAAACGAGGCTTTATGAGACATATCATAAGAGCCAAGGATGAGACCAAGAGGCTTCATGGACACTTTGAAAGAGAACAGAATGTAAATTTTGACTTGGCAAATGCTAGCTCCACTTATCCAATAGTGTAACCCGCAGTCCAGTGCCACACACCCATTACCTACCTCTAAGGCCCAGCCCTCCCGACTCATGCAGTCCAATAGTCAGGACTTTTTCTCGGTCATCCGTCCGATCCACTGATTCAGCCATCCAAGATGGCTACCAAAATTTTCTATCTAGCTAATGCACACGGCTCTGATTAGCCAGCACTGATCATGCAATCTGTACTGGCCAATCAGAGCGCAAATATAGTGGATTAGCAGTCTAATGCCACCAATGTCTTGTGGGGATTAGGCAAGTCTGAAGATTGCATTGGCCATCTTGGACAACCAAATATGGGACCGGAGACCGGCGGATTGGACGGACCACAGAAAATAGTGCAGGTAATATACCCCACCCCTTAGGTCCTGGGACGGAATTTTGTCATGAAACTAGGCAGTCCCTTTAACATTACTAATGTACTCAGCGATTCCTCATCATGATCAGTAACTCGCACCCAACTTTTATGATCCCCATTGTGCCTGGTAGACCTATTATGATGCCCACCAGATGTAGCACTGTGCTGAGTAACATGACCGGCACTTGTAACACATTGATCAGCACTATAGCCAACATGCATTGTGTATAGATCAGTACAACGCCTAGCAGAAGTAACACTAGGATGCCAAATAGTAGTAGTGATATAATGTATAACATCAGGCAGCCGGAGCTCTAAACCAGCATAAGTAGTATTATGATCAGCAATCAGTCAGCACTTTGAATGGAGAGCCGGCCACAAGCTCACAGCTGCTCCATCCAGTTCAATGGGGTTGATGAAAATGGCCAAGCACAGCATGCTATTTCCGTCAGCCTCACTGAAATGAATGGAGCAGCACTGCACATGCGTGGCCGGCTCTCCATGCACTCCAGTTGCAGCAGTGATACTATTGGGACCCCACATTCTCAGGATCAGTGAGGGTCCCAGCGGTAGGATCCCCACTGATCTGTCAGTTTTCACTCATCCAGTGGATGGGCAAACAGTTGAAAAAAACAAACAAACAAACAATGTCTTACTGGAATACCCCTCTAAGCACTTATTCACACTGGCGATTTTTACAAAAGAATGCACCTGGACAGCACATTGACTCATTACAGTCAACTGGGCTATGCAGACACGCGTTTATTTCCATGGATCGAAGGTCTGGGTAAGGGTGCATTCAGACGACCGTATATCGGCTGGGTTTTCACGCCCAGCCGATATATGGCGTGTCTCTGCAGAGGAAGCTGTAAGAGACGGGAGCAGTGCTCTGAGCTCCCGCCTCCTCTCTGCCTCTTCTCCACCCCCTCTCCGCCCGTCTGCACTAATTGCAATGAGAGCAGGTGGGACGGGGCTAAATTGTAGCAATTAGCTCCGCCCCCATCCTGCCTCTCCTCATTGAAAATAGTGCAGGGGGGTGGAGAAGAGGCAGAGAGGGGGCGGGAGCTCAGAGCACTGCTCCTGGCTCTTCCAGCTTCCTCCCCCTGCAGAGAGAGACGCCGTATATTGGCTGGGCGTGAAAACCCAGCCGATATACGGTCGTCTGAATGCAACCTAAGAGAAAAAAAATTGCAGCATGTTGTATTCTGATCTAATTTTTCAGAAGAGGGGGGCACAATGGATCATTGCTATGCAATGTTGAAAAAAAAAGTGGGCCACCTTTCCTCTGCTTGTGATTTGCAGCTAGCACTGCCTCATTCAATAAGACTACTCAGCATGTGGCCCCCCAACGCAGACTCTGCAACAAAAAGTGACATGCAAAAAAAAAATATATATATATAGGAACTCAGATTTCAATTTCACACGTTCTGCACGAAAAAAATAAAAAATAAATTAAATTAATGGGACATGAAAGCCGTGTGGATTTCTGCAACTTAGACTACCAATGCAAAGTGTGCATCCGCTAGAGTAACCATATTGGTTTATCCAGAACTGGAGAAGAGTCCCTTTAAGAGTTGCGCAATATTACTTACATGCTGGCATTATGGCTTCAAGTATCTGAGCGGTGATGCCAGGAGAATGCCACATGGCTGCTGTGGCCACTGATTGGCTGCAGAGGGTCAGGTGACAGATGTTCCTAAACAAAGACCGAAGGACTGCGGGACGGGACAGGCAAGTACCCAATACTGTTATTTTCAGGATAGGTCATCAATAGTTGACTGCTGGCACCCATGGTGATGAGCTGATCGCCCGGGCGGCTGTCAGTTTACGGGGGCCAGACGTGGTCATCGGGGTTGGAGCAGGAAGTCTAATAGTCGGCTTTGATCTCATTGAAATCAATGGAAGCGAACCTGCCTATCAGACTTCCTGCTTCAACCCTGCTGCCTTAACAGTGGCCAGGCGACCAACTGATCGACAGGGGTCCCAAGTGGCAAGTCACTGGCGATCAACTACTGATGATGTCTCCTAGTGATAAGTCATCAATAGGATTTGCCCAGGGAAATCCCTTTATCACATCTGCAGTTATACTTCAAAAAAAATGTCGGACAACCACTTTAAAGTGAATGGGAAGCTGCAGTACCATTCCAGGCCACTACGTGGGAGTACGGAGCTGTAATAATGCCGCCACATAGTGGCTCCTGCAAACAACTAGTCAGTGGGGTCCCGGACGTCAGCCCCTCACTGATCTGCTATTGATGTCCTATTCCGCAAACAAAAAGTAAAAACCATTTTAATGTTCTTGGACTCTTCTGCTGTTGAATGGAAAGAAGACATGCTGGTAACTGTAGTTCTACAATAAAAAAAAAGCCCTGTGTTGTCTAGACAGGAAAGCCCCACATTTGTGGCAGGAAACGCAGCGGGAGCAAAGAGCAAGCAGAGCAGCGAAGGGTTAACGCCGCACAGGCCGCAGACAACATGTGACACAATTGAGAAATGTTTAACGAATGTGTCTCACCACTGAATTACCTCCTATTAAAAATCTGCAGACAAGTGGGTAGAATCGCTGCGGCCTCCTTCCTGTTTTCTAGTCCTGTAACTGTATCTGCAGTCATTCTCCGCGTTCTCATTATACTCCAAAACCTGATGACAGCGCCATTTCCCAAACAGTAACAAAACAAGAACCGTCAAACGTCTCGCATGTTCTGAGAAACACGGCGCTCCCTGAGAAAGGGTCACGTCTCCGAGGGGCTGCACCGCGCCAGAGAGCGCACCGCTACACAATTACGTCTCAGGAGGATTCGCCATCAACACCTTCTGAGGAAGCCATTCATTACTTAAAGGGGAACTCCACCAAAAATATAAGATTGATGGCAGAAGCAGAGAGCACACGGTCCGTGTCGTCCAGCGTTATGGTATTAGAGCCTTTTTAGCTTTTCTTAGGCTTTATTCACAGGTTTTCGACCGAACTGCATTAACCCTTTCCAATCTAATTTGTATCCTGGTTTTCCTAGGGGGCTTACTCTTTTTCTGCGGTTATACAATGGCGCTATATGCTGGCTAAAGCCAGTACTGCATGAGGTGACACGTTGGATAGGCTCCGACAGCAGAGAGGCTGACAATATACAGTAAGAGAACCCCGACGGACGTCTTCCAACATCAGAGCTGTACAGCCTTAAGTCATAATGTCTTCAGAGGTCAGACAGTGGATTGGAAAGGGTTAAACTGAAATAGCAGATAAATAGAACACATTGATTTGAATGGGAATATTCACATTGGCGCTATTTTACTAGAACAGTCTGACTAAAAGAGCGGCATTTTGTCCTATTTTGGTCAAATATTCTGACGAGAATTGCCCACTCAAGTCAATGGGTACATTAAAAAAACGGATTGCACTTGCGAGTTTATAATGGCCTTACAGCACCTAGGGGCATTATTTGGGTCACCACCTTGTGTTTAGTTTTTTTGTTTACATGCGTGAAAAATGAATGCAAAATGGATGGCAATTGCGCGTGAAAAATCGCAAAAATGCACGAAAGATCTAACCTTTTTTACGGATCGCAATCGTCCCTGTGAAGACAGCCTTGGGCTAACTGCAGACGGGTGAGCATGGGTTTCTCGGTCCGATATCGCGCTTGTCAACATGCATTTCACCCGTGGATGCGAGACAATTTTCAGGCAAATAAGGGAGATGGAATAAAACCTCTTCAGCGCCACCTATTGGAATGCAGCACTCCTTCAAGCCAAAGTCAGACTTTTTATACAAGCCTTGTAACAATGATTGGGATTGGGAATTAATTCACAGTCATTGTTACAAGGCTTGTATAAAAAGTCTGACTTTGGTTTCAAGGAATTCTGCCTTTCAATAGGTGGTGCTGTAGAGATTTATTCCATCTCCCTAATTTGCATATTACCCAGAGGAGCATGCATGGCCATTTGAGTCCCCTCACTCACTGTCTAGGTGCTCTCCCTAAGGAGAAAAGATAACGTTTCATCTGGTGTGTAAAACGCGCAAGAGGATCGGAAGGGTTTCCCACTGATTTCAATAGGAAACCTCATATCGCACAGCATGCAATGTATTTAAGGTCCCATTGAGATCAGTGTACAAAGTGTTCCTCGGAACGCGAGAAAATAGAATATGCCACAATTTTTTTCCTCGCAGCATCACTGTGAAGTCTCGCAATGCACACAACTCTTATGAGATTAGCGCTCGCGTGCAACCGGTCTTCAGATGCAGTGACATAGTATATTATGGTGAGGATCCACAACTAAATATTTTGCGCTATGGTTTTTGGTACAGATTTACACTATTTAGTGTAGATTTTGATACAGTTTTTGACGCTTTTAATTGAAGAGGTGAAGTCTGCTGCAGATCTGCGACACATTACATGGCAAATCTATGACAGCTTTTGCTGCCCCCTGGTGGCTCCGACACAAGTTTATATTCTCATTCCTAGTCATGCAGGTCAATTGGTAAAGAACTGTAGACATGCTTTGACCAGTTGTCACTTCCCTTCCCCCACTCCTCTTGGTAGTGGAACCAAAGTGCTATGAGAAAGCTCTGCAGAGTGCTAAACAAGAAATCTGTTCTGAATTGTGGTCATTGTATTATGTGAAGAACAAAGTAATCTTGTAGATAGGATACCTTTTAATGACTAGTGCCCTATTTACATGCAACGATTATCGCTCAAAATTCGTTCAAACGTTGGCTTTTCAGCGATAATTGTTGTGTGTAAACACTTCCATCTTTTAGTCTTCGGCTGAAGGATGATTTTTAGGTCAGCCTAAAATCCATTGTTCAGCCAAAGAGAGATAGCAGGGTCCGCACGCTGTATTCTCCATGGGAGCAGCAGTTTACATTGTATTCAGCTGACAGCCCACAGCCACCCATGTGAAGGCAATGCAGCTGAGTGCAAAGTACAGACCATGTGCTTGAATTAGCAAACAGCTGCTGGAAGCTTATTTACATGCAAATTAAGCTGATAAAGTGCTAATGGGCATTAGTGCCCATTAGTACTTTATACAAAATGATCGCTAGAACGGTCAATTGCTTAAAAGATTGTCTTTGCCTCTACCTCTATCTTTTAAGAATACACTACTAAGAACGATACTTTATGCAAGTCCCCCACCAATAACTCACTCCAGAACATTTTTAAAAGGAGCCTTAAAGGAGTATTCTGATAAACATTAATTTATCCCTTATTAGCAGGATAGAGAAAAACCATCTGATTGATGGGGGTCAAGCTGTTGGGAAATCCACCGATCATCTGAACAGGGGTCCAGAGTTTCCCAAGACACTGCTAGAACAAATTGAGCGGCAGCGCACATGCTCAGTCTCTGCTCCATTTATTCCAATGAGTGTGCTGGAGATTGCGGAGCATTCGCGCTGCCGCTCCATTTATTTGGCTAATCTCTTGGGGAACGTGGGATCCCCATTCCTGACATCAGTGAGCCAACCAGTGGTCAGCTCCCTCCCTAACTGATCAGCTACTTATCCCCTAACCAGTAGATCAGGGAGAAGCTTACTGGAATACCCCTTTAACAGGTTCTGCACGCAGCACTTCTACCTTTACGACGCCGGGCAGAGGGCAGCACAAAACAGAAGTAATTAGAAATGATGGCTCCCCTTTGACAACTGCAGCAAGTTCTAACAGGACTCGCCAGACCTAGATCAAAGCGAAGAGAATGGCACAAGTTTGTAGACGCTCCAATTTTCCACGCTAGACTGACTAATTCTCTACAATAAGCCCTCTAAACAGCGTGTTTACCAAGGGAGGGGATCAACTCTACTAGCAGCATCTCCCGAATCATCTCCTCTGCTGGCACAGAGCGGTCCAAGCGTGGCCGACAGTGCCACCTTCCGATACGCAGGGAGCTGATCAGCTTAGAAGATTTCTGAGGGCACAACTGGGTCAGCGGGCGTCTAATGCTGCCAACAGACGTCTGTCTTTTTCATATTTATGAGGACGCCAAGTGCTGGGTTAAATCTGCTGCTACAGAAGCGGATGATGACAATGGATACGCTGTGCTGTGCAATGATCCCTAAGCTTTCACTTCCAAAAAAATAAATACATTCTTTACATCCTAATCAGGCAGAACATTTACAAGTCAGCCATGCTGTCTCTGCCCTTTACAGACGGCCAATTGTCCTCTGCCATGCCATGTCGTACTCCGCTCATCCGAAGAGAATTCAGACACCGAGGCTTTTATCTGAAACACTTGGGCTGTACAGAATGTGTAAGAAAACACAAGCCCCCGTGCCAGCTTGGTACTGCCTTACTATCTGCACAGCGTCAGTAGGGAGCTGAGCGAGTGCACACAGACTAGGGGGTGCGGGTGGGGGGGATTTAGCAGTAACTTAAAAAAAAAACAAAAAAAAACAAGAAACCCTGAATTGCAGCATTTCTGAGAACATTACTGAGACAAAGTTATTAGAAATCAGCGATTATCACAGACATTGCACAACGTGTCTGTACTTCCAGTGAGACGAGGCGTCGTTGGTCGCTGTTCTCTGGTAGAATGTTACGCGGACTGGATTCTATTCTTTTATCCCCCCTGATTAGTTCTGATTAACTTCAGCTTTGCGCATATCCCCAATACAATGGCTGGGGTTACAAGATGGAAAGATCGCTATTAACCCTTTCATGGCTGTAAAGGTTTCTATCAAATTTATGGGCAGTTTAAAACTAGGTGACAAATATGGCCCTTGGTCCTCAAAAGAGTTAAAATGACATGAATTTGAAGAGTGTTTCTGGGGCATGACTACCGATGATTTATCCAAAGTTGATCGTCGGGAGTCCATCGCTTAGGATCCCCACCGATCACCTGATTGAGCGCTGTAGCCTTTTATCAGGCCTGTGGTGTCATGGTCATCATGGCCCGAGAGCAGTACAGTCCTATTCAAGTAAATGGAACGGAGCTGCTATACCAGGTGCAGCCACTATGCAATGTACGGCGCTGTGCCTGGTATAGGGTGGCGTGACAGCAGTGTTCAACGGAAGACTGTGATTACTTTAATCAGCTGATCAAAGGGGATTCCGAGCGGCGGAACCTTGTCTATCAACTTCTAATGACCTATCCTGAGGATATAGTCAGTCCTACAGTAATCAATTGTGCAGTGCTGGAAATCGCCTTCAGGCTATATTTACACAAGCGAGTGCAACACTGGTTCGAGCAACATTATTTCAATAGGAGAAATTAAAAAAAAAAAAAAAACGATTTTTTTTTTTTGCTCCTATAGAAAAAAAAAGTCAATATCACCCAAAAAAAACGGAAGATGCCACGATTTCTCTAACTTGCAGCATCACTGTGAGCGACAAATGACTCATGTAAATGCGAGTTTTGCGCATCTCACAACGTGATAAATTCGCCGAAGTTCAGCCCGGAATAGCGATCTGCTAACAGCGGACTGCGGGGAAGCTCTGGTTCACCAGTGAAATGTCAAGTAATGTTTATTCCTGAGGAAATTGCATTCGAGGAAGAGAAGCCAGAATTTAAGAGACCCTTCAGTTTCAGGACAAAATTCAGTCCCCAGCCCGGAGGGGGCAGGGGGTTTATTACTTGCTCTCGTTCTTCTCTCCCTCTGCCATCCGAACGATCTGTTGGTTTTAGGTCCCATTTTTGGCCATCCAAGATGCCCCTGCAGTCTTCAGACTACCTAATCCCCATGGTGCATTGTAAAGATTAATAATGCACTACAGGTGCTCTGTCTGGTCGGATGTGCTCACATGATCAGTGCTGGCCAATCAGAAAGCAGCGCACAAAGTACATAAATAAAAACCAGTAATAGGCATCTTGGATGGCTGAAATTAGTGACTGTAGGCAGTGGATGGGAAGGGCAAGTACAGGTAATAAACCCCACACTCCCTCCAGTCCCAGAATACAATTTTGCCCTGAAACTGGAGGGTCACTTCAACCACTTAATGATGCGCCCCTTTTTTCCCCACCTTTGAAAAAAAAAATCATAAAATACTTGCACATTGGGGTTACCGTCCAGAATGTTTGTGCCATGTGCCCACCACCAATACAGCAGATCCCTATCATAACATAAGCTATGCCCGCCTTCTCATCACCAGTCAGATGGCTACTCTCAAGAGCCCAATAAAATGGAACCCATGAAGGACGCAGCCCTTTTTTTTCCTCCCCACTTTCATGGCTTTTCTGTATTCCTCAATGTAGCCGTCTGAAGACTTTGTGGGATAAGACATATTTTTCAATGGTACGATTTAACGTATAATATAATATTATGAACATTTTTTTCTAAGAGGAGTGAAATGGAAATAAAACGAAATTCTGCCAGTTTACAGCACACACTGCAGCAAAATGCCATACCGTTATTCTGTGGGCCGGTTAAGGCGATTTCTTTTTTTTTTGCTAGACCATCTTAAAAAGATATATAATTTTTGGGGAAACTTTTCTGCCGCCATCCTCAGGCAGCCATAGCGAATTTGTTTATGTGACAACATTCGCCGTATAGGAAATAATTACTACATTACTGATGTGCTACTTTCATAGATTGGACTTTTATGGAATAGTAATACCAAATAGGTTTGGTTTTTTTAAACTTTGGGAAAAGTTTTTTTTTCTTCTAAAATGTAAAACTTTTTAAAAACGATTTTTTTAAATTTTTTTTTTAAGTTCCCATATTGTACTTTACCTTGCAATTATTTGATTGCTCATAGAGTATAGTGCACTACCACAATATTGCATTATACAGGCATGGCTTCATAAGCTATCAGCCATGGCAGCCCTAGGGGTCATGGCAACTGAATGGCACCTCGCAATCTCATCATGGGTGGGTTGGGGAAGACGTTTAGGACCCTGCAATACCGATCACAGCTTTTAAAGGGTTAACAGCTGCAATCAAGTGTTCTCGCTGATCGCGGCTGTTGTGGGTGGGACAGCCGGCACCCGCATTGTAAAAATCTGTTATTGGCAGCACATCTTTCCGTGTAAGCAGGGATATGCTGTCAACAATGATGACGCTGTACTGGGGATGAAGGAACATATTGGCAATTGCTTATCTCCATTGCAGAGTGTAATCGGCCTTTGTAAAGATGATTCAAAGGACTACCTAGCTCGCTGATTGGTGCTCAGATCACGCTGGCCCTACTACGGGAAAAGAATGTTCGCCATGACGTTCGATTACGAGATCAGGCCGTGTAAAAGAGCCAACAACCAGCTGACAAATGTGCAAATACTCATTCGATGGCTGGTCGGCTACATGTATCCCACATTAACAGGGACAAGTGCAGCCGGCCAATAGCCAATAATCCATGTGGACAAAAGGAATGAGTGCGGACATGCTCAATGATGGGCGGCGCTCATTAGTACGGGCAGATTATTTGTCCGTGTACATAAAACCCACCCGTAGTGTATTTTCACCCATAACGCAAATTATGTGGATTTTCCGCAGCGTAAAATCCACACCACAATCTGAATCAAAACAGTCAAAACGCAAATGTAATTTCACTAAACTATAAACTGTATTACATCCAGTCACCCCTCCCCCCTCAATATCATGACAGTGAGCCGCCATCCTACCTCCCTCATCTCTACCTTCCGGTTACACGAGCCGTGAGAAACAGTAAAAGTACTGCGAGAAAATAATGGCCGCTCAGCACATTTCGGATCCTTTTCTTTTTCGTCAGCAACCAGAAGGGAGACGTGTGAAGCCGTCCTCACCAGCATCTGGTCCTGCCAAACCCACTTTCCCCAGCTTTTCAGAGAAACGGGACTTAGCACCTTTCCTAGCTGTACACTACTGGACGCTGTATGGCGTCATAATGAACATCAGGCGAGAAGCCGGATTACTCAGAATGCCCGCAATGCCATTCAGCAGCTGCCAAGCGTCTAAGGCCAATTTTCGTAGATTTGCTTCCCCAATTTCAAAAAAGTCTGTGCTCTGGAAAAGATCTGTCGTGCCAACAATCTTCCCTGATGCCACCTGAAGATACCCACCAGATGTCACAAGGCTCTCTTAACACTCCATTTAGGGTAGATTCAGACAATTTATTTTTACCTTTAAAAAAAAAATGCGATTAAAAAAAATAAAAAAATGCGATTAAAAAAAAAAAGGATGGCAATCACATCAAATGAGTGCAATCCATTATTTCTGTAATCGCACCCATAGACTTGGGCCAAAATAGGAAATGCTGTGATTCTGCATCGGTGTAAAGAAAAGCCCGTGTGAATACAGCCGTTAAAACGAAAGCGTTCTAAATCCATCCAAATCGTTCTTGGGGATATAACCGTATCGCATATAGCATGCCACCTATACCTAGGACTTATTCCCCAGCTCGGGATAGACAATGTCATCACTCACATCAGTCTTGTCCTTAAGAGCTCGCAATCTAATCTTCCCATTTCACACAGATGCCAATTTGATAGGATGTTTTTGGAAACCTGAGAACTTGAAGAAAACCACCGCCACAAGCACGAAAGAGCCTGTAAATGCCATGCAGATGTTGCCTCTGGACAAATCAGAACCCAGGACCCCCGCAGTGTAAGGAGCCAGCGCTATCTGTCGTGCGGTAGGATTAAGGGGTAGGGTTATTTTAAAGGGATTCTGTCACCAGGTTCATGAAGTTTGGCTTGAAGCTGAGTTCGGAGTCACGAAGTCAATAGAGCATGGTGTAAAATACCCAATGTCCTCCCAATCCAGTGCTGCACCCAAATCCCCCAGCTATGAGCCGGACGTTTGCGGCAGTCAGATATGGTTCATGGCACTATCAGCACTGAAGCCAGGGATTGGCTTTATAGCCACTTGTAGGTTAAAGGGGTTGTCCCGCGCCGAACGGGGGGGCTATTGAAAAAAAAAAAAACCATTTCGAGACAAACCCGATGCAGGGGTTAAAAAAGAAAACCGGGTAGTGCTTACCTAAATCCCCGCGCTCCGGTGACTTCTTACTTACCTGGTGAAGATGGCCGCCGGGATCTTCACCCTCGGTGGACCGCAGGTCTTCTGTGCGGTCCATTGCCGATTCCAGCCTCCTGATTGGCTGGAATCGGCACGTGACGGGGCGGAGCTACGAGGAGCCGCTCTCCGGCACGAGCGGCCCCATTCAGAAAAGAAGACGACCGGACTGCGCAAGCGCGTCTAATCGGGCGATTAGACGCTGAAAATTAGACGGCACCATGGAGACGAGGACGCTAGCAACGGAACAGGTAAGTGAATAACTTCTGTATGGCTCATAATTAATGCACGATGTATATTACAAATGTATACCCCCACTTGCTTTCGCGGGACAACCCCTTTAAGTCTCCAGTATAAAGTATTGGACCGTTTTTGTCTGCCCCTCCCATTGATCCCAGTAAGAGGGCTGCTGCAGACGCTCTTATACGGTATACTGGACCCTATATGAGGTGGGGGATCTTACCTCTGTTACTGGGATTTGTCACAATCTTGGAAAACCCCTTAAAAGGTCTTTTTAGAGCAGTTGAGTTCTCGGCCCAATCTAACAAGTGCCGATCAAACCTCCATGTCCATTAGTGCGCTTTTTATTTGACTTCACATGGGCCAAGAATCAACGTATGGGGATGAACGATCCTAAGTAGGATCATCCCCAAAAGCCGACTGTATATCTCACCGTTCACATGGGTAGATGTACAGCGGATCAGCAAGCATTTTTATGCTCGCTGAAACTAAACGATCAGCTGATAATTGTCCCTTTTACACAATCTGACTGTTGGACGAAGGAGCGTTCACAGGAACATTCGGGCTCCATAACCGGCCCATGTAAAAAGGTCCATTTACAGTCCCTCCCTAAGGCCTCGTGTCCATGGGGAAATTAGATTTAGCAAATCCACATCCCATAGGAAAGCACTGACCCGTCGCGGTTAATTAAATAGCCGCGGATGGTATTTTAAATGATTTTTTTTTCACGCGCGTGAAAAAAAAAAGGCGACATGCTACATTTTAGCGCAGATCACGCGTGCGGGAGCTCATAGAGATCATATCACAATTGATCTCCTGCATGAATAAGACAATTATAGGGCATCTGCAGCCGAAATCCACGCGGGCCTGATTTTCCCCGTGGACATGAGGCCTTACAGTCATATCCTTCTGGTGCAATTTCAGATGCATGATTGTCCCCTTAGAAGCCCCCCGTATACGCTATCCTACCAAAAGTATTTGGACACCCCTATCAGTAGAATGGATTGGGTCTTTTTAGCATGTAACATATACTAAACGCTGCTACATAAGATGCAGACCCCTTAAGGTGTCAGCCATATTTGGCAACAGGAACGGCACACTATTAGATATATAGGTTTTGCCGCTGCGCACACGCCGTCCATCAGTGCAATGCATCGGCCCACCTACAGCGGTGCAAGGAGCATCGTCATTGGACACTTGAGCAATAGAAGAACATTCTTTGGAGTGACAAATCACACTACTCCATCTTCACATCAGGGAAGGGTCAGCAATACTTCCAACAAGGCAACGCGCCTTATCACACTGTTTTACGTTGTTTTGAGGCTGTGAATGTTCCATGATTGGACGACCTACTTTTGGACGAACTGGAACGTCAGCAAAGGAAATATTTACAGTGTCCATCTTGTATGAGAGCTTGCCAGACATTTGGAGGATGAATGGAGGGAAATACCAGCTGAGGTGTCTCAGACGTTAGTAGAAAGTATGCTACAAAGAGTATCCAGTTTGATAAGGGCCAAAGGAGCCCCCCTAAGTATTAATATAGGGAAATAAATATCACTTTTGATTCTTTCTGAGGCGTCAACTTACTTTTGGTAGGCTAATATAGTTTAGGCCTTAACACTGGCAATGCGCATGTCAGAATGTACCCCTGAATTTCCCACAATACCCCCCTAAATCCACATTAACCTGTAAAGGGGAGGACAAAAAAAACAGTATAAATAGTCGGAAACTACGAGGTGACCCCTGGACAATAAACCTTTGAACTCTGTATAGAGAACGTGAAAGGACTTATGAGACCTGGAAATGCTTCTGACAGTCCCCCCGAAACCATGAACAGCAAGTCCTGGCGTAAGGATTGTAGGGCAGAGGAGAGGGTGCGCGGCTCTTACACGCAGAATGCAGGATGACTTTTAGGCGTAAGCGGGCATAACAAATACGAGGAGGGGAAAAGTGGCCGAGGAATGAAAACACACTGATGGATGTGTGTGCACAGCGAGGATTAAGCCGAGGTCTCGACTGCCGGGGACATAAATCATGGCAGGGTTCACGTCTGGCTGCTTTTGTAAGGAGTGTTTGTTCTTGAATGGTTGGTGACTCAAACCCGTCCATTACTGCTTAATGCCATCATTAGCCCGAGGGGCTTCGCAAGTAACAACTAATGGGTTGGACAAAGTTCAAGTTCGCAGGATATAGCCCCAGAACATCTGATCCTGGGGGATGCAACACCCTGCCATGTATCCAGAGCAAAGTAAGACGCTCATCCCCAAAAAGTGACGTCGTGCAGGGCAGAGCGCTTATATAAGGTGCCCTATCAGACGGATAGAAAGGCCAAGTGAGCTCCAGCGACATCATTAGACGGAATGGGAATATATCGGACATGTAGCAGACCTGCATCTGTCCCACAACTTTATCATTTATACATTGCGGTATTTCCTGGGGTGTGCAACAATTCCCCCCTTTTCTCAGGCGTGACGTCTCGTTCTTCGGTCACCTGGCCTTAGAGTAGCTCAGTCCCATTTAAGTGAATGTAACTGAGCTGCAATACCAGGTACCACCACTATGGAATGTAAAGCACTGTTCCCGGTACGGACTGAAATGACACGGGTGCCATTGTCCCTGCGGTCAGCTGATGACCTATCCTGAGGATATCTTATCAATAGCGTAGCCCCTAAAAACATACCATACATGTATGAACCAGCCAGCCATCTCATGTGTATCGCAGCCGCTATTCTAACTTTTGGATTTAGACCCGCTCAATGCTTGGCAAGATACGCCGCACAGGGGTGCAGGTGGGAGATAGCGGTTTGGCGGACAGCTATCTAAAGTGTCGGGCCGGCCTTGTTTTTCAGTCTCCTACTATTAAGTTTCACATTGTGGAGCAATGATGTGTAACCTGTATCATATGACCCGCTGCTGTCCGTGGCCAAATACTACCCGTAGTAAGCGTGATTTGCGCCCGTAGTTATATGATATTACAGACAATTCGTCATGACACCAGAGTCTAAACACAGGAGCAGCGGGTAGTGAGAGGAGTCAAAGCGCCAGGGCAGACCATCTATGGTAAGGGTCATTATTACGGACACATTTCACTGCATACGTTTGTGTGTTCTACTTGTTTTTGTTGCATATGCGCATTTTTTTTTTATGTCCGTGTGTCATCCGTTTGCAAAAAAAAAATAAATGCAAGGTGGCCCAAATCGGTCACTTTTTTTTGTTTGTTTTCACTGTCGTCTAGCAACCTGCATAAAACCCAAATTTTTATATTTTACTCGGTCCACATAAAAAAAAGGCACGACTGAATGCGCCAATTTAATGGGTGTGAATGCCGTCTGTATTCAGTCAGCAGGCGGGCAGAGAATACACCCCGGTCCGAAAGACACTACAGAGTGTTCTTAACCGGGTACGGCTTTACGAGGACCGACTCTTTTCCGACCCAGCACTTCATAGAGTGCGCACACGACAGTCCTTCCGTGTAAACGCTGCCGACAGGGTGACGCGTGATACTACGCTCCGTAGGCGCTAGGCATTTCCCTTCATCTCAGCTTAAAAAATAGTCGCCACTTGATCATAAGTGGTCTTTTAGAAAGTCGTGGTGGTTCGTACTTGACGATGTGTGTAGGAACTGGCATGGAGGTCGTCCCTGCGAACGATAGGTTGGCAAACGACTAATCCTATACATAAAACACTATCTGTTTATGTCATATACAAATCCACCGTTCTGTCCAATTTGAGCGAAATGTCGCACGAGCGTTCTTCATCTTCCAGCGACGAATACTGGTGGAATTAAAGATCGGGAACTCACCGACTTTCCCTGTCATGTTTGTTGCCCATAGCAACCAATCACAGCTCAGCTTTCATTTCTTACACTGCTGAGGTAAAATGAAAGCTGCGCCGTGATTGGCTGCTATGGGCAACAGAGATTTTCTTTTAGACAGTGTGGGGTGATCGTTTCCCTTGTTTGGAAACCTCTTTCCGGTTACTCCTCAGCTTTATCTGCAGTCCTACGTAAAACAGCAGCTTGTTCCAAAGAACAAACTTGGCTCAGCTACATCGCTATACCAAGATACACAAAGATGACACTCGTCTGCGATTCCATGGGTGGAGCCCGCATTTGCGTCATGAGTTCATACTTGGTGGTTACGCTGCTATTACTTTCTGGGGGGAGGAAGGGGGGGGGGTTGGGAGGGGGACGTGAAATGTGGTCGTGCCTGAAGGGACTGTCACAATGGCAGAAATGTAAGTACATAAGATATCAATTTGTTGGCGCGAGCACCGCGGGGAGACAAACTGCTCTCTTTTCAAAGGAAAAGCCCCTTCCCGAGTAATGAGATCAGCATGTTGGCACGCTCAGCCGCAATCTCTAATCTAAATTGAGGAGAAGGAATACAAGTAATGACAGGCTGTAATCCAGTCAAACCATTACACTTAAGATCGAGGCGAGTCAGGCCCGGACTGGCCCATCAGGGAGCTCCAGAAACAGCAGGTACGACGACGAGCCTCGCAGCAACTTCATTCATCATCCGTGCAGACTCTGACTCAGTGCAGGAGCGCCCTCTGCTGGGCTACGGAGGCATTGTGCAGGAACGCTTCTAATTTCCGACACACATATAATGAATACCTTACACTGCCAAAAATAGTCAGAGACTGCTTCCATGGTGCAGAGCTATAGTAGTTAAAGGGGGACGGTCCCAATTTTTAAATTTTTTTTTAAAGGGAACCTGTCATCACTTTTGAGCCCCATGAACTACAGTATGAGTGCTCAGATCCTGCGTTGTGTCCAAGCAAAGATGATCGCGCATACAGAAGGATCTGTGCGTGTGCTTTCCCTTAAGAGAGTCAGAAGCGGTGTCGTGTCTCCTTAAGGAGAGCACACAAAAAGTGTGTGGAGACACCTAGAGGGTGAGTGGATCAGGGGATGGTATAGTGCTCCCCAGAAGGGGTGTGGGGACACCTAAAAGATGAGTAAGGAGACATCTAAGGCGATGCTCCTCTGGGAAATTTATGCAAATCAGAAAGATGGAAAAATATCTCTACAGCGCCACCTATTGGATGGCAGCATTCCTTCAATTCAAAGTGACCTTATAACAAGTCCTCGATGATTGGGAATATTAAACCAATGAGTGCGCACAGAGATGTCTGAGAACAGTCATGCCGTTTGCATGTTCCAACTTCATGGGGACACAATGCTGGAACACAGATATCCATTCCATCCCCTTTGAGCCCCATAACATGGTTTATGGGGCTCAAGGGTAATGACAGGTTCCCTTTAATGGAAAGTAACTCCCATTTAAAGGAATAGTCACACACTGGGCTTTTAGTAAATCTCATTAAACCGATCATATATCTAAACACGGATATCAAATCTTCCATCTAGTGGAAAGACGATGAAAGGTTGGCTCTTCAAGGCCTTCAGAGTAGCAGATACTTAACTCCGGCGAATCAGACTTTTAGGATCATACATATCTTATGAAAGTTCGACCTTAGGGTGAATATCGCATCGCACAAAAATTGCAAAAGCACCAACTTGCGATGTTTTTTTTAACATTAGAAAGTCCCATTGACAATCGCGTAAAGAAAACCCGCAAGAAAAACACAAGTGTGCAGGAGCCCTTAAAGGCAACTACTGTCCGAAAAGTCACTTGATAAGACTGTGCGAATGTGAAAAAGTGCGCACAGGCGACACTGGCCCCATAAACATGGACACCAAACAAGTGACAAGCGAAGATTTTATTCACTGGTCAGTTAGCTTCAGCTCACCTATGGCCAAGTTCACATGGGGCAAATTTCCAGCGGAATTTACGCAGTTTGGCCACACTGAAAAACTGCGGGAATTCCGTTGGAAAAGCACAGCTTCAAAGCCCATGGCATTTCGCAGCTCAGCCGCCAGCATTCCACTGCGACTTCCTCTCCCCATAGAGAAGAGCGAGGCCGCAGCGGGAAAAAATAGACATGCTGCATATTCTAAATCCGCGCCGCAATGCTAGTTCCGCCCCCGGCTTTGCCGCGACGGATTGGCCGCCCCATGTGGACGAGATTTTTGCTAGTTCTCGACCACATGGCTGGCTATTTCTGGGATTAGTGTCCGCAGGCGGAAATCCGCCCCATGTGAACTTAGCCTAAAACTACCCCCTGCTTGATTCATTAGCGTCTGGTATAAACAGGTAATCGCGGTTTCCAACTACTCTGCCAGGAGGTATGCCCTTGTTCGGCGTGAGCCTCCCACCAAATGCAGATTGGCCCCTGGCCTTTTCTGAACATTTTGCCCTCCCAGTCAATGCGCATTGATTCTCACAAATATGTACAAGTGATTCTCAACTGAACCGTCCCTTCTGGCCTTCGAAAGAACATCCGCTGCTCTAGTCTGTCTGGCTTTGGTCTTCGAAGATCCACCCGCTGCAGCAGCGCTTATTCAGAGATCCGCTGGCATGTACGTGTGCATTCAGTAGACTTGGCAAACAGAGAGGGCCTCATGCCTCCTGACTAGTCGATGAACGATATTTAGGGCCGTTTAAAGGCTCCCAACAGTTACTCAGCAATGGCGAAATTTAAAAGCTAAAGCGCACAAACAGCTGTTCGTCCGCTCTAGTAACGGTTTTGTGCGACTATTCAAACAATAGTTGTCCTGTGTAATTCCACCCTGAGATAACACGTTCCTTAGACATGAGCATTATAGTAAATATTTGGTGCCAACTGTGATGAAATCCACCACCAATTTCAGAGGCTCACGCTGTGGCTATATTTCTCCCCCATGCTTTACACTGCAGCTCTACTTACTGAAATCGGTTAATATATATGAGTGTGTCGGTTCAACAGGAAGCCAGTGTATGTTGAGCAGATTTCCATCCCAGCCAGGATTTAATGCTCATAAACCTACTAAGCCATCAGCGAGGAAATGATTAGGGTAACAAGGGTACATATCGCATTAGAGGAGGAGATGAGCAGATAGATAAGTAGTTATGTAAAGATTTAGTATAATGTGCCATCTTTTAATTTTAGTTCCTGCTCATTCTGGGATGAGGCGTCCAGTGGGCGGTCCCATCAGTGATCGACAGCTACCTACATATGCTCAATCACACAAGGAACGCTGTCAATCATTGACAGGAAGTTTCACGGAGGCAGTGTGTTACCTCTTTTGTTATAAGCTCTCTGCCATGTAATTGCGGAGCCGCAATAGGTTTCCATGGCAACTGTATGCCAGTCAATAGTGTCCAGGTCTGTCTTAGCCTTTGATTGCTTGATGAGTGATAATACACTGCAGTACAGTAGTACTGCAGTGTACTATCTGAGGAATCATGAGATTTCAGGTTCAAGCCCTCTACGAGGATATAAAAGCAGTGTAAAAAAAAAAAGTTTAAATAACAAAAAAAATATTGCACACTTTTTTGTGAAAAAGAAATATATGTTTGGTATTGGCACATCCATAGTGACCCATACAATAAATGGAGCACATTTTCTATTCCTCATCACAAATGCTAAAGAAACAAACAAAAACCCAAAAGGCAAAATTCTCTATTCCAGTATTGTGAATGCTGAAATCTGATCTGGGTAGGTGGATGGTCTCCTGAAAGAGTTTTCACCCTACATGTAGACCCCTTGTATCCGGCCACAGAGAGATGGTGAGTGTCTCCGCTGTGACAGCCTGGCTGCAGCCACCTACAGGTCCCCCCATTGTGTCGGGTGCAGACAGTCGGCAGGACCGCTTCTCAGGAGGTTCCCTCTCCACATACATAACAGAACGTTATCCTGTCCCCATTATCTGCCAAGTATGCAGACAGGCCGCATCCACAGATAGCTGGAGCAGCGCCCTATTCATCATACAGACAGGCGTCCCATGGGGAGCGCTCCACCGAGAGCCTCACCACAGCATTAACCCTTCTCTACACTTCTCATCGCCATTTAAAGGGTTAATATATAGATTCTCTGCCCCTATATTATGCCTTTATTGAGGACGCAAAAATCAATCAACTTATTGGTTAGGAAAAGTGAATGGCTTGTGCTACACTATACACTGAATGTCCACGTTATTAAAGACCCCGACCCTTTCACGGTTGGAGCTTTTTTGTATGGGAATTCTCCCGATGACCCCGGAGTGCGGCATAAAAATCATGTGACAAGTTTTCCATCGATCAGTTTCAGTGTGAATCCACATTAGATGGGAAAATCCAGTGATCTGAGCGACTTCCAACAAGGCCGGGTCATCGGGGCTAGACTAGCCGGGGCCGGGATGTCACTGCCAACTGTGTGGGGTTTTGAGCAGTGGTAAGGAGAGTATACTGACAAAGGGGCGATCGAGAAAATCATCCAGCGAAAGGGGATCCTGCGGATGGGAACAACTCATTATTGAAAGGGGTCAGGGGAGGATGTTAAGAACTGTTCTGAAGAACAGATGCCGCACAGTCAAGTAAATTTTACCCATATACAACGCTGGTGCTCCAACTAACATGTCCGAACACAGAACTCGCCGTTCCTTAGCACAGATGGGCTATAATAGCGGATGACCTGTTCCAGCGCCATTATGTCTAAGGCAAACATTGTGGAGAGACTCCAGTGGGCTAGAGAGCACAAATATTTATCACCGAGCAACAGAAAAACATCGCCTGGTCAGATGGATCCCAAATTTCTGTTGCCCCGTGCTGATGGGAGGTCAGAATTTGGCACAAGCAGCATGAATCGATGACCCCTTCCTGGCAGCTGGTCAGAGCATGTCAGCACCTCCATCTAATCAGCAGGAACTACAAGAAGCTTCCTGTCCGCAGGGGCCGATATTTCTGAAAAACAATCTCGCTACCTAGTGGAATCTACGCCATGACGAATTACTGCGACTCTCGTGGCCAAAGGAGTCCAACACCTTACTAAATGGGGGTCTAATAAAAGTAGTCAGTGTACAGTAACAACTACGTGAAGGTGCGCTCACACGCTGCGGAAACGCATAGTTAGAGCACTTTTCTTCATCCACGTGAACAGGATTAGCTTTAATCATTTTAGCCATTCAGAGTCTGTGGAAAGCTGAGTGATACCACTGCCAACACTGACAGAACAGACTACTAAAACACTTATGAGCATAAGGAAAAGGATCTTTAAACCTCGCCCCAACAGCTCCACAATCAGCGCCAATCTTTAATTTCTCACTGAGCGGCCGGTTCCCCCGTTCATCACTCCGAGGATCGGACGCTCGCTCTGATGAGGGTCATGATGATTGCCCAATCTTACGTAACTCGTACACAACGAGGAGTCATGGCAGCTTCCCCGTAGACATAACACACACATTCCCTCCCTCCCATCTGCATCTGTTTATTAGCTTGTTTACTTCATCGGCTTCTGAAGAAGCTGCTGATCTGATGGAAGACAACGGATGGTGACGTCCGAACCCCCGAAGACATGAGGAGCGTCTGCTACCGCAAGACGCAAGAGGGGAAATCAGGCGCCGGCAACGCCAGGACTCCGCTAGGGTCAGTCTACACCCCTGCTAGATGCTTGGATCAGGAACCTCCAGAATGACCCTCTTCACTCTGGCTGATTTTGGGGCACAGAGTGGTGGTAGTCCAAAACTAGCATCTCTCCCCCCTTACCCCACACGTTTTAGAGCTCTCCTGACGTCTCAGTTTTAGTAAATACTTCGAATCCTCATGAAATACCAATTGTAAAGCATTTTTATGTTCCTCTGTTATGCCTGCTGGAAATAAATGGACAACAGGGTGTTACCATTTCAGGGAGTGACCCTGCACAGGTCAGATATTGTCCTATCAGTGCTAGACCATGTAGGGGCAAACCCCTTCCATGCAATGGCAATGGTGACATCCAGCTGTCAATTTGTTAATACATTACCAGGAGGAATAACGGAGGAATAGCACAATATGCAGTTTGAAAAACCTGATCCAGAATGGTTATTTTGCGGGAAATAAAAGTATTTACTAAAATATACAAGTGAGGAGAGCCGACAGGTCATCTCTATCATAATCCAAAAAGGAGAAGCCTAGAGCAACGTCTACTAATACTATAAGTCAATTAGTAGAGAAATTATCGAGGTAGTCAATAAGGTGCTGCCAGTCCAAATGTCACCACCATATATAATGGGGCGTGAAAGTACAAATCACTAAACACAGAAACCAATGAATGGCAGGCAGACAGAAGGCTCATTGAGACAAGGGAATTGAACCAATTCTTCTCTGATTAACAGCCAGGACCCCCTTCCTCAGAAATGGCTGGATAGTCTGCAGTGAGTAATCAGGCGGAGGTGCTCATCACACCCACAGGAGAGTAGCGGCAATGTAGAAGACTATATAGCCCACAGCCTAAAGATATCGGGTCGGTACTGTGACAGGCCAGGAAAAGTGATAGAAATAGCAGTCAAAAGCCCAAATACAGGCTAATGACGGGCGATACTCAAAAATGAAAATAGCGATTTTGTTCCTAGGTAGGATAGGTTAATTGAAGCTCCCATATTTGGTGTTGTTGTACACAACGGGCGGAGAGGATTAGTTTTTTGTATAAATTTAGTTTTGCTAATTCATCAACTAGAATAAAAAAATAGAGCAAATGAAGAAAATTAGAATTTTAGACAATTTCTGCCCATTTTTGTCTATATAGAACGTAAAATTAAAAGATATTGGCCTCGTCCTGGTACCATATGAAAGCCCAATCTACCCAGCCGCAAAATATTAACCCTTAGATAGAATGTTTTGGAAATATGAAATAACGGTGCGGACATTAAGGTGCGTGTAGATGGAACATTTATTGCTCACAAAACCGTTCAAACGAATGAAAGTGAACGAAGTAATTTACTATTAACGTGAGCCAATGACTGAACGACAAGCGAGAATCGTGAGGTTCTCATTCGTCGTTCCGTTTTAGCCGGCACAAAAACCAGCGCTGCTCGTGCAGTTTAACCCCTTAAGGACCAAGTGCGGTAAATATACGGTGCTTAATCCTGGGCTTCAATGCTCGCCAATAGGATTGGGATTACGGCCTCTGCTCCTGCAATCACGCAGAAGCAGGTCAGGTCCTCAGCTGTCACATACAGCAGAGGACCCGGAGGAGAAGGGAGAAGCGTTTTTTTAAGCACTGGCTACATAGTGCTCAATGAGCGCTATGTACTAAAAAGTGGAAGTATTACTTCTATCTTGCGACCCGGTGATCACGTGACAGCCAGGTGCCCCCTGACATAGCAGACAGGAGACAGCCAGGTGCCTCCTCGCATAGCAGAAAGGAGACAGCCAGGTCCCCTCTGGCATAGCAGAGCTGCAGGGTCCTAGTACACACTGATCAGCTCTGTTAGTGACTATTGTAACTACAGGAGGGTATTTTTTTCTGTAACTTTGGCTCCTATGGATGAAATTAAAAGAAAAAGACAATGTGAATGACCCGAGAGGTCATATATGACGTCATGGGGGTCATAGATGGTAAAAAAAAAAAAAAAAAATAGTCGCATAAATAAGCTCTGGTTAAACATATACAGACTAGAACAAAACCCATCGATGGTGCGGCCCAACATTGCCAAGCGTCCGTTATTTTGTAGGATTTCAGGCCATGCGGAGACTATGACCGGTAACACAGAGCTTCAGCTATCTCCATTACTATGGAGAGAATCAGCCAGCCTTGTCCTCGGTGTTTATATCATGCCCGGCCGGCTCGTACTCCGTGCAGATACAGGCTGAATCCTTTTTCCGTTGTGTAAATGCCATCACTTACAGCTGCGCTCCTCCTGCCGTAAACCCCGGCAGACACACTCATAAATACAGGCCTATTTCCAGAGCTTGATAAAATGACGCTGTTTGATGTTTTAAACTGTGGGGCATATGACCTTAAACAGAGGGATGGAAAACTTTGGTTCCCACATGCCAAGATTAAGCACACGTGGTCCGTCTCGGTGGGCGTTCAGTTCCCAAGAAAGGAAAACTTCAGCCGTGCCAATTTAAACACTGGAAAAAAAAACTCCGCTTGGAAAATTCCCCTTTTCAACACTGGATTTTGTTGGTAAACCAATTAGCTCTAGAGAAGTAGCGCTAAATGAAGCGGTTCCAGAAGAAGTGACAATTGTCTGCAGGAGTGGGCTGGGGGTGGTGGGCTCAGTAGTCGGCTTTGTTCCATGTCCCCAGAAGAGGACTCTGATCCTATGACGGCGCCAGTTGCATCACTGTAACACTGCATTAATTACTGTACCAGGCTGCGCCAACTTGGCCATGAGATTGTACAGAGCGGGCTTATAATGAGGCCAGTTACCTAGATTTATGCCACGAGCAAAGGTTAAAGGATCTTCAATGGGCAGGACCATCGATCATTTCTTTCCATTTAGAGACCATAACAGGTTGCTCATAAAGGCTAGTAATCGACAAGAACTTTCATTATATTCCAACCAGAACCAGGATGTCGGGGCGGAATACTATGATTGGCATCCAACTGAAAAGGAGTTTTAGAGGAAGTATTCAGGGGAGAGTCCTGTGAGTGCCTATCAACCAATCAGCTTCTCCGATAACAAGGCCAGTAAGGATGACTGGCTAAAAGCAGATCACATTGCTCCTCCAAATGTCATTTTCAGCTGGATGCCAGTCCCAATATGAGGTACATTCAAGTTTTAAGATTTTCTAATCTTTTTGTCTATGGAATAGGAGCAGATAGAAACATAGGACACATTTCAGAAGGACAAGGGAACTCTGGGGATGAGTGCGGAGGCCTATGTGACAGCGGCTGGAGTTAGAAGTGTCTGGAATACTTAAAGTGGCGACATGCACGTTCCAAGAACAGCGTGCAATCATCAGTTTTCTTAATTTCCGTAGGATCTATGCGCACCATCCTGTTTGAAGGCCTGAAGATGCGGAAGGTTCTCTCTAAGTGGGTGTAGTGAATCCATGAAGTCTACATTCCCGTTCATCAGATGGCGCTCAATCAGGGCTTTCTTCATGACAACGTTGAAGTGGTTCCTCGCACTCCCTGCTCACCTAACTTTGGCTTTTTCGAACAGTGAACAACACTCTCCGTGTTCGCACGTATTTCAGTTGTGCCGCTCTTGCATCAGTAATTTGCCAGTGGGCAAAACAGACCCTAAAGTGTTAACAGCGGCCATACAATCATTGTGTGAATTGTCCTCAAGAGGGATTACCTTAAGAAGTGACAATACTGTCAGTTATATGGGGGAAATAGTTTTTTGTTTTTTTAGGAGGCCTCAGAACTTGAATGCACCTCGTATGAAGCTCCCCTCTCGTACCCACTGATTTTCAAGAGGTCAGGAGAACTTGGATGCGTTCTTCCATATAGAGCGCTCCGCAGGTCCATGGGTTGTATGTGGCTTTGGAGCTCCGCCCCACTGACAACAATGGGGCTGAGCGGCGATACCTCACCCCCCCACACTCCATGGATGGGTGCATGGCTGTTTTCGGAAGAAAGCAGCCATGGCTGGACAACCCCTTTAATCATGTATCTGCACTGTACTCATGTTCAAGTTTAAAGTCTCTGGTGGCAGAGGTGTTCTCATGAGGCTTTCAGATTCCGATACTTCATAAATCGCTTCTTAGCTACGCTGAGTGTGAGAATGAGTTTGGGATACAGCGCAACATGTGGTCTGAGAGCGGCAGCCATACCGTGCAGAACACCCCTACTGACAAGGTGAATGACATTTATACATACATTGCCAGGAGGAATAAGAGGGGTGGCACAAGGCAGAGCTTTAATAAAACAGGTTTCAGAACGGTTAGTTCATACAGAATACTGGAACACACGTCAGGAAAAAAGTGACAGATTCTCTATAGAACGGTCGTATGAGATTAGAATTTTTTTTTAAAAAGTGCGCTTTTGTTCTGACCGATTCTGTCCACAGTCTTTGTAAGTGGAGCTCAGCTGCAATACAAAACATGACCTATGGACAAGAGTGGCGCTGTTATGTTTACTTACTGAAACCGAGACGTATTTATCAAAGTAATTGCTCCAATTTTTGGCCTATTTTAAAAGAGGTTATCACCATAAACATTTATCACCTTTCCCAGGACTGATGAATAGGTGGGCCCAGCAATCATGAGAACAGCACCCAGCGAGTCTCCCTGCTGAAAGGAGGGCTCCATTCACTTTCTATGTGACTGAGGGAGATAGCCACAATGAATTGTGTGTGGTCATGCATGTGGGGGGACTCGGGATGTGCTGTTCTTGTGGTCTCTGGGGGTCCCAGTTGTTAGACCCTCAGTAATATATACATTTATCACCAATGCTGTGGATAACATGTGTTTGCTGGTAAAACCCCTTTAAGGGTGCCTTCACAAGTTGCGGAAACATCACGGATTTCCTGCAGTGGATATGCTGCCGAAAAACCCAGTGGAGACATTTACTATGGAAGTGAATGGGATTAACACAAATCCAGTTCACGTGGAGAGGGAAAAAAGGCTGGCCGTTCCCTACTGTAGCCTGTATATTGTAGCCTGCGGTTTTACTGAAAATCCGCAGCATTTCAGCAACGTGTGAACGCACCCTAAAGCGCCATAAACTAACGTATGGCGCTGTTAGCGGAGGTGACAGGGGGCCGCCGGCTGTATTATTCATACTCGCCCGCTTTCTGCGTTGCCCGCTGCAGTCCACACACCAGACGAAAATCTGTCTCTTTTCTGAGTCTAAACCGCGCGCTCTACCACAGACTTGTATAGTAGAGCGTGCGAACGGGATTCTGAAGGGAGTTGGTGTTTGCTGCGCCGCGCGCCATCTTCGCCGGCTGACAGTGCTGGATCATGGGAGTAGGTGGTTTAAGAAATATACTGACTACAGCGATAAATTGCCAACTGGAAACAATTTTATCCGTTATCATTAAATGGGTTCTGATTTAATTAGGTGGGCGGACTTAGCGTAGATTACAACTTTATTTACACAAGTGTCATTCTTGTCCGCGTGTGAAGCGGACTGCATTCAGACCATTACAGCCAATGGGGCTACTCAAATGTGCTTATTTACATGAAAAAAAAAAAAAGCAGCATATCCTATCACGGTCCGATGTTTCAGACGACCGTCACCCAAGTCAATGGGTGCGCAAAACACAGAAGCCCATTCATAAAACCTTTGTATGTCAGTTTCTGGCATTAAAAAAATAAAAAATTAATTTTTGTGCAAATTGGGATTTGCGTAAAAAATTGTAACCTATTGTGGTTTGCGTCACCATCTGCCACTTTTAAAAAGGGGTGTGGCTTGTCAGGAGGGGGCATGGTCGCCCTGGTCCGACACATTTATGTATAAATTTATGCTAGAAACTGGTGTAAATTCTATCAGAAATGGATGCCAGATCAGATCCAAGCAAGGAGGAGCTGCGATACACCTAATACATAAAGAGTTGTGTGCCTTTTCATGTATAGGGTGCATCGCGTGTTGGCGGAAAGCTTATTCAAGGATCACTCTGGTGATTTTTTAATTCATTCATTATGCATCTATCCCCCTAGTATATATAACTGAGCTAGTGATACCTAGGTCAGCGATTTCTGTCAAACTCCTGGCCTCTTTCTCCTCCTTCTCAGATGGTCATGTGATCTCAGTTCTGACCAGCTCAGATCTTCTTGGGGTTATGATCTCAAACTAGTCAGATTTTCAGTCTGTGTGATGCTACCACAGAAACTACCTAGTGAGGGACACAGATACTCCTATCACAGTCACTGATGATAATCACACAGCTCCCGTCACACAGGTACAATAGAGGAGATCACAGCTCATCACTCTGACTGTGTTCTTATGGTCTGTAGTTTATTTAGGTGAATATAGAAGGTAATGATAATTAAACTGTCCCCATTTTCAGGCAATAATACTATAGCCTTTACTAATGTTCTTCACAGGCCATCACCGCGAACTGTTTTCCTGCTGGCTTTAGGGCTTTATTAATTAACATTTTTTATTGTGTAGATCACAAATCTTTATTCTGTTGGACAGACAGTTTGGCCTAAACACTATAAATCCCTTTAATGCACACTTTCCTAGTGTAGCCTCGCTGAAGGGTTGCGTAAACACTGAAGAACCAAGAGGATGAAGATTTAGAAGTACTCCGTGTCCGAGGAATTCTTCAAAGACCTAACCCTCCAGCTAATCGGCCTCACAAACACATGGGGGTAACCGTACTGTAGAATCAGCCCCAATGTCTGCCTTGTATAATGATCGGAGGGTACACAGAAACAATCCTAATCTGCTCCACTGGTGGAAAACATGGCGGACGTTCATCGCTAACAATCTATCAAAAGGGGAATCTACTAGTCAACCTTTGGGTTCTTCAAAACATCCCGTGGTAACAAATATTTAACGCAGTGTTTTCTGGGATCTGGGGTGTGATAACTCCCTCTACATCCGCCCATTTTTGTCCTTTAGGAAGACATTTTGGAATTTTTATCATACTAGAGCTAATAACCATTTTTGCATTAATGCAGAAATATAAGGGGGGACAAATTGCAGTTTCTAAATGAGCCATTTTTATTTAAGTATAACTGTAAAAAAATACGATCAAACAATTAAACAAAATAAGTGTTCTTAATTAAAATAAAAGGGATTAAAAGTTATAAAACTTTTACAATTTTAGAATTAAAAAAAAATATTACAAAAAACATATTTGGTACCTCTGCAAAAGTTCGATCTGTCAAAGCAGGTCATTATGTATCCCCCATGGTGAACATAGTCAAAAAAACCCCAAAAAACACAACGACAAAATTTCGCTTTTTTGGTTACTTCATCTCCAAGAAAAAATGTAATTTAAAAAAGTGGTCAAAAAGTCATTTGTACTCTAAAATGGTACCAATAGAAACTGCAAAAAGAGAGCCCTCACACAACACGGTGACGAAAAAAAGTTATGGCGGTCAGAAAATGGTGGCAGAAACTCTTTTTTTTTTTCAAAGATATTTTACTTTTAAAAAGCAGTTCAGCAAAAAAACAATATAAATTTGTATCGTCATAATCGTACTGACCCATAGAATAAATACAGTTATGTCATTTTTGCTGCGTTGTGTATGCCATAGAAACAATCCACCAAAGACGGTGGAATTGCATTTTTTCCCCCAGCGATCATGTATACAAAAACAAGATCAGCACTTCCAACAAATAAACATAAGCCATGGCTGCTACAAATATAATGACAGAAACACATGTAATATCTGTTGTTTATACGCACCACATACAATGCAAGGTTCTTGGCACATACTTTGATCAAACTGTGTGGGCCCATGTTTTGATTAAGGTTTGTCCCAAGAACTTTGCATTTGTATGCAGTTAGTGTTTCTGTTACTGTATTTGTTGCAGCCACGGCTTATGTGCACCTTCACATTTAATTGGTTGTATTCATTGCATTGGCGGGGGAGTAGTTGTCCTCCCTTTGGTCTTTCACTCAATTCACCCATCAGTCTTAGGTGTCTTTGGGAAAGCTGGATATCTGGTTGTATGCTTTCCCAGAGTCCATTAGACGCCTTCGGCCCAAAAAGGTGTCTTTTAGAGTAGAAACCCATTCATTGAGGTTCACCTGGACGTGGCAGATTAGCACATGTTTTGATCAAAATATGAGCTAAGAACCTTACAGTTCTGCAATTTTATTCAGCTATTACGTTTATATGAGTGGTGAGGGTGTCTGTTAACCTCAGTGATCACGTCAGAGGATGGTAATCACAGCCACAAGCTGGTCCCCACAAACCTCCCACCCCTTGTACAGTGCCGAGATCCAGCCTCATTGAGTAAATGACAGGGGTTGGCAACTGGGATCAGAGTTTGGCAGGAGTGTGGTTGAGTATTCTGGCGGTCCTCCACTGGCGATTGAGTAGGCACAGTAACAATTTTCAAGTAATTGTCACGTACCAACTAAATACGGCCCTTAGTGTACTATTATATCAAGGTACAGGAAGGGTTAAATCAACTGAGGGAACCTTTATGAAATACTGAACATAAAGAATATATGACTACTGTTCAATCTATATAATCTACTATTCAAAATTGCCCCTCTGTTGGTGGTTTTGGTCTAGTGCTATGATTTGCCATATTTTATAGATACCGATACAATATAGTGAGACTGCATTGTCTATTGGCTATTTAGACTATAGTCAAGGCTGACAATTTTTGTATACGGGCCTATGGATGGTAAAGAAAGAGGGAAGTGTGGCCCCACTTTACCCCACCCTCGCCTTCAGAAATATAGAGCATGCTTTTCACTATGGACAAGGCCGGCACCACACACACCTAAACAGATCACCAGACACCCTACCAACACCTCTTCGAATCCAGTGGATCCCAGCATCTGTCTAGATGTGTGTGGCGCCCAACTTGTACATAGTGATGGATGACAAAATCACATGATATGGCACTATGGAGAAAATAGAACCGTGGCCAGGTCATAGCATACCTCCATATATTCTAGACATATAAGTCTCTTACCCCTTTAAGTTCCTGGCCGTTTTGGGCCTTAAAGGGACCAAAGAAATTTTTGGTTTTCTCATTTAACTTTCATAAAACTTTTTTTGGGCGTTAAAGTGACTGAACAGTGCCTTGTTTTCATAATGACGATCATTCATTTGCTGCTGCAGGGGCAATATCTATCTGGAAGTGGCTTCCCTGGTCATAAAATCAGATGGGTTGGGGTTAGATAAGCCGGACTAGTGACTCGTATGGTGTAATCTTCACCATGTCCACAACCTATGGTCTCTATTATTGATGAGCGAGCATACTCGCTAAGGGCAACTGCTCGATCGAGCATTGCCCTTAGCGAGTACCTGTGCGCTCGGGAGCAAATATTCGGCTGCCGGCGGCGGGCAGGGAGCTGCAGGGGAGAGCGGGGAGTAACGGAGGGGAGATCTCTCTCCTTCTCTTCCCCACGCTCCCACCTGCTGACTGCCGCAACTCACCTGTCACCAGCGCCGGCACCCGAACCGTTGCTCCCGAGCGGGCAGGTACTCGCTAAGGACAATGCTCGATCGAGTAATTGTCCTTAGTGAGTATGCTCGCTCATCTCTAGTCTCTATGATACAACAAATGTGGTGTACAGACATTGCTAATGAGATGACAGCACACATGTTGACATACCTGATGATCCTTTGCGCGGCATACTGATGAAGGGAGCGGAACTGGGCGGACATGTTGGCCAAAGCTGCCAAACAATTAGTGTGGAGATACTTGTCCTGCAAGAAAGTAATTACTATTTATTTTTTTTTGTAAGCATCCAATACATTTCTGCTCATATTCTACGTTTAGCAACATTGTTTTCATAGCTTTCATTCACTTCAAGAGCCATACAAAAAGTGCTGCACTTAGCACTCGGCTCTTTCAGTAGGCCCTGGCCGAGTGGCCGGTAGCCACAGCAGTGGTTTCTTATCTCGGCTACGTAAAGCCAAGATGGGTATATATCCCTTTAAGCTGTATTTAGGGGGTTTATTTTGTATCTGTAGCCTTGCAAACTATATCCAGCACTGTGTGTCACATGTTTATCATGAAGAACGGACCTGTAAATGACCTTTCAGACTAATTTATTGGGCAAGGCCTCGTTAGAGATTAGGTAATGCGGTCACGCTGTAATCTGAGCTATTAACAATTCGTTTTCATTTGCGGAATTCAATCTGAGATCTGGAGCCGCATCCTGAGGAGGAGCTTCGTTTTAATTAAATATGTGAGGAGTGTTGATGTCACTAGAAATACAGATTCCAAATATTTGCTGGCTGCCATCTTTGGCCGCCTTAGGATTCAGAAACTTGACCTTCTCAAAACGTGCGACCAACATTAGTCTCTGCGGAATCTGCAGCACAACAAGCCGTATAAACCTGACGTCATCTGTTTAGTAATGTGCACACAAGAGCGATACACTCAATAACTTCATTTTGACCGAAGCATGACTATAACTAATGGGACTAAGGGCAGAGCGCGTCCAAAATACACCTGGGAGAAAGCAGAAAAAGTTCACCAAGCCTGGAGATCATGCATGAGTGTTGGCTAACGCAACCATAGAAAAATCTAATTTGGGTGCGATGAGCAAGTTGAAAAACTTTACAAGGACATTTCCTGACTTCTCTCCCCTTGTTCTGCGCACCACCATGTCCTGTACTGTGTATGCAGAACCTCACTATATTCCAGACAACCCTCAGGAAGCGTTCTGCTGGTTCAGTGATTACCCGTGGTCCATTGTGGCACATTGCAGAAGAAGCAGTCAAATGTGGCCAAAAATACGCATTCCAGAATACAAGGCGTAACCTGACCCAACAGACGAGGTAGAGAATAGTAGCACAATGCTGATGATTCCAGCTCTGAGGACATTACTAAGGTGCGACCATGAGCTGTCCCAATGTGCAAACACCCTACTAATGTGCATCCTGCAAGTGCTCACACCTGAGCCTGAGTCTTGAGCAGCTCGGGATGATCACTGTTACCCAGGCTTACCGGGACGTACTCACCCTTGTACGAGTCATATTATACTGGATGGTTCTGATGACTACTAGAATGAGCAGACTGCCCAGAGAGATCTCAGTCAGCACACGTTCCGAATACCAAGTGATGTTCTTCAGTATCTGCAGGGACAGAGCAGGAGGGTCAGCTGATAAAAATTGGAAAGCCATTTTATATTTATACATAGACATAATCTACATAGAAGAGGAGTTAACGGTGTAAACACTGCTTATCCTGTACCGATCCTGAGTTACATCCTGTATTATACTCCAGAGCTGCACTCACTATTCTGCTGGTGGAGTCACTGTGTACATACATTACTTATCCTGTACTCACCCTGAGTTACAACTTGTATTATACTCCAGAGCTGCACTCACTGTTCTGCTGGTGGAGTCACTGTGTGCATACATTACTTATCCTGTACTGAGCCTGAGTTACATCCTGTATTATACTCCAGAGCTGCACTCACTATTCTGCTGCTGGAGTCACTGTGCACATACATTACTTTTCCTGTACTGATCCTGAGTTACATCCTGTATTATACTCCAGAGCTGCACTCACTATTGTACTGGTGGAGTCACTGTATACCCATATTACTTTTCCTGTACTAATCCTGAGTCCACCAGCAGAATAGTGAGGGCAGCTCTGGAGTGCTCTGCAAGAATAGCAGAAGAAAGATACAACACAGAGTTATAAGAGGAGGTGCTATTACATACATCAGGCTGTATCTGTCTAGTAGCATACCCCCTCAGCCTGTCCACACTACATAGGTAGGCAAGACCCTATGAGAGCAGAATGACAACTTCAATGGGAGTTACAAAGGCGGCCATATTTGTTGTCACAGCTGTCCCAATAATAGTTCTAACTAGTAGCCGGTATACAGGACGATTCGGGGACTGAGATGTGTAAGTTGGGTTCTTTGTTACAGATTGCAGCAACTACAGGGGCTCAGGGTTTGACAATAAGCCATTTTTTACATTGTGAATTACAGGACAGATTTCGTCAGCTAGCAACTAGCACAAAAACCTGAACACGGCCAAGTCTGCGCTCCAACATTACATGTCACCCAGGCGGGAGGCAATCCGATGAGAACCAGATGGGAGATCAATAGACATGCATGTGGTAACTCCTCTCATTCAGTAGGAATCTCTCCCTGCAAATCCCAACATGAAGGCCGCGCCGCCTGAAGAACTACTTATTTACGGTTGTGACACACGACTTAAAGGGATCCAGCAGTGAATGTTGGCGCTGGACGAAGGGAGGGAGGAAGAACGGCCCAGGGCGAGTGATGGCATCGGGGATTGGTTACCCATCGAGGGGGTCATGCAGTGTAACGCAAAAAAAGCTAAGAAAAAGAGTCTAGGTTGCCCCTAGTAACCAATCACAGTGCAGTTTTCATTTTACCACAGCAGTACATGAAATAAAAGCTGAGCTGTGATGGGTTGCTATGGGCAACAGACTTTTGTTTTTAAATGGTTTTCTAAATGTCCCCCTTAATGTTTCCTTGGGGCGCAGGGAACAAGCTGCTGTCAGACACATATGGCAGCTGCTCTCCCATAAAAACAGGGGATCAGCCATGATCGGGAGGTCCCCGCACACTTGGCAACATTAGTCATTTTTATCTTAGGTGTATAGCGAGCTTTAAAGGGGGCATACGAGATTAGCAAACCATAGCTGCTTTCTTTCAAAAACAGCACCACACTTATCCATAGGTCATGTGTGGTACTGCAGCTCATTTTCATAAACTTCAAAACAGATGAGCTGCAATACAAAATACAACCTGTGGACAGGTGTGGCACTGTTTTTTCAAAAAAGTAAGTTTTCCTGATCCTCTACCACCTCTTTCAGCTTGAGGTTTAATGGGTATGTCATGCATAGCATGTACTTTTAATTTCCTTAAAGCAACCCTGCAGTTGAGGGACAAAACGGTGTCCCTGGACAGGAGGGTGGAGGGGACATATTACTGTAGACTATCTTTTCAGCTGTCCCTTCGTATTGCTGGCTCAGACAGCCAAGATGGCCGACACCAGCTTATGTCTACATTATGCACTGCGCTGTGATTGCCCCTCACAGATCACTTGAGCAGCGCTGACCAATCACAGAGCAGGTATAGAACACTACCAATGCACTATACGTGATTAGGTAGTCTAAAGATGGTGGTGGTCATCTTGGCCATCTGAAAACGGCACTTAGAGCTATCAAAAAGGAGACTGCTGAAAAGAACATCTACAGGTAGCTTACCCCCCTCCACCCTCCAGTCCTGGGACAGACTTTTAGCCCAAAACTGGAAGGTCGCTTTAATCTTTTTCAACTGACAGGGAAATGTCAAATTTATTACAGTCTGCAGTAAATGATGGAATACACTCCCTTCCCCAGAGACCTAGAAGTAGGGCTGGCTTCGTACGGGCGTCAAAATCGTGCGAGATTCGTGCGCTGCAAGATGCACAAATATTAACCTCATTCTTTCGAATGGGGTGATACACATTAGCGAGGTTTTCCCGCAATGTGATGCAGGAAACAAAACGTTGCATGTTGTATCTGGCTGTATGATCACGCATCGCAGTGCCTATTGTTTCCAATGGGGAAGGCGGCAGCAGCACCGGCCCTATTGAAAACAATGGGAGAAACTCTGCAATCCTCTTCCGTGGCTGTCACAGCTGTGGCAGAGGATCCCTGCATCCCCGAAGTAATGTGAGCCCTGGGGAATTCCCATGGTGGGGAGTGCGATATGGGGGCAGGATTCATGACGCCTGTGTGAAGTTAGCCTAAGAGCAGCTGCATACAGAATCCTATCTGCATGTTTAGTGTTTTCCTGCTTTATCTAGGCCCCCATCAGTACAACAAGCTCTCATCCACTCTCTAATGATAATGAGATCACTCAGCTCATTATGACCAGGTCACATCAGCAAAGCCGATACTCAAGCTACAGTAAACAGGAACTGCCAGCCTAGTGCGTCTGATCTAGTGACCTGTGTAAAAGGTGCAATGTTTCAAGAATATTTTTTTATATGACCAATCATATAAAAAAAAAAAAATCATACACTTTTTAGAATATACATTTATAATGAAACCCCAATTTCTATAATGTCATTTCTGACGACACATTCCCTGTAAAGGGGTATTCCCATTTCGACTTTTAAGCCATAAAGTTCTCATGAGTGCGGTTCCCAGGGGTGGACCTGAATGTCTCTCGAGTTGAGGCCCCACTGTCTCCAACCTGGCTGTATACGGTGTTCGGGAATTATGGAAACAGTTGAGCAGCGGGACCAAGCTATCTCTAACTTCTATAGCAGTCAATGGGAGTTCTACAAACTGCATAGCACAGCGAGCTGCGTTGTTTCTGTAGCCCCCGAGCTAGGGATCTAGCAAGGCTTGCTGTGATTCGCTTCTGCTGTAAAGAGCTTTTCTGGGAGTAAAATATTGATGACCTATCCAATAGTTGATCAGTGAGGGTCCGCCGCTAAGGATCCCTATCGATCAGCTGACTAAAGTGGCAGCTGCATTCGGATGAGTGCTACCGTCGCTTCAGTCCATACCAGGCACAGTATAGCGGCTCAGTTCCATTTACTTTAATGGGACTGATCAGGTCTCAGGTCTTGAGATAAATGAACATGACCTCACAGGCTAGAGAAGAGGCCGCAATATATAGCAAAACACCGTGGCCTCTTCAGTCTGCTGATCGGAGAGGATCCTGATCAGCGGATCGCTGCCAATCAGCTACTGATGACCTACCCTTGGTCTTTAAAACAGTTGGTCTTCAAAACCCCTCAATTCTCACTTACTTCTATGGGAGTTACGGAACCAGCATCGCTCACTTACGCACAACTGTTTCCATCCTTCAACCACCTCCACACAGTGGTGGTCCCATCGCAGCCATGAGAACACTTTGTTTAATAAGTATTGACAACTTCTACAATAGACAACTTTAAGCATTGTGTTTCGCCCCCAAGCATTGGAAGGATGCTCATAAACCCTCCAGACAGCTGAGGCACAGTTTATGGCTTCAATAAAGAGGGGGACTTCTGCTATTGGCCTTCATAGGACATATTCTGGGGTCTTTGGGGTTATTAAACAGCCTTGAAGACGTTTCCATGGACGAGAGCTGGAGATCAGATTCACGGGTGCCGACTACAGAAAGCGTAAATCTGTGCGCCCATCTACAGCGTCCCACATATTTATCCAAGAAATCAATGGGATTTCATGCGGTTTTAACCGTGCGTAAACGGTTTCACGCGACACGGAAGAGAATGTGGGACAAGTCATCAATATTTAGAGAGACCCTGTTTGGGATTGTATTGTGCAGCCATGTAGGTCTTATTCCGGGGCGTTTCAAAATAAAACATAGGAGACCGGGGAGCGGTGGTGATTCATCTAGGAACAACTGCCTGTTTACTGTGAATGAGGCGGGCAGCCAGAATAATTCACGCCCGCTCCGCCTTCATTCACTAGTGATGACCATCCCTGTGTAAAGAGTACACTAACGATCATCGCTGGGACGAACCGTTAGGCATCTGCGCCCGACAGGTCGTCCCATGTAAAAGCACCCAAAAACGGGATAGGGGGTAGTGAGGCTGCGCCCACGTGATTCAAAAACGATATCCCAAGTATGTTTTATTCTGGAACGCCACTGCAGTTCAAAACAAAAACTACTTGCCTGCGATGTACGTGCCTTTCCAGTATATACGGTCTTTGGTTCAAGCAGCACGAACCTGGTGACAAGTTATCTTTAACCGCTTAACGCCACAGGGCGTTAAGTGTACATCCTTGCTGTGCGGTACTAAACGCAACAGGGCATACAGTTACGCCCTGTGGATAGCGTGATCTCAGAAGAGGGTGCATAGGGACAGCGACCTCCACTGTTACATGCTGCAATCTACATAGAGCATGGTGTGTAAAGGGTTAAAAGAGGGTGCTCCCCTCTGTGACGTCATCAGACCCCCGTGATGTAATCGTGGAGTGCCGATGGGTTGCTATGGCAACAGAACACCAGCTACAGACGTCTTGGCTTGCCTTTGCCTGTGAACGCTGGTACAAGCGATTAGGCATTGCAGGACATAAGTCCTGCAATGCCTTATCATAGCAATCAGAGCTTCTATGAAACAGGTTCCCTTCAGTGACATAAAAAGTGTAAAAAAAAAAAAAAGAATGGTGTTGAAAAAAAGAAAAACATACAAAAATATATTTTTTAAAACTACGCTTGTTTGCTAATTTTTCGCTAGTTATATAACAAAACAAAAACAAACAAAAAACCCACATATTTGGTATCATTGTGTCTGTAATGACCTGTACTATACATTGAACACACTATTTACCCTGCACAGCACAAACCATTAAAAAAATGGAGGCAAAATGCTGATTTTGTTCGTTTTACCTAACAAAAAAACGCAATATAAGTTATCACAAAAGCTGCATGTACCCCTAAATGGTACAAATAAGAAGTACAGCTCGCCGCGCAAAAAAGCAAGCCTTCACAAAACTCCGCCCATGGAAAAATAAAAGACTTATGTGACTTTGAATGCAGCGATGTAAAAATTATTATAATTTCCAAAAAAAGAGGGTTTTTATTGTGAAGAACCTAAAAAAAAAAAAGTATAATTTTTGGCATCCTTGTAATCGCAGCGACGCGCAGAAAACATATCTGATGTCATTTATGCCGTATGACTGACGCTGTAAAAAAAATAATTAAAAAACAACGGCAGAATTGATGCATTTTCTCTCCCTGCCCTCAAAAAAATAAAAGTTTTACAATACATTATATGTAATGGCACCAATAAAAACTACAGTTTGCGTCACAATAAACAAGCCCTCATACGGCCGCGTCGATGGGAAAATAAAAAAAAAGTTTGGGCTTTTGAAAAGTGGATATGAAAATCCCCCAAAAATCGTTGCATCCTTATGGCCAAAATAGGCCATGTCCCTAAGGGGTTAGGTGTTGGGATAACCTTTGGAAATCAACGTATGATGAAGACGTTCAAGATCTCTGCTTGCTGGATGAGTGCAGTTGAATCATTTTTATATATTCAAAGCCTCTCAAAAGTTGGATCTGAGACTTTGTCAGTGAATGGAAGCTTTCAGCAAATGGTGAGGAATAGGACGAGGACTACCCAGTGCCGATGGGGTACAGCTATGCCTCCTAACGAATTACCGATCCAACGATAGCCGAAGCTGCGCCAAATTTACCAAGAAGCTTGTAACCTGATGAATTTGATGCATTTTACGCCAACGGACATATAAGACTAGTATAGGACATGCCAGTCTTACGGCAAACCCCTGGGATAGGAGTATTTAATCTGGCACGTTAGTGTTCTCCGGTACAGCAGTCAATCTGCCAGTTCCTGGGGCCTAGCTCCAGTGATCCAAGATGTCCGCAGTAATCCTGCTGCTAATGCATGCACACACTGCATTGGTAATCAGTCACTGCATGCTACTTTCTGATTGGCCACACCATGCAACGTCTTAGACTACCAACGTACCATCAGTGATCAGTGTGCCTTGAGTAGCCAAAGCAGCAGCATTACCCTCCTGAATCACTGAAGCGGGCCCAGAAGTCAGTGGCTGTAGGGAGATAAAGGGGGGCATGAAGCAATATCCCCCAGTCCTGGGACCGGAGGGTTGCTTTAATGAATCTCTCCCTACAGTACGTCCATGCGGGGGACTTGAAGCTCAGCATGAGATACAGGGACCAGCGCCTCTATAGTGATATATCAGGTTCCATCCTTTTTACGGTTAGCATACAGCAGCAGTTGAGTCTCGGGAAGCTTGGCCTGCAGCACGTTACTCGGCTCCGGGTACGACTGATGGAAATTTCCAGCCAAACTTTCAGTTATTTTGAGAAATTATCCTTTAATCCTTCTGCGCCATTTTCCAACCAACTTACAGTAAAAGTCTTCAATCGAGTGTCACGGACTTTAATTTAATGCAACAATTGGGTGTCCCTGGGAAAGAACATTGGAGAAGCCTCGGCAGTAAATTATACAGCTCGGCACAAGGCAGCATTTCTGTTCCAAAAATAAAAAGCTGATGCGTCTTCAGGCGCCGCACACTCAGCACGGCGAGAAGTAACTAACGGGTGGCCCGCTCCTCGCTCAGGTAGATGGAGCCTGGATGAAAAGCTGGAAGTTAGAACCTATGGCCGGAAACTAAACACAAGGGGAGGGGGGGATGTCAATCTACATGTAAATAAATGGGCTTTCTGATTTTTAGTAACCCCCAAGAAATATCCGCATATGGACGAGAATACTAACAGGCATAATAATATAATACATTGCAGTTTCTGGACTTTAAACTCTAACGAGGATTTCCAAAACTTGTGACACCTCATAGCAGCTAATGAGCTCATCCGGGCGCTGTGACTGCTTGTTAGCTGTAGACGGGTTTAATAGAAAGTCTATGGGCCATCGTCAGCTAGCAAGCAGCGACAGCGCCTCAGCCGCTTCGCTCTAGCGATCGGAGGAAGTCTCAGCACCAGGACCCCACAGCAATGAAAACTCATTGACGTGTCCCTATGATGTGTCAAAGGTTTTTGGAAACTGTTCCTCATTAAGCCACACAGACTATTTCAGGCTAAATTTGGGGTTATTAAAATGTCTTTGGTGGTCTAAGGGGGTAAGGAGTAATGTGTCTAGATCTTGTGGTCTTCGGTAATGTCCCGTGGTGGTCTAGGATAGAAGATTGGGTTCATATTTGATTTCATGGTGGCCCAGGGCATAAGAGGGGTCATTTACTTTATTTTCTATTTTCTACTGAATTACGGTATACATGGGGTTAATAAATGGTGGTCTAAAATAGGAAAAGGTGGTATCATTTTATTCCCTGATGGTTTAGAGCAGCGTTACCCAATCTCCGGTCCTCACGATACCCCAACAAATCACGGTTTGAAAATATTCTATAGAGACACCACCTGTGGCAATATCTGAGGCACTGACATTACACGTGCAAGTACAAAGGGTATCCTGAAAACATGACCTGTGGGGAGGGGGCGGGCTGAGGGGAGGGAGAAACATTGGTCTAGTGTAAAAGAGGGAATTAATCCCTGGTGGTCTAGGGTGGAAAAGGGGGTTTTTTCCCCCCTGTTGGTCTACAATAGAAGGTATTAATCCCTGGTGGTATACGGTCTGAAAATTTTTCACTGTTAGGACTCTAAAACGTAACTTTTAATAAAGTAATTAAAATTTAAACCAAATATTTAGACACAAACTGACACACATTATACACAAAAAAAGAGAGGGGGGGAGAATTTATCACTCGACTAAAATCACAGAGAGTTCTGAGGCGTGTGGATGCCACTCTCTTGGGAGATCTCCCAAAGGCAACAAAATGGACTTCCTTATAATAAAGGACGATATATCCCTCTGATGGAAATATCAATTATCATGGAGAACAGGTGATCTCCAGGACACGGGATATTTACCTTTATTATTTTATCAAGAAATTTTAGGTCCGACTTGATGACTTGGACCAACGCGTTTCGCTCAGTCTTTGAGCTCCTCAGGGACCTATATATGTTGGCTAAATGTACCTCACTTGATGCGATTATGTTTCTTGATTGTTAGTATACATGAAATGATGATCTATAGTTGCCATAAATAGATATAAATGGATACCAATCACCCACCATCAGGGTGGTTGGCTTGCTGCTGCTCTATCTCTTTATTATTTTGATCTCTCTGCTTTTTAATACTATCTTATAGGATATTTATCCTCTGTTGAATGACAAAGTCTATTAGGGCTATTCATTAGAAAAACTAAAGTTGTGCAGATAGTTAGTACCTAGTAAATCTTTAATGTGAAGCCTAAAACAGTACCTTAAGGGCTTCACAAACCATAGAGACCAGCAAGCTATTGACTTAGACTATAGATAATGTGTGTATGATTTCCACGTAGCACTGTCTCTCTAATTATTTGAGACTTTGTCTACATGGCTATGACTGAATAAGTTGGATCTGACCACTATATTGAGAAGTCAGTTCTAATCTTAGGAGACGAAATTTATATCTATTTATGGCAACTATAGCTCATCATTTCATGTATACTAACAATCAAGAAATATAATCGCATCAAGTGAGGTACATTTAGCCAACATATATAGGTCCCTGAGGAGCTCAAAGACTGAAAATAATAAAGGTAAATATCCCGTGTCCTGGAGATCACCTGTTCACCATGATAATTGATATTTCCATCAGAGGGATATATCGTCCTTTATTATAAGGACGTCCATTTTGTTGCCTTTGTGAGATCTCCCAAGAGAGTGGCATCTACACACCTCAGAACTCTGTGATTTTAGTCGAGAGGTAAATTCTCCCCCCCTCTTTTTGTGTATAATGTGTGTCAGTTTGTGTCTAAATATTTGGTTTAAATTTTAATTACTTTATTAAAAGTTACGTTTTAGAGTCCTAACAGTGAAAAATTCTTTGATATAATTTGGACTATACTTGCCCCAGTGAAACCTGTAGAAGGTCTGAAAAGCACTGCATGGTGACCTCTGCCACCACAACAAAGCACCCGCAGGAGGAGCAACCCAGCTGCCCAACACCACTACTGCTGCCAGGCTCAGCCACGATGGCTCGTTACCACCTCCCCCCCCCCCCCCCCATAGTAACCTGGGCCGTCAAGCAGCACCACACCATGTGAACAGGCCGCTAAAGCTTACCTGAAATGGCCTGAGAACCAAGCAAGCAGTTGCCCTTTATTCAGTCTCCAACTAACTAAAAAGCACGCGCTCATGTGTGTTTTCCTCCAGTTCGGTGTATTTGTATAGCCTGTCCCTTTCTGGTTTTTGCTTGGGCTAGCGCTCCAACCATTTGGCACAGGTGTTGTTAATTAGCAAGAAAATAAACAGGTGTTGCTAATATCATGGGGTGGTGTAACCAAGAGCCATTGGCACGGAGCCTGATGGCAGTGGTATTATTGGGAAGCTAGGGTGTTCCTCCTGCAGGTGCTGTGTTGTGATTGCAGGGGTCGCCATGCAGCGCTGTGCCCAGTAGACCCAAACAAACAGGTCGCCGTGACGTGGCCGGTGGGCTTATACAATTTGATCCAAATGTAACCAAGACCTTCATGTTCAGGTCTATAATAATGCTGAGAAGCGACAGATCAATGTATAATCTGTGGATGTGCGCCCCGTGTCTGTTTTTTCTAGTTTGGTGTATCTTAAAATAAGTCGGTCATCTTATTTTTGACCTAGCAACAATATGCTAATTAGCAGTAGACCGTCTGATGGGCGGCCCAACTCTGCAAGCAGTCCAGCTTCTCTTCCTGACTCTTCAACTAAACAACACCCTGTTCTTTGCTGGTTGACGTTTCCAGCAATGGTCATATGGAGGACGGCACATGTGCTGTGACTCCCCGAGGCAGGAATGATCTGACGCCCATGTGCCATCCTCAGTGCAGCAGGCAGAAAGGGCGTAAAGTTCCCTCGGTAATCTTACCACTTCATGGATAGACCGATTGAATCCATCGTCCTCGGTCAGGATGAGAAGGATGATGAGAGACATGTAAACATGGTGGGAATTCCTCTCTTCTACATGGTACAAGATCTCCAATATGGGTAGGACCTGTGAGGTTAAAAAAGTAATCATTAACCCTTTAAGGACATGGCCCTATTTCCTCCACTACCACTTTTTATTTCTCCTTCTCCCTTTATTTTCCCAGTTCCATATCTACAGGAGGGCTTTGTTTTGGCAGGATGAGATGTATTTTTCAATAGTACCATTTAAATTACTATATAATATACAAAACAATGTCGCAATTTTTGGGAGGTGGGGGGGGGGGGGTCTTGTTTTCACAGCATACACATAACCTTATTCTGTAAGAAGGTACGATTACGACGATACCAGGTTTATATACATTTATTTTGCTAGACTGCTTCTAAAAATAAAATATATATTTTTTGAAAGACAATAAAAGTATTTTCTGCTGCCTCCTTCTGATAGCCATAACTTGTTTATTCTTCCGTCAATATAGTTGTGCGAGGGCTCATTTTTTTGCAGGACGTCCTGTAGTTTCTATTGATACCATTTTAGAATTGGTGTGACTTTTTGGTTGCTTTTTATTACATTTTTTCTTGAAGAACGGTATTGCGAAAAACGGGCAATTCTGGTACGGTGAATATTTATTTCTCACTACATTTACCGTGTGGGATAAATAATATGTAACTGATAGCTCGGACTTTCACGGATGCAGCGATACCAAATATACTTTTATCTTTTTTAATTAATATAGGGGAAAAGGGTTGATTTTTTTCTTAACTTTTACTTTTTTTTATCTTTTTCCAACAATTAATACATTAATTTTTTTTTTTTAAACTTAATTTTTTCACTTTTTGAGTCCCCATAGGGGGCTTGAACCTTAGATCGTTTGAAGGATCATACAACATAATGCAATACCACAGTACTACATTATACATTATATTTTGACAGGCAGTCCATGAAGGTGTGCCACAGGCATGGTCCGATAGGCATTTATTCATGTCAGCCCTGGGGGCCTTCATGAGATTGCCATGGCAACTGAACAACACCCGGCGACTGCATTGCAGGGGGTATTGTTCAGGAATCCCGAACAGTGATGGCAGCTGGCGGGTGTCTAATGTCACAACTAGCTGAAACCCGCCTTGTATAGGGCAGGATCGGCTCGTGACCCCGCTCCATATAAGCCCCGCACACCCGGGACATAACTGTACATCCTGTACAGTGTTAAGGGGTTAATGAGAGCATGTCATCAGAGTCTATCAGTAGTGCAGCCTCATGCAGAGGACCATGTCAGATTATGGTCCATAAAAAGCAGAAAGGCTTAAAATCTGTATGTGCGTTTTGCAGTCATGAGTTGCGTGTTCATTTTTTCCCTTTTTATCATATGCAAAAAAGTAAACTCTGATATGTGAAAAACAAGGAGAACAAATGTCATCCATGTGAGATGAGTTTTAATTAGTCACTTCAGAGCAGAACTGTCATCCAAGACACTGGACAAATAGGGAAGATGGAACAATACCTCTACAGCGCCACCTATTGGATAGCAGCATTCCTTCAGATCAATGTCAGACCCTTTATACAGGTCTTTATAACAATGATTGAGAATAGGAAACCAAGCCAGAAAACCATACACAGACAGCTGTTTCTGGCTTGGTTTCCTATTCCCAAAGACCTGTATAAAGGGTCTGACATTGATTTGAAGGAATGCTGCCATCTAGTGGGTGGCGCTCCAGAGGTATTGGTTCATATTCCTTATTTGCATAAATTACCCAGAGGAGCGTGCATGGCCACATAAGTCTCCTCGCTCACTTTTCAGGTGTCTTTTCACACACCTTCTGAGTGCTCTCAATGCTATCCCCCAACCCACTCACCCCAAGGTGTTTCCACAGACTTTTTGGGTGCTCTCCCTAAGGAAAGACGACACCCCTCTTGACCTAAGACACTGGGCAAGAACAGGACATGTTGCAAATTTTTTTACATAGACCAAACTGACCATAGAGAAAACAAATCTCATGTCCGTATGGCCCCACTGACAGTGATGTGTCTGCGTGCCGTTAGACAGCACATGGACGGGAACTTCAACTATGAGTCAGTCCTCAAGCATTAGGCTGTCACCTCGAGCGATCCATATCTAGCACAGCAGACTTTGAAAACGGTTCTCACATTTTTAATGATCAAAGTCTTTTTTCTTAAATCTTTTCCTGGTCCGACGCCTTTGAGGACATATGAAAGCGCCAGATAAACTGCTGACGCATTTCGAATTAGATTAGTGATGCTTACTCATAGCAGGCGAGGAGTAAATATCCTTAATCCGCTGCGAAATGTGTCAGCAGTTTTATCCTGTGCTTTTATGTGTCCTTAAAGAAAAAAAACACTACTTTCTTATTTTGTATTTCTGCTGAATTTGGGATGTTCTCTGTAATGTTTTTGTTGCAACCGGTGGGACATTCTTCTTTAAACACGCAGCTTTTGGGGACTCCAGCAATAAGCACTATTTATGGTGACTTCTTTTTGATACAGAGCTCTGTTTTTTCCTGTTACACGGCTCAAATCACATCACACAGCAAATAACTAAATGATAAAATTCAATCTCTGCACAACCACCACTAGGGGGACCTAGCTGCAAATCCCACTGAACTCAATACTACATCTGACAAAGGGGTTATACCAGAATTACGAGTTATCCCCTAACCACAGGATAGGGGATAACTTGCTGATAGGTGAGGTCTCACTGCTGAGACCCCCTTCGATCCCAAGAACGGGGGTTCTGTGTCCTTGTAGTGCTCACTGCACCCCCTGCAGTCAGGAGGAGAACGAAAAATAGCATCAGTCACATAAGCACACTGACAGTCTGGTCCTTCTCAATGGTACTACGGAGATAGCTGAGCAGCAAGTACTTGAGTATTTCTGTCATCCCCATGGGTCAGGAGGGGGGCATCTCTCCTTAAGAAGAGCACCCAAAAAGTGTGAGGAGACACCTAGTGGGTCGGCGGATGGTATAGACTATCTCCAGGGACAGCACCCAAAACGGGGTGGGGACACCTTGAAGGTAAGTGAGGAGACTTATAAGGCCATGCTAGCTCCACTGGGTAATTTATGCAAATAAGGAAGATGGAAAAATACCACTGCAGCGCCACCTATTGGATGGCAATATTATTTAAATTATTTTCATCCATATTGAATTAGAGCGGCCACTGCACACGCTCAGCCAAAGCTCCATTCACAGGGTCGTCATTATGGGTGACCGGTATGCCCACAGTGACGAGAGTGGTGACACGGGATCCCCATTCTCAAGATTAAAAGTGGCTATCCTGTGGATAGGGGATAACTTGAAATTCTGGTACAACCCCTTTAATAGTTGCCCTGCAGAAACGTCCAGGACATGAACCGGTGAGTACTACATAGTTTATCCTCTCCTATTTCCTACCCTTTAAGTGCCAAAGAAATCCTTTGAAGTTCCTCCCTAGTGGTGGTTGTGGGGATGGAAATATTGAATTTAGAGCTCGGACCCCCATAGAGATATGTTATAAGATTGATCCGCACTGAATTCTGGACCGGTTTAGAGAAACCAGTGCCTGACATGTCATAGGCACATGTCAGAGGAAGATCACTGTGCAAAACTTTGTCTTCACCCTTCCCGACGTCTGAGGTCAATGAACTTCAGTTCTCTAGAGAGCACCTAAAAATGTTCACCACAAAGTTATTTCTTTAAAGTGGAAAATTTTGACGCAACAGTCTAAGCAAAGTAGAATTAAAGTGGCATTCCTATCCTAGCAATGTCCAAGAACTACGCGTCCCATCACTGAGCTCCTGACCCATCAGAAGAAGGTGGGGTCCCAGGAACCATTTTTACTGACTATTGCCTTCACCAAGGAAATCAATAGCGGGGTGGCCGCACACCACGTGACAGAGCCATGTCTATCCTCCCAATGATGGCGAGGACCGCTCAAGAGGCCGCTGTGAATCGTTGAAGGGGTTCACGGGGCACTGGTTCACAGGTTAGACCTATGGGAAACTTGTGACCTGTCAGATCCAATTTGGTTGGATTTCCCCATTAAAATGACCTGACCAGCTGTATCTTGTCCGCAGAATGGACAAGAGGGTTCATCTTATCCATTTCCACCGAACGGCCACTTCATTAGAAACCCCCCATTAGTAGTGTAGTGTTTCCAACTGCAGTCCTCAAGGCACCCCAACAGGTCCTGTTTTCAGGATTTCCTATAGTAAGAAGCCCTGTGGCAATGTCTGAGGCACCGACCATAATTACATCACCTGTGCAACACTGAGGACATCCTGAAAACGTGACCTGTTGCTATGCCATGAGGGCAGCAGTTGGGAACCCCTGTAGTAATGTATTGAACCTCCTTTGGCTTCAGAACCGCAGCAGTTAGTCATGGCGTAGATCCCACTAGGTGATGAAATCGTTCTGCAGGAATATCACCCCCTGCGGACAGGAAGCTTCTTGTAGTTCCTGCCGATTAGATGGATGTCCCAACCTGCTCTGACCAGCTGACAGGAAGGGGTCATCGATTCATGCAGCTTATGCCAAATTCTGACCTCCCATCAGCACGGTGCAACAGAAATCTGGATCCATCTGACCAGGTGATGTTTTTCTGTTGCTCGGTGATACAATTTTTGCGCTATTTTGCCCACCGGAGTATTCCCTTTCTGTTTCTCTTACAATGGAGCTGGAACTGGTCGTCTGCTGTTATAGCCCATCTGTGCTAAGGAATGACAAGTTGTGCATATGAACATGTTACTTGGAGCACAAGCATTGTATTTAGTTGCTCTTGACTGTGCAGCTCCTGTTCATCAGAATGATTCCAGACATCCTCTCCTGACCCCTTTATGTGACGAGCTGTTGGCATTCACAGAATCCCCCTTCACTGGGAGTTTGTACTCGATCACACCATTCTCGGTATACTCTCCCCACAGTTACACAAGAAAACCCTACGCGCTCGTCAGTGACATCCCGGCCTGGCTAGTCTAGCACCGATGACCCGGCCTCCTTGGAAGTCGCTCAGATCACTGGATTTTCCCATCTGATGTGGATTCACACTGAAACTGATCCATGGAAACCTTGTCACGTGATTTTATGCTGCACTCCGGGATCACGAGGAGAATTCCCATACAGGGAAGCGACAATCGTGAAAGGGTGGGGGGCTCTAATAAAGGGGCCGCTCAGTGTAAGCTCATACATAGCCGCCCATTTCCCAGGTGCTGTACCGATGGATAGATGGGGTCACAGAGGTGATACTATTTCATAGAATTGCTTTCTGAACAATTATAACAAATGAATAAAGCGCTGGAAACACTTACAAGGCTTTCGATATCAGTGCGAGCCAAGACGTACGTCCGGACATTGGTGTTCTGGTGCAGCAGCGTGTAGAGGAGCAGCGTGGCTTGGTCAGACCTCTGTTGCTCACACAGGGCGGTATACAGACTATTGAAATTGATCTGGAAAGAGTGAGGACTTGGGCTGAGCGGCACTGAACTGTCTGAAATAGACCAGCAAGTTACATGGGTAAAGCTCGCCTCAAACACAGAAAGGCTTACACTACTGTCCTGAAATACTCTGTGCTGCCCAATAACCCCCTTTATGCATACAATGACACTTTCTTAGACATGACCAAGATGGATTGGAATCGTAATTAATTTGTAACTACAAAGTCATGTTTATAAAGCATCAACAAGAAAGCTGCTGCTAGAGCCTCGCTCACAAGAGCTTACAATCTAAAGACTGTCTATGTAAGGACAGACTATACAAGAAGGAGTTGTCGGTGCTTGGTATATATTTGTTCTACATACCTTGTGTGTTCCTGAAAGACATAATAGCCTGTCGGAAAGGATTGGGGCAGTCGGGTGCATCAGTGAGGTTAGCGAGCACCAGCAGGAGGAGCAGACTTTGGTTGGCGAGAGGAGAGGACTGTTCCTGTACGGGGGTCGGTTTGCTTCCCACTCCACCTAAGGTTAATACAGTCCACAGACCGCCTGGAAAACAACATAAATTCTGTCACCATCATTACACTCATACATTTCCAGGAGGAATAACAGAGGAACACCACAACAAAGAGATTGAAGAGGATATGTTCCAGAATGATCTTTTCATGGGGAATACAAGGGTTTACAAAAACAAACAACTTAACAAAAGTGGGAGATCCTCTTTAAAAGCATATATATTTGCAGCACTGGGCGGCCTCAAGTGGGTGCAAACTGAAGATTGATTTATACTGTTCAAGGATGTAACCAGTTAAAGGGAATGTGTCATCAGAAAATTACCTATCGTATAAAGTTATTTTTATTGAACATAAAAATTAAAAAAACATTAAAATCCTGCAGTTCCCTCACTGACCACTAAGCCTAATAATAGTTTGACACTTCTTGTTCTGTAGAGAAAGGTTTTCAGCAGTCATCTCATTATCATCACAGGCAGGATTACACTGAGAGGTGGCACCTATATACAGATAACACAGGATCCACCATATGTGATGTCACAGCTCACCTCCTCCTCCCACCTCTGCACGTCATAGAATATGCCTGCAGTTCTCTCACTGACCACTAAGCCTAATAATTGTTTGACACTTCTTGTTCTGTAGAGAAAGGTTTTCAGCAGTCATCTCATTATCATCACAGGCAGGATTACACTGAGAGGTGGCACCTATATACAGATAACACAGGATCCACCATATGTGATGTCACAGCTCACCTCCTCCTCCTACCTCTGCACGTCACAGAACATGCCTAGAACGGTCTTCCATGGAAGTCAATGTGTCCCCTCCTGCCTATGTTCCACATAACGTCCGTAAAGCATACACACGCCTACCAAACGTAAATTGAACACCTGTACAAATAAGCTAAAGTAGTATTTATTTCCATATGTTAATATATAGTGGGGCTCCTTTGGCCCTAATGACATTGGATACCCTGTGGCACACTTTCTACTAATGTCTGATACACTTTAGCTGGTATTTCCCTCCATTCATCCTGCAAACAAGCAGGTTCTCTCAACAAAGAACGACACTGTTCCAATTGGTCCCAGAGATGATCAGTAGGTTCAGGTCGGGACTCTGTGCAGCCGGTCCAATCGTGGAACATCCATATCCTCAAACCAATGTAAAACAGCACTGTGAAGACATGGGCATTCTTCGGGGATGGGCGAGACAGATGGTGGCATTGCCTGGTGCACAGAACCCATGTGACAGAGGCTGGAGTTAGAAGTGTCTTCCACCCTTAAATAGGCAACCTTCACGTTCCAGTACAGCGTGTAATCATCGGTTTTCTTCACTTGCATGGAATGACACCCATCGACATTTATCGTTAGTTAAGGGACACATGCGGTGAAGGCATCGCGGACATGAAAAATGTGTGTTCGTGGATGAGACCGTTCAAAAGGCCGAACATCGTGTGAGAATGAAGCTTGGCCACGCACCAGCCAGTCCCAGCAAATGGATATAGAGGACTGCCAGTGACTGTGGAAGAGACTGCAAAGTCAGTATTTCCGTAGGATCCGTGCACTCCATCCTGCATGAAGACCTGAAGATGCCGAAAGTTTCCTCCAGGTGGGTACCGGGGATGTTGACCGACTGTCACAATGGATAAACCGTTAATGAAGGATGCCCTCCGTGCTTGTGCGTTTTTCAAGTTGTGCCGCTCTTGTATCACTGATTCTCCAGTGGGCAAAACAGACCCCGAAAGAAGCGTTCAAAGTGGCCATGGCATCATGGTGCCAACATTGTGAAAAATGTGTAATTCAAGACGGAGATTGTGATGTTGTAAAGTGAAGACTTTCAGCTTTCTGAATAATTTTTATCTTTTTTTTTTTTTAGAAAAAAACAAGGTGACCCCAGAACGTGGATGCACCGTGGACATTTTACTGAAAACGCTGACAGAATGACACTTTTACCATTTTTTTCCCTGAGATGCCAAGTTGATAACAATATGGCTGCACTTCCACAAAAATGGTCACCAAATCTGAATAGAAAAATCCCAAATTTTCTGGACTCTCATCAATGTACCAAACTTTGGCTGTTTGCGATTGACTAATATATGGAGAATGTCATGTTTTGGGTGGAAACCCCCTTTAAGCAGATCGGATAAGTCGATATCAAACATCCCACTTCTGCAGTCGCCCTCTGGTGCATCTCTGAAGACTCTTGGGTTACATGGCACAATTGCTGACACCCTTGTCTGTAGATCTGATGCATGACACCCAAGAACTCCCAGGATTAGCATTTCATCTCTATATAGATGAAGCACAGAGATCTGAATTCCCTCTAGGTGGATGCTTCTAACAATTACTGCAGTCCCCAGGTCGAGGCCAAAGGGTCTCCACCCAAAATCAGCTGTAGAGCGAACAAGAGCCGATGAGGTCATGCAGGATTCCAGCGAGCGGCCCGTACAGCCTGTAAAAAGTGCCATGCAAAGAAAAACATTCCTCTGCCCTGATGTATAGCGTCTGTTACCCAACAGCAACCAGGTCACCAGCAACAGTGTAACATACCAAAAGTCGTCACAGTAAAGGAGAACCCAGGAAAACAAGCGGCAATGAGGTTCTGACCAGGTTGGAATAAAATGGGGCTTCAGTCCTGAAGACCTCTCGAGGGTTCTCTCGGACTTCTTCCACCAGAGCATGGTACTATCTTTGCCAGCATGTAGGTGGTATGATTCCCTATCCTCCGATTATACGTTTTGATTGATCCTATATTATCTAGCTGTGCAGCAATTTAAAGCGACCCTGCAGTCCTGGGGCAAAATTCTCTCCAGGAATGGAGGAGTTATCTGCCGTTCTCTTCTCTGCTGATATTAAAAAATTTGCTATTTTTTCAATTTTGACGAGTTTCCTTGGGGCGGTCATTATTGTCCTTCCGGTACTGTTGGTAGACCGTACAGCAGGGTGTCTGTGCTTTATGTACGTCAATTTACAGAGTAATTTCATTAATTATTTCAGAATACGGGTAGTGATAAGGTATGGCCCCTCCACCAAGAGACCAGGCGTGACAGGGCAGCAGCATACAGAACCATATATGTGTGTATAACGTTACTATCTTGCCTTAGCTAGGCTTCCAGCGCTACAATAGAACGGTCATCCTTCATCTTAAATCTACAACTGTAATAATTAAATGACTCTGCACATCTGTCCCAGTCTATACAGCAAAGCTAACAAGTAGGGCACTGTTCGCTACACATTTGTGATGTACGTTTAAAGCACCAAGCAAACATGCTTAACATAACCATATAACTCCATTCACCTCCCAGAGGCCAAAAGAGTGTCCTTTTCCCTACACAGGGTAAATATACATAGGAGTAACACAAGACCAGGTACAGAATAACATAGCAGACTTTACACAATTCTTACTGTGACCCCCAGCAATCAGCTGTAATCTGTGGAGGTAAGTGGCAGTAAGCGTTCAATATCCCTGCAGTGCCACCACAGGCGAAATGAAGCATTACACAGCGCCCATTCATATCACTGAACTGTGTGTGTAATACAAGCCAGGACAGACCTCCAGAGCGAGAGACACGCTTTATAATGGCTCTCCTCTCTGGCCAAGGGATGAGGATGCTGAACAAAGGACCCCCTTTAATAACTCAGACTTCATTAAGGGTTTTCTAAGCTGGGCAGCCCTTTTAAAAGACACCGTTCTTGTAAGGATTTAGATTTACTTATTTCCGTTTTTACATGTTCGGTGGGAAACGCTTTTTTTTTTAACGTCTCTGCTCATGTGACGATACAAAGGCCGATACAACCTCCGATACGTTAATGCGTGTGTCTATGAATACATACAGGATATTAATGGGGATTCACCGGGGGCCAGAAAATGGTTCGTTGTAGGTCACAGATATACCATCTACTCAGTGCTTTATCAGATCAATCATGAATTCAGGGGGAGATCCCAAACCTAAAGCCTGCATTCCGCAGCAGTCCCCCCTCCATTCAGTCACTCTCAGTTCCCTCCAGCGAGGACGCTGCCAATTCGCAGTGAAATAGGAGCTCTTGTTTACATGAATTAAAGTAAGCGCTTTTCATGTTAAAAAAAAAAAAAAAAAAAAATTCTCGACTTGAGTGGAATCCAAGATCGGAGCGCGGAGGACGCCAATGCTTCATATTGCTAAAATAACAGAACAATATTTACTTCTATCTGGCGGTGATACAATATTAGACTCTGAAGGTAGAAAAGCTGCGACACAAAGCGGGAGTGAAACACAACAAAGCGAAGCTTCAAGATGGGGGAAACGCTGGAAAAACGTCCATCAGCATGTGTGTGTGTTGTGGGACGCTGAAAAACCATAAAAACAGCAGCAGTGGTAAACTGTAATACCAGACATATACGAGAGTGGCGCTGTTTCCTGGAAATGAATGCCTTTTTTTAACCCATAGCACCCCCTTCACCACTGCAGTAGGGGGAAATAGATGGCTAAGCCCCGCCTCCTTGGCTATGGCCGACCTGCTCCTCAACCAAAAATAGAACCGATAAGTAGAAGATTAACTCCATGTTCCCTGCAGGATTTCTACAAGACTGTTTTTAGAATTTGCAGAAAATCTTGCAGGATGACAAAAAAGGGGGCAAGATTATCTCCGGTTTATGCTTTAAACTGAGCCTGCAGCTGAGATCCAGAACAAACTTCAGGACAAAACAGTCCAACGCATTGTGCTATTAGTTCTACTGTAGTTATCAGGGTCCAGCGGGCCTAGTTTGTATCTGACATGCGCCAATTCTGGCACTTTAGTTATTTTCATAGATCGGCACAGTCATTGTAGCCAAACAGAAATGAATAGCGCTTACTACTGAGGCCACTGTGGGGGACGCCATTACTACTGAGGCCACTGTGGGGGACGCCATTACTACTGTAGACAATACAGGGGACGCCATTACTACGGAGGCAACTGTAGGGGACGCCATTACTACGGAGGCAACTGTGGGGGACGCCTTTACTACTGTAGACAATACAGGGGACGCCATTACTACGGAGGCCACTGTAGGGGACGCCATTACTACTGAGGCCACTGTGGGGGACGCCATTACTACTGAGGCCACTGTGGGGGACGCCATTACTACTGAGGCCACTGTGGGGGACGCCATTACTACTGGGGACAAAATAAAGGAGCCTATTACTACTGGGACTGCAACAGGGGACACTATAACTACTGGGGTCAATATAGCGGACACTTACTCTGGGGCTGCAACAGGGGAGCACATTACTACTGGGGCCAATATAAGGTATGCTATTACTACTGGGGTCACTGTGGGGAACACTATTCCTACTGGGGCCTATATAGGGGATGCTATTACTACTGGGGCCGATATAAGGTATGCTATTACTACTGGGGTCACTGTGGGGAACAGTATTCCTACTGGGGCCTATATAGGGGATGCTATTACTACTGGGGCCGATATAAGGTATGCTATTACTACTGGGGCCGATATAAGGTATGCTATTACTACTGGGGCCGATATAAGGTATGCTATTATTACTGGGGCCGATATAAGGTATGCTATTATTACTGGGGCCGATATAAGGTATGCTATTATTACTGGGGCCGATATAAGGTATGCTATTATTACTGGGGCCGATATAAGGTATGCTATTATTACTGGGGCCGATATAAGGTATGCTATTATTACTGGGGCCGATATAAGGTATGCTATTATTACTGGGGCCGATATAAGGTATGCTATTATTACTGGGGCCGATATAAGGTATGCTATTACTACTGGGGTCACTGTGGGGAACACTATTCCTACTGGTGCCTATATAGGGAATGCTATTACTACTGGGGCCACTAATATAGGAGATGCTATTAATACACAGGGGGGATTTGTTGTGGAATTTACAGTTGTTGTAGCAGCAAAATGGAGCATATTACTATTTTTAAAATCTCATCCACATGCTGTGGAAAACATCTGACCAAAACCCATGTGAATATTGACACGTGAAGCGGGATTCAATTCCACAGCACGTTAACCTAAAATATAATGTACATCAATAGTCCCTCCAGTGCTGCAGTGTTCCTCCCTGTTTTTATTTATTCTTTTTAAAGTAGCCCTGTCCTTTTTACAATAACGGAGGTAAAAATTATATGTCATGATAAGCCACACCCCTAACCCCTCCCCTGACCACACCCTGGGGCTCCACGAGAAACTTTTGCTTCAAAAAAGGCTCCAAGGCAGGAAAAGTTTGGGAAGCCAAGATGGCCGTCACTATTTTCTAGTGACGGCCCTTTCAGGTAATTTATTACCCCCCAGCAAGCTGTACTCATTTTACCGAGCTCCGAAGGATGGAAGGTCAACCTAGAGCCGGCTACCTAAACCAAGCGGGGATTGAACCAGCAACCTTCAGGTCGCAAGTGTGAGTTTAGGACTGCAATCTGCTGCCTTAACACTCTGCGCCATACGAGGCCCCTAGGATAGGATATAACTTGCTGATTGTTGGGGATTTACTGAAATCCCCATTGATCAAGATTGTGGGTTCTCTGTCCCCTGTCCTCCTCACTGCGGGATTACTGCACTCCCCGAAGTGAGCAGTCGTCTGAATGGAGCGCTGGTCAAGCAAGCACACTAGCATTCCATTTACTTTTGGCACCTTCTTGGCTATCTCCGTCAGCCCCACTGAAATAAATGTAGTGCTGACCATGCATGTTGGGCCAGTGCTCCATTCACAGTGAAGTCCCTGCAGAGAGAGAAGCGGCCTCCCCAGTGACAGAGGAACGTTACATGGGACTCTCGCTCCCGAGATTGGCGGGGGTTTCAGCGAGATCCCCACCGATCAACAAGTTATCCCTTACCCTGTGGATAGGGGACAACTTGAAATTCTGGTACAACCCTTTTAAAGTAGTCTACAAAAGGTAGCAGCTAAAATCTTGGCCGCCAAAAGCCTGAAAATGACGGATAGGTGGAAGAGGTGAAAAAATAACGTACAGTTTACATACACCCCCACCTCCACACGCCAGTCCCGGGTCAGAATCTTGTCCTGAAGCCACGGGGTGACTCTAAGAGTTCACTGGCTACTGGATGTAGGTTGTTCATGACCTTGCTGTTTGCCAAAAAGTACATTGTAAGGTAAAGGCAAGCAGCGAGTCATGACTGACTCCTAGGGGGATGGTTTCTTGGCAGACTGTTTTTGCAGGGTGGTTTGCCATTGCCTTCCCCAGTCATCTTTTACCCCCAGCAAGCTGGGTACTCATTTTACCAACCTTAGAAGGCTGGAAGCCCGAGTCCACCTTAAGCCAGCTACCTGCAGTTTCTGTTGCCCTAACATAGGGCCCATAAAAAAGTACATAGTCCCTAACAATAAACAGCCAGTGAATGGGTCAATCCGACTTGCATCAGGGCAGGGATCTCAGTCCAAGCCCAGACATGACCTGGCTGCACGGAGACCACTATGTGGGACTCTACACTTAAAGGGGATGTCCAGGTAACACTGCTGCTATAGCTCCAATTGTCTTAGAAAAACAAAATCAGCAGTATTTACCCGACTTCTGCCACCGTCATCCGGTGCTGTTGCCCCACAGTCCTCCTGGTGATTGTCGTGGAAAATTATGTCAGCGAAAGTAACCTGGCTGCTGCAGCCAATCAGAGGTAGCAAAGTCCCCATTCTGAACTAATAGTATCATGGTGCCCAAGATATGAATGCTCATGCCCGGAGAACAGGCTGTGAAGCTGTAATCTATGATTGGCAGCAGTGGCAGGTAACTTCCGCTGACGCCATCTGTCATAAAAATCACCAGGAGGTCGGCGGGGCAACGGTGCTGCATCCCCGCGGCAGACGATAGGTAAGTACTGCTCTTTTTGCCATTTTAAGCCAGATGGAGCCATTGCAGCAATGTTGTCTGGTAAATGGACAAGCTCTTTAATGAAGGCAGTGACAGAAAAGTAGAAAAAAAACAAAAAAACTAATAAAAAATAAGTCATGTTCTGATCATCTAGTACTTTCCTTTAAAGCTTAGAGCCACATGGCTAATTAATAAATCTGTATTTGCTAACGAGATTACAAATTAGTAATCTGGTTCATTAGGATAATCTGACGTGGCATTAATTTTGGCCGCTCCAGACCATTGGGTAGCAGATTACCGGAATTTTACTATAATAAGAACTTTTCAAGTTTGATTAAACCGAGAATCTTTAGATTCTTCAAAAATAGCGCCATGAAAAAGTGGAGACGGAGACGCTTACAGCAGAATGGGGGCGCACTCAGATTCCACAGAGTAATGGGGTGAGACGTGACCGAGCAGAGCCCTAGAGCTGGTGAGCGCAGAGGCCGAGGGCGTCCACGAGCTCCAGCAGATCTGCGGGCAGAGGCTTTACTATTACCATGCATGAAAGGGATCAAAGACTTCATTTGGAGCTTTTGTAATGAAAGCAGTTTCTGTTTGACAGGAAAAGGGGGATATTTCCAAAGACACATGGACAGAAATGCCAAAATAAAGTGAGAAGTTGGGAAAGCGTTTATTCGCTTGCGGTAGGAAAAAGTTAATGCCACTCTTGAATGGGAACCATGAGTAGCAGTCAGTGCATTTTCCATAATGTTACAACACAGTCATGTCTCCTAGGGCCGTGTGCCTGTGATGTGGGATATTCCCCGTACTGGAGCCATACACTCTGCTCCACCGCAAGCTTTAGTACAGGGGTTACCATAATAATACCGAGCCGTCTCACGGTGTCAAGCGACTAATACATAAACAATGTAACCATGTATTATGCTGAATGTAACATTAGGAGTAAAACCTCTTGGATCAACTTTAAAGACTGTACGAAAAACATGACAATTGCTCAAATAGCAGTCACATAACATAGTTATTAGGATAATGGCTTCCTTAAGCAGTCTGAACTGTCCCAATCGCCCCATGCACTATCCTACCAAAAGTAATTGGACATCGGCGCAAAAAAAAAAAAAAAAAAATCAGTAATATTTATGTTCATATGTTAATAGTTAGTGGGGCCCTCTTCTGGCTCTAATGACATTGGATACTCTCTGTGGCATACCTTCTATTAATGTTTGGTACAATTCAGTTGGCATTTCCCTCCATTCATCCTGCAAACGTCTGGCAAGCTCCCTCCAAGAAGATACATCGGCCTGGCTACAATGGTGTAAGGAGCGTCATCAATGGACAGTTAAGCAAAAGGAAGAACGTTCTATTGAGTGATGAATCATGCTACTCAATTTTCAAACAAGGTGGATGTACCTGGGTGCAGAGGATGCTGGAGGAACGCCTTCTGTCTGAGTGTGTTGTGCCAACAATTAATTACAATAGAGGATCGATTATGGTCTGGGGATGTTTTAGTAGCATGGTCTCAGCCCGTTAGCTGTAGTGATAAGACCCATGAACATGGAGGCGTACGCTGACATTCTAGACAATAATGTGCTACTGACAATGTGGTAATAGTCTGGGAATGGTCGGCCATACTTCCAACAAGGCAACGCACCTTGTCAAACATCCAATGCTGTTTTAAGTTGGTTTGAGGATATGGATGTTCCACAATTGAACTGGCTGCATAGAGTCCCAATCTGAAGCCTACTGAAGAACTAGAGCAATGGCTCACGAAATATGAACAGCGTCCCTCTCACCAGATGTTTGCAGGATGAATGGAGGGAAATACCATCTGAAGTGTATAAGACGTTACTAGCAAATATGCCATGGAGAGTATCCAATGTCATTGGGGCCAAAGGAGCCACACTGAGTATTAACATATGGAAATACGACTATCAATTCTTGCTCAGGTGTCCAATTACTTTTGGTAGGACAGTGTAGATCGGTTTCTAGTTACCCCATAGTTTGGAGCTCCTGGACAGACTGCATGCACCCCACTAACCTTCTCAGCAGGTCATTGGCACGGGTGCTCACACGTGTAATGGGGCATATACACTTGCAATGACTTAACACGTTACACTGGATCAGTGGATCTTTCACACTTTGGGCTCGTTTCCGTTATCCCAGGGGTCAGGCTCCTTGCCTCCAGCTTTTTATATTGAACTTGGAGGAAAACGAACGGCACAACTGATCTCATTGTTTTCAATGGAACCGGATGGGCCGTTTTGACTAAAAATGTTGGAAGTCTTCAAAAGGAAAGTGTCACGCATATATATATTTTTTTACTAATTAAAACCAGATGGTGAAACATTTTCTATTTTTCTAATCTGTTTTTATTTTCTGATTACAGATTTTTTTTTTACTCTATTGTCTACACAGGACTATGGAGGGCGGCCATCTTGCCCAAGATGCAGTTAATAGCATTTAGAGATAAGCTTTATAGCAGCCTCATAGGCCATAGAGACAATGGACAGGAGGGGAACCATTGGCTTAGATGGGTGAGTGTTGTGGGCATGTTCTGTGCAGGGAGGGGGAAGAGGTGAACTGTGACCATTACTGATTATGAATGCTGGATCCGGTGTTATCTATACAGTATTTAAGGGTCACCTTTCCTTATATTCTGCCTGTGATAATGAGATGGCTGAGAAGTTTCCTATACAGAACAGGAAGTGTCAGACTTTATTAGGTCTAGTGTCCATTGTAAGAACTACTGGATTTTCTTTTTCAAATATAGATCTTGACATAAAACCATCAAACACATTTAGGGTATGTTCACACAGTGGAAATAGCCGTTAAATGTATTTGCAGCGATTCCCAATTTTAAAAGCCGCATCAAAATCTGCAGCCTTCTGACAATTTTGGGGGCAGGTCTGCAAACGGGATTGGCCTCCAACGGGAAAAATCTGTGTGCGGAATCCCAACCCGGAAACATCTAACGTCTTCATGTGGAGTCTTGCCGAAACGCGAATTTCTGCACTGAAATGCCAGACTCTGATTTTTCCCACTGACATAGCAAATTCTACATGCGCACCCGCGACAAAAACCGCAACAGAAATCCGTGATTTTTAGAGGCGGAAATTGCCACAAAGAATGCCACGGCCATTTCGCTGTGTGATCACACCCATAAGGAGACTTATTTTTCATTCCCTATGTAGCTAACCCCCCAGTATATACAAGTTATCTAGTATCACCTTGGTTATTCCTTTCTATCCGAATCTTATGTGACCTCATTCTAAGCAGCTCACATTTACTTAGCTTTTGATTCTCTCAAAGAGTCAGTATTTCAGTCAGCAGGATTCTTGTATGTTGGACTCTATTACACAAGCTCTTTAGAGGGGGGACACAAACTCCTATCACCGTTACTGATGATGATGATGATTATATACTCTGGTCATACAGATATAATGAGAATGATAGCCGTTCATCCTCCCTCAATGTATACTTATGGTCATTAGCTTATTTAGAAGAATATAAAAGGTCATTGTAATCGCACTGTCCTCTCTGCAGGCAGAAATGGTATTGGCTCTAGTTGCTCATTTGATGCTGGCCTGTGGCATTATGGGATTGATAGCATGGAAGTGAAAGAGAGGGGGAAAAAATCTCAGAATTAAGAGGGTGTCTGATAAGTATTAGATAAGAGACTGCACCGCATGGAAGTGACTGCAATATACAGAGACCTTTAAAGCTTCAATCATAATCAGCTGAGGGGGGGCAGAAATAGAAAATGTGTTGCCTTTAAAAAAAAAAAAAAAAAACATAAAAACTTGAGTTATAAAAGTTATTTTTTGATCACACATTCCATTTCAAAAGCCTCTAGTCCTGCCTGGAGGACATTAAACGCTACATTCCTTTAGGACCATATAGCCAATGTCCTGCCTGTACCCACACAACATAAGGGCTATTCTGATATAGGCTAAGCCACTAATGTCTGGTAGGTGGGATGACACCCCTGGGACCCCCATCTTTTGGGAGAAAAGGAGTTATGGCTTCTGTGAAGAGATTCAGTATGATGTGTAATCTACTGACTTATTTCCTTACTTGCTTTAGGGTAGAGTTTTCCAACCATTTTAACATTGGGAAACCCCTAGAAAAAAATCCTAATTTGGGAAATCACTAACAATTAACTTTTTGACAAAGAGACAAAAGGTTGAAAACAACTAATATACTATGTTTATACTATATTTATAAATTATTGTACCAGAAAAAAAAGGTATTTGTAATTTTGACCACAAACTGGAAATTGAACTGCCGATGTCAGACCCCAGACCTTAGGTCAAAGGTTATGGAAGCAATCACATAGAAAGATGCTGTACAAATCAGGGTCACAAAAACTGTAGAGTATAGATTAGTAAATTATTAGTATAGAAGACTGCAATTGGGTAATGCTTCCATTCTTAAATGCTAATGTTACAGATTTTGGGGAAAAAACTGAGAATGCTGAAAATCCACAAAAAGTAACATTTTTGCTGCAATGTTGTGAAACCGCAACTCTGCTCAGTGCCAACTAAAATCAACTTTTATTCCCAGCTTCAGACTACTGCAACTGCTCTGCTTCCTGCTCCGCTCTCCCATGTCCAAATAGCTCCTCCACTTCTCTGCGAGCTGTAGCCTCCAATCAGGAGAGCACTGTAGAGCAGCAGCTCATTGGACATCGAGGGAGAGCAGCGGAGGAACAAGCCCCGCCTCCAGAGAAGCAATGGCGACAAGCTGGAAATACAAGTTGATTTTTAATGGTGCTGCACAACATCAGACACACAGGTATGACTGAACACTGTGCTATGATCCCAACATGGGAAAACCTACCAACATTCTCTTGAAGGCTATGCACACCTTTGTGGGGCAGCTTTTTTTTTTTCACTTAAAAACATGTATTTTGGGCCAACAATCATTTTTGTAATAGGGTTTTAATTAAAAATTTAGCAGTACGACTTCTGCAGTTTCTACATACCCCTGTATATAGAGCCTGCAGCAAGTCTCAATAGGAGATCTGTCAGTGAAGCTGGAGTGACTGCTTAGTTTCCTCTTCTCTCTCCTCTCCTGCATCTTCTCATCAGCTAAATTATGACCACAACAAAGTTTATCTTTGTGGTGGTTATACATTAAGCCCCATTTACACTGATAGATGGTCGCTTATACTTTAGACTAGCTAAGCAGCTACCATAGAATATGCAGGTGGAGCGGGACACTGCCGAGGCCGCTAATAGAGGAATACAGCTATTTTGCATAAACAAACAGCTGTATTCTTCTCCGCTCTGATTGCCAGTGTCCCTGATAACAGCCGCCTCCGCTGATAACAGCTGATCATTCAATTCTAGCAAGCTAGAATTCAGCGATCAGCGACTCGTGCACGAAAACTGCACAATGTCCCTGCGTTTAGACAGAACGAGAATCGCTCAAGGCGGCTTTGAGCGATTCTCGTTGTGTCTAAAAGGGCCTTTAGCTGACAGAGTGCAAGAGAGAAAGGTTCAGTCAGTTGACAGGTCTTATTGAGACTGCAGTGCTTACATACGATGATATACAAAAGCTGCAGAAGACAAAAAGGTGATATATGTTTAATTAAATCCTATAGCAAAAATTATTGCAAGCCCAAAATACATTTAAGTGAAAAAAATGCCCCCAAAGGGTGTCCATAGCCTTTTAAGCTTCATTTACATAAAATTAAAAAATTACTTTAAAAGGGGTTTTCCCCGCATTATAAAGTAATGGTATATCACCAGGATATGCTACCACTTTATACCTGTTTGTGGTGCGACCTCTGGGACCCCCGCTAATCATGAGAATGAAGGGGTTGTAGTGCTGGTGGAACACTTTGCCCCCTTCTAAGGCTGATTTCACACGTCTGTATTAAATTGGACGTGAAATCCGAGGCAGATACTCATTTCAGCCATGAAAGTGTAGCAGAACCAGAGTATTGCCGTACTGTCATTCAATGGGGCTAATCTTCAGTTTTCCTGTGCAGAATCCTCTAAAATACCGTGCGCACAGTGTTTTCGCAGACGATTTTTGCACCGATTATGTGCAGAGCGTCTCAACAGGTTATAAAAACCCCACCGACCAGCACTGGGTGCAGAACGCTAGCAGATTAATGTCATATCCGTGACATGTACATGCACTGCCATATGTTTTAGACGCCCAGCCACCTGAGTCTGCAGGAAACTGCAGCTGACTCCATTCACTTGAATGAGGACGGGTTGCAATTTCCTGCACAGTGGTTGGCCGAAAAACAGTGAAGGGGACGCATTGTTACACTAGCGCTTTGGCCCCATCATTCTCACGATCGCTGGAGGTGCTAGAGGTCGGATTAAGAAGAAAAAATCCCTTTGGCGATTATACAGCGGGCCGTTCATGTCACTTTTGTCCTTGCACTACATGCAGGCCTCTAGTGCTGCTTTTTCCTACCCATAGGAGCAGGGTAATTAGCAGGAGTAATCAGTATAGAGCGGCTCTGTTACTGTGCTGACAGCCCTGGAACAATGTAATCTGCAGTAGGATATGTGCGGCTATCAGCTGCCTCTGAATAACCCCCAGCCTCGGTAAGAGCCGCGCTGTGCACAAATGACAGGCTGAGTTAAGATATCAGGGTCTTGTGACTGGCCCCTGTACATCACTGGCACCACAGTGACTAGACCAAGTCTCCAGGCTCTCAGCCCTTGGCATGACAGCTTCCTGACTGGACACATTCCCGAATCTCCCAGCACCCCCTCGGCTGCAATTGTCCCAGGTGCCTCCTCCTGTAATCACTTTTTCCCCCCTGGATGTTTAGTTAGCAGTTTCCAAATACATAATAAGTCAGCTTCTCCAAAGTAAATACTCGCAGCCAGAGATAAAAAGCAAATACCCGCCTGTTAACTCCTGAAAAGCTGACGCCACTATAGACTGGATGCTGAACGTGTAACACGTCTGTGTGTCAAAATGAAAAAGTATCAAAACTTTTCACTCTCATCCATAAGGCTCTCTACAGTGCTGCACCTTCCGCATCTCCTCCTCACCTCTGTCCACCACCCTGTGCTCTCTGCTCTGCTAATGATCTTAGGGCCCTCTTACACGGGTGTAGATGCCTGACAGGTCGTCCTAGCGATAATCATTCCTGTGCTTTTACACAGGAACCAGCATGACCAGAGACTGGCGGTAGTGAGGGCTGGGAATCGTTTAGATCCACCTGCCTCCATTTACAATAAACAGGCGGTCATTCATAAGTGAACGACTGCCTATTTACACCGACTGATCGTGTAGGTTTCTGTATGAATGAGAAGTGAACGAATTCTCATTGGTCATTCGGTCAGGTCATGCATTAACATTGAACGATAATTGTTCAGATTACTGCTGGAGGTACTGTTGTATCTTGTCTCCACTGGAACTAGGTGTGGAGACATGGGTTGGCCGCTGTCAGCTAGAGGGGACGGGCAGTTGACACCCACAGGTTGTGATTAGCTGCGCTGCTGCAGCGATGCAAACCCCGCAGCTGTCAGTGTGGCCTGGCGATTCTGATGCTGGTAGTGTTGGGTCTCCCAGGTTCCCTAGGAGTGTGCCATCTGCGCTGCCGACCCCGGTCTCAGTGTGGCCTCAGCGCCAGCTGTGCTCCCGGCCCTGCTGCTACTGTGTCCGCCGCCGTTGCACTCGCAGCTTCCCTGTGACTATATAGTCCTCTCCACTCCCATCTCAGCACCTGGCCCCGATTTTACATTCCCAGTGTCCTCCCTTCTCTGCTGGCGGCCCCGTTCTCACAGTTAAAGCCGCGCTGTCATGTGTCTCCGCTCTGCCAGCAGAAGAAAGGGTAGACAGCGGGGCTGGATATCTTGAGGCCGGCGGCAGAAGACTGGACAGACAGCGGGGCTGCATACCTTGACGGCGGACAATAGAACACAGGATAGACAGCGGCTCACAGCGACAGTGCAAGGAGAGACACACATTGGGCCCCCACCGCTGCTATGTACCACTGTCAGGCACCAGCAGTGTTTTGCAGAAGCACTGATCCACGTAGTCTGGAACTGTGGGGACGGGACAGCCGACAAAGGAGCCGCCAATCAGAAGCTAGGGGCATGACAGGGGGCGTAAACTCCCACAAAGGCCGGACAACCCTTAGCTTCTGGCGTCGACAAGATACACCAGTACCCCTGCTGGATACACAAATCTGAACGATTTATCAGCCTGTATAAAAAGGGCCCCTAAACAAAGTTCCTCCATAATCTGAGCCTCCCACTTCGTCCCCAAGACTTTTCTTGTGCTGCACCAGTATCTTTACGAGGGGCTTACCCCGTCCCCTAATATAACGTAATGCCTCCTTTACATGGGACAAGCTGTCAGGCAAACGATGCTTGCACTTGACCCAGTGATGCCCGCCTCTGTGCCATTACACAAGAACGAGTACTGCTGGCATCACTCAGCACTGCCAGCGTGGAGGAGGAGCGTTCTACCACCTCTACCAACCCACCCCACCTACTTTCTCCATTCACAGTAAGCAGACAGTCGTTCAAAAGTGTTGCATGCAAAAACTCTCATTCAGTCGCTGCATATGTTTACATGAGACAATTATCGTTCGGATTCTTGGGAGAGCGCAGGAATCTGAACCATAACCATCCCGTGTAAATGGACCATAACTCTTCTCCATTTAGCCCTCTTCTATGCCCCCACCCCCAGAACCTGACCCTTTTCACCCTACTGTATTCTCCCCATCCCATACACATCATATCTCTACTTATACTGACACTGGCTGGTGATTGGCTCATACAGCTTTATGTATACTGCTCTAGTCATATACAAATAGAACAATCATGTACCCCCCATTCCCTCAGATTGTAAGCTCCTGTGAGCAGGACCCTCACCCCTGTTGTTTTATTGCAGATTAGTTCTAATCTTATCTGATTTTGTCTGCCCATGTACTCACTGATTTGTAAAGTACTGCAAAATATTGGCCATCTTGGATGGATGAACTGGCAGACCTGAAGAGTGGCAGAGAACTAAATATACCCCCTTCCGGTCCTGGGACAGGATTTTGTCCTGAACTTTTAGAACCGCTATTAAGTGACGTTCACATTTCTATAGGTTAAATCCCAAACCAGCGGCTGTGATCTTTCCTCGCTGGCATCTCTGCTCGCTCTCCACATCTGGGGCTATTTATTACAAGTCAGGCAGGAGATATAAACTGCCTGGCGAGATTTACGCAAGATGCTGCCAAATCAGACTGTTTTTATTTCTCGATGGCACGACATTATTCAGAAATGACATGCAGCGAGTCCTCGCTCCTTCTAGAAAACCCAGAGCCACAAAATTCCATACTTCCGTCTAACAAGTGATCTTTGGAGTTTCGTCCAGCGGAGGTTCGGCTGTGGAGCTGGAATGGAATTAATCAGTGTAATCCATTATAGATTCTGTAATATGCGCTGAGCTGGCAGCGCCCGGCCAATAGGCATGAAGGTTAGTAAAGGGATTTGGTCACGTCCCGGGGTGCACGGACACGGTCACTGTGATGGCAGAGCAGTTCGGCTCGCTCTTATAGTCAGCCGTCACTCCCATAAAAACTATTTGAAATTAGATTGCAAGAAAGTCTTTGGACGACACGTTAAGGTTCTCAGCACCCTGACAATCCTCGCACATGACACCAATCAGTCCCGGACTAAAATTACATTGGCATGGCTCAGGGTATCAATCATCAATGATTATTATAGTATAGCGCCAGGATTCGCCATACGGATCGCTGAAAGGTCAAACTTCAGTCCCAACCCTGAAAATGATGGAGTCACAGAGATAGTTTAGGGTCCTGCATTACTTTCCATGGTGGAAAATCCCTTTAATCCCTGAATGACAGGGATTAAATTACTATTTTGGATCCTAAAGAGGTATTCTGGTGACATTAGGTTACCCACTATCCGCAAGATAGGGGACAAGTAATCGATCGATGGGGGTCCAACTGCTGGAGGTAGAACAGGGGTCTCATGTGTCCCAAGAAACCAGTATAATGTATGAAGCAGGAGCACGCACGCTCGGCCACGGTGACCATTATTTCAACGGAGACTGCTCTGCTCTAATTCAGCTATTTTTGACGCTCCCACTGAAATGAATGGCGCGGTGGCCAAGCATGCACATTGGTACACTATTCATTTTCCTAATCTTAAGGGTTACAGGACTCTCGTTGGGGTCTCATTGGTCGAGCCCCCACTCAACTTTCCAAGGACAGATGATGTGGGGGGAAAAGAAGAATCAGGGATTCTGGATTTCAACGCCTGACCTTTTTGTTCCCCCAGGAGATAAGCCGGTGTTGTCTGGAGGTTCCTTACCTTCCTTAGGTTCATGTGTATGTGGAGGCCGGTGGAAACTGTCAGAAGAACGATGATTTGTCCGACAGTTGTCGAATAAGTATGGGCAACTTTACTCTGGGAAATCCATTTACGTCTTTTGCAGACTGTCACTTATTTGATCCCCCAATGATACCCGCTGATTGATACCCCCCGTTTTCCTCCTGCCCAAGGAGTACAATACCCTGCCAGATCCACCCTCCTACATGGTCGCACACAACACACCCAGTAATTATTCTCCTGTATCTGGAACTCATTTGGCTGGAGGCGGCGAGGAGGTCTGCTCTGACTGTAATTAACATCGGACTGTGATGTCGACTTTCCACAACTTATAAATTAGCGGACTGCAGTGATCAGGAAGCGCTGTCATTTAATTAGCTCCTCGCCATTAACTAAAAACACCCATTTGACACTTTGAAAGTAAGAAAAGCAGCATTTGGAAATATGAGCTGCATGTGTTACTGAAGGCAAAGCCAATCCTCAAGGCAGTGCATTCGCTGTTGGGAGGCACGAGATACGGAGTACCTCAATTTATTTTTAAAGGTTTCTCCAAAATATAGTGAACTTAAATAAAAATAAGCAGATGAGAATTCTTCCTCAAATCTCATGTCTAATCCAAGGCAAAATACGGCGTGGATCATTGGCCTCCCATTAGCCTTGTTCACGTCACCTCCATGTTATTAGCGCTCCCCAGTCTGGTGCAGCGGTTCTCTGAAGCGGTTCTCGATCTTCGGGGGTGTTCCCCATCAATAAGAATCACGGCTGAAAACGGGAAGACCGCCGAATACAAAGTGGCCAGGCGAACGGAAACTACTGAGCTTAGCTGAGCTCCCATACAGTAAGAGCTGCTCGCTGTGCTATGCCATTTACATAATGCGAGGTCTTCCATGGGAGGCCATTTCTGTCCTCCTGACCACCCTTGGTTACCGCATTCAGGGTGGTCAGGATCACAACTCAAGATAGGAGCAGATATACAAAAAAAAAAAGGCAGATACGAATGCATATTTAACCCTTTCCCTCCCTAGGACATAAACTTAGCGGAAGATAACATCTTGTGCATGGAGTGGTCTCAGAAGCTGAGCGATCTGCGGCGGGAGCCAACTGTGACCGACAGCCAGCATCCCACTGCAACAGCGGGGAGCAGTGAGCACACCGATGCTCGCTATTAACCCCTTAAATGCCAGGATCAATGTTGATCGTGGCCTGTAAAGGGCTCACAGTAGAAAGGCGCTCCCTTTCTGACCTCATCAGCCCTCCACAATATAATTGAGGAGGGCCAATGGATTGCCTTGGCAACCAGATGCCAGACAATAGCATGTAGGTTTGCCATGACCTTTCATCACTATTGTTAGAGATAATGCAATGCAGTACAGAAGTATTATCATAGTAATCATAGGTTCACATATTTGAATTTCCCACAAGGACATAAAAAAAATGTAAAAAAAACACACATGTAAAAGTAGTAATAAAAAAAAAACAAAAAAAAACAACTTTGCACCCTTTCCCTCTTTGTTTAAAATAAATGTAAAAGAATGTTTGGTATCGTCACATCCGTAACGACCTGTACAATAAGGCCTCCTTCCCACGAGCGTGACGGGCTCCGCAGCGTAATATTCCGCTGTGAAGCCCGTCACGGCGCCCCCCAGAGCCCCTATACTTACCTGCGGGAGATAGCGTGAAATCGCTTCCCCGCCCACCGCCGCGCGTCACCGCCCGTCACCGCCCACCACCGCCGCGTCACCGAGCGTGTCACGTGACGCGGCCGGCCGCGTCACGTGACGCGGCCGGCCGCGTCATTTGGCGTCATATGACGCGCGGCGGTGGGCGGGAAAGCGTTTTTTCACGCTATCTCCCGCTGGTTACAGCGGGAGATAGCGTGAACGGACGGCTTCCATTGACTGCAATGGAAGCCGTCAGTGCGTACAGCCCGTCCTCACCCGCAGAAAATAGAGCATGCTGCGGGTGAGGACGGGAGAAATCGCGGTGCGTAATTCCGCGGTGGAATTACGCATCGTGAGCATTGTGCTATTAGGTTCAATAGAACCTAATAGCAGCGGGCAACGCAGCGGATTTTCGCCGCGAATTACGCGGCGGAAATCCGTTCGTGGGAAGGAGGCCTAAATGGAACACTTTTTATCCTGCACAGCAAAAGCTAAAAACACAGCCATAATGCTTTTTTGTTCATTTCACTTCCCAAACATGCGCAAAAAAGTGATACAAAAAAAAAAAAAAAAAGACTCCTGTAACCAAAATGGTACCATTAAAAACTACAGGGGAGGGGGGCAACTAATGGCGTACATAAGTCACCTGGAATCCCTTGGAGGCCTGGAGGGTCTCTATTTTGGCAATGACCTTCCTGAGCGAGACCCCCAGGCTAAAAAGAAGAAAAGTGGCAAAAAGATCACCCAGGTGGAGTACAGGTAAGTCAGCCTCCCTGGGCAAGCCTCTGAACCAGGGGAGGGGGGTAGCTGCATGGGTAGCCCCCGGGTCCGACATAGCCTGGACTCTGCTAATGTGGATTCAGTGCAAAGGAAGGGGGAGAGTACTAGGCATCTTGATCCAAACACCCCCCCGGTTCGTAATAAAAGGAGGGGTGACGGGCAGAAGCTGTTGTCTGACAGTGAGATTCCTAAGAGTGGGGGTCATCCGGCGTCGGATGAGCCAGGTAAAATGTCAAAAAAGGTTGCGGAGGTGGGGGGTGCACCGGCATCAGGTGGCCCCCAGAAAGGCCCTGCGGTGGGCCTAAGTAAGGGGGGGGGGGGGGGGGTCACCCGGCGTTGGGTGATCCCAAGAGTTCAGGGAAAGTGGAGGAACTGGTTGGGGATCATCCGGCGTCGGCTGGCCCCCCGAAAGGCCCTGCGGTGGGCCTGGATAAAGGGGGTTGCCCGGCGTTGGGTGGCCACCAGAAAGGCCCTGCGGTGGGCCTAAGTAAAAGGGGTCTCCCGGCGTCGGGTGATCCCAAGAGTTCAGGGAAGGGGGAGGAAAAGATGGGGGGTCATCCGGCGTCGGCTGGCCCCCAGAAAGGCCCTGCGGTGGGCCTAAGTAAGGGGGGGTCACCCACCAGCAGGTGATCCCATAAGTTCACGGAAAGTGGGGGGGGTCATCCGGCGTCGGGTGGCCCCCAGAAAGGCCCTGCGGTGGGCCTGGATCAAGGGGACTGCCCGGCGTCGGGTGATCCCAAACATCCTGGGAGTTTGGGGAGCCATCCGGCGTCGGGTGGCCCCAATAAGGGCCCTGCGGTGGACCCCCAAAAAAGTGGATACCCAAAACGCCGGAATTCTTTTGCTGGGGTTACACGAAGTATGATGGCAGGAGGCGGAGCCAAAGGTCCTGAATGCGTGGCTGGAAGTCCCTTTCCCCCCAGTGCTAAGGGCGGTGGGTCTGGAGGCTCGGAGGGGACTATATTTAAGAAACCCACCCTGGGTTGCTCCCCTGCAGGCAAGGGGGGAGCGGCTGGGAAACCTCCGGGCCGCCAGGTGCCCCTTACTCTTCCGGCCAAGAGAGAAGCCATTACCGGTCTGGTCGCAAAGAATAGGGAGAATGATGAGCGTGAGAGTATGGAAGGCATGGAGGTGTGTGAAAGGGATGAAGGGAGCAACATCATGGTGAGAAGTGTGCGTGAGGGAGAGTCCAGGGGTGTGGGGAATCTAAATAATACAAGATTAAATGTTGGGGTGTCTGCTGGTGGAGGAGTATCTGAGGGAGGTACAGGTAAATTTACAAAAGTCACAAGTGAGGGTGGAGTGTCTAGTGGTTTGGGGAGGAGTGGGGGCCCTGGTCCAGCTGCCGCCCCGGCGGTGACTGCTCCTAGAAGCTTCGCTAGTGTTGCCGCCGGGGTAAGTGGGGGACTTTCACCTCCCGGCTTCAGGGACCCCAGGTCACACGAGCTATTCCTATCCGTCTTAAGAGAGGTCGGTCACTATAGAGGGTGAAAAGCGCGACCTATCCTTTTGGATAGATAGGTTTGGCACAGGGGCCTTCCGAGAGCAAAGGCAGGGAGAAGAGGCATGGTCGCTTCCTACAGCCGGGCAGGGAGGGGGGGGGTCCAGAAGGAATGTGGTTCGTCTCTGATGGGGAGGCAGTGAAGCCTGCCCTAACCATACTAGGGTGGTGGAGCTTCTCCTCGGGATGGAATTCAGGGTGAGTGACATCTTTGCCCTGATCCACCCCTTTGGGACCTCCCTGTTTGATGTTAGCTTCATGAGACCAGAGGGGCTCGAGCTCTTCTGGTCAAAATACGAGCTGGCTCAGACGGAGCCCGAGTGGCGGGATTTTGCAGTTCAAGCAATTACCCGCCAGAATGACACTAAGAGAGTGACCGTTCTGACTAGTAACGAGTCTCTCTCTTATGTTGACATCATGACCAGGATGGGCAGGTATGGGGAGATTCCCCATCCTCCCCAGAAAAACAGGGACGCACACGGTATCTGGTCAGGGGCCTGGACTTTCATGGTAAAGTTGAAACGTGCAGGTAATTCCATTACCCACATCCCTTCTTCTGCGTTCCTGGGAAGGGACAGGATTCTGGTTTTCTACCAGGGGCAGCCGAAGGTCTGCCACAGGTGCGGGGACCCCACACATTTCAGTGCACAGTGTAAGGTGCTGGTGTGTGCACTGTGTGGGGGCAGAGACCACCCATCCTCCTCCTGTGGCAGCATTCGGTGTAACCTGTGTGGTGCTTTAGGGCACCCATTCAGTCGTTGTCCCTTATCCTTTGCCAACATCGGCCGAGCCCAGTCAGAGGGTCAGCGGGCCCGTCGCTCCGGGGGCGAAGCTGGTGGCAGCAGGGAGGAGGAAGAGCTACGGGGTCTCGGGGTGCCTGGCCAGCCAGGGCAGGAGGGGAGTCGAGCTGCTGAGGCCCCAAGAGATAGCGATGTGGATGAGGAAACCAGAAGGATGGAGAGAGAGGAGGTGGCTGCCAGTTCTGCCGGATCCTCCCGTGAAGAAAGTGCGGACGAGGAAAGCGAGAAATGGCAAAAGCAGAAAAAAAAGGGTAAGGGAAGAACAAGAAAGAAAAATAGGGGTTCTTCCTCTCTAGAGTGGGATGACTCGGTCCCACTCACTCTGGTGCAGATACCAAAGGAAGGCCCCATCAGTTCCCTTACGGTCGACCTCTCTGACCGGTACCAAGCTCTCAATAACACCTCCTCTTCCCTGCCAGGGGGAGAGGCTGGGGGTGAGGTACCGGAGCTGGTGGCGGAGAAAATTGAGGAAGGAACCCCGGGGGACGTTGGGTCTCTTTCTGTGGGGGACCCGGTTTCTTCCGGGAAGGGGGCTACCCTGAAGCCGGAAGGTGAAGGTAAGGAGGAGAGAGGTGATATGGATGTCTCAATTTCACTAAAAAGAAATAAAGGAGAGACCTCTTCTTCGGACAGGGAGGAGGGGGAGAGTAAGAGGAAAGCCATCCAGCTCGATCACCAATGATGGCGGCACTCACCCTGTTGACGCTGGCATCCATTAATGTTGCCAGCATTAAGTCAGATGCGGCTAGGTTTGTGGCCTTTGATTTTCTCAGCCGAGTTGAAGCTGACATTTTATTTTTGCAAGAGACCAGGCTGACAGATTTGTCGGTCATGTACAAAGCCAAGCGTGAGTGGAGGTGCGGAGCCTCCTATTGGTCTCTTGCGGCCGAGCCGTATAGCGGGGTGGCGGTCCTTTTTAAGACCACACAGGTAGAATGCAGACGGGTTATCGAGCTGGAAATGGGGAGGTGCCTGATCTTGGATATTCTCATGGGAGGTCAAGAGTTGCGTCTTATTAACATCTATGGACCCCAGTCAAAGGAGGGGCGCAAAGACCTCTTTATGAGAATTAAGCCTTTCCTTTTTACAAGCCGGCAAGTGGTCTTTGGAGGAGACTTTAATAATGTCACGAGGCTCTGTGATAGAGGAGGTTCCAATAACCAGCTAGGCTATGATAGCGTCGCGTTAAATAGAGTAGTTAGTGAGGCACGCCTTGTGGATGTCCACGTTCGGCACACCCCAGGGCGCACGGGATTCACTTGGTTTAGAGGTAGTTATTGCAGGTCTAGGATAGATAGGTTTTATTTAAAGGAGGAAGCCGTCTCCTCACCGTTATCGGTGGTGGAGGTGGAGTTCTCCGACCACTGTATGATTCTTTTTTCTCTGAATGTCACAGAGACCCCTCGGATGGGCAAAGGTTTATGGAAGTTGAATTAGTCACTCCTGGAAGAAGCGGAAATAAGACGGTCCTTTGAGGATTTTCTTCAAAGCCAGGAACCACTACTGGGCCTATGCAGCAGTAAGTCAGAGTGGTGGGAGATGTTCAAACATCGGGTAAGAAGGTTCTTCCGACAGATCTCCAACCTCAGAAGCCTGAACAGAAAGCGTATGTATCAGAGCCTGAGGAGGAAACTCGAGCGTTTGGTCTCGACTGGAGGTAGCCGCGAGGAGATCTCCAGAGTGAAATCCTTGCTCAAGAGATGTCAGTATGATAGGCACGCATCTTTGGTTCTTGAGAGGGACTTTGGGAAGTACCGCTCGCCTGACCCCTACAAGAACTGTAAGATGTCAGTGAGTTGTAAATTGGTTACGGGTCTGCTAGACAGTACAGGCTCCCTGAAAAGGTCCAGATCAGGGATCCTGGAGGTCGTCAGATCTTTCTACTCACATCTCTTGGGCGGGAAAGAACTTAATCGGGACGGAATCTCGACTTTCCTGGCAGAAACCGTTCCCGAACCAGGAGTAGACCCCTCTCTTGGCGTTTTGACAGAAGCAATTACGGAAGATGAAGTCGGACTGGCGATTGATGGGCTCCGGTCCAAAAAGTTGCCAGGCCCAGACGGCTTAACATCTGAGTTTTATAAAGCCTTTAAGGAAATTTTGGTTCCCCTCTTGACCGAGGTTTTTAATGAATGTCTATCCTTGGGCGTTCTGCCGGAGTCAATGAGGAAGTCGGCCCTAATTATTCTGTCAAAGGGTAAAGATCCGCTCCGTATTGAGAATTGGCGTCCCATAGCGCTCCTCAATACAGACAGAAAGATTCTGCCAAAAGTGCTGTTCAGTAGGTTGGTGAAATTTGCACCCCAGCTCCTTTCTGGGGCTCAGCACTGCTCTGTTCCCGGTCGAAGCACGTTTAGCGCCGTGCTGAGTGTCCGGGAGGCTGTGGAGCAGGGCAGGGCGGGTCTCTGGAAGGGGTTTTTACTTTCCCTGGATCAAGCTAAAGCTTTTGATCGAGTAAACCAAGAGTACCTTTGGTCTGTCCTTTGGAGATACGGTCTGCCGGTGGGGTTCGTAAAATGGTTAAAAACATTGTATTCAGGGGCTGAGAGTTTCCCGCTCGTGAACGGTTGGGTTGGCCGTCCTTTTGTAGTCAGGTCTGGAGTTCGTCAGGGATGCCCTCTGAGCCCCTTGCTTTACGCGTTCGCTGTCGATCCCTTCCTCAGAAGGGTAGATGGGGGACCGTTGGCGGGAGTGAGGATGGACCCGGGGGTCCCGGACCTGGCCTTGAGGACAGTGGCGTACGCTGATGACGTTACTATCTTTGTCTCCTCTCAGGAGGAGGCGGGGTGGGTGATGTCGGAAGTTGTCTGCTACTCGGAGGTCTCCGGGTCAAAGATCAATCGGGAAAAGTGCAAGAGTCTCTGGCTGGGAGGGGGAGATTCTGCTTTTGATTTTCCGGACGCTCTCCCAGAACCCCAAGATTCCGCTAAAATTTTAGGCATCGATTTCGACCAAGGGAATTATCCCGAGAAAAACTGGGAAGGCAGATTGAGGAATGCCGCTCAAAAGGTGGATCAATGGAAAGGGTGGTCTTTGACCCTGAGAGAAAGGGTTTGCTTGATCAAGACTTACCTTCTCCCTTTGTTAATGTACTTGGGAAGTGTCTGCATTTTGCCAGAACCTCTTTGGTCACGGGTCTACAGCCTGTTCTTCCAACTGTTATGGGGGAATAGGTTGAACCCAGTCAAGAGGGAGGTTACTTACCGTACGAGGAGACTAGGCAGGTTGGGTATGGTCAACCCAGTGGTATTCCTCGTGAATACCTTTTTGAAAGCCAATATCGCAAACCTCTGGAAAGAGAGGGCTCCTCTGTGGGTATCCTCCTGTAAGGGATGGTTTCGGCCGTTCTTCCAGGAGTGGGAGACAGGAGGGCGTGTGAAGGACTTTCGTACACCGCACGGACATCTTCCGGCTTACGTTGCACTGGTTCTGAAGGTTTTACGCCAATGGGGGCTGACCGTGGGGGAAGTCAGGACGCTGGCCAGGCGTGTGCTGGACCAGAGGGTCTTGGCAACCCACTTTCAGAATCCATTGGCCCTCAGAGACTGCCCAGGTGGGGATTTGAGGGTGGGTTTGTCTCTTTTAAATTCGGTAAGAATCCCCTCAAAGTATTGGGACTTGACCTGGCGCTGCTTCTATGGTAAGCTGTATGTGGGGGACAATTTGAAGCACAAGAACACCGAGGACAGAGGTTGTCCCCGGGAGGCATGTGGCAACACTCTGGAGAGCATGGACCACTTCCTGCTTCATTGTCCCTTTATTATAGAGGTATACAAGAGGGTAGGGGCTTCCATCGGTTTGCCTTGGCTGGCTGACCTTACCTACGCCGAGTGGTGTTATGGAGCATTCAGAGATCTGGGTGGCAGGGACCGCTGCACTTTATTTTTAGTAAGTCTAGTGGTTAGGTATCACACGTGGAGCGCACGGTGTGTAGTATCGACGCAGCATAAAATCCTCCTCGAGGACGAGGTAAGTAGGAATATTCTCGGTGATCTGGTGAAGGTGCGTTCTCTGGAGTTTGAAAGGTTGGGTAGGCCTCGAGCAGCCTTCCTTTGGAGGGGTTTTTGCTTTGGGGTTCCCTAGCCTGGAGAACTGTTTCCCGGTGGGGGGCTGGATTCTTTCACCCTAGCTTTTTGTTTTGTTTTAAGTTAAAAGTTGAATAAAAGGCTTACGGGACCCGAACCAGGGCTGGAGGTAATGGTTATATTTTTGTTATTTATATATTTTTCTGTATATTTAGGCTGTGGATTATTATGCATTATATGGGTTTCTGGGTGGTATTATGTTTGTTTGTTGTTGTTTTTTTTCTTCGTGGGTGGTTTCATGGGAGGTATTATGTGTTTTCGTGGGTGGTCTCTTTATGGGTGGTATTATGAGTTTTTGTGGGGGGTTAGTATTACGTTCTGTGTATTTACAAAAAAAAATTATATATATATATATATATATATATATATATATATATATATATATATATATATATATATGTTCATAAGCATGATTGGCAGGTATTGGCAGTGGACCAGGGGATGGGTAGAGGGTAATGTGTGTGTAGTTTAGAGGGGAGGGGGGGATTTTAAATAATATTAATTAAAAATTATAAAAAAACAAAAACAAAAATATTTATATATATTCTTGTTTTACTAATGTGTGTTTTTTCTCTGTTTAGTAGGTTGGAATATGCAGCACCACGGGATTATGGAATAGGTTGTCTTGTTTTTGTTGTGATATGTTTTCTTATGTCAATTTTGTAGTGTAAATGGGACGTGTGAGATTGGGGGTGCGGCCAGACCGGTTTTTCACTCCTGTACGGTTTCTGTAAAATTTTGTAAATATGAATATGTTTGGCTATTATTTCTTGCAAATATTTCAGTTATTTTTGCAAATATTTCTGTTTTGTAAATGTGTGTGTGTATATATATGCTTCTTGCGAATGTATTTGGCAAATTTTTCTGTTATTTTGCTATTTTTTGTTATTACGCCCTGTAATGTTTTTTACTTTTATAATAAAAAGATTATCACTGTGTTATCTGTGCTTTGACATAGGACTGCAGTTTTATTTGCAAACGTTTCTTTACTGTACTCATCTGTAGAGTACTTACATTTTGCAGTACAGTGGGGATTCAGTAGGCAGGCAGCGTTCAGCCGGCACTTTGAGGATTCAGCTGCTGTACTGTGTCAGGAGACAGGCAGACACAGCAGCGTTCAGCCGGCACTGTGGAGAGGGGAGGGGGAGGAGTAGGCGCGCGCTGATGCAGGAGAAGCAGGAAGTGACTGGCATCAGCTGTGCACAGGCTCACTGAGCGGCGCCCGGGGTCATGGAACGGTCGGTGCCCGTATCTGAGGAATGCAACTTTATTTGAGGGACCGCTGCTGCCCTGACATATCGACTTAAGTTGAAAACAGCTTTACTTAAGAGCAATGCTACTCAAGAGTTTACTGTATTAAACATTGAAAAAAAGACATGAATTATTGTTTTCTCACTCTGCCCTCTAAAAGGAAAAAAAAAAGTTAATAAAAGATTTACATTATATGTATGCCAAAAACGGTACCAATAAAAATTACGTCTCGCCCTCAAATGGCCATGTCAACGGAAAAATGAAAAAGTTAAGGCTTTTGAAAAGTAGAGATGAAAATCCCACAAAAATCATCACGTCCTTAGGTCCACTAATGGGTTAATATCAGCTATACATACAAAATAGTTGCCGAATGAACGCTCATTTGGCCAACTATTTCTTAGCTGACTACAATGAACGCCCCTAAAGGTTGATCTCATTGACTTCTATAGGAGTTAAGAAAACAGCGTACAGCAGTAAGCTTGGCTAGGTCTGTCCTCCCGACCAACCCCAGCTGCAATCCATGTGGCCGGGGCAGTAGGGGCCTCATAGAAGATCGGTGCAGGTTCCGGACTACTATGGAATACCCTCTGGAGATGCCATAAAACTTTGAAATAGGAATACCCCTTTTAAGACCCTTTCACAAGGACTGAAGATTGGGCATGAACGTTACCCGTTCAGTCATCAGCCCATCTGAATAGTGGAAAACCTGATCCACTGATGCAGACTCACAGCAGGCTTCAGCTCTTCGACTGCGGTTGTCGATCAGCCACAAAATCCACTACGCGTGAATGTACCCTTATGGTGCTGGTCATTCGTGGGCAGTACCTACTCCCATGTGTGAAAGGCCCTTACTTGCTTGCTGTACGGGAAGCCATCTCTCCATGTAATGAGCTTCTGCTCAGCTCGTGCTCATACGGTGGAGGCAATGTAATGTATAATGGGCGATGCGGGAGCCGGATGTCACACCATGTAAAACCAAAGTCGAGACTTAGACCTTCTTGACATCTGCCCCCAAAACTACATCCAGGGACTCCGGTGTGGATCCAACTTAAATCGCAGTCAAAATAACGCAGCATGCCAAGCTAGACCATCTGGGAAAACGATGGAGGCCAGAACGTACCCCAATATAGCCAACTGGGTCTGTTTGATTCCGTTATAGGATGAATCTATTTGGACAGAAGTTACGTTTCCCTGACCCTATGATAGAAGCAGCCCAACAAGTCCCTGAAAGGACAGCAGACCGTAGTGTAAATCCACCCTGGGATGCCTTCACACGAGCGAGGGTGATATCGAACCAAGTTTATCGTGCTTATCAACGTGCATTTAACCCACGGAATGGAGTTCATATTTGGGTGAGGGATTTGCGCTCGTGTGACTGTAGCCTTACAGTGCTTTTAAGCCTCATGTCCACGGGCGGATCGGATTCCGCATGCGGGAGACCTGCGGAAACCATTTGCAGGAGATTGCGGATCTAATCGCGGATGTTTTTCCGCTCTGATGTAATGGTTTTTCCTGCACTGCGGATCATCCACGTCGAAAAAAATCTGCAAAGACTCCTCCCAGCCTTTTCCCCATCTCCCTAATTGATTTTAACCTTCAAATCCACCATGCATCCGCAATTGTATTTGCGGATGCACTGCAGATTGTCCGCACCCATTGACTTCTATTGAGCCCATCCGCACTGAAATGGAGCATGCTGCAACCAAACGGTGCGCAAAATAAATCCACATGCTTTAATTCAATTGCGGATGAGAATGCTTCCCTACGGGCACTTTGAATTGCGGATCTTCTGCGCGGTTTTCGCAAATCAAATCCCCCCGTGGACGTTGGTCCTTAGACAGAACGATGGTCCTTAGACAGAACGATTATCACTCAAAAAAAGCAAAAAAGTGAATGATATTCAGTGGGTCTAAAACGCGAGCCAACAACTGGACGACCTTTCGTTCGTTGCCCATGTTACGCAGGCATAAAAACCACCGTTGGCTCGTGCGCTGATCGTTCAGTCGTTCTCATGCACTTATACCGCGAATATGGAAGACGGGCAATTCTCATTTGAACGCGCCGACGATGCATCTGCCCGTCTAAACAGAGAGCGAAGGAGCCAACGGTGACGTCAATCGCTCGTTCAAATGATAAAAGGACCCCCACAGAGATTTCTTTTTCTATCTGATCTGTGAAATCTGGGTGCCAGCAAACAACCCTGGCATCATAGCTCTGCCACGTGTTACCACTCAGCTTTTCCAAGCATCTGAATGGCAAATCTACCCAACACATTTCTTTCCGTCGCTGCAGATTTTCCGTTCATCAGTCTGAACAGACTAGGTGACAACCCTGGAGAAGCCAGAGAGGCGCCCATATCTGCGGTCACCCAGACCATTACTAACCATGAGACGACTCCTCCCCGACCCTCTCCTGTGTGCCAGGAGCACAGGCAAACATGATGGATCTATTCCTCATCAAAGCCTTCGCTCTCTTGGACAGGAATTGTAGATGAAATACCCCCGAATGCCCTCATGAGGACGCCACCCAGCGCTGGAATGCAGCTGATTAAAGATGCCATGGAAAATGCATTAAATTGGACAGCGCTTAAAATATGAAACAGCTGGCAGAGGAACAATAGAGAGCGAGGACAGAGCTAATTGTGCGCGGCACACGGAGGAGGCTCTGAAATAAAGCCCGTCTGGCTCGTCCTCCACGCGCTGAAATACATTCCTTATGGGGGAAATTCTCATCACGCCGGAGAGACAAGAACGTCCTTAATGATTTTTCCCTCGGTGTTTCAGCGCATAAATCAATCGTCGGTGCCAGTGTGCGTCTTGTGGGGAGCGCGCCAGGGACGGGATGCCGGAATGGAGAGGCACAAGATAGGGGACCTCCAACCTCAAATACCCTTGAGGTTAATAGATGGCATGTAGAGAAAAAAGGTTCAAATGATGGAGGCGGGCATATCTGGTAGCTGGCACAGCCAAATGTGTGTTACGATCCACACAACTTGATGCGGATTTGCTGCAGATTTCACCCCTTCAATTGAATTTTAACATAATAGGTGTAATCTACCGTGGAGCCGCAACACATCGCGCTAATTTTGACACTTTTATTTTTGCAAATTTGTTGCAGATTTTTTTTCTGCTACGGGAAACTCTGCAGCAAATCCACTAGATGTGAACAATAGTTCCTGCCCAGCAAATGTTGGATCCAGCACTTCCAAATTTGCCAATGTTTAGCTACTAGGAAAGAGCGGAACAGCAGAGTGTCAAATGCCAGTGTGAATGAGCCTTAATAGTCAGCTAACATTTATCGCCTACTCTCAAACCCTCTACCTCCTCCATCCGAGCCTTCTGCGACTGATAAATGAATCATTTGGGAACCTTACCCACAAAGCATCTAATTCTGACCTTGGCTGAACAACTAGACATTTTACATTCAAAAGAAGAAAACATTTCCATGCAGATGTAGCAGAGCTGATTTTGCCATTTAAAGGGGTTGTCCCGCGAAAGCAAGTGGGGTTAAGCACTTCTGTATGGCCATATTAATGCACTTTGTAATGTACATCGTGCATTAAATATTGGCCATACAGAAGTTATACACTTACCCCCTCCGGTGTTGGCGTCCCCGTCTCCATGGCGCCGACCGAAGCCTTCTTCTGCACGCCGGAGCGGGACAGAAGAGGGCAGACTGCGCAAGCACGTCTAATCCAGGCAGAAGGCGGCTTCGGTCGGCGCCATGGAGACGGGGACGCCAACACCGGAGGGGGTAAGTGTATAACTTCTGTATGGCCAATATTTAATGCACGATGTACATTACAAAGTGCATTATTATGGCCATACAGAAGTGTATAACCCCACTTGCTTTCGCAGGACAAACCCCTTTAACTATGTATTTGAAAACCTATTGATTTAAAGGGGTTTTAAGAAGCCCCCCTAACCTTCTTCCATATAGAAAAACAATAAACTTTGTCATATGCTTTTCCGTGATCTCAGGCTGGCGGCCTCTAATGGTGTTAAGATGCTCTCATTCATACTGTTGATTATATCAGACGGGGTCATGCAAAAGTGTGATAGAATAATCCTCCACAGCGCCACCTACGGGAAGTCAATATCCAACTTTTTAGCAGGCTTTGCAATATAACTAGGGATGTAAGGCAAATTAGAATATCCATGTACAGCAGCTAAATAGGCATTCTAGACCCTCATAAGTGCCCGCTAGACTGCTGGTTGGCTGGGTGATGTAGGGTTTCTCCTTATGGAGAGCATCACAGGCGTGTAGGGAGTCTTCATCAGGCCATACAATGCTCATTGGCATCTCACTTAGTCAAGCTGAACCCTACTGTATGCTGATAAGTTGAAAAAACCCAAATTCTCAGCTTACATGGTTAAGCAATGGCGCAAGCCCCTTTTGGATGACGACTCATAAGGTGGCACTGTGGGGGATTGCTCCATCACTCATCCGAATAGCTTTTCTGTAGGAAACATTGTATGGCCCATAAGACGCACCACATCGTTGTGATGCGCTCAACAAGAAGAAACATTAAGACACACACACCCCGGACTCATGTGTTGGGAAAAGCCTTTACAGCAGGCCTTTGCTTAAAAAAAAACAAAAAAACACAACTATATATATATATACACACACACATACACACACACACGTATAGATCATCCCACCACACTGCGCCCAATAGCCATCGCCAGCCCACTACAGAAACGCACTCAGCACTGCTGCATCTACTGATATAATTGCAATGTGCTGCACACATGTTCTCCTGACAGATGAGCGGGCTCCAGACCATAAAGGGTTACACGACACTCCGATCCCTCCCAGAAACCTAAGAACCCGTACAAATTCCTCTGAACGATATCAGCGAAAGGGTGTGAGGCGCCGTAACAACCGCCGCTATAATATATCAACTCTTCCCAAAACATCTCTGAGCCATGAAGGAAAATGTGTAATCACACTATATTACATGATTAAGACAAAAAAGGTCTAAGAAATAAATTACAGAGGCGGAGCGGGGAAACTTCGGATTCTCTAATGGCGCTCTTAACCGGGAGGCCAAAACAAACTCTGCTAGGCGATAAACAGGCTGCAACTGAAGCACATAATAGACATCACAAGGACGCAACGGATACAATCCGGACGCTCTGGTGGTTACCATGTGCAGCTGGCGCCCCTTAGCTGTCAGCACTGGTTACAGCAGCCAGACCGGCTGCCACGCTTTACCTGACACTTTGTGAAGAACTACTAACAAGCTCTATGGTGAGATCTGATGGCCTGGAGTAACAGCCCGAGGCGGAGGAGATCCTGCGGAGAGCCGATCCCCGTCTCTGTGACCTCGTGGGGGTTAAATCACATCCACTGACAGCGGCAGGAAACCACAGAAGGGAGGCTAAAAACTATTCTGACATCTCTGAAACATACTTGAGGGCATTTTCTAATGTCTCCATCTTTAATTAAAATCTATTCATTTGGCGGATGGATAGAAGGTGATGTGAACAACCATCAGCCGTCCAGAAGTTCTCACTCATTCTGGTCTACTATAGTCAGAATTACAAATTAACCCCTTAAAGACCAAGCACCGTAAATTTACAGCGCTTGGAACTGGACTTTAATCCCAGCCGATGGCAAAAATACAGCACGCAATTAAAGCCTCTGCTCCTCCAATCAAGCAGCTCGGGTCCTCGGCTGTCAAACACAGTCGAGGACCCGGAGGAGAAGGGAGAAGCAGTTTTTAACCACTTCTGCCGTCTCATTTCCAGGCTACATAGTGCTCAATGAGCGCTATGTACCTAAATGTGAAAGTGGAAATGTTAGTTCCACAATGCAACCCGGAGATCACGTCACCAGCGGGTGCCCTCTGTTACAGCAAAGCTGCAAGGTCCTAGCAGACGCTGATCAGCTATGAAATTGACTATTGTCATTATAGAGGGATGTTTTCCCTGTAACTGGCTCTCCTATGGATGTCCCAGCTACTGTGCAAAAGTGTGAAATAAAAAAAAGACAATGTAAATGACCCCCAGAGGTCCTATAGGACATCATGGGGAACATACACGTTAAAAAACAAACAAAAATAAGTTTAAAAAATTACATCATTTGCTGTGGATTTTGTTGCAGATCCGCAGCAGATTTCACCCCTCCAATTTGAATTCTATTGAATGGATGAAATCTGCTGCAGATCTGCCCTAAAATCCACAACAAATCCCACAGGACATCAGCGGTATGAGAACGCACTCTTAGAAGGCGTACTGCAACGCACTTGATCTAATAGCATGGTTTAACTAATAGACCTGTATGTCTACAAGGTGCACGACATTATCTGTGTGACTGGCACCCTACACAATCCATGTATGTGCAAGTATAATGCTAATAAGGGAGTTTGCAGGAATGCTGCCTTCCAATAGGTGGCACTATGGAGGTATTGTTCCATCCCCCTTATATGCATATTACCCAGAGGAGCGTGCATGGCCTTATAAGTCTCCTCACTCACCATTTAGGGGTTCTCCCTAAGCAGAACAGATAGTGTTCCTGACCCAGTATAATGCTAAGCATCTCCTCCCCCATGAAGGGTAGGGATATGAATGGTGGTTCAGCACTATCATGCACATTTTTCACTATTTTTTTCATCCAGTTCATTGTACAACTGTGGACAATATGGTCCAGCGATGGTGCGGCCTTGGAGTCAGCATCCCGCTAGGAAGTGCTACTACTTGTGCTCTGTGCCCCTCACCCATATATAGCATTTAGCTTTTTCTCCATACTGCTGGGAACGGGCATTTGCCCATGCCCTTGTTTCAGTAAGGACCCGTCCACATTGGGGCTTTCACGTATGCAAGAAACGTATATAAAACAGAGCATTACTCACTTGCCACTCCGGAGGCCAGGCCATAAAGTAGACCACCGCCGTCTGCCTGTTGCTGGAAGATGTGAGACCCCGGCGGGGGGCTTTTCTCCTGTCTGATGAAGTTATACAGTAACGTTTTCACCAGTCGACTAGTGTAAGGAAGACTGCAGGAGGGGAGAAGACGACAAATATAACAGTAAGACAAGTCCATAGAGTAGTGTTACTCCTGCCGGTACATGTTCGGAGCGCCGCTCCATATCAGAAACGGAGGTGATTGAGCCCATGACCTAATAGAGCTGCTCAATCACACTGGGGAACTGAAGAACATTCATAAACTATCAAATGTTGGATTGTTGGGGGTCAAAATGATGTCCGAGTCAGAGCTGGGCCACTTCAAAGTGTACACTGGCAGCAAATTATGTGTATGAGAGACTGTGCTGGTGCTGCAGCCCACCCCCAATCATCTACTGATCGCTGGAGGACCAAACGCCCATCATGCCAAGTCACATTTCTACTGCTAAATAATGTATGTACACAGTGACTCCCCCAGCAGAATAGTGAGTGCAGCTCTGGAGTATAATACAGGATGTAACTCAGGATCAGTACAGGATAAGTAATGTATGTACACAGTGACTCCCCCAGCAGAATAGTGAGTGCAGCTCTGGAGTGTAATACAGAATGTAACTCAGGATCAGTACAGGATAAGTAATGTATGTACACAGTGACTCCCCCAGCAGAATAGTGAGTGCAGCTCTGGAGTGTAATACAGAATGTAACTCAGGATCAGTACAGGATAAGTAATGTATGTACACAGTGACTCCACCTTCAGAATAGTGAGTGCAGCTCTGGAGTATAATACAGGATGTAACTCAGGATCAGTACAGGATAAGTAATGTATGTACACAGTGACTCCACCAGCAGAATAGCGAGTGCAGATGGAGAGTATAATACAGGATGTAACTCAGAATCAGTACAGAATAAGTAATGTATGTACACAGTGACTCCACCAGCAGAATAGTGAGTGCAGCTCTGGAGTATAATACAGGATGTAACTCAGGGTCAGTACAGGATAAGTAATGTAGGTACACAGTGACCCCACCAGCAGAATAGGGAGTACAGCTCTGGAGTATAATACAGGATGTAACTCAGGATCAGTACAAGATAAGTAATGTATGTAGACTGTGACTCCACTAGCAGAATAGTGAATGCAGCTCTGCAGCATAATGCCGGATGTACCTCAGGATTACTACAGGATAAGTAATGTAGAATTTGATAGTTTGAAATCTGCAGAATAGTGAGTGCAGCTCTGGAGTATAATAGAGGATGTAAGTCATGGTCAGTACAGGATAAGTAATGTATGTACACAGTGACTCCACCAGCAGAATAGTGAATGCAGCTCTGGAGTATAATACAGGATGTAACTCAGGATCAGTACAGGATAAGTAATGTATATACACAGTGACTCCACCAGCACAATAGTGAGTGCAGCTCTGCAGTATAATACAGGATGTAACTCAGGATCAGTACAGGATAAGTAATGTATGTACACAGTGACTCCACCAGCAGAATAGTGAGTACAGCTCTGCAGTATAATACAGAACATAACTCAGGATCATTATAGGAAAATGTATGTACACAGTGGCAACTTTTTATGAAGATTAGTTGTAAATGTATATTAGAAAAATGTGGACATTCTTCAGGTCTGGGCTACATGGCAATATTTACAGGTCATAAAGATGGAGGATTACATAGTATTTCATGTCAAATACTGAGGTCGCACTACAGCCATGCAACAAATGCCTCAATGCGGCCCATGCCCTAAAGACCCTTCACAACCAAATGTAGTATATAACGGTGACTTACCAGCGGCCTCGCATCAGGTATTTGTGGATGACACTTTCATTGATAATTTCCTTCCGGAAGAGCTGATAGGACAGGAACACTACAAGGGCGGTGACGGCCTCTAGCAGGATGCTGTACGTGATATCACTGAAAAAGAAGACAAACTAATTGTAACTTTAAGGTTTAGTAATAAAAACATTATAAATCATCCAGTAGGAACTTGACGGTATAAAGACTTGTATGTGGCTGCAACAGTATTCAACCACCAACCCTCTGAGTGAAAACTGCAGCAGAAGTATACAGCCGAGCGAGCGGTATTACCACAATCACAGCAGGCATTATGGGAAATACTCAGTGGCATTCCCCACACGTACAGGTCTACAAGGCTACGTTTGTGCAGGCCAGTCTATTTTCGTTACAGTATTACAATATTGTAGCTTGTGAAAACTGAAAACTCAATTACAGGATTTGTGTGTGAAGCAGGACAAGAATTTGGACAGGGGGGGAAAAAAAGAAAGTTTGGTTTTGCAAAAAAAAAAAAACAGGACTGAATATCACTTTTCCAAAGTCAGAAATTGAGTTAAATTGTTATTACCCAGGACTAGGTGTTCTCTTCCTGTGCAGCTCAGGTCAGAGCATCCATGATATTCCCAGTGCTATCATCAAACTTCTAGAGGGGGAGGAATGAAGGAAGTGGTGTTTGGCCCCAAGTTCTTTCACACAGCCTCCAAAGAAAACATTCTCCTGAAATCATCCCAAATCCGTGTTCTATCTATCCAACGTCTAGTAATTAGATCTTAATACGCTGTTTACATGGTACGGCGAGCGCTCTGCAGCGGGGAGAAGCACGCTTCTGTGCCTTTATGGTCAAGAAATGAACACGGAGGAGAAAGGTTTTCATCACCTTACAGAGAGGACGCAAAGTACTGAAGCGACAGAACGTGACGCTGCCAATCTGAGTCCCAACATGAAATATGATGGTCACAGCCATCAATGCACTATGGACTAGAAACACAATACAGTATCTGTCAAGCCGATACTGGCATGGATATCACACAACTGAAAGAAGCCGTGCAAAACCGAAAAACAGGGTGGGAGCTCGGCTTTAGGGTCGCCAAGGGTCGGGAATGGCTGAACGGCTAACAACCACCTCTCTATATACACTGAATGGCCACTTTATTAGAGCCCAGTTGGCGCTTCCCTGTATGGGAATTCTCCCCGTGACCCCGGAGTGCAGGATAAAATCACATGACAAGTTTTCCGTGGATCAGTTTCAGTATGAATCCACATTAGATGGGAAAATCAGCGATCAGAGCGACTTCCAACGAGGTCCGGTCATCGGTGCTAGACATCCAGTTAAAGGGGATCCTGTGTCTAACTCCTCTTTGAAATCAATGAGAGCCGTGCCTGCAGTTACAAGCGCCGGCCACTACACAGGGGTCGGCATGGAGACTTCCGCTGCTTCAGCTCCGACCTCTCTTATTGAGGTGCTGACTGCATGCGCCCACTCAACTGATTGGTCAGGATCCAGAGCGACGGACCCCAGACGATCAACTATTGATGACCAATCCTGAGTATAGGTCATCAATAGTATTCTCCCTGGAAAACCCCTTTAATTATTATAAATTGGTGCGGACTGCTCAATGGGTGGTAACCTCTGGAGGTCCAGCAGCCCCTCTTTAGTAGATCTTTAAGAAAACTGAATTGCCCCACACTCCCTTGCTTCCCTGACTTGGGCTTCAGAGGCCTTGGCCCCGGCCTGTTTGCACTAAGCCCCCCTGCATACTATTCCCTTCTTTGGGGGAGCACCCTGTTCAAATATTAAATACAGAGTGTTCTCTCCATTCTCCCCAATCCTAAATTGCTCTCAAGCCTAGATTTCTCTCTTTGCCAAGTGGAGAACCAATCACTAGCCTGTGCCAATTTAGTGCCAGATCTAGGCTTTACAACAATTCATGACCAAATTTGACCCCCCTCCCCCCCAAACAGGAGCATTTAAGAGGCAATTAAGTTTTTCCTTTTCTCCCCTCCTCTCCCACCTTCACTCCCTTAGTCTGCCTTCACACTTGCATTAAGAATCAGTTTAGGATTTCCGCCTCTCTGCTCCGTTTTTGGAGAAGAGAAACTGAAATAAAACAGGATCCGTTTTTTCCCCCAGTTGATTACAATGGGGGTTTTAAAAAAACAGAAAGCAAATGGAAAGGCTTCGGTGAGCCTCTGTTCGGGCAGGTTTTTATTTCTTTGGATGGAAAAATAGTGCATTCTTCAGTATCCTCTTTCAGTCCAAAAAAAACCCCATAAACTCGACAGAACGGAAGCATTTCCATTTGCTTTACTTAATTTTATAAACCTCATTGAAATCAATGGAAGGGGAAAAAAAAAAACATGTTTTTTTTTTTTTTAATTGGTTTCTGTAGGCCAAACACGGAGCAGACAAACTCTAAACCAAGCCCCAATGCAGGTGTGAAAGCAGCCTTACCCTCTCTTTGTATTCGTGCATAAAACCCGTTACAACGGTGTTTTTGCCGTGATCAAAATACTGAAGACGACCTGTCCGTCCATGAGTGGGTTTGTGAGTGACTTACATGCTCTGCCCCCTGATCACATGATGGTGACGTCATCAAAGGTCCTTCATTCCCAGTGAGGAAGTTACATGCTCCGCCCCTGACCACATGACTGTGATATCATTACAGGTCCTGTACACACAGAGCTGCTCTCTGGCTAGGTGTTTATTAGTATTCCATAGCAACTGAGACCACAGGGGGGTTTGTAGTCCGCCCGTAATCTGCACAAGGATGCAGGACCTTTGATGATGTCATCGTCATGTGATCAGAGGCGGAGCATTTAAGTCATTCACTCGGGATGAACGTCACAGTCATGTCCACTGCAGTGCTGCTTCTGATCCCTGTTGTATGGGATGAACAATGTATGTAGCAGAGCTGTGTGGCGCATTGCGCCAGAAAACACTGGTACTATAATTTCCTAATAATTACTAGTCTATAGGATATTAAACTAACCACCATTGGATAGAAAACATCTCTTTATGCAGAGATGGGAGATGAATCTACAGAACAAAGTGTAAATTGATACATGGCATCATTGCTTTACCACTATCTTCAAAGCTACCCATCAGGTCTCCCATATGAAGACCTCAGTAAAGATTCTCCACAGAACCTACCTGGTCTCCCAGCGGCTACATCAATGATTTCCCTCCTCCTCAAAGTCCTGTTTTCGGAGATCTCAAGAAATTAGTACAACACTCCCTATTCAGTGGGCTTGCCCAGAAGTCAAAAGGTTATGGTCTCAGGTCCACTGCCTCCTTGATTGATTGTTCCTAAATCCCCAACAGTTATTCTTTTAGTTGATCGCCCACCACGATTGAAGGACCAAGCCCATAAGCTTATCTAGTACGTATGCATGGCCACAAGAATGCATATAGCTTCAAGATGGAAATCGCCCACACTCTCTTTTCATAAGGTTACCAATAGAATCTCTACCATAACACTATAGGAAAGAATCCATGCTGTTAGAACTGACACTGCCTGCTTTCTCCAATACCTGCCAATCCTGGATCAATTACGTAGATATTCCAGGTCTTTTATAACTAGAATAGGGGATCTAGAAAGGTAAACAACTATCATAAAAGGGGTCAAAGGAGGTTGTCAAGAATTGTTCTGATGAATAGACACGTCACAGGCAAGCAAACTGCCATCGTATACAATGCTGAAGCTCCAGCATGTCTGAACGCACAATCTGTTATTTCTTTGAACAGATGGGCTATAGAAGTAACCAATTCTAGTGGCATTGTGGCCATAAAAATTTTAAAAAAGGTGAGGCTCTGGAGGGCCCCCCAAAAAGCACAAAAATTGTTTCACTAAGCAGTGGAAAAACTTTGCCTGGTCAGATGACTCCAGGGTTTCTGTTGCACCGCGCTGATGGGAGGACAGAACTTGGCACAAGCAGCATGAATGGATGAACCCTTCCTGTCAGCTGGTCAAGACATTTCAGGACATCCATCTAATTTGCAGCAACGACAAGAAGATTCCAGTCCGCAGGGGCCTATATTCCTGCAGAACAATTTAATCACCTAGTGGAATCCAAGTACAGCAGTTTTGAAGGCCAAAGGAGGTCCAATGTGCTACTCGCTGCTGAATAACGGTAAAGCTGGCCATATGCAATAGATAAATGCTGACCGAAAAGCAGCAGATTTTGGCAGGATCATCTGACCAGCGAATGAGTATGGGGTATCCCAGCCGTCTCCCGAGGGCAGATATGAGGGTAAAGAATGATCAGGAAAGTTGGATTCCAACATGATCATTCCCCTCTCCAACTGGCAAGAAAAAAAGGTTTTGATTGCATCCAGAGGAATAGCCAACCATGTCAAGTGTATGGCCACCTTAGGAAACAAGACCGTATCACATGATATTGTCAGACAATTAGCCATAGATTGAGGGAAAAAGTTTCTGGCAAGGCAAATAAGAGGTGATGCCTCACCAACATCCCTCCCTCTCGTCGGTTAAGTTGGTCATGGGGACAACATAGAAACGGATTAGTTTACAGGACTTTCTTTTGCACAGTCACGATCATCAGGTGAACAAAAACTATCCTGTAGGTGGTCCTCTCCAACTTGAGGCCCTCCTTGTTCAGAGACCACAACTCCCAGGTGTCGGACAGCCACAGGTCGGAGGTCACCGTCTTACCGTCTGATTAGCTACAGAGCAACTACTTATGGTATTAAGACGACGTACTGGATGAAAAAATGCAACATAGCGGATAATTTTTTCAGCAGATTATCTCTTGGCATTCGGTCTACGTGATGGAAGAATGTGATCAAGTGATGGCCAACAAAAGAGGGAAAAACAGAACTGTATGTTTCAGCCAATATCATCAGGATTGTAGCCAGCTATAGACATTTGCTTGGCCACTAAGCTCGTGTGTAGGGAGCCTTCTAGTTTAGAAATTTCATAATGTTGCGTTAATGGAGGGATCCTCTGTTCAGGATCCTCATCTCTTGAGTGGAAAGCAACTAAAAAGTGTGTCCCTCGCTCTGGAGGACTGTCCTGTAATACAGAGACAGACCAATGATGTGAATAGAAAGTGTAATGCTTCCTCTGTCCTGTGGAGGCGTTGCAGGGAAATGTAACACTTACTGCCAGGTTTCCCTACAGATTACAGCTGATCACTGACAATCCGAGCAATGGGATATTTTGTGATCTGCTTATTGCCAAAGCACACTTCTAAGAAGTAGGGATAGTCCGAAAGAGGAGGACCCCTTTAAGTTATTATAGTAAGCACAATATAGCTTCTTAAACTCATTAGCTCTGTGTTAAGGAGAATCTGTCACCAGTTATGTGTACCATAAAGTTATGGTGTTCACACTGCAAGTTCCCAGGAGTCCAGAGATGTTTTTTTTCTTTTAGACTTACCCGGCTCCCCATTCCTGCTCTACAATACCCTAAAGTCGGCATGCGGCCATGCATTGGACTCCAATTTTGCACTTACTTCTGAAGAGATCAAAGGAAGTGTGTGCGCACAGACGGCAAGCTTTGAGTCCAACGCAAGGCCCATGTGCCAACTTTGAAGAATCACAGCGTGGGTACAGGGAGCTGGGAAAGTAACCCCAGACTTTAAGGAACCTGCTCTATGAGCATGATAGCTTAGTTAATTGTGCCCATAGCTGGTGACAGGTTCCCTTTTACATTATAGGTTAACTACAGCCACTAGAATGGATTGTACTCCTGCTAAGGACCACGTGAAGATCGCAATAAATAATAAAACACAACTGACCTCATATTTGCACGGCCCAAAGTATGTTACAAAAGGCGACCTGTAGGGGTTTTCCAGGACTAGAAAATTAAAGGCCTACCTGAAAAATAGGTAGTCAATTTGATAATCCTGGAAAAACAAAAAGTTGTCCACCGAACACTCACCCATCCAATAGCGACACCCCCACATATATGCCACAATGTGCAGAGAGGACATATCTGTTGCCAGACCCCTCTGGCAGCGGCTCCTCTCGCTCATAGCAAAAAGGATCAGGCAGTTAAAATCCAACTTTTACTATTAATGGACAGGACCTCAATAGTTAATCGGTGAGGGTCTGCTGTCAGGATCCTCGGCAATCAGCTGATCCCCTGGCGCACTGTGGACAGCTGGTTTGGTACTGCAGGCACCGATAGCAATGAATTCAATGGGAGCCATGCCTACAGTACCAAAGCGGGCCGACGCTATATGGATTGGGCTACCTGCTTTCAATGCACTAACAGGGGACTCTGGGATTAACCGATTGGTGGAGATCTCTAACAGCAGACTTCTGCCAACTATTGATGGGTTCTCCTCAGGATAAGCTCTTTAACTACCCTGACATCTGCAGTCATTGGAGAGTTAGGATGTCGCCATACACATTAGATGATTGGCTAGTTCAGCCGGTACATATCCAGTGTATATGGACACCCTTTAAACTTTTAAAAAGGGGTATTTTAATTCCTTTCATTTATGATATATCATCCAGGTATATCATTATACAGAGCGGTCATTAGGGCAGCAACTGCTGGGACTCCCACCACTCTAGAGAATGGGAAATATATGGCCGTCCATGCATGGTCACTCTCCAATGGAGATCTGGAAGTCGTCTTTCAGCTGCTTCTGCACCTTCCAGGGACTCTAAAGGAGACTGACACAGCCAACGTTCACTGGGAATGGAGACTTTGTACCCATATTACAGCTGTGGAAAGCGGTTCCAGGAGTGGGACCCTGTTGTGTGGGTGGAGGCACTTGGGATTTGAGCCCGTCGGACCTTTGTTCCTTGTCCATTAAGAGGACTTTACAGGAGCTCCGCTCCCTCCTCTTCCTCACACCGCAAATCTTACTGTAATAACATCAAAATAAGTGATTTCATTTTAAACAGGATGTGTGGAAGCAAAACACTTACTGTAATGCCGAGCGGAGGCGAGGACGTCCGCCCGCTATTAACGGCCCTCACATGATTGTTGTTGAGCACCTCTCATACAGCGAGTTGTCACCACTTATCAGAAGGTACCCAGTGTGGTCGACCTCTATAGAGCCTCATAGTAACACCCAGCGCACCACATATACCAGCTCCACGGTGTCCATCCGTCCTGGCTGGACCTACAGGGACATTTAGCTTAACAAAATAATATCCAGTTCTGTGCAAACGTTTTAAGACCGGTGAGGTAAAAAATGCTGCAAAGTAAAAACCCGCACGCTGTGTTCTGACCAGGGAGAGCTGATTACAGCTGATTACATTGTCTCAGCTGTCAACCCAACTGCAGAACAAAGGGAATTTACTTAGCGAACAGTGGGTGGTCTGTTCTCTGAATACAGCTCCCGGCAGCTCACACGCTACTAAAAATGGTACTAATAGCCATTAATACTGAGTAGTACTTTATACAAAATGATCGCTCAAAAGTCCTCGTTTGAGCGATCATCTTTGTGTGTAAATGGACCCTTATATATGGTCAGAGTTAAGAGGATCTTGCAGACATGGATTGATTAGCCCCTCCTCCCTTTAAACGTTTCTTAGAAAAAAACTTCCTTTTCTTATGCAAATAGATTAAGGTCCATTTAGATCAGACGAATGTCAGACAAACGATGTCCGACACCCGTCCCTGTGTGTCCTCGCTCCAGTGCTCCTGCACAGAGCTGCCAGCAGGGGGCGGGGCTGCTGCAGGAGATTTCTAATACAGGATGCAACTCAGAATCAGTACAGGATAAGTAATGTATGTACACAGTGACTCCACCAGCAGAATAGTGAGTGCTGCTCTGGAGTATAATACAGGATGTAACCAAGGATCAGTACAGGATAAGTAATGTATGTACACAGTGACTCCACCAGCAGAATAGTGAGTGCAGCTCTGGAGTATAATACTGGATGTAACTCAGGATCAGTACAAGATAAGTAATGTATGTACACAGTGACTCCACCAGCAGAATAGTGAGTGCAGCTCTGGAGTATAATACAGGATGTAACCAAGGATCAGTACAGGATGAGTAATGTATGTACACAGTGACTCCACCAGCAGAATAGTAAGTGCAGCTCTGGAGTATAATACAGAATGTAACTCAGGATCAGTACAGGATATGTAATGTATGTACACAGTGACTACCAGCAGAATAGTGAGTGCAGCTCTGGAGTATAATACAGGATGTAACTCAGGATCAGTACAGGATAAGTAATGTATGTACACAGTATCTCCCCCAGCAGAATAGTGAGTGCAGTTCTGGAGTATAATACAGGATGTAACTCAGGATCAGTACAGGATAAGTAATGTATGTACACAGTGACTCAACCAGCAGAATAATGAGTGCAGCTCTGGGATATAATACAGGATGTAACTCAGGATCAGTACAGGATAATGTATGTACACAGTGACTCCACCAGCAGAATAGTGAGTGCAGCTCTGGAGTATAATACAGGATATAACTCAGGATCAGTACAGGATAAGTAATGCAAGCTACTTTAACAAAGGGATTCAGCTTTTTAGTTTCTACATAAGAATCCACTTTTTTAGGAAATAGGTTAGAGTTGAACAACTTGTGTCTCCCCCCTGGCCATCAGGACACCGATACTGAACATTATTTTGACAAGCCCGCAGCCGTGTTAAGTCGCAGCCAGGAAAAGGAAGTAGATTTATCACAACAAATGACCGAGTGGCTGTTATACTGGTGGCCTGGAAGCCTCAGGGGATTACAAAACGGATTATTATTACATTTATCTAACACTCTCATCAATGTAACCGAGCCAGCGCTGTATTCCCCCTCTGCAGGCGGCGCTAATCAACAGACTTAATCGTATTATCGGGTTTTAGTTAAGAGGCAATTATTTGGGGTCAAGTAAATATCCCTCCGAGATCACAAAACTGCAACTGAAAGTGACCCATCCAAGATTTGCTGCCGTTAATATTGTCTTAGTTGCTCCTTAGTGACAGATTGCACTATGAGGCGTTAGTATTTATGCTTACGGCGGCCACATGCGGTATAAACGCTCCAGATTTTCTGCTGAAGACTTCCATAGGTTTACAGCAGCATAAGGGAGACTTTACCAAATCTCATCAACATGCTGAAAAAAAAAGCATTTCTGCCGCGGAAATCTCATGGTATTTCTGTGCGGTCATTCCGCGAGATTTCCGCTGGATTTCAATCCCGTGTGACCCCAGCCTAATGCAGAGTCGTTGCAGATGTTCTGCTCCAGCTATTATGCCCAGTGTGGATGCACCATGGGAAGAGGAAAGTCCATCCTGATCCAGTCCTGCTCACACAGCTCAGGGTTTGTCACACTGTATCAGGCTAGGCAATCCTCTGAGCCAATGGCAGTATAAATGTCTCTTCTGTCCTGGATTCCAGGATGATAGCACTTATCTCTACTCCTACATTGTAACAAAATGAAGAAAGGAGTACATTTGCATTGCACATGTCTATTCTTCCTCAAACAATCGTAAACTTGACCCTAAGAATTAATTTACCACTTACGACTGAAAACGTAAAATAACTACAAAACGGAATATACTCCATAGGTCACCATTTTCAGTCCCTTACATGTAACCATTATGATGAAAGATGCATTTCCACAATTGATTTTTAGCACCTTTCCATGGAATAGGAGGCAAAAAAATGACAATTGGTGATAAGTCTAATTAGTGGGGCCTCACACCTGAAACCCCCACCGATTCTGAGAACAAGCATCCAAGGTCCCTCTTACATTCGTGGCCGGGCATGGGTGCTGCTGCTCCATGCGTTCCATTTGTGACTACTGGAGATAGCCAAGCATCGTGTACTCTATCTCTGACCGTTCCATTTCGAATGAATAGAGCTGCAGAGCTCATGGTCGGCCGTGTCACTCCATTCAAGCTCTGCCTGACATTAGAATACTTGCAGAAATATCATATACTGCAATACTGAAGTACTGCATCATATTTTATAAGCAATTAAAAAAAATAAAAATCACAAGTTCAAATTCCTTTAGGAGACAGAAAAAGGTAAAAATAAAGTGAAAAAAAAGCTTTTTTTTTTTTTTTTTTAATATTTACAAAAAAACTCATCCCATTTTTATAATTAGAAATCAAAACAAAAGCAAACATTGTATCATTGCACACTTCCTTAAAAAGTACATCCCTATCTTTTAGAGTGATGGCAGACACTGCCTTTAGTAGTGGTGGTGGTAGTGGGGTCCTGACCTTTGCAAACCTCACCAATCATGGAAATAAAGGGGTTGTGATACTGGTTTAGCGCTGAGCCCCTTAACCTGTTTTTCCATATAGTGGCACCCCCCGCTATCCAGGTGTGCAGGGAACTGCGAACAAGCCCAAATTACTTGAATGGCGCCGTACTACAGTGTGACTATCCTAATTAAGGACTCACGTATTCCCGCCATCCTGAAATAGAATAAAAGGGAAAGCGTAAATTCTAAGAGAAGAAACAGAAGGAATTCGGAATAATGAGGAACTACCTGAATAGAAGGGGAAGGAAGTGAGCGCCTGACGACAGGAAGGCCGTGGTATAACTGGCACCGAGTCAATGACACAGCACATACATTGTCCCTTGCACAATATACTGCAATCAGAAACAGGATATATAGCGCCGACTGCTTCCTAGTATTTTGACCTCACATTTATATAACAATTGGCACGTAGGGGAGAGGGCAAGAACACAGCGGGGAATGTCACCAGGTCACCCATGCCAGCAGAAAAGCAAAAGCGGGGAAGATCAAAAAGGAAGATCCATCAGCTTTATGTACACACGTGACCCTCGTGTACAGCGGAGGTGGGCATGTGTGATAGATCAGAAATAGGGCTAAGGAGTTAGACTAGGGACAGATCCATGAACCAAGCACCTCGTGTCTCACTGCCATTACTGGAGCCTATAGAGAATGGGCCATGAAGAGTAATAACTAGTTGCTTACAATGCTGCGACTTGAAGTGTTTCATAGCTGGTGTGAGCCTGAGATCCAGAATCTATGCAAGGCACAAGTTCAATGATGGAGTATTTGCCCTTTAACCCCCTCACAGTCCAGGGTGTTGTGGTCCTAAGGGACCGGATACTTTTTAGAGATTTTACTGATCTATTTTTCTTGTTCTTCAGCTACCAAGATTTTTTATGCTTTTTTTCCCCATGACACACGGGGCTTTTTTTTTCACCAATTTCCTTTTTCGTTTTTTAAATTCTATAACGATTTTTTTAAATTTATAGATTATTAAAAACTCGTACATTACGCTAAAATTAAGCGCAGGAACGGGTTTGACTAAAGGGCACATAGTGACAGTTTTAGTTGGCGGCGGGTCATTTTCTTTTTTATGCATATATTACATTTTATTATGCAAAGTTTTTCTTTACTTAACTTTAATATCTATGACCCCAATATGACATCAGTCACTCTTTTTTAATTTCATAATCTTCCACTGTAGCTGGGGCATTCATAGGAGTAGCATTAATAGGAGCCCCACTTACAGGGAAAAACATTACCCTGTATTGAGAATAGTCACTGACAAAACTGATATGGGTCCGCTAAAGACCCCGCAGTCGGCTGCAGCTCTCAGGTGGTGGTCATTCTTGAAAACTTAGCTGGACTGCAAGAAGAGCAGCACTGGATCAGCAGGGAAAAGAATACTTTTTTTTTTTTTTAAAAAGACAATCCCTTTAAGACAGTTTTCCAAATTGAGAACCTTCAAAGGCCAATTATGAAATCCAACTTATTCAAAAAAGGTCTACTCAACATCCCTTGGCTGTACAAGTCTTAGACAGGAGACATTTATCAGCATTTTCATAATTTCCATTTTGGGTCTGAAAAACCCCTTTAGGCCTCATGTCCACGGGGAAAATCAGATCCGCTGCAGATTCTACATGTAGAATCTGCAGCGGGTCCCTCCTGCCCCGCGGACATGAGCGCTGAAAAGAAGAATTTAAAAGAATTTACCTATCCGTAGCGGGCGGGGAAGGTCTGCTGTTCCTCACGGCCGGATCTTCTTTTTCGGCCGGCGGATGAATTCGTCACACCGGCGGCACGTCGTCGACGTGCCGCGCGCATGCGCCGGGCACATCCGCCGAGCCGAAGCAAGAAAGATCCGGCCGTGAGGAATAGAAGACCTTCGCGGTCCGCTCCGGATGGGTAAATACTTTTAAATTCCTATTTTAGGTCTCCCGCGGATCCGGACGGCTTCCATAGGCTTCAATAGAAGCCCGCGGGAGACCCGCATGAAAATGGAGCATGGTCTAGATTTTTTCATGCTCCATTTTTTTTAAAATCCCTTTTATTGACCATCCGCGGGTATTTATCTACCCGCGGGTGGTCAATGCATCCCTATGGGATGCGGATCCGCATGCGGGAGATCCGCTGCGGATCCTAAATCATATTTTGCCCGTGGACATGAGGCCTTAAGGACTGTGGAGGTTCTGTTATGGTCTGGGGATGTGTTACGTGGCACAGTCTCAGTCCGTGGGTTGTATTGACAAGAACCATGAACATGGAGGTGTACCCTGACATTCTAGACAATAATGTGCTGCTGACAATGTGGTAATACTCTGGGAATGGTCAGCCATACTTCCTACAAGACAACGCGCCCTATCACACATCCAACGCTGTTTTACATTGGTTTGAGGATACTGGACCAGCTGCACAGAGTCCCAACCTGAACCTTACAGAACATCTCTGGGAAAAACTGGACCGTTGGGTAAAGAAACATGAACAGCGTTCATCTTCCTTGAGAGAACTTACTAGACGTTTACAGGATGAATTGAGGGAAATACAGCTGAAGTGTATCAGACGTTAGTAGAAACGGAGAGTATCCAATTGTATTAGGGCCAATTGAGGCCCCACATATGTGAATACATACCACATTTGATTTTTGCCAAGTTGTCCAGTTGCTTTTGGAAGACTAGTGTATGTGTCTGACCACTGCAGACAGAGTCGGAAAGACTCATCCATATTCGCTGGTCAACCAATCATTTGTTGGGCTATTAAGCGGATATATTATTGGGCATTAGACACTCCAAGGTAAGGAGGCGTCCGCTACAGCTAGACCAGTGCCGACTCAGGAGTCACACAGCTTCATGCTTGTTGCACTCTACTTCCTCCTGGGTGACTGACTCTGCTGTGGTCCATCCCTGAGGACATCCATCCCGCTGTCTGAGCTCATTAGAAGACATCGGCTCTGACACAGCAGCAGAGGCCAAACCTATCCGTCTATTTCTACTGACTGTAGAGAGCAAAGAACTGTGCAAACATTGGTAATGAACAGCGTGCACAGAGCGAGGCTACCCGGGGGAGTCACAGCCTCTCAACTTGCCAAACAGTGAGTCTTAAGACATATTGTCAAGATAGGTCCGTAGTACGGTATGTGACTGAGGCTGCGTCCAGATATGTGGCGCTTAAGGAAAGGAAGGCTATCAACCTGCACATAATTCACTAAGGGGTTTCTAACGGTTCATTTATACGTTTCCACTAAATAATCCCGACTCCTACAATATATATGAATTTGAGATGGTCCTGTATACCATTACAGTCATTGTATAATAGCAGAAAGCCCACCCCAGGATGGCGACTGCAACTTATAAATTATATACATTGGAACAAGCATTGCTAGTGAATGGAGGCAGAGCGGGCTGGGGATAGCTCCGGCCGGCCAGCCTGCCTCAATTCACAGTGAGTAGGCAAATACATAAATGGGAGTGGAGCTCTCTCCCTATATATCTATATAGATTATATACATATATTATCTATCTATCTGGTTACTGTGAATGAAGGCAGGCCGATCGGTACGATCCCCAGCCTGCTCTTCCCCCATTCGCTAGCAAGGCTCGTTCCAGTGTAAAAGCACAGGAAGTATTATAGCTGGGATGACCTGCTTGGCATCTGTGCCCGACAAGCCTTCCCATTTATAAGGGCTCTTAGAAGAGGAGAAGGAAGATGCTGAGCTGCTGGAGGAAGACAAACCCTCATATCCCCTGTTCCTTGAAAATAAGCCCTAGCATGATTTTTAAATAGTGTCCAGGCACCTTTACATGTAAAAAAGAAATATTTTGGAGAAAAAGTTAATCAAAGACCCTGTTTTATTTTTGGGGAAACACAGTAGATGTGCTGCAGTAACTAATAGCTAGTCAATAATTTACTGTGTCACATCTGAAAAGACAACTCCACTGCTCAGTACTGCTGTATAATGTTCTCTATGCTGCAGCTTCTGAGGGTGTGCTACAGAAAGACAGGGAAATAGGCATATAATGAAGCCGCTGCATGCCAATACAAACTCTGTAACAGGGCCTCCCATAGTACTGGGGGAGTGTGTAAAGGTATCCTCCACACCCATTCTAGTTACGCCCCTGGGAGTAGGTCTCCTTTTTTCTATGTCGTATTGTAGACGCAGCCACTGTAGGGCTTCATGCATCCCTATGGGATACAGCCTTCTATCACCAGCCAACTTCTCACTCCTGGAAACATTTAATGATGAGATATAGAGATAATTGGCGCTAATACTGGTGGCACAAAGGATATCCCAGCCTCCGACTCCCAGTGACATCCGGACTGCACCAGCAGTAAGCTCCTGACTGGTGAACCGCCGGAGGGCCAGCCATGGTTATCGCATGTCAACGGCTCAGTCCTGATGACGTTTGGCGGTAAGCATGCAGGAGCTGACATCTCTAGCATTCATCCCATGCTTCAGTTTGCAGTCTGGCATACCAAGGATTATGTGTTCCCATCAATACCTCCGGAGGGGAATCTACTTACAGCCGGTTCATTCTGCTTGGTGAAAGGGACATTTAAGACATTAAAGAACAGTCACTGTGACGGTGCGAGCTAGACACATACGTGAGGGCCTGGTGCTAGGAATGGTGTGTGCTTGGCAAGACCTAGGCATGTGACACTCCATAACGTAGGGTGGGCTCCGCTACATAACAGGGTAAGGAGTCGGAGAAGCCAGACTCTCTCTGCAGGAGAGAACCCCTTTAAATCGGTTCTGCCATATGTTATACTTCACCACAGGACAGGGGATTAGTGTTTGATCAGAGCTCCCATGTATGATAGGAGCACCAGTCAAGCATGCCCGTTGCCACTGCCATAGATAGAGTGTACTCCGCCATCTTTAGCGCTCCCATAGCATTGAATGGAGCCACACCAAGCATGAACAACGTCCGCTGCAATCTAATGTGGGAACACGACGCCTGTTCTTGTGAAATGAAGAATCATCCTTTTTACGGAAACTGAAACGCTTTATTGTTTCATATATTGCTGATCGACTTGCGGCTAGCCAGAGCACCGGGGAATCTTCAGCTGATGCAATGCTATACTACAAACAACCAGCAGGGAGAGAGCAGAGAATACCTTTATCTAAATTTATTGACCTCATTCAGTTGGTTACTGCAGTACCAGACGCAATGCATGGAAAAGAGGGGAGCTGTTCCTGGGGGCAAAAAAAAGCTGCCCTTTTTTTCTCAGCTACTAGCTTATGTTAATCCCATCATTTCTAGAATATACTCGCATTAAAATTGTTAGTGCTTTAGATTCTAAATCACATTTGAAGTGGCGGCCACTAGGGGTCTTCCTTTGCAGCTCCTCTACAATCTACTCTATCCTTAGGTACAGAACTTCTGTGGCAACAAGGCAGTTTCCACACCAACAGGGGGAGGAGTCATCTTGATACATTCAAAGTCAGAGACTGCAGGCTGACAGATCTGCAGACACTGTGATAATGATCTCCACAATCTCTGCCTCTCCTGCTGTTACAACCTGTGTGTATGTGTTTGTGCAGACACGCACCCTATAGTGGGTTTACTAACCATTTGTCCAGAATGTCTTTGAATGCCTAAATCATCCTGCTGATGGGATCAGATACAGTGCAATGCAACATTGTAAGGGCAAGGAAGCCAGGACAGTGAACTACTGGCAGAATGCTAGGCTTGCTATACTCTTGATGACCCAATTTCAGAATAAATCACTAATAGTAAATCGGAGGGAGGTTACCGCTCAGGATCCCTGCCAGTCAGCTTTTCACTGGGCTGCTGTCAGTTCAGACAGTGCTGGAAGTAATAGCACTGTCAACATTGTTAGCAGTCTGTTTGGTACTACAATCACAACTCCCATTGAATTCAATGCAATACCAACCCACGGCGCTGCAATGTATAAGGAGCTTTCAGCTTCTTCCACAGTAACAGTAGGCCGGATTAAAGCCATTCGCTGGGGGTCTCTAGCAACTCTCTAAATTATATAATTTTGGTGCCATACGAAGAGTTAAAGGGGTTGTCCCGCGCCGAAACGGGTTTTCTTTTTTTTCAATAGCCCCCCCGTTCGGCGCGAGACTTACCCGAATCCCCGCGGTCCGGCGTCTTCATACTTACCTTGTGAAGATGGCCGCCGGGATCTTCACCCTCGGTGGACCGCAGGTCTTCTGTGCGGTCCATTGCCGATTCCAGCCTCCTGATTGGCTGGAATCGGCACACGTGACGGGGCGGAGCTACGAGGAGCCGCTCTCTGGCACAAGCGGCCCCATTCAGAAGGGAGAAGACCGGACTGCGCAAGCGCGTCTAATCAGGCGATTAGACGCTGAAGATTAGACGGCACCATGGAGACGGGGACGCTAGCAACGGAACAGGTAAGTGAATAACTTCTGTATGGCTCATAATTAATGCACAATGTACATTACAAAGTGCATTAATATGGCCATACAGAAGTGTATAACCCCACTTTGTTTCGCGGGACAACCCCTTTAAGCGCATGTAGTCTTAAAAAGAAACCACTTAAAAGGTCGATACACAGGTTAGGTCATCAATGGCTGATCAAAGAGGCTCCGCCATTTGGGACCCCTGAAGACCAGCTATGGTCGCTGTTTAAGACAAAGCTGGAAGCGGACAGCTACGTCCATGTTGTTGCTGTAGTCACTGTTATCACTGAATACAATGTAATTACCAATCTGTGTTACTGCAATGTGGACAGAGCTGTTGGCACGGACAATGCACCCAACACTAACTGGTCTCTGTGGTCCCAAGTGGTGGATCCCTGCCCATCAGCTATTGATGACTTATCCTAAGGATGGGTCATTAATAGTGAAAGTCCTGGAGAACCGCTTTAATCTGGCTTCTCTTTATAGCAGACTGCACATTATGGATGGCAGAGAGGTTGGCTGGCACAGTTGGGGCACTGTTTGACACTACGCCCTCCACTGTATGGCACACTATACCATCAGGAGCACTTCATGGCTGCTGCTGTAACACATTCCTTCCGCAGACATCTATTAGGAGGAGCTCAGGCAGTGTACCCGATCTCTTACGGACTCCATGCAACACGTGTAATAGAGAGGAGCTGTCATACATCATGTATGTGTCAGCTGCGCCATAGATCTGCCGGTGGACAGGCATGCAGCACATGTTGTTAAGAGTAATGGTGTTTCTACCTTTAGTCATGTTTAGTGTAAAGTAATACTAGTCTGAGCTGAGTCTTCCAGCTTCCTTGTAGATCTAGTGGTTTCTTATCTGCTGGCTGACAGGAGGCCGTCAGCAGAGCCGGACAGTCTGTCTCCTTCTCCCACCGCTGAGACTGAAGTCTATGAGTGCGGAGGAGCGGCCTCAGCGTCTGTTAACTGCAGCCTGTGACACTATTAATGTATTTATACATTACACTTTTAGTGTACAGTAAATCTGACTGCGGCTTATCAGAAGAGCATTTATTACATCTACAGCGGCTTCTTACTAGTCGGGCTCAGCAAACATAAATTGGAGTGGATTTATGCACTGTAGAGGCAGGATGTCTGCAGACAAAGCTATTGTATGATGGCTTCTGGGTGATATTTATGGGGGACCCTAATGCAGGAGGGTAACTACAGGGAGAACGGAGCAAGGAGTTATAACCAGACGCCTTATAGGGAGTTTCTGGGTTCCCTTCTCTAGACATTCTAATAACCTGTTCTTTGCTCCAAAGTAGTGATCCGAGATCAAAGAGAGTTGGTCTAAGATCAAGTAGAAAAACACTGCGCCAATACGGCTTAGCCCGTGTTGTTGGTTCAAATCTAGGTTCAATTTGATGCCCAATTTTGGCGGATGACACTAGTTTTCCAGGTTCAACCTTCGATCGCAGATCGGGTGAACTTGATCTTCCAAATTGTAGATCAAAGAAGCGCTGGTGCAACACTTCTTCCTTAAACTAAGTTCAACAGCTGATGGGAGTTAAACCAAGTCAGGAACAGAATGGTTGGTTCAACCGGCAGTCAGTTCTTCTCTGCTGTCCCTCCTGATCCGCTGGTCCTGTGTTTCATTCTCAGCTTTCCAGGATGGCCCACACAATCTTCAGTCTACTTATAGCGCTGTGGAATAAGTTGGCGCTATACAAATAAAGATTAATTATTATTACTTATACCCATAGTGTAGTGGAAGTGTTAAACTACCAATGCACTATATCTGCTCTCTGATTGGCCAGCGCTGCTCATGTCATTTGTACTAGCAAATTAGAGAACGGAGTCGCAGTTTCCCAACTATCTAATGCACAACCATATTACATATTAGATATGCCCTAAAATAGCAGATCAGAGTAAAAGCAGAGAACTGCAGTTAATATACCGACCCCACTTTGTCCCTAAACTGGAGAGTCACTTTAAAAACATAGGGGTACATTAACACAGCAGTTTACACTTCTTACATTTTTGCGCAGGTGGGTATTGTGTGTATTGTACACTACAGTTTACATTGACCCCTTGTATTACAATCGCCTATACAGGTCAGTGTATGGTATTGTATAGTGCAGTATTTATTTTTTTAACAATTTAAAACGGAAGAAATCTAGAAAGAAATTACATTTCTAAGGGTACATTCACATCTAGCGGATCTTAATTTGGTACTGCACCAAAATCCACACTATTTGGCACTTCCATACCCTTTAACCAGCAGCGCTGCGCTCACTAGAGGCCACCAGGTAAAGGACTGCACTGACAGCCGAATGGCCTAAGCGCTACATCTTCTGAATTTGCCACAGCATTTCTGCCCCAAGTAAACAAATCCTTAGGCCATTTTCACACGCCGTGAACAATTGTGCGCGATTTGTGCGTTGCGAGACGCACAAATATGAACCCCATTATTTTGAATGGGGACATACACCTGAGCAATTTCTTGCCGGCCTCGCATCGCTCCTCAATGCAGAAAGCAAATCTAGGCATGTCCTTCCTTTCGGAATGCCCTCACATTATCCATTGTTTTCAATGGGGCCAGCGGTAGCATAGCACCACATGCTAATACAATGGGAGAAACTCCCTGATCCTAGGAGGATCGCTACTTCCTCAACGTGATGCCAGGCGGTTTTGAGGAAAATAACCGCCTTGCATACGCGAGGAAAACCAGTGCTGTTGAGCGCAATATCGGGCCGTGATTCACTGCACATTATCCCACTCACCTGCGGAAAGTTAGCCTTACAAAGTTAAGGCCCATTTAGACAGAACTATCATCGCTCAAAAGACATCTTTTGAGCAATCATCGTTGTGTGCATCTACACGACAAGATGATCGCTCAACATTCGCTCAAACGGGAGTTTGAGTGACAGTGTTGAGCGTTCACTTTGCATAAGTGTGTAGAGGAAGGCTCAGTTGGATCGGCAATTTTATTTTTTATTTGCCAAAACAGAACTTGAAGAAAGCAATTTAGCTATGTCAACCCCGGTGACCAGCACTCCGGACACAAAGGAGCAGGTGCAAATTCATGGCCACCCAGATTTGACTTTTTTCATAATGAGATAAAATTTGGAGACGGTAGAAACAATCTGAAGATAAACTGACAGAACAGGATAATTACTTACAGAAGAGGAACTTCAACAATGAGATGGATGAGGCAAAACAACAGTTCTTCCAGAAGGTCTTCTACCTCCGATTCTGTTACAGAAGTAGAAATGGGACAAGGTGACAATCATTTCTGGAACACATTAAAGATCTATATAACACTTCAAATGATGCATCTGTATAGCACAAGACATCCTAGGAACCCCACACTTATGAAAAGTGTTGTGCCAATCATTTTCAGAATGCAAAATAATCTCCATCTATTCATTCATGGGCACATAAAACATCCCAAAACCCAGAGAGCAGGTTAGAGTTATACAGATTATCATGCATGTAAAAAGCAGATATGCAAACTAGACAGACGCAGAAAACAAGCATCTGCAAAGTACAAGACAGAAATGTACAGAGCATATATCACACTGTCCATTAGCTGTAAGGAACATTAAAGGACATGGACTACTAATTGCCCTATATCTAAAAGACAAACTGCTATAATACTAGCCCTATGTAGAAGAATATAACTACTATAATACTGCCCCCTTATGTACAAGAATATAACTACTATATTACTGCCCCTTATGTACAAGAATATAACTACTATAATACTGCCCCCTTATGTACAAGAATATAACTACTATAATACTGCCCCCTATGTACAAGAATATAACTACTATAATACTGCTCCCTATGTACAAGAATATAACTACTATAATAATGCCTTCAATGTACTAGAATATAACTACTATAATACAGCCCCCTATGAACAAGAATATAACTACTATAATACTGCCCCCTATGTACAAGAATTTAACTACTATAATACTGCCCACTATGTACAAGAAGATAACTACTGTAATACTGCCCTTTATATACAAGAATATAACTACTAGAATACTGCCTCCTATGAACAAGAATATAACTACTACAATACTACTTCCTATGTACAAGAATATAACTACTATAATACTGCTCCTATGTACAAGAATATAACTACTATAATACTGCTCCCTATGTACAAGAATATAACTACTATAATACTGCCCCTATGTACAAGAATATAACTACTATAATACTGCCCCTAGTAGAAGAATTTAACTACTATAATACTGCCACTATGTACAAGAATATAACTAGTATAATACTGCCCCCCCATGTACAAGAATATAACTACTATAATACTGCCCCCTTATGTACAAGAATATAACTACTATAATACTGCCCCCTTATGTACAAGAATATAACTACTATAATACTGCCCCCTTATGTACAAGAATATAACTACTATAATACTGCCCCCTTATGTACAAGAATATAACTACTATAATACTGCCCCCTCATGTACAAAAATATAACTACTATAATACTGGCCCCTATGTAAAAGAATATAACTACTATAATACTGGCCCCTATGTAAAAGAATATAACTACTATAATACTGCCACTATGTACAAGAATATACCTACTTTAATACTGCCCCTTATGTACACGAATATAACTAGTATAATACTGCTCCCTATGTACAAGAATGTAACTACTATAATACTACCCCCTATGTACAAGAATATAACTACTATAATACTGCCTCCTATGTACAAGATTATAACTACTATAATGCTGCCCTCTATGTACTAGATTATAACTACTATAATCCTGCCCCCTATGTACAAGAATATAACCACTATAATACTACCCCCTATGTACAAGAATATAACTGCTATAATACTACCTATGTACAAGAATATAACTACTATAATACTGCTCCTATGTACAAGAATATAACTACTATAATCCTGCCCCCTATGTACAAGAATAGAACTACTATAATACTACCTATGTACAAGAATATAACTACTGTAATACTGCCCTTTATATACAAGACTATAACTACTAGAATACTGCTCCCTATGTACAAGAGTATAACTACTATAATACTACCTCCCATGTACAATAATATAACTACTATAATACTGCCCCCCTATGTACAAGAATATAATTACTATAATACTGCCTATGTACAAGAATAGAACTACTGTAATACTGCTATGTACAAGAATATAACTACTAGAATACTGCCTTCAATGTACAAGAATATCACTACTATAATACTACTTCCTATGTACAAGAATATAACTACTATAATACTGCCCCCTATGTACAAGAATATAACTACTACAATACTGCCCACTATGTACAAGAATAGAACTACTATAATACTGCCCCCTATGTACAAGAATATAACTACTGTAATACTGCCCTTTATATACAAGAATATAACTACTAGAATACTGTCTCCTATGAACAAGAATATAACTACTATAATACTACTTCCTATGTACAAGAATATAAGTACTATAATACTGGCTTCTATGTACAAGAATATAACTACTATAATACTGCCTCCTCTGTACAAGAATATAACTACTATAATACTGCCACCTATGTACAAGAATATAACTACTATAATACTGCCCCCTGTGTACAAGAATATAACTACTATAATACTGCCTCCTATATACAAGAATATAACTACTATAATACTACCCCCTGTGTACATGAATATAACTACTATAATACTGCCTCCTATGTACAAGAATATAACCACTATAATACTGCCTCCTATATACAAGAATATAACTACTGTAATACTGCCCCTATGTACAGGAATATTACTATAATACTGCCCCCTATGTACACAAATATAACTACTATAATACTGCCCCCTATGTACAAGAATATAACTACTATAATACTACCCCCTATGTACAAGAATATAACTACTGTAATACTGCCCCCCCCTATGTACAAGAATATAACTACTGTAATACTGCCCCCCCCTATGTACAAGAATATAACTACTATAATACTGCTCCTATGTACATGTATATAACTACTATAATACTGCCTCCTATGTACAAGAATATAAGTACTATAATACTGCCCCTATGTACAAGAATATAAGTACTATAATACTGCCCCTATGTACAAGAATATAAGTACTATAATACTGCCCCTATGTACAAGAATATAAGTACTATAATACTGCTCCTATGTACATGTATATAACTACTATAATACTGCCTCCTATGTACAAGAATATAACTACTATAATACTGCCCCCTTATGTACAAGAATATAACTACTATAATACTGCCCCCTTATGTACAAGAATATAACTACTATAATACTGGCCCCTATGTAGAAGAATATAACTACTATAATACTGGCCCCTATGTAAAAGAATATAACTACTATAATACTGCCACTATGTACAAGAATATAACTAGTATAATACTGCTCCTATGTACACGAATATAACTACTATAATACTACCCCCTATGTACAAGAATATAACTACTATAATACTGCCTCCTATGTACAAGATTATAACTACTATAATGCTGCCCTCTATGTACTAGATTATAACTACTATAATCCTGCCCCCTATGTACAAGAATATAACGACTATAATCCTGCCCCCTATGTACAAGAATAGAACTACTATAATACTACCTATGTACAAGAATATAACTACTGTAATACTGCCCTTTATATACAAGACTATAACTACTAGAATACTGCTCCCTATGTACAAGAGTATAACTACTATAATACTACCTCCCATGTACAAGAATATAATTACTATAATACTGCCTATGTACAAGAATATAACTACTGTAATACTGCCCCCTATGTGCAAGAATATAACTACTATAATACTGCCCCTATGTACAAGAATATAACTACTGTAATACTGCCCCCTATGTACAAGAATATAACTACTAGAATACTGTCTCCTATGAACAAGAATATAACTACTATAATACTACTTCCTATGTACAAGAATATAACTACTATAATACTGCTGCCTATGTACAAGAATATAACTACTGTAATACTGCCCCCTATGTACAAGAATATAACTACTAGAATACTGTCTCCTATGAACAAGAATATAACTACTATAATACTACTTCCTATGTACAAGAATATAACTACTATAATACTGCCTCCTATATACAAGAATATAACTACTATAATACTACCCCCTGTGTACAAGAATATAACTACTATAATACTGCCTCCTCTGTACAAGAATATAACTACTATAATACTGCCTCCTATATACAAGAATATAACTACTGTAATACTGCCCTTTATATACAAGACTATAACTACTAGAATACTGCTCCCTATGTACAAGAGTATAACTACTATAATACTACCTCCCATGTACAAGAATATAATTACTATAATACTGCCTATGTACAAGAATATAACTACTGTAATACTGCTATGTACAAGAATATAACTACTATAATACTGCCCCCTATGTACAAGAATATAACTACTATAATACTGCCCCCTATGTACAAGAATAGAACTACTATAATACTGCTGCCTATGTACAAGAATATAACTACTGTAATACTGCCCCCTATGTACAAGAATATAACTACTAGAATACTGTCTCCTATGAACAAGAATATAACTACTATAATACTACTTCCTCTGTACAAGAATATAACTACTATAATACTGCCACCTATGTACAAGAATATAACTACTATAATACTGCCTCCTATATACAAGAATATAACTACTATAATACTACCCCCTGTGTACAAGAATATAACTACTATAATACTGCCTCCTATGTACAAGAATATAAGTACTATAATACTGCTCCTATGTACAAGAGTATAAGTACTATAATACTGCTCCTATGTACAAGAATATAACTACTATAATACTGCCCCCTATGTACAAGAATATAACTACTATAATACTGCTCCTATGTACAAGAATATAACTACTATAATACTGCTCCTATGTACAAGAATATAACTACTATAATACTGCTCCCTATGTACAAGAATATAAGTACTATAATACTGCCCCCTATAGAAATGAGTAGGGCTTTGGACTGCTATACTTGACTCATACTGGCTCCTCTACAGATATCTCAGGGAGGTCATTAAACTTTTCTATCTGATGATGGATTGCAGGTAAGCCCGGGTTGTCCCGCCATGCGGCGCTGAGCTCGGGGTTAGGATCCCAGGCGTCAGTACAATTACAAGCGCCTCTATTTAAGAAGAACATTTCCATTAGCGCTTCAGACTGGTGTCAGCTACTTAACAGGAGATCAATTTGTGCCCTGGAAACAAATGGAGCATTGAGCGCGGCGGCCGCTCCTGACACATCTCTGTGTCTCATGATTTAATCCAGCAACACTTTCTGTATGATTCAGCTGCAGCGAGATAGTTTTTCCATTCTGCCGTGTATTGCGCCCCTCGCAGCCTGACCTGGAGTGCCATCTTCCTCTTGTTTTGCCAAACATTTCTGCGGTGGAGAGCTGGCAGGCCAGGCGCCCCTGTGCGTTCTCCGCAGTGACTCTAATAAGACGCTTCCTCTGTATGTGGATCAGCGTTTCGCTGCTGTCAAAACTGAAGAGGAATTAAGAGAGTGGAGTCTCCCTCGGGAGCGAGAGGGAGGTAAGGAAAATACCAGAACGGGAGGGTCACGGCTTTCCGAATGCTCGTAATTCTTCAATGGCTCGAATAAAAAAAAAAGGGGGTGGGGGTGTAAAAAAATAACTTCCAGGGTATGTTGTTTTAAAGAACACTGTGTACAAAGAGTGACCTGCACCCCCGGACTATAGGCACATTGACTAAAAGACCTTGATTTACTGGGTACCAGCAATACACATCAGGAGCTGTCTGTGTATGCTCAGAGGCGCGAAGACGAGCGGCGGCGCAAGCAATACCCCACAAAACTTGGCGTAGGGCCAGGCCTGACAAAAGACAGAACGTCACCAGAAAAGCCATCCACTAAAAGCAATGTATACAGGGCACGCTTAAGAGTTCCAGAAAAGGGCAGCGGTCGGCCACGTACGGGCAGAGACCACTAAAAGAGATTACTGTCCACAGGATAGGTGATAAGTATCTGATTAATATGGGTCAAACGGCTAGGACCCCCACCAATCATGAGAATGCAGATCCAGAAGCTCCCCAGATGAATGGAGGGGGGGGGGGGGGGGGGGGACGGGACATGTGTGCGCTTCCACTCTTCAATGAGACTTTATTATCTGCGGCAGCCCTACTGAAAGGACTGAAGCGCTTCTGCGTATGTGCAACCATCACGCCATTCTTTCGAGGACCCCCGAGACACCTATTTTTGTGGTCAACAGGCATCTTAGCAGTCAGCGCCCAGTGTTAAGCTTCTTATTCCCTACTCTATGGATAGGAGATAACATTTAACCCTTTGCAATCCAATTTTGGATTCAGGGTTTCCTAGTGGTTTTGTTTTTCTGCCATTAAACAATGGCGCCATCTGCTGGCTAGAGCCAGTACTGCAGTATGGGAAACGCTGGAGAGGCCCTCTGACAACAGAGTGGCCAGTAATATACAGTAAGAATACCCTGACGGACGTCTTCCGACATTGGAGCTGTACAGCCTTCAATCAGAATGTCTTCAGATGTCAGACAGTGAATTGGTAAGGGTTAAAGGGGTAGCTCAAGACGCCTGGTGCAAGCAACGAGTCATGGCTGACTCCTACGGGGACATCACATCCTGATGTTTTCTTGGCAGACTGCTTTTGCGGGGCGGTTTGCCATTGCCTTCCCCAGTCATCTTTTTACCCCCCACCAAATTGGGTACTCATTTTACCGACCTCGGAAGGATGGAAGGTTGAGTCAACCTTGAGCCAGCTACCTGAACCAAGTGGGGATTGAACCAGCAACCTTCAGGTAGTGAGCGAGAGCTCTTAACGGCGTAGTTCCACAAAAATAAAGCGGGTATTTTCAAGATTGACTTTCATCACATATTAAACAATGAGGGTCTCGTGTCTCCCTCTTCTCTTCACTGCAGGCTCACTGCAACCCCCGAAGTGATGTGGAAATTGAACAGAGCAACGTTCTCACGTGTGGCACCATTTACTTAAAAGGGGCTGACAGAAATGGCCAAGTACAAGACCTCGACTCTCCAATAGTCCCACTGAAGATAAATGGAGCAACACCGCACGTGTGTGACCGCTATCACTCTGCTACTCAATGCAGAGGTTGTAGTAAGCCCCAATTGAGAAGGAGAGGGGAACATAGGACCCCCGATCTCAGGATTTATGAGGTCTCAGAAGTTAGACCACCACCAACCCAGACCTATCACCTATCCTGTGCTTTGAGTTGATGAAGAAGTAGAGAACCTGGACAAGTTCTGAAAGTGAGAAGCCCATCGGACCAGATGAAAGTAACGACACGCCACATGTGCAGCGTACAAAAGGCGATTTCAGGGACGTGGGGCAGCCGTGAAAAGCAAAAAAATGGTACAATTATATCTTTGGTTAGTTCTGGTGTAAAGTTTAGGTGACTATAGGTCACCTAAACTATAGGTCCCTAGGTTAATTATAGGGACTTCCTATAATAATGAAGCCTCCAACATGGGAGGCTTTACTTCGCAACTGAAGTTCAGGAGTCTGGGAAAGAGTTTGGTGCCAATCCCAGCAGTGACCGTCATGATGGTCGTCACCCAGCTTTCCCAGGAGCGGATAAAACATGCAGGCATCTAATGCTGGTCAGATCTCCCCGGCGGCCCCGAGGCGTTATAGACAGGGCTTCTTGCCAAAGAAATAACATTCCAAGAGTCTTTTTATGGACGTTATCATTACTGGGCGCCAAGAAGGAAAGCAACACTCTATCGGGATGTAGGAAAGCAAAAACAAAACAATCCCCTGCCGTACAGGAAGGCAAACAAATCACAAATCACAGAAATGAGAGCACATCACAAGTAGCGAGTGCGACTTCACATGTCGCTAATACAGCACAGTATGCATTGTACTCCTCACAATAAGGGCGCCCCACAACTCCACGGACTTCCTCTACAATATGATAGAACAGGCTAAAGGTCGGCTAATTTCTTATATGATGTGAAGCACAAAATCCTCCCAATGTAAACAGTCCGAGACTGTGGCTGGAGCCGCGACTGCTGTGCGTAGCCAGCGCTACTAAATATTATCTCCATCGCTGCAGGTTAGGATAAAGTGACCTGGGGAAAGGGCTCGCCCTCTACTTCCTATCTGGAAACCAGTCCGGCGTTAGTCATAAAAGTGAATGGTGGGGACAGGACCAATTCACTAAACGAGTCTGGCAATAATATCATCAAAAGGCTTTCCAGGATGGAATGCGCCTCCCCCCCACCCCCCACCCAATCTGTGCGGAAATGTTTAGCCATTTCAAAATTGTTTAATTCAAGTAGTAGTAATTGAAGGCTACGGTCACCTTTGCGCCAAATTAATTTTATATACTTCCAAATTTCAAAAAATTTAGCAACTTTTTAGTCATCTTCATTAAACATTTCCTCCCATTCCGTTGTTGTAGCATCTGTTTAACTCCTGTACGTAGCTGGCTGTCCTGCTGAATCTGATGTAGATCACAGCAAGCAGCTCCAGGTCGTCTCAGCTCTATCTGCTCTCTCCCCTCCCGCCTCTCAGTATCAGAGAGACCACCAGGGAAAGGGAAATAACGGGAAATAGCTCAAAAGAGCGATAATTGACTCCTGAAAACATGGGACCCCACAGGGTACTGAGTGAAAATCATTACTTAGTTGCTAATCACTTTGTTTCAAGCTCATTGAAATTAAGCGACTAGTTAGCGACTTCTTGCTCGGTGTAAACAGGCAGCCGCTCATCATTGAACGACTGCCTGTTCACAGTGAATGGAGGCAGCCGGATGAGATCTCCAGCCCGCTCCGCCACCATTCACTGAATGACTATTGCTCCTGTGTAAAAGCACAGGAGGATTAAGGGTGCTTTTAGATGTAATGACCATCGTTCAAACGAGTGAAAGGGAACAATAATCATTCGGTCTAAACGCGAGCAAACGACTGAACGGCGAACGGGAATTATTCGCTTTTCATTGCTCATCCAATGTATGCCAGCATAAAGACAATCATGAGCTCGTTCTCTTATCGTTAAAGTCCCTGTATTCGCTTATACAATGACCGAACAATTCTGAAGATTCTCATTTGAAAGAGCCAGCGATGCATTTGCCTGCCTAAACAGGTTGCGAACGAGTTAGTGGCGACGTCGGTCAATCAAGAATGGTCTCGTCTAAAAGGACCCCAATAGTCGCTGGAATAAGCTGTTGGGCGCTTATGCACCTTACAGTCATCCTGCGTAGGAGTACCTGAAAGGGAAGAGGATGTATACAGCAGGTCAGAGTATATAGATAAGGGAGGAGCGTCCAACCAACAGGACTGACTTTGTCCATGTGACCAAGAAGGAAAAGTGTCCAGCGTGGGTAAGGGGCATAAAACTTCAAGCTTTCTTAAAGTATTTAAAAACAACTCGGTCCATATCAGTGAGCGCCAACACGATTCGGGCACATTGTCCTTAGTCGTAGCAGATCACAGCGTACAGAGGGGGTGGCATCCAGCTACCAGGACAGGCTTGTCCGTGTGACCCCAGTGACATTTACTTGCTGTTCGTACGCTCCTCTCCTTTTAGGGCTCATGTCCACGGGCAAAATGTGATTTAAAATCCGCAGCGGATCTCCCGCGCGCGGATCCGCACCCCATAGGGATGCATTGACCACCCGCGGGTAGATAAATACCCGCGGATCGTCAATAAAAGGCATTTAAAAAAAAATGGAGCATGAATAAATCCGGACCATGCTCCATTTTCATGCGGGTCTCCCACGGGGACGGCTCCCGCGGGCTTCTATTGAAGCCTATGGAAGCCGTCCGGATCCGCGGGAGACCTAAAATAGGAATTAAAAGCATTTACTCACCCGCAGCGGGCCGCGAAGCTCTGCTCTTCCTCACGGCCGCATCTCCCTTGCTTCGGCTCGGCGGATGTGCCCGGCGCATGCGCGCGGCACGTCGACGACGTGCCGCCGGCGTCAGGAATTCATCCGCCGGCCGAAAATGAAGATCCGGCCGTGAGGAACAGCTGACCTTCGCCGCCCGCTACGGATAGGTAAATGCTTTTAAATTTCTATTTTCAGCGCTCATGTCCGCGGGGCAGGAGGGACCCGCTGCAGATTCTACATGTAGAATCTGCAGCGGATCTGATTTTCCCCGTGGACATGAGGCCTTAAAGTTACGTTCACACACAGCAAAATTGGTGCGAGTTACCCATCACGTCAACTAGTGCAGCTCTGGGCGCGAATCTGCAGCAGCATTCACCTCTTCGATTGCAAGGGCAAAATCGAATGTTGCGGATTTGGATGCCATTCTTGATGCAGATTCGCACCAAATTCAGCAATGCCAAATACGCTGTAGATTTGGGGGCAAATCCCAACCGTAATCTGTTACATGTGAACCTACCCTTATGTGTCTTTGTATCGGTGTGTAACTAGCCTGATGAAGGTGTTTGACATCCAAACGTGTAGCTGAATAAAAGCACCCTCCTTCCCTATGTGATCTAGATCCTTGTATATTTCGGCAGCGCCACATTCTCCTCATCTTTCCCCTGATCTGGAGGTATTCTTTGCCGCTCCGTCTCCGAAAAGGCTGCCTCTCCTGCCAAATGTTTTTGATCAGTGGCCCCCTGTGCTGTGAAGCGCCTGTTTGCATATTTCAAGTCTTCAGGGAGGGCAGATCACAGCCTGTACTATATCAGGGTACATACGCAGTCTGTAGGGGAGGGAGGGAGAGATCACATGTGTATGGGGGCACAGAGAGGAGCGCACCTATGGTAGACTCTGCAGAGGAAGGGGGAGAGGGAATCGCGCTCCTCAGCATCGTTGTCCGTCCGTTGTTCCAAGTGGAAGAGATCTCTCATGAGCCTCAGAAAAGAAATCAATCCAGGAATGAAGCCGTGCCAATACATGAGCGCTGGTGAAGACAGCAGCATCCTGGACTCACAGACCTCACATCCAGTTACTAAGAGGCACAGCCACATGAGAAAATCTGAAACTGGCAATAGTCTGCAAAACTGCATATCAAGTTGATTTGACAACGCTGACTGCAGTCTGACACTATAATTCATGCCAACCATTAATATGCAAAAATCATTTTCTGCATTTCAAAGGTGTCCATGCTTTCTAAAAATCACTCCCTCCGCAATATAATCACCCCCCCCCCCCCCCCCAAAAAAAAGAAAAACTAAAGAAAAGATGACATGCCAGTTTTGTGGTGATCATGACAATTCCTTTACTGCCAACTAAAGACCATTTATGGAATAACTTGTTTCCCTTCCTAAAACATTTGCAGTTCATGTTACGAACGATGGCGGCTGTGTTTGAACCAAGCGTATCATCCATAAATATAAACTCAAAGGGGTTTTCTGAGATTGGTAATTATGCCTTAAGACTAGAGATGAGCGAACGTACTCGTTTCGAGTAATTACTCGATCGAGCACCGCGATTTTCGAGTACTTCCGTACTCAGGCGAAAAGATTCGGGGGGCGCCGGGGGGAGACGTGGCGGAGCGGGGGGTAGCAGCGGGGAACAGGGGGGAGCCTTCTCTCTCTCCCTCTCCCCCACCCCCACTCCCCGCTGCAACCACCCACTCACCCACGGCGCCCCCCGAATCTTTTCACCCGAGTACGGAAGTACTCGAAAATTGCGGTACTCGGGCGAAAAAGGGTCGTGGCCGAGTAGGTTCGCTCATCTCTACTCAAGACCCATCTCTAGAGCAGAAACTATCTTTAAGTTGGTCACAGACTTAAGATGGCTGTATGACCATCATCACTCTTCTCTCCGGCATTGCACAGGTCAGATGGCCACTGTGCATCATCAGCTATAGTCCTAACCTACCAATGTGCTTGCTAAGGACGGAAGAGATAAGCAGCAGTAACGACCGATTTACATGTAACAATTATTGCTCAAAGTTCGTTCCAACGAGCGATAATCGTTACATGTAACAGCGCGGCCGACGAACACTATTGGTTCATTTGTCGTTGATGGCTTTTTCTTCGCACTAAAAAAGAAAAACACACCTCCTGGCCAGAGATTCTTCGCACCAACCCCGGCTCACCTGTGCCAGCATCATATACAGTGTTTACTCAGCTAACAAGGTAAAATGGTGAGGATTTCAATCTATTATCTTTACGTGTAAATGCTCAACATCTGAAAGCAAAAAAGTTTTTAATTTGTTTGTTCAAACAATTGTTGCATGTAAATGGGCCTTAGGGCACCACTGGTGCTGCTCATCTTTAGGAAAGAACGGGATCAGATAAACTGAACTGTAAGGCTGGGTTCACACAGGACGGATTTGCCGCGGAAATTCTGTGCGGCAAATCCGCTCACGGCTCCTAATCCTGGGATTAGCCAGCCATGTGGACAAGATTTTGTAAAAATATCGTTTGCACGGGGTGGTCAATCCGTCGCGGCAAAGCGTAAATGGTGATGTGGCACGGAATTAACAGCCGCAGCATGTCAATCCTTTTTTTTTCCGCTGCGGCCTCACTGCTCTATGGGGAGAGAAAGTCGCAACGGAATGCCGGCAGCTGAACCGCTCCAAAACCAGAGTCGAAAATGCCGCGGGTTTTGAGGCTGCGGCTTTCCCGTGGAAATCTTGTGGCTTTTCGGTGCGGCCAAGCCGCGAGATTTCCGCCCCATGGGAACCCAGCCTTACGCCTCTGATCGCCAATGAGAGGTGATCCCATCAGCAAATCAATGTTTTGTGAGGAGTAGAGGGCTTATACTACACTAAGATGCTCATTTCTGCCCATCTAATTCACTCACTTTGCTGACAAGCGCATATTAGCAGGGTGCAGGAGGGGCCTTCCTGAGACAGGATCGGAGACCCATACTGGGCCTATACTGGGGACCGTGATAAATATACAACCATGAATATGTCACCCCGGGGCTTCCCCCTTACCATACGATCCAGGGTCTGTCTTCTGATATGAGAAGTGGAGTAGCAGCTCCGCCTCGGAGACCTGGGAGATGAACACTTTCAGGAGACAGCAGATGATAAAAAGGGCATTGTGGGCCTGCCAGATGAAGAGTTGACTGTAAGAAAGAAGAAGAATATTTATACACTTCCTTCATGGCCTTAACTATACCTGGTACCACATAGTGTTCCTCAAAGGGGTGGTACCAATTCTAGTTATTTTGCTGCAGGAAGCAGACAGTGCCATACACTGCGCAGTGGCTCGGGTTGGTACTGCAAGCCGAATGATACTGAAGTCCATGGAATTCAGACTGCAGTACCAACCTGGGCCACTGCACAGTGTACGGCACTGCCTGCGGCAAAACAACTAGAAGTGGGACAACCTATTTAACCACTTGCCACCCAAGCCAGTTATGGTCTGTGTGAGGCACCCCAATTTTTCAAACTGACACATTTCACTTTATATGGAAATACCTTTATAATGCTATTACTTATTCAAGCGATATTGAGACTGTTTTTCGTGACACATTTTACTTTATATTCATGGTACATTTTGGTTGGTATGTTTTGCAACTATTTCGTAAAAATAAAAAAATTAAGAAAATTTGGAAGAATTAGCATTTTTTTTGCTAATTCTGTCTTGTTATAAGACATAAAATAGTTATCATTTACTGTAGGTCCACGCTATGTCGGCATCATCTCTTAACTTTCCTTTATATGAGATGAGCGGCCCGAGTTGTGAGATAGGGTGAGGGGGCAGCACAGCAGTGCTTTGTCATTGCTAGTACATCGCTGGAGACCAAGCTGATTGTGTCTAATGACAGCTGAGATCCCAGAGCTCTGCCTGGAAACCAGTTAGGGGGGGGGGGCTTTAAGGGGATTCTCTGCAGGGACAAGGACTGCCTGGACGTTTATGGCTGGTCCTGAAGAGGCTGAAGGGGTTGTCAGAGTTAGAGCTCATTAGTAAAACCCCTTCTGCATGCAGTGAAATAACATATGTTTATACTCAGTCCGCGTTGGTTTACAGGCTGCAGTCCCATGCGGTTTACTGGACGTCACAGGTACTGCAGCCAATAATAGAGCTCAGTGATCGAGCGGTTATTGGCTGCACTGCCTGGGACGCCTGTTACAGTGATATCAGATGGGAGACTGTCGTGGCACATAGCAGGAGCAGAGAGTATATCACCATTTGTTATTTTACTGCATGTAGAATATGGGTTTTACAGATAAGCTATGGCCCCTTTAAGCTGCACTCTGGGTGCTCAGGCATAGAAAGATGCAAATTTCATTTTGGCCAGTGGTGTAAAATGTCTTAAAGGGGTTATTCCTCCCCTGAGACTTCCATTGTATATTACTTATAAGTCTGAAAATGGAAAGATGGAACAATACCTCTATAGCACCCCCTGCTGGAAATCAGCATTCTTGCAAGTCAAGGTCGGACCTTTTAACAAGCCTTGTAACACTGACTTGGAATATAAGCCAAAGCCAGAGTCTTCTCCAGTAGGACAAGACCACCATGTACAGACTGTTTTTGGGCGATTGCCCCTCATCAGTGTGCAGAAGGTTTCTGGCTTGGATCGTGACAGACCATCTTCAAAGTTGCATATTTCCCAGAGGAGCATGGATGACCTTACGTCTCCTCACACCTTCTAAGGTGCTCTCCCCAAGGAGAACCATATCCTTCCTGACCCATAGAAGTCTGGCATATGCAGGTCCCACCTATCTCAAGATCTCCCCTCCTTTGCTTCCAGCCTAGCTGAAGATGGCGGCCAGGGATGGTAGTGTGTCACAGAAACAGCTGAGCGGACCGAGTTAAGCAGTTTCCGTAACTCCCACTCACTTCTATAGAAGTTTTGCAAACCATGTAAGACAACCCACTTGCCTGTTTCCGTAACTTCCGACCAACCTCTGCGACTTTGTACATGAGTGGCTGAGAAGGAAATACCCCATTAAAGGGGTTGCAAGAACGCAAACTGACAACATTGACTATAATGGGGTCCGCCTGCTTTCCACCCAACTGCCCAGCCTTAAGACTGAAGAAAAAGTGGCAGCATGCATCGCTTTCTCTTCCGGTATTTTGAGCCGGATCTGTCATGCAATCTCCAGCTGGAGGTTCCAACACAGATGTGAAACCGCCTAAGTGCTATGTACGTGGGATAGGGGTAGCCCAGAAGTGGTTACACAATCACTTCTGGCCTCTCCTCCGGGTCCTCAGGTTGCTCCTAAGGATGACCTACACAATATTACATGTCTTTAATGTGATGATGGGTGTGTATAAGGTTTACAGTATATCATGCGTTATGGTGTCTGTCCCTTTAAGAGGGTTTTCAAATTTTATTAAATAAAGCCTGTACAAAAGAAGAATTCTGAATGTTTCATTCTCCAGCATTTAAAGGGAACCGGTCATCACCTTGAGCCCTATGTACTACATTATAGTGCTCAACGGTGAAGGGGCGGGGAGTCCAGAGTGATGTTTCATACTCACCAAATGCCCGCTCCGTGCTGGCCCTGCTGTTGGTGTGTGCATACAGAATAACTCTTCTCATACTGTGTGCACACACCGCCATTCATCTCTATAGGGGTGTGTGCACACGGCCGACCGAATAAACTCATGCTGTGCACACGCCAACCTTACGGGGCCACAGTACAGGAACGGGGCACCCGCTGAGTAGGAAGCGCAGCTCTCCGAATGTCCTGTTCCCTTGCCTTTAAAGGAGATGTCCCGCGCCGAAACGGGGTTTTTTTTTTTTTAAACCCCCCCCCCCGTTCGGCGCGAGACAACCCCGATGCAGGGGTTAAAAAACCCACCCGCACAGCGCTTACCTGAATCCCGGCGGTCCGGCGTCTTCATACTCACCTGCTGAAGATGGCCGCCGGGATCCTCTGTCTTCATGGACCGCAGGGCTTCTGTGCGGTCCATTGCCGATTCCAGCCTCCTGATTGGCTGGAATCGGCACGTGACGGGGCGGAGCTACACGGAGCCCCATAGAGAAGAGGAGAAGACCCGGACTGCGCAAGCGCGGCTAATTTGGCCATCGGAGGGCGAAAATTAGTCGGCACCATGGAGACGAGGACGCCAGCAACGGAGCAGGTAAGTATAAAACTTTTTATAACTTCTGTATGGCTCATAATTAATGCACAATGTACATTACAAAGTGCATTATTATGGCCATGCAGAAGTGTATAGACCCACTTGCTGCCTCGGGACAACCCCTTTAAGCCCCATAACAGTTTATAAGGCTCAAAGGTGATGACAAGTTACCTTTAAGCTCTCTGCTTGCTGCCAGTGACTGGAAACAATCTTCTTTGACCCTGGAAATGTGCATCTAAAAACCAGTTAATCGAGAGTTCAAGAGGGTGTTTTTTTCTGTCTTTCACCAATTCCTGTACATGGAAGGTGTCCAAGTCCATGGGAGATTTGGAGGGAGATTAAGTTTTAGGATCCGTAATGAAGACCTTATATATATATTATTTTTCACAAGGCCTTAGCGGCCATGGGTGCGCTCACTTACTTCTGACATTCTGCCGATATCTTCAGTTCTTTCGTCCTCGACAAAAATACTCTAATCAGAGCGCCAAGATTTCCTGTTCTTGGGTTGTTCTCAACTGAAAAGACAATGGAAATATTAGACCAAAGACGGGACTGATAAAAGCTGCTCTACTTCGGATTAACTGAACGATGCCGCCATGTGATCTGTAGGGCTGCTGCGGACACCACGAGGTTTGTGAACTGCTACTGTTATGGGAAGACAAGACCGGACACAAAGTACCTTTTTTAATAAGTAGCGGGGTTGCAGCTGACATTTGTGGCATCTATGGAACGGCCATAAATGACTAAAGTCAAAAAAGTTATCCCCTATCCACAAGACGGGATACATTTATTATTGTGGGGGTCTCATCACTAAGACCCCCACCGATTTCAAGAATGGGGGGGCCTGTGTTCCTCTCCTCCTCACTGCATACCCCCCATACGCATGGTGCCATTCCATTCACTTTCAGTGAGACTGCTGGAGATAACATACAAGTGTCCACAATCGTCATCAGCCCACATGAAATGAATGGACTTGCGGATACCCATGTACGGCCAGCGTGATGTCACTGCAGGGATTAGAGGGGGGACACAGGACCCCCGTTCTCAGAATCGGTGGGGGGGGTCTCCATGGTGAGGTGCTTTAGATCAGGTTTTCATTAAGAGTCTCAGTACTTTGCCCCAGTCTTCCTCCCACAGTATGATGCTGCCGCCACTACTAAGTGTCACACCAGAGGGGGTAAATACTTATGTCAATGCAATAAGGTTTTTTTCAGGAAAAAAAAATTTTTTTACAAAGATGTCTAACATTTCTCTTCCCCTTGTCCCTATGGGGTGTTGAGTGATGGAGAATTTTGTTTTATATTATTTTAAATTTATACAAGACGGGTGCCTGTAACACCGCGACTGCCCACCGCTTGTCCAGCAGATCAGAGATGATCGCCGGTGTCTGGACCACCGACTACAAGCACTTTATAACATGTCTGCAGCGCTCGCTCCGGCCAGCCATGTATCACCAACGTCCGCTAAGCACTTGGGCTACTTACTTAATGACTTGCAAATGGAGATGGTCGCTTCTTCTAGCAGCTTTGAGTCAGTACTGAAATGAGAGAGATGAAAAGATGTCAATCCTAGAAATACTCAGGGGTACACGCCGCCGTCAAACACAGGTGGTACTCGCCTCAAGGGGTACATCCCGCTATACACAGGTGGTACTCGCCTCAAGGGGTACATCCCGCTATACACAGGTGGTACTCGCCTCAAGGGGTACATCCCGCTATACACAGGTGGTACTCGCCTCAAGGGGTACATCCCGCTATACGCAGGTGGTACTCGCCTCAAGGGGTACATCCCGCTATACGCAGGTGGTACTCGCCTCAAGGGGTACATCCCGCTATACGCAGGTGGTACTCGCCTCAAGGGGTACATCCCGCTATACGCAGGTACTCGCCTCAAGGGGTACATCCCGCTATACACAGGTACTCGCCTCAAGGGGTACATCCCGCTATACACAGGTACTCGCCTCAGAGGTACATTGCGCTATACAGAGGTGGTACTCAGAGGTACATCCCGCTATACACAAGTACTCGCCTCAGGGGTACATTGCGCTATACACAGGTACTCGCCTCAGGGGTACATTGCGCTATACACAGGTGGTACTCAGGGGTACATCCCTCTATACACAAGGACCTGCGCATTTCCTCTATGTGCGAACGTACTCTTAGGCCTCATTCACACAGGGTATGCAATTTCGGGCCATGAAATACGCAGTGCTTTCACTTCGTGTATATAAGCATATTTGGTGTGAATGCTTTTTTTGCACGCGTATTCATTGCGTTTTTCACGCACGCAAAAATAAAAAAATAAAAAAACACAAGAAAGCCTAATTAGTATCACTATCTTACTTATCTCCTGTCAACATGCAGAAATGCACAGTGAATACGTAGGAAACTGCATATGTGCTGCATTTGTACGCAATCCCAGCGACTCTACTGGGCATGCTCAGTCCGTGATATGGACCAAAATAGGACTTAATGCAAGTTTTCTCAGATGCTTAAGAAACGCACTTCTGAATACCCCAATGAAACCAATGGGGTTTATGTTGTCTGTACCAAACGCATCAAAAATACATGCGTCACACGGACCGAACACACACCCTTAGGCTGAGCATAAGGGGGTGCATGCAGATTCACTCACAGTCAATGGAGAAAATCCACACGCCGCCCAACACGCATTTATAACAAGTCTTTTTTTGCCGTGACATGGATTTAACTATCCCCGTCGTATGAACGGCGCCGCAGCTTTACATAACATTCAATAGAACGCTAACACAGCAAATTCCAGTGTGAACAGGGCCTTAAAGGGGTTATCTAGCCTTTAAAAACCGGAAGCCTGTCCTTCGGATAGGACATCAGTAACTGATCGCTGAGGGTCCGGTGTGTCACTTGTGCGAACGCTGCAGCCTCTTCGATGTTTACATAAGAGCATGAAGCTGCTCAGACTCAAACTGCTGTATTATTCATAGTGGCCATTCTGAGAACTACAGGCTTGTCCTACTGAAGTGAACGGCGTCACGTCTCCAGTTTTTGTTTTTAAAGCTGCGCTGCAGCAGTGATACCTGTGGCTGATGCAGCCAATCACTGACAGGACACCGCTCCGATCAGAGATGGAGGTCATCAGTTGATGTTGGAGCACAGTACACAAAGACCAGCAGGGGGCACTGGTGGTAGAGCGGCAGGAGAATTAACATGTATGTAACTGCTTCCTTTATGCCATTTGCCCCCTTGGCCCAGTTTTTTTTTTATTCCCATTTAATGGGAAAGGGAACCTGTTTAAAGGGAATGGCATGTCTAATCTGGTACCCCTACCAGTGCCAATCCAGCATTAAGGAGAACCTGCCAGCTCCTATGAGTCCCCTAAACTAAAATGATGGGCTCAGGGATAAGAACTACAGGTGATGCAGTTTCTATACTTACCTTCTCGTTTCCCACTGTGCCCCCATAAAGTAGCTGCTCATGCGCACAGTGGACCCCTTGAGCATGCGCACGCAATGAGAAGGCTTGTGCTCAAGGAGTCCGCTGCGTGAAACGAGTTGGGACTTTGCGGTCAGCACCCAGGGGGATAACTGGGAGGAGGGTAAACATAAAAATCACATCCCACCACTCAAAGCCAATGCTCCTATGAGCCTATGATTTAAGTTTATGAGGTTCATAGGAGCTGTCAAATTTCCTTTAAAGGTAACCTATCCCCAGAGTCATGCTGTCCGAATCACAGGCAGCATAGCCCCAGGCCAGGTAAGCCCATTGCCCCATGTATGTATGTATACATTTTTATTCTGGAACGCTACAGCATTTCCGATTAAACACACAAAGTTTGATTCGGAACGGACTCTCGAGTTAAAGCCCCTGATGGGTTCCCTTTACAGTGGTCCACAATGGGGATGTTAGGTGGAGCATCTTGTGTAGCCCAAGCGTCCCAGATGACTTGGATCTTCTGCTGAAGACCAACCTGACACGGAGCTGAGAGAAAGGAAGGGACACGGGAGCTCGAATCAGGCTTTTCTCCATCTCTTAATGCAATATTCATGAGGCTTCAGTAAAAACACAATTTGGAGGATGTTCTCTTTGAGGACCAGGCGTTACAGGAACGTGTTTCTTGCATCGAAGGCGCTTGTAACATGATTACAGTAACCTCCTGACCAATACAGAACTTGGGAAAATAAAACCTTCCTTCAGGGAGGAAGGAAAATACAGTCAATTTCCGACCACACAAACCGGCTTCTGGGGAGCCTGCCTCCAGCCAAAAGATTACCGCGAGGAGCTAATCTAGATGACCATGGGCTCGAAAGAAAAATGTGGCCGTGCCTGGTGAGCTGATGAGCCTGAAGTTGCCAAAATCAATGAACCGGGGCCGAGTCAACATGGTCTTGCCTGCCGAAATTGAGCAGCTGAGAAACATCTCTGTCAATAAACCGGGAGAGATGGGACACGAGAAGAAAAATAAATGCCATGTGTGGAGGTCATCCGTGGACGGCCGAGCGTCTTCTAAAACAATGGACCAAGATTGTCTGAGCCACCTTGAAGGCAGGGTGGGAGAAGAAGGAGTGTCCAGGCCCGGAGAGCGGGGGCAGGAAGGAACTTTATCATAAATAATGTGTGGTAGACACAAGGTCTGGGCAGCAACATCATCTTCCACGGGCTTATCGTGCAATCGGAGCTCGCGGAGATCATAATCCCCTGTTCTTGGACCGGACTGTGTATTTCTTTCAGTTCAGTCTCTTCATTTCCGATCGTCTAAACTCGCTCTCTGGTATGTTTCTTGGAAATCTCAATTTTATCTCTAAGGTGGTCCTCGGTCCTGGCTGAAATGTTCATCTTTAATTGAAACCAAATGTCTAGCTGCATAACAAAGAGTAAAGCTACGAGTTGTCACACTTTTGGATCTGGGAACTCTACTGTGAATTATCATCGGAAATGCGGCATAAATCAGCCACAGGATGCACAAAAATGCACTGATGTTTGAACTAGAGTGGACGTCAAATGTCTGATGGCGCTGAGGGAGCCATCGCTGGGAAGGAGCAACCGCGAACCAGGGCTACGTTATTCCAGGATGTCATTTTGGGTACAAAAAATACAAAATATGAGAAAGCGCCTCTGAAATAAAACATGAATTATGAAAGAGAACATAATGAAAACTTGTCCCAGCCCAAGTAAGGTTAATGGGTACTTGTAGATGGAAACAAGTTAATTTGGCTCCTGTGGAAGGAGCTGCAGAATAGGCCATTGTCTACAACACTGCTAATTAAAACCATTGTTTAGTTTAGAAAACGCATTTTCATATACCCAATTAGTGATTTCTGAGTTAATAGAGGGGTCCTCTGTTCAGGATCCTCAACACTTGCCAGAGTGGAGAACAGTCACAAACAGTGTCTCACTCGATTATATAAGCAACCCAACGATCTGCATCAGCACTGTGCAATGCTTCATTTTTCCTGTAGGGGAGCTGCAGGGAAACTGAACACTTACTAGGTCTCCTCACACATAACGGCTGATCACTGAGGGTCCCAGCAAGGGAACAACTTTGTGATCAACCTGTTGTCAGCTAACCGTTTTAGCAAGTAGATATAGCACAAAGTGGAGGACCCCATTAATAGATAACTGTGGTGCTGGAGAGGTCACCTTTATTCTATACCCGGTCATATACAAGAATCTGTCAATTTCAACAGAACTCATTGACAATCCTAAGCATACGAGGATAGCCTGTACCTCAACAGGGATCAGTCAACATGAGGTTTAACCAAGGTCCTTGAGACAAGCGACAACAGGTGTCTGGATGCCACTTATCTCCCTCCACAGAAATAGATTTGCAATCAAACAAATGAGCATGTGAATGCAAGGCAGGGGAAGATAGCAGCTGGCTGAAAGACCATTGGTACCCGCTACCTTACGCCGAGTGTAAAGGGAATGCATCACCTATTCTTTTTTTTACCATTAAAGCCAGAGTGTGAAATATTTTCCATTTTTCTAATCAGTTTTTATTTTCTAATTGCAGATTTTTTCACTATATTGCCTTTACAGGACTATGGGAGCGGCCATTTAACAGCATTTAAAGCCTATAGAGATATGTTCAATGAGAGGGTCTTAGACATGTTCTGTTACCTGTGAAGAGATCATTGGGCAGGGAAGGGGAGGAGATGAGCTGTGACCATTACCTATTGCGCATGGTGAATCTATGATGTATATTTGTGTAACCCTGCCTGTGATGATAATGCGAGGACTGCTGAAAAGTTCTCTCTACAGAATAGGAAGCGTCTGACAATTAGGACTCGCTCACATGGGCGTATGCGTATACCGTAATCCCCACAGCGTTTGAAATGCGTATTGTTCGATTTTCCCTGCGTATGATCGAATATGCGTGTTTTTTTTGTGCACGCATATATTGCGTATGTTACTTGCGCAAAAAAACACAAGCAGGGAAAACAGCCTAGAATGATGATGTTCTTGGTTTTGTTTAAATTCATTAGCATGTTTACTAGCAACATGCGTGAAACTTGCGTATGCATTGCGTATCATATGCACCCATATAGAATAGTTCTCTTATGCGCGTAATATGCAATAAAATAGAGTACGCTGCGATTTTTCTTACGTACGTAACAAACGCAATGACTATATGCAAGTGCAAATGGATTAAAAAAAAAAAATCCATTTACTTTGTGACTATTACACGTGCGATATTAGCATGCGTAATATGTGGTCAAAATATGCCCATGTGAATGAGCCCTTAATAGACTCTATAGTTAGTGGGGAAAATTCAGGAAAAATGCAGGATTTAAGGATTTCGTAATTACAGATCATAACAGAATTTAAAAAAAAACTCCCTAAAAAAATGTTTCACATAGAGTCTGACTTTGGCTTGAAGGAGTGCTGCCTTCCAATAGGTGGCACTGTGGAGGCATTATTCCATCTCCCTTATTTACATAAAAACCTGAAGTACACAACAGGTCATGCTCTGATTACATAATCCCTTTAAAGGAGGGCTTTAAAAGAACAAAACCACTTTAAGAGCCCACAGCAATCTAAACAGTACTTGGTTTGCTTTTGTTTTTTTGCAGCTGCCCATTTTTGTGTAATGCTCGCTGCCGGCAGGGAGCAAATTCCTTTTAAAGGCCCATTTAAAAGCAAAGATAATCTTTCAAGCGATTGAAAGATTGACAGGTTTAGCAATCATTTTGCATAAAGTGTTAATGGACACGAATATACATTAGCACTTTATCATCTTCATTTGCACGTAAAAAGGGCTTCCAAGAGCAGTTTGCGGAGCACAGCATGTGGGCTGGGCTCTGCACACAGATCCATTGTTCTCACAGGGGCTGTCAGCAAAATACAATGCTGTGAACACAGCGTGCGGTCCCTGTTATCTCTCTCCGGCTGAACAATGTATTTTAAGCTCACCTTAAAATCATCCTTTAGCCAAAAAGTAAACAATGGCAGCGTTTACTCACAACGATGAGCGTTCATCTGCGGTCATTGGACAAAGTTCTGAGCGATAATGGTTGCGTGTAAATGGGCCTTAACACTGTCTGAACACAGTGGATACTGATTGGATGATGTCAGTAAGTAGGAATGTTCTCCATTCAGAAGGGAAATGGCAACATCCAGTTTTCCTTTTTAATTGTACATTTCAGGAGGATCGGCACGGCGGAGCATAAAAGATGTTCCTGAATTATTTCATGGAGAACGCAGGCCTTCACCAAAACGGACACGAAAGGAGAGCCGACAGGTCCAGAAGTTGAAAAAAAAAAAATCCATTGAGAGCAACCTCTTCCCGTACGGTGCGGAGTCAGAGGAAAGCACAACCTGTAAACCTACGTTCACTCAGCGCAACCCAGCACAGATCTCACACGTGGAGGGAATCCTAAAAAAAGCGTACTAGAAGTTTGCAGGCGAGCGGCCATTTTCTGCAGCAACTCTGCAAATGAATATCCGCGGATCCGGCTCCTCTCAAATGGGCAAATCCATTTCCTGACGCAGAAACCGCGCCGAAAACCCATCAAGGGGGGGACCAGGCATCTCTTTAGTATCCGCAAGCTTCAAATCCGTGTGCAGAAGAAAATCTGCAATGTGAATAATCAACAGGACGCGGGTTCAGCAAAGATTCAAAGCACATTCCACATCCCATCTGTGTTTTTCACCATACGAACTGGACATAAGGGGGCGCTCACATTCGCTGCAGATTCTGTCAGAGATATGGGTGCAGATTTCAGCCTTTCAATTAAATACAAATGGAAGGCGAAAATCTGCTGCGGATCCGCACCAAATGAGCTACGTGAGAACGCACCGCAAGTGGCGGTCAGGGACTAAAATAGTGATGACCGATCCTCAACATTTTAATCGGTGGGGGTCCGCCAGTAGAAACCTCTGCTGCTCAGATGTTTAAAGCGGCCTCAGCACTGCATATCAGGCGCAGCGCCATTTATTTGTAGCGGCCATTGTGACTGATTGAGCTGCACACCGACCACATGACGAATCAACACGTCATCACTCGCCCTTGGTAGGGACCCCGGGCAGTGGACCGTCACTGACGACATGCTGGAGAGGTATCCTATAGAACAGCTCATCAATGTTTTAGTCCCTGAAGACCCCTTTATGGGGCAGTTGGTAAATTAGACCCTTATTAAGAGAAGCCACCGACGACGGTCACATGTCCCTTTACGCTGATGCCAAGACGTTGGCCAAGAGGCTGCACCACTACAGATGGTCCATCACCGACCGGCTACAAGACCTAAAAATGGCGTCTAGTTCCGATCAAGAAAGTTCCTGAAAATGACGCACAGTGGTCGCCCGGTGCCAGATGAGCAGGGCTCCCGGACCACTGATGTGTCTAGTAAGAACTATGGCGAGCGATGCCCGGGAACGCCAGGTCCCACCATCTGTTTGTAGAGCAGACATACACGGCTCAAGCCCAAAGTGTTTCCGGAGATTTCCCGGATTAGGATGTGGATCTTGTTTGGAGATCATAAAATAAAGCCGTAGATCATAAAGCGACAAGCAGCTTCTTGTATGAAGGAAATTCCAGGCCGACCCGCTGCCGCTTGCGGAGGCATGCTCCAGCGTCAGGCCGATCCCCGTAGGATGGGTACAAATGACCCAATTAAGAGATGGAGCGCTCCGGCAGGACAAGGAAAGGCTAGATATATGGCCCTACCAACAAGACACGCACTTCAAGGCTGGAGCCCGGCCGAGCCCAACAATTAGGCCGTTATGAAGACGCCCGGCGAGCGTCCCCCGGCGTCATCAGTCAGAATTCATGAGGTGGCACCTGACCAACCCTACCGGCTCAACATATTGGTTTAGCCTCGACCACAAAGCCGGCAGGAAAAGCTGCTTCATTAATGAAGGAAGGAAGGAAAGACTGAATGAATGTAAAGATGGGAAGGGAATATTAAATGTGATTATGTGAATCCCTGCATTTAACCACAGCGCGGCTCCAGAGAAGGCTCCTCACACCGCGGCCAGCACGCCGGAGAGAAAGCAAACACTGCAGGGCTGTCGGCCGGGCTCCAAGAATGTGCTGGTCTATCCCCCCCATCACCGCTCTTACCCCTGTGTCGTTTCAGGACAATAACCCCCGGTGCCAAACCCTCCTTGTGGCATCATATATAGGAGGCTGACAGCAACCGTAGGAGGGATTGTCATAGCTCATGGACGCCAACCCTATGTGGACGCAAGTTATACGCTGCAACTCCTTTAGGTATTGCGCTGTAAAGAACACTTTACACGGGCAATTATCACCAGACGTCTTGCCAGTAACAGCGAATTCAGGCGATAATCATCCTATTTACAGACGGCCGCCGACAGCGTACTGAGCGAGAAATCATTCACCTGTCGCTTGGTTTTAAAGATCCCCTAACACGGGACGGATTATCGCCTGCGCTTACACAGGAGCGGTGGTGGGGCAGGCGAACGGAGGCGGTGAAATCTCATCCACAGTCTGCCTTCACTCCCCACACGCATCAATGAGCCTTGGGCAGCCGGTCACAAGCTGCCCTTCCTTGGACTAATTTTCGTAGGTACAGATATAGCAAACTTTAACTTGACGTTTAACGCACTATATAGTGTGATGCAGAATACTAACACATCACAGGCCAGTGAGGACCAACCACTACATACCGGGACCACCCCACAAGACCAGCCGTCTTACAGCTGCCCTGACCATCTTCTCACCATCACAATTCTTCCCTCATCAGTCCCCCATTCTTCCAACTTATCAACTTCAAGACCGCACTCATCAGTTGCTTCCTACAATATCCCATCCTGCGACAGGCCCAATTGTCACCAGACCAATATATTTCACCTCACCCATCAGTGGTTACAGTGCTGGCAGAAATACCATATACTACAATCCTGAAGTATTGCAGTGTATATTCTATAAGCAATCAAGTGATCGAAAGTTGAAGACCCCTGTGGGAACTAAAAAAATAAAGTGAAAATAAGTGGGGGGAAAAACGTGTTATTGGAAAAAATAAAAGGATAGTAAAAGTAAAAAAAAAAAAAAAAAATTGAAAAGGAGATAAACAAAAACAAAAACAAAAAAATAGTAACGTTTGTGTTATGGCCGATTGGAATATAAGAAAGGAATCCGAAAACCTGCCAGATAACACGCACAGTGCTAGCCTCAGAGCAAAGAATTCTTCCAGACCGATAACGCTGCAAAGAGCTAATTACAGTAAAGCAAATATAACGTGAGCTGTATCCTCGGGAGTATATAATAGGAGGATGTGCAGAGCGCAGTGTACAAGAGGCTGCAAGTGATTTGTGTTGTAAAGGCGCCATCTAGTGTATACAGTGCTGTACTGCAGGCAGTAGACCACACAGGTATAAAAGACCAATGATGACATCTGTAGCAGTGAAACCAATGACAACATCCCTGCTTATCCTAGTCTGTGTGATTTTATAGTGGATTCGCTACGGTGGAATTAGACTATGGTGAGAATGTGCGCAGAGCGCGGACTTTATACACGGAAGTCATAAAATGATAGGATAAGGATTCCCTTTAATGTGTAGATAAGCAGTAAGCCTTGGATCTGGCACCGGGTGGCGATTATGGCTCTCGTTTTAGGGTATATTCACAGCGGCAATTTTCGTGCACGTTGCGATACTGACAGAACTCGTACGTGAAAAGAAGCCATTAATATCAATCTCAGATCGATGGTCTGATATAGGAAAATCGCAGCATCGCCTATTCTTGGGTAATTCTTGTTCAAGAATCGCCCACTATTTCCAATGGGAGCGTGAAAAATCTCTCTTTACACCATCATGCCATGTGATTTGCATGTGAGTGCGACGTTATTTTAACTATTGGAAGCACATGGGATTTCTTTGACACACATTTAAATGCAGCCGCGTAGGGTTCTCTCATGCAGCGGTGTGGAGAGTATACCGAGCGGTGACATTGGGAAAATATCAAATAAAAAGGGATCCTGCGGATTGTAAAAACTCATCGCTGAAAGGGGTCACAGGAGGAGGTCAGGAATAGTTCTGATGAATCAAGCAGATCGCAGCTGAATACAATGTTGGAGCCCCAGCTAACACAAATACAAAATTCACCATCCCTTAGCATGAATGGATTATAACTAGAGATGAGAGAGTAGTGCCTTAGCCGAGTATCTCCCCGCTCGTCTCTAAAGATTCGGGGAGCGGCGGGGGAGAGCGGGGAGGAACGGAGGGGAGATCTCTCTCTCTCCCCGCTCTCCCCCGCAACTGACCTGTCACCCTGTCATCACTCGCTCGAGTAATGTGCCTTAGCGAGTATACTCGCTCATCTTGAGTTATAACAGATGACCAGTACCATTTCTGTCTAAGGCTACTTTCACACAGGTGAGAATCTTGTGCAAGTTTTGTGCGTTATGAGAAGTATGAATATGAACTCCACACTTTTGAATGGGGGTTCTTTAAAGGGGTTGTCCCGCGGCAGCAAGTGGGTCTATACACTTCTGTATGGCCATAATAATGCACTTTGTAATGTACATTGTGCATTAATTATGAGCCATACAGAAGTTATAAGAAGTTTTTCACTTACCTGCTCCGTTGCTGGCGTCCTCGTTTCCATGGAGCCGACTAATTTTCGGTGTCTAATGGCCAAATTAGATGCGCTTGCGCAGTCCAGGTCTTCTTTTCTCAATGGGGCCGCTCGTGCAGGATGCCGACTCCGTGTAGCTCCGCCCCATCACGTGCCGATTCCAGCCAATCAGGAGGCTGGAATCGGCAATGGACCGCACAGAAGCCCCCGGAGAAGATCCCGGCGGCCATCTTCAGCAGGTAAGTAAGAAGTCACCGGAGCGCGGGGATTCAGGTAAGCGCTGTGCGGTGTTCTTTTTTAACCCCTGCATCGTGGTTGTCTCGCGCCGAAGGGGGGGGGGGGGGGGGTTGAAAAAAAAAAACCCGTTTCGGCGCGGGACAACCCCTTTAATGTAAGAGCAGCGAGACTGTGGAACCCTCTGCCTGAGGACGTGGTGAAGGAAAAAATCCACAGAGGAGTTTAAGAGGTGACCAGATGTCTTCCTAGAGCGCTATATTACAGGATACAGACATTAGGAGACCAGCGGGTTGTTAATCTGGGGATCTTCTGACTGACTTGGAGTCAAGTAGGAATCTTTCAAATGTTGACCCATGAATTATTCTGCCATTATCAAGCCGGGAAGGAATTTTTTCCCCCCAGGATGAGGGTAGATTGGCTTCTGCCTCATTGTTTTTTTTTTTGTTTTTTTTTTACTTCCTCTGGATCAACAAGGGGGGGGGGGGTGAAACAGGCTGAACTAGATGGGCATAGTCTTCATTCAGCCTAACATACTATGTTGCTATGTATTGACTTATTCAAATGAGTGATTTTTTCCCCTCCCAGCGACGCTGCGAAGATTTAAAAAAAAAAAAACACGCAGCACATTCCATCATTTGGTGCTTCTCCTGAACGTCTCACCTGTTATTTTCAATGGGACTTGAAAATACTGTGCGATGTGATGGTTCCCGCTGAAGTCAATCCCAACACTTGCGATCTTCCGACACTCACGAAACCACCAGAGAATAGCAAATTTCACAGGAGCGATGCGAGGCATTTTTGAACGAAAAATATCTTACATCACTGTGAAAAACGCATGTTGGAAAGCGCGATATTGGGCCGAGTTCCTGTTGTGCTCGCCCGACTGTAGGTAGCTCAAATATTGTGGATTTTTTTGTGAAATTTTGTATAAAACGCGGAAAACCATTGCTCATACATACGACTCCATGCAAAAGAATTAAGTTCCTATGCGTGCAACGCACCAAACTAGCGCAAGATCCTCAGCTGTGTAAACCCAGCCACAGACTAATGTTGGTGTCAAACGGGGGTCCCTAATACCTGAAGTGCCCCTTTGCACTGACTGGCACACAGACGCGTCCTCCTGCACCCGCTCGTTGACTCGAATATGCGGCAGCGCAATGGTTTACAAACGATGAAGCCTCTACACAATGGTTTCCATGGAAACCTCTTGTAGAATGTACTAATGACTAAAAACAAAAAAGAAAATCACAAGAACAAAAACAGTACAATTTAACCCCTTGAGAACTGCTCCAATTTTTTTCTTCATCTTCACCTTCTGAGAGCCATTTACACCTTTGTTATTTTATCCATCTGAAGGCCTTTGTGGGGCGACTTGGATTTTTTTTTTTTATGTACAATTTAATCTGCTGAAAACGAACATTTTTAAGTGGTGTGGAAGAACAAGGGTGGCGGTTCTTTCTTTGGGAGGGTTGTTATGGCATTACCTTTTATTAGCTCAGACACTTTGGACGCAGCGATACAAATTATGTTTACATACATATTTCATAGAATTGTTTTACAATCTTTTTTCTACTTTTTTTTTAGCCCCCAACTGGGACTTGAACATGTGACCTTCTGCGCAGTACAAGGTTGAGTATTGCTGTATTAGATATACTATTGGTGCAAGAATGGAGACCTTCACTAGACCTCCAGCTACCATTCGGCATCCCAAAAACAGGTATTATGGGAGGGAGGTTAATGGGGGAAAGAAGGGGTACCCCCACCCCTGTGTAAACCCCGAGGACAGCAGCTTCCAGGCTGATGGTGTCAGTTCTGTATCATAGGCTGTTGACCACAAACTCCTCCTCAGTATGCTTCGCTCCATCGGCCTAAAGGACACTGCTCTCTCCTGATTCTCCTCCTATCTATCTGACCGATCATTCAGCATATCCTTTGCTGGCTCTACCTCTCCTCCTCTTCCCCTTGCGGTCGGGTCCCCCAGATCTCGATCCTCAGCCCCTCCTCTTCTCCATCTACACAGCCCCTATTTGACAGACCATCAGGAGATTTGGCTATCAGTACCGTCTCTACGCTGATGACACCCAGTTATACACCTCTTCCCGTGACATCACCGACTGTCTGCGGTCTCTAATACTATGTTTTTTCACTACCTAAAACTGACCTTCTCCTGTTTCCACCCTTTACTAACCGACCTCATCCTGCCATCTCCATCTTAGTATGTGGCACCACCATAACTCCCAGAATGACCGCTGTCTTGGGGTTAAAATTTGACCCCGTTCTTTCCTTCACCCCCTCCATCCAATCTCTGGCCCGAACATGTCAGCTGAACCTCAAGAACATCGCAAGAATCTGCTCTTTTCTCACTGTGGACGCGCTAAAAACACTCACTGTTGCCCTCATCCACTTTCGCCTCAATTACTGCAACTCGTTGCTGATCGGCCTCCCCTGCACCAGACTCTACCCTCTCCAATCCACCCTGAATGCGGCAGATAGGCTCATCTTCCTGTCCAGCCACTACTCGGACGCCTCTGCCCTGTGCCGGTCACTGCACTGGCTGCCCGTTAAATACAGAATACAACTTAAACTCACTACCCTCCACAGCACAGCGCCACCCTACCCTGCATCCCTCATCTCAATCCACCACCCAGCCCGCACCCTCTGCTCCGCTAATAAAATCAGATTGAGTCCCCTATTAATTGGAACTTCTCATTCTCAGCCCCAAGACTTCTCCAGAGCAGCACCTGTCCTCTGGAACGCACTACCAAAGGCTACCCGAGCAATGCAGGACTCGCAGAACTTCAGGTGTGCTCTAAAAACGCACCTCTTCAGGGAGGCATACCGAATTCCCTAAACAAACCCCTCTGTACTCCACCTAATAACATGCTGCCCGTCTTAGGGACTGCAACCCTGCACCACCATCAACCGCCCCCTGAAGTCATACCGTTTCTGCCACCACACGCCTTATGTCTGACTATTGTCTATGTGTATAACATCCCTCACTCTCCACCTCCCCATTCTGTGCACATCTCCAGCCCCTTCACCTTCTGTATCACCCCATTACTTGTAGTATGTAAGCTCGTTGGAGCAGGACCCGCACCCCTACTGTCTCCATCACCTGATTACTATGTAACCGTGGTTTTGTTTTCATTCCCTCTGTTTGGTAAGCGCTGCAGAATATGTTGGCGCTAAATAAATAGCACCTGCCATGTATGGGGCAAGCGCGCGCGGACGCACTACCCCAAGCCGGCCCCCACCAGAGAGCCCACTCCACACATACCCTGCACACATTACCCCACCGACTCCGATTCAGTAGGGGAATCCCAGCTAACTTCAGCTTGTAACGCCGCTCCTCCCAGCTTGGAATACTGAGCTCTTCCTACAGCGCACATCCCTCACCCTGCAAGTGCTATGGAGCGCCACCGTTGGTCACCTGCCTCCACAGCTGAATCAGAGTCAAAATCAGCTCCAAAGATCTGCAGCATTTCCTGTACATGTGAACGTACCCTTTAGGCCTTCGTGCGATTTTGTCACAATGCTACAAATCGCATGTATGTGAAGTCCATGCTTTCCTGTGAGTTACTTCACACATGTGATGTTTTGTATCACGCGACATCCCGACACAAAAAACTTGTGGATCCCGCAATATGCCCACGTCTTGTTAGGTTTTGTAGCCCATGTTTCCATATGGAGCCTTCCTCTCTGTTGCATCGCAGGGAAACGTGATTTTCATGCGGTGTGATGCAATTTTGACAGTAGGAGATCCTGCTGTCAAAGCTATAATCTAAGCCCTAGCTGCAGAAAAACAAAAAATGCACATACGTCACCTAAGAAGCGCTGTCAGCCCGGCTGCATCTTCTTCCTGGTCCCCGACACTCGTCTTCTTCTTCTCTTCTGGCCAAGGATTGAAAAATCCCCACCTTCTGGAAGTGCTCCCTCTGACTGGTTGACACTTAGCCAATCATCCGATCACAGCCAGCGTTCGATGCACCAATCACAGCCATTCATCAAGTGCTGGCTCTGATTGGCAAAACGTCAGCCAATCCCAGCTAGTGCTTCCAGGAGGCGGGGATTTTTCAATCCCCAGCCAGAAGAGAAGAAGATAAAAGCCGGGGACCCTGGGAGAAGCTGCAGTGGAGCCACGGACAGCGCGTCTAGCTGATGTATGCTTTTTAAAAGAACATTTTCTGCAGCTGCTTTTCGTGGTTGGGCTTATATTTCAAGCCCCCCCCTCCTGCCTCCTGAAAATCCTCGCATGTGGGGCTACACAGTCGCGGTATCACCACGAGAAACCGCAGCGATACCGTATGGACCAGCGAAGTGATACTGCTCGCGACGAAGCCGTTTCACCCGTGTGAATGAGGCCTTAAATGGTTTCTTGATTTCTAAATGCATTAACAGAGGGAGAAGGGGGCATGTAAACGAAAAAATACTCCTATGTCCTGACGCTGTTCAGGTTCGCTGCGGCGCTCTCTTGGTTCTTTACACATGTGACCAGTGTAGCCAATAGGAGGCCTTTACACCAGATGTCATCAGTGATGTCCAACAAACATGTCAGGAGTTCCATATCATGACATGTTTACAGGACTTCATCAGGCCAGGAGACCCGGTGACATCACGGTTGACAGTCTGTTGTGCTGGCACTCCACCGCCACGGTAAACATATTGCTAAAAAACATTTTGTGATCAGGGGGGACTCAAAACTGAAAAAAAAAAAAACTCAGTCAACCCTTTCAATACTTTTTTTGTATTAAAACGTCCACTCTTGATGGATGGCTAAGACATTATGTTAGCAGCAACTTACACAGATTAGACAGGGCTTAATAGACTCACCGACATGAAAGACTTGGATGCCTATTAGGCCCCTGGCTGATATGGCATCTCCTGGGCACCCTATGACCACCTTGTGGAGGTACCAATGGGCTTACAGAAGAAACTCCATCTATTGTCGATGTCACAAACACAGCTCCGATGTCATGACGTGCCGCGAGAGTAGGGCCGTGGTACCCTAACACAGCTACTTTCCAAGAACAAAACTTTCATAATGCACTGCAGTACTCCTCAGCCCCCGCTGTATTGCAGTACCTCGATCAGTTGATTCCCCAGCTGCACTTAGTAGATGCTACACCTACGTGTCAGACATGCAACTCGGCAGTTGGAGGTTCTTCCTGTAGCAAAGAGGACGACAGCAGCTGGGAGGCAGAGACATGGGTTGCAATGTATGCTGGGAAGACTGCCGAGACCGAGGTACAAAGAAATGTGCCAAAAAGTATACACTAGCTTACCAAAAATATTTGGACCCCCCTATCAGTAAAATGGATCATGTCTTAATAGCATGTCACATGTCCTAACCCTGCTACATAAGATGCAGACCCTTGAGGTGTCGGATATAGTTATAGGACCTGTACACTATTGGATAAACGGGTTATACCGCTGAACACAAGCCTCCATCATGAAGAGCAATGTATCAGTCAACTAGAATGGGAGTATTGCCATTGGACAGTTAAGCAATGGAAAAGCATTCTATAGTGATTAGGGTCAAGAGGGGCGATGTCTCTTCTTAAGGGAAGCACCCAAAAAGTATGTAGACACACATAGGGGGCGAGTGGGTCGGGGGATGGCATCATCTCTCCCCAAGGAGAGTACCCAGAAGGGGTGTGAGAAGACACCTGACGAATGAGGAGACTTATAAGGCCATGCACGCTCCTCTGGGTAATTTATGCAAATACCTCTGCAGCGCCACCTATTGGATGGCAGCATTCCTTCAAATCCATCTACAACTTTTTAACAAGTCTGTGAAATAATGATTGGGAAAAGGAAACCAAGCCAGAAAATGGACGCCACTGGTGGCCTATCCTTAAGGTACTTTCACATGTAGTAAGAAATCATTCGCCCAAGAGAACGAGTCAACGATGACGCGGTTCGCTCAGGCAGTCGGTTTAAACACAAAGAAATAGTTCTGGTTTCTTTTCTCAAATATACAGCAAACTAAATGATCCTAAGCGAATGAGAAGGACTTAATAATCTGTGATTAGCCAAATGATTAGCGAACGAGCCAATGATGATTTCAATGCCTGCACAAAATGAACGATGAATGGTAAGCGAGCTAATTATCGTACACCATTCAATGGCCGGACGTATTTACACTGAGCTATTATTGTTCAAATTCAAGCCATCCGGTGTTTTAGGCCCCCTGTTCACGCCGGCCAACGAGCGGAGAATTATTGCAATTCTCCGCTTGCGGCGGGCAATTCGCAGCATGCTGCGCATTGCCCCAATTCTCCGCAATGAGCCTATCTATTAGATGGGGCTGACCAGCGGAGATTCGCCGGCGGCTCCCGTGGCTGAGCTTCGCCACAGGATACCGCATTGCCCGTGGACAGCCGGCCTTAAAAAAAAATAACGTTCTATGTAAAAGTTCCTTTAGGACAATAGTAGATTGCTGGGGGTCTGCCACCCAGGACCCACCAATCAGTTGTTTGGCAGCCCGGGATACTCATGCACTGAACTGATTTTTGCAGGAAACAGACAGTTCTGTTCTCACTGCAGCGATCAGGCTTGAAATTACAAGTTAAGTGCCCATTGAAGTGAAACACCTGCAATACCAACTCTGGCCACTGCAGTGAGAACAGAGCTGTCCGATTCCTCTGGAATTAAGCTAAGTGTATTGAGTGCAGTGACCAGCTGATTGGCAGCAGATCCCCACCGATCTGCTATTGATGACCTGGCCTGAGGACAAGCCATCAATAGTTTACAACTGGACAATCCATTTAGCCTTTCAAAGTAATAAAAATCACAGAAACCTTAAAGACGCTGTTAAAAGTCCACCTACTATACAGACAGGAGCACATGAGGAGGATACATTAATCATGAAGGAGAGGTGGCATTGTGCTGCCCAGGTCTTGGCGCACACAACGTACCTGTTTGTTGGAGTACTGAAGGTGAATGACAGCAGCTGGTTCCAGAAGGGCTCATTCTCAGATATGGCCTCCGTTCCCGACAGCTTCTTTAAGTAGTCATTCTCGGACAGTTCGTTGATAGTGCTGCTGTTGGCACCCATGTTGGTACAAGTGCAGTCACCTGTTCATTCCTACCAGGAGTACCTGTAGAGACCAAGCACACAGTAAGGGGCGAGGACGGTAAGAGCGGAAGATACATCATAGCAGCGCCTGTTATAACCATAGCGCTATATATCAGATACAAGGACTAGCTGGAAGGTAATGGGTCATACAGGGCGCTGAGGAGGGGCGCTCACCAACACCCTTATTCCTACTGGGATTACCGGTACAAGTAAGAGAAGGGCTTGTAGCACTGGGAAGCTGCCGCCATCACTGACAACCAGGCTTATGGGATCTGACCAGATCTGCGGTAGATTGAGTTTGGAAGCTTTGTGGCGGAGAGCGCCCCCTACAGCGAGCGGGCGGGCCGGCCGTCTGGCGGAGAGCGCCCCCTACGGCGGGCCGTCTGGCGGAGAGCGCCCCCTACGGCGGGCGGGCGGGCCGTCTGGCGGAGAGCGCCCCCTACGGCGGGCGGGCGGGCCGTCTGGCGGAGAGCGCCCCCTACGGCGGGCGGGCGGGCCGTCTGGCGGAGAGCGCCCCCTACGGCGGGCGGGCGGGCTGTATAGTATGGAGAACCCCCGGTAACAGCTCCCCCTAATATGGAACACCATCGGTCTAGGGGCAGCACCCTGAACATGTATGTAGCTTGTCATGCTAAGTAAATATTTGCAGTAGCACTCCGGCAATAAGCCTTTGACGCTCCAGGATGTAGATTTCCCGCCTCGTTACCTTCTGCCCTCCTTTTGTTTATCCATGTTGCCAGCAAAGCAAGTATACGGTACATTAATAAACATCCTGGATGAGGACCGCTTACCATATCTCACTCTTTATCATGATCGAGCTACCCAACCCAGTGCAGAAACCTAAGATAGCAGACTTGAATTCCTAATTCTATCCCCGATTCAAGCTGGGCCAATCCTGACTGCAGAGATAAACACAGGATGCTATAGCAACATTTAAAGGGGTTGTCCTACGAAATGAGGTTTCCTCTATCCACAGGACAAGGTATAACTATCTGATCAGTGGAATCCCCGCTAATCATGAGAATAGGGTACCTTCCCCCCCCCATTCCAGTAATTGGTGAGGACCCCAGCAGTGAGCCCCCCCACTGATAAGACAGTTATCCCCCCTGTGGAATCTCCTAATACGGCAAAGCTTAGTTAGCACTCTGCTTTCTCTTTGCACTTCTAGACAACCAGCAGATTCACCTCCTTTCCCTTCAAACCACCTTGTATGTGCTTTCCTTGTTATCTATAGCCTGTGTGATCCACCCACCCTGAAGACTTGGATGCTTTTCTCTCTGATCAGCAGCGTTCAATCTCCTCCACCTCCCTTCTGGTATTTCTAGGGATCTGTTCACAAGTGATGAATTGGACATAGATTCCACACCAAAACTCAACCATAATCTGCATCCTGTGCATCTGAAGAGGGTTTCTGCAAAATAATCTGCAGTGGAAATAAGTAGCATGCTACTATTTATTTCAGATGAAAACATTGAGGATTAGGACCCCCATTCTCACATGCAACCTGCACCAGACAGCACATGGACACATGCCCGCGTGCTGCCCGATACCTGCGGGGGCAATGGATCGTACATGTCCATTCCGGGCCTGTGATGCAAACCAGAATAGAGCAGGAAATATACCTGTGTGAATTGGCCCATTTAGACTGAACAATTATCGTTCAGATTCTTATTGGTTCGTGCGATAATTTGTTTGCCTTCAGATCGTGCAGGCACAACAAAAAGAAAATTTATGACGATCTGGGTCAACAGGCAGTCGTTTATTCATGAACGACTGCCTGTTTACTGTGAATGGAGTCGGGAAGCCGGAATGATCACCAGTGTGTCACACCTCCAATCACTGAGCGATCAACACTCCTGTGCAAAAGCAGAGGGGCGATCATCGCAGGGACAGTTGTCATGCTGTGTAAAAGGGCCCCCGAGTCTCACTGAATGACACGGAGCTAATGCCCATGCAGATCTGCTGTACACACCGCAGCAGTTACACAAATCTACAGCAGAAACCCAAAGGTCAGCCGCAGACTTCTGCTGTGAAAATACTTGTTTAAACCAATCTAAGCACACGGGGTTACAGAGAGAAGGAGGAGAGCAGCCGGGAGACTACACACAGCCGGGAGCAGTGCACTGTTGGATCTATGTCACAAGCAGCAGGACAGCCAGCCACTAAAGATGTTGCACAGTCTCTACAGCAACAGAACAGCAGGGAATTTTGAAGTCTGACTATTTAGCCAGTTTCTTGATTTTGCATTGAGGAAGTAAATTAATGTATACGGTCACCGACATGTAAAAAAGAAAAAAAAAAAACTTATCAATAGGATAACTTGCAAAAGTGAAAGTTCCTGACTAAAATGACTTTCTGCTGAAAAATCCCTATAAAGTGCTGGCCATTAGGGGTCTGCCTTTCTTCTAATTTGCTGTTCACTGCCAAGTCTATGGAGAGAAAGAAGAAAGGTAGAAGCAGAGACTCACACAGAGAAGGCTGAAGCAGCTAAAGGGTTAGTCTTTATTGCTTCACATCTACTGAAATCACATGTACACTGCTCAGTACTGCTGTAGAACATCCTTCATGCTGCTGTTACTTGTGAGGGTGCGATACAGAGAGAGAATAGCTCCTGTGTGAGCACACCAGAATATACTGCATACACATCTCCTCAGGACTGTTCCTTCTGTTTCCAGATCATATTTTTGGCTGTATTGCGGTAGCAGGTCGACATCTTGGCATGAAGAGTAATCATGATATTTTTTTTTTCAAATTAGGTCTCTCCTCTTCAGCACTGGTTCAGTTCTCCATGTGGAAAACGGGATGGCGCCATAGGGAAGAATTTGTGAGATGTAGACCTCTCTGGTTTCCATCCCTGTCAGTCTTTTACATTGGACAGGGAAGTACTGTGCTCTATGCTTTCCTCTCCTGTGAGAGATGCTGACCGAGACGGAAACTATGACAGTCTGAAATCAAAGACGTCTCTGCCTCACAGTCTCCCCTATGGCACTGCCCAGGTGTCATCCCCACGCAGCTCTCTACAGGGAGGACAAACAGTGTTGGACAGTGTAAACATAAAAGCCGCCACAATGTGGCACAATGCTACAATGTAATTAGCAGGGAGTTGTCAGGGCTGCAGAAGTGCTGTGAGCCGGGTGTACATTGTATCACTGCACATTGTTGCTGGTCTATGGGGAAGTAATATACTCTATTAACAGAGCGTTGGAAACACCAATGAGATACATTGTTCAGCTGGCAGAGCCACAAGCAGACAGCTCTGTGCATGTCGCAGTGGCCCAAGTTGGTACTGCATGAAACTCAATGCTAACAGTGTAGGCATTACCAAGCAGACAGAGGTCCTGCACTGTAGCTACCCACTGATCATCAACAGTCAAGTCCCGAAAAACCGCTTCACATGTTGGTGGATAATTGTGAGGATTTTCCACAGCAGAAAATCCAAACCAAAATCCTCAAATCTGCAACAAAAAACCATGACAATCCGCGCCATTGGTGAATGCTTTGATAGGGCGTACGATGGGGATCAGCAGCACATTCCAAAGGCGAGATCTGCTGCAGATGCACATCACAAACGCCATCAAAGTATGCACCAATGGCGCGGATTTTCACGTGTTTTGGTGGGAGTTTTGATGCAGATTTTTGTGCCGATTTTCCACTGCAGGAAATCTAAACAATTGTCCGCTAAGACAAAATTAGTCCCTATCTATAGGAGATCACTTTTGGAACAGTGGGGGTCTAACCTGCGGGACCCCCATCAACCATGACATCCCAAAGTGCTTTAACTCAGCTCAGTCCCACTAAAATGGATGGTGTGTGAGAACATAAGCCGGACCGCCATTCCATTTAGGGACCTTCAGGACCCCCAATCCTGTGATCCGTAGACAGGAATAATGTCCCATCTCAGCAAAACCCCTTTAATTTTGTCGCTAAGGGTATATTTTCACATAGCGGAAATGCTGCGGAATTTCCACAGCAGATTTCGCAGAATTCCCAAATCCAAAACAGTCAGAATCCGCACCAATGGAGCACCTTCAGTAGAGCCCACGCTCCCCCTCACCTCCGAAGTCTTGGTGCTCTCGGGCATCCGATGGCCTCTCATGAGCAAACAGCTGCAGGGTCAGTCCCACATCACCTGACCAACGGCGCTGCACTCCATAGAGGCCGTCGGGGGTCCGGTGAACGCAGCGCCGAGAGCGTGAAGACTTAGGAGGTGAAGGGAGCGGGCTCTACTGAAATCAGATGCAGAAGTGAGCGCGCCATAACAAGGAAACAATAGGAAGGATCAGTATGTTTGTCACTGAGAGAATCAAGTGCTAATCAGATTTTTATTTTTCCTTCTTTTGAATTGTAATGAAAACATTTTTTACAAATGTTTGAAATAAAAAGAGGTTTGAAAAAAAAAAAATGGTTGCCAGTTGTAAACGGTTTATGGCTCATTCCTCAATAGTGGATCGACGGGATCCCTCACACAACTCCCGCCAATCAGCTGTTCTGACAGGTGCGTACATGCACTGAACTAATTTTTGCATGAAGCACAAAGCTCCGTTCTTACTGCAGTGGCCAGGCTCAGTGTTACAGGCCAAGTTCCCATTGATATGAATGCCTGCAATACCAATCCTGGCCACTGCATTGAGAACGGCGCTATCTGCTTCCTGCAGAAATCTGCCCAGTGCACGAGATCACAGCCCCAGAGAACAGCCGACAGATAGGGGTCCTGTGTGATGGACATCACTGGTCTGTTACTGATGACCTGCGCTGAGAATACGCCATAAAAAGTTTGCAACTGGCAACCCTTTAAGGACCTTAATGTGCAGAGAAACAATGTACACCCTGCTTACCACAAAGCCAGAGCCCTGGCAACTCCCTGCCAATTATGCCACATTGTCCAGTACACAACAAAGCAGTAAACCTGCCACACACCTTTGTTCTAGGACAATTACTCATCACAGCGGGATGCCGACGGCTGCCTGCAACAGGGAACAGGGTGACCCAGAACACAGAGAACCCCTGCTGGGATGTGCAGCACACTAGATATAGGACCCATAGGAGCCTGCTATGATGTATAACGCTGCCAGGGGATGCCTAGATGGTTCAGCTGATAACAGGAGCTTATACTAAACATCAGGGCATCTACAGTAATAAGCTAACCAATCCAGTGGATGGAACACGTAGTACAGCGCTATAAAGGGTAGATACCATGTAGTGCCCTCCGAAGTATGTATGTACACAGTGACTCCACCAGCAGAATAGTGAGTGCAGCTCTGGAGTATAATACAGGATGTAACTCAGGATCAGTACAGGATAAGTAATGTATGTACACAGTGACTCCACCAGCAGAATAGTGAGTACAGCTCTGGAGTATAATACAGGATGAAACTCAGGAGCAGTACAGGATAAGTACTGTATATACACAGTGACTCCACCAGCAGAATAGTGAGTGCAGCTCTGCAATATAATACAGGATGTAACTCAGGATCAGTACAGGATAAGTAATGTATGTACACAGTGACTCCACCAGCAGAATAGTGAGTGCAGCTCTGGAGTATAATACAGGATGTAACTCAGGATCAGTACAGGATAAGTAATGTATGTACACAGTGACTCCACCAGCAGAATAGTGAGTGCAGCTCTAGAGTATAATACAGGATGTAACTCAGAATCAGTACAGGATAAGTAATGTATGTACACAGTGACTCCACCAGCAGAATAGTGAGTGCAGCTCTGGAGTATAATACAGGATGTAACTCAGGATCAGTACAGGATAAGTAATGTATGTACACAGTGACTCCACCAGCAGAATAGTGAGTGCAGCTCTGCAGTATAACATAGGATGTAACTCAGGATCAGTACAGGATAAGTAACGTATGTACACAGTGATTGTATCAGCAGAATAGTGAGTGCAGCTCTGCAGTATATGCAGGATGTAACTCAGGATCAGTACAGGATAAGTAATGTATGTACACAGTGACTCCACCAGCAGAATAGTGAGTGCTGCTCTGGAGGAGTATAATACAGGATGTAACACAGGATTAGTAATGTAAATACAGTGACTCCACCAGCAGAATAGTGAGTGCAGCTCTGGAGTATAATTCAAGCAGTGTGGGGAATGATCATTACTTGTAATGTAGGCCAGATCCACATGACCCCATGTGCAATATGCACCGAATAAAACTCCTATTTTAACGTGTTTGTTCACAGGTGTGTTGTGTCAGAAGAGACATGCAGCATGTTTGATTTCCCTACACATTTGCACAGGGAAATAGACTGCATGAAACTAATTAGACTAATTGGCCATTTCAATGTATGAGACCGCGGCTGCAGGTATTTTTTGCGCATGCAAATACACACGGTTTGTGCAAACAAAAAGCACGGTAAAAAATGCAGCTGACGCGTGCAAATAGGCAACGCCAAATGTGCAAAAACACGGTGCAAATGTACGCGCAGAAAACATACGCCCGCGTGAATCTGGCCTTAAGAAGGCACACTGTTACAATGAATGGTTTAGTCTGGGAGGGGGGGTTATTTTGAAGAAACCCCCCAATGGATTATGCTGAGGTTGCCGGCAGATGATCTGGCAGCAGTGGGTGCGTGCTCATGTCGCCATACTGACCCTTACAGGAGGACGCTCCGAGTACGCATCCTCAGAGGGCAGCGAGCCGCAAAGTGCTTCCACATCTCGGCTGCGCTCCCTGGAGACAACGCCAGGACAACCTACCGGGCGTCCGCAAAAGCAGAACGGAGGAGGAGGGTTTTTTTAAACCATAGAAGAAACAAGTAATGCCATTTCTCATGTAACGTCTTATAACACGCGTCCGTCACTCCTGCGTCCCGGTGACCAATATGGCCGGTGGGCAACATCCCACAACATCAATGTCACATAAAGACAAGATGGCACTTTGGCCTCGTTCACACGGGCACCAAAGTTGTATGATTGTCAAGTTGCGAAAAATGCAACAAATGGCGTGTTCGCTCAGCGCATGCGCTATAATAAATTCATGCATGCGATGTTTTGTAGCATGCGACATCCCAATACAACCTCACGGGTCCGGCGATATGGACGCAACTCGGGAGGTTTTGTAGCCGATGTTTCCCTATGGAGCCTTCCTCTCTGCTGCATCGCATGGAAACGTGTACAGAAGTCCGTGACAGCTGGCGGAGGGTCAGTACCACAGACAGCGAATGCAGCGGTCGTGCGCATGCATTACTACAGGGGGTTCGGGGGCTGCAGTTGGCTGTGACACGCTGCTCACAACAATCGTACATTTATCCCTGATCCTGCGGACAGGCCATACAGTAAGGCCATGTCTGCACAAAGCGGAACTAGCAGTGGAGTGTCCGCAGCAAGCATTCCGCAGTCAATCTGCAGCGTAATAATCGGCTCCCGGTGATGCTGGTTTTGACGTGAATTTTTAGTGCGGAATTCACTCCCTTATTTGAGACAGGTGGGAAACGGACACCGCCAATCCGCGGCTAGAACGGACACCGCCAATCCGCGCCTAGAACGGACACCGCGCATCCAAAAACCGCACCGCAGGTTGATTTCTGCGGGACGAGACTTTGATCATCTCATCCACCTGGCTGCTCCTGTAAATGCTGCGGCGGGCCCCATTCTCTGCGGACCGTGCACCCAGGTCTAGCCTCACATTCGGTGTAATTGCTGCAGTCAGCCGCATGTACCGTAAAAGCCCACAATATATCAGCAGCAGGACCGATCATAAATGTGACGTCTGTCGCTGCGGATGTTCTGAGCAGATTCCACCTCTACAAATGAGGGGGTGACATCCGCTCCGTGTGAATATACCGTAAGCCTTGTTGGCGAGCCGGTCCTTTACAGGGACAATCAGACCAAGCGGTCGCATCTTTTAAGCTACAAGTCCTGCAAAGCCATTTACCGGCCCAGGGGAAAGGGAGATGTCAATCAGTAGTGGAGAGAGCGGTCTGGGACGAACGAGAAGAGAAAGCCAGGGACAGTTCAAGCCAAACACCAATCAGATCATTTAGAGATCACTGGCCTGCAGCGGAAAACAGCAGTTTCTACTGCATGACAGCGGCATGAAGCGATGGTAAGCTTACCGGACTTCGCGCCAACCCAAAGACAGGGTGGGGTGAAGGGGGTTCGCAGGACCATCCGACCCCGCCGATAGTGGAATTATACTCACTAAAGCGCCGTACTGGAGAGCAGACTAGCCTCTTGCACATTTATCGTGCCGCGCGCCACCAGCCGCCTACCCTGATCCGCTCGCCACTAGCAGCCTTCCGCCCACTCTGTACGCCACCAGCCGCCCATCTTCCTCCTCCGCGTGCCACAGGGAGCCCACCATCCCCCGCTCTATAGACGGACTACTGATCTCCCTTTATCCAGAGGCAGAGCCAGGAGTCGGCCATCTAACAATCGCCGGTGGCACGCGGGACGGCAACGACGGCGGCAGGATGCACAAGAGACCTCTTCTCCATTACAGCAGCCCTAGCCACAAATGGCAACAAGATAGAAGACTCTTGTTGCCATTTCTAAAGTCTCCAGCCCACTGATGACGCCCTCCATCGCCCTCAGGATCCGTCTTTAGGAGACCGCTATATATAACACGTGCCGTACATGGCGGCTTTACCTTTGCAGCGCCACTTCTTCCCACAGGTGCTGTTTGGTACTGCAGCCCCCCGATGCGACTACAGCGGTACAGCAGTTATAAACACAGCTCGGCGCACTACAACCACCATCATGCCCAGGGATCAGGTAGATGATGACTCCCGGGGCTGATGGCTGCAGGAATTACAGAACAGGCACTAGAGGCTACTTGCTGACTGTTTCCTCCCCTCTTGGGCCTCTATAGATGACGCAATAGGAGAATATTGGTAAATATGGGTATTTAGCGGCACAAGTGCGGTCCTCCATCAGCAATGTAGCAGTCACCGAGCTGTACGGCAGCGGAGGGCGGCTCCCCACCTCTCACAGCCGGCTGGACGGCCGGTATACCCGCTTTCTCACCTCTGTCAGCCGCTATTTGCACACACCGCCGCCTCCTCTCCTGTCACTGAGACCGAGCCGCCATCACTCCACGTCGCTGCAGACAGCTGCGTCACCAGTGTCACGTGACCGACACCCAGAGCGCGCTCCGCCGTGGGCGTGGCAAAGTGCAACAGAGCGCCGGGTGTGGGTGTGGCTATGCAAAACACTAGTGATGGGCGGGGTTTTTTTTTTAAGACAAATAACCTGAATGTGAACGCCGGGGGGCGTGGATATGTAAAACAGAGAGGAGAGGATGGGGCGGTATGGTGAACGGGGAGGGACCCGGATTTTATTTGTGGGCGTATAATAAAGAGCAACATGAGAGAGCGGAGAAAGAGGTGTGGGCGTGGTTAAACATGGGGCGGGGCGGGCTGTATATTATTTAGTGTGGGCGTGGCCATGTAGAGCATCTTCACACGGAACCGATGTGGTGCGGAAAGTCCGCAGATCCGCAACTGATAATGGTTTAAAACTCGTTTTTGTTGTTTTTTTACACCTTCTGTATTTTTCTTGTTTTTGTGTGACAAGCTGTTGTTTTTATTGGTACCATAATCTAGGGATGGTATAACTGTTACCAGTCTTTTTGGTGCAGATGTGGTGAGAGAACGTGCCCGCTCTGCCATAGCCAGTTGTCATTTTTTTTCTTACAGAGTTCACTGTGCGGTACAAACAACAAGAGCTATTTTTTATAGGTCGGTTCACTTACGGTGTTACCAGACTCCTACGGGTTTCTTTTTGGCTTTCTCACTTTGAGATTTTTTTTTTTTAATCACTTTTGAAAACATATACACACATACATACACACATACATACATATACATACACACATACATACATATACACATACATACACATATACACATACATACACATATACACATACATACATACATATACACACATACATATACACATACATATACACATACATATACACATACACACACATATACACACATACACATACATACATACACATACATACATACACATGCTGCGGATTTCAGCCCTTGAAGTACATAGGTTAGACTCCGCAGCGTTCAGGTACAGAATTGGCCGCTGCGCACTTACTGCTGCTTTTAAGATACAGAATGCCAGCGGCGATTAGACTTGGTGTGTGTTTACACGGGGGAGAAGGACGCAGTTTATTTCAAAGGGTGCAGCGCTCACCCCCAAAGACTGTGCCTGTCAGCGCACACCTTCATCCTGTAGCTGCTGGTCAAGTGATGTGGCACTGCCCTCGGTATACGCCGCAGGGTAAAGGAGGGCGCCAACAGCCGAAGACTGCAGAGGTGAGCGCTGTGTCTTCTGAGATCAGCTGCAGGTTTCGACTCTGTTTTGGATGCAGAATTCGCCATGGATATTGCGCAGTGTAAACCGGTTTATACAGGCAGTTGTGTGAATGAGCCCCACGGCTGAGCGCACAGGGTTTATTTACAGCTTTTCTATCCCATCCCAAAAGCAAAAAATGGGTGGAAAACACTGGATCCAGTAAACTTTCCACCGATTTCAGTGAGAAAGGTCACTTCCATCTTGTCTTGGGCTTAGTCACCTTGGCCAAAACTGGCCCGGGGGCAAGTGGTTAGGCAGATATTCCCATATTATAAAGGGATGGCACAGCGCTAAAATATTCCATAACTTCATGATCCGTGGGGGTCCGGTCTTTGGTGACCTAATTTCGCTCCCAGCTCCCCGATTGTGAATAGGGTTCCCTGCACACCGCTGGGGGCATAGCGCTAAGTCTGCCGCACTTCCCTTTCATTTTCAGGATCAGTGTGGTTCCCGGCAATCATTCTGAGACAGCGTATCCTAGCAATATGGCATGACTTTTTAAGCTAGAAACACCCCTTTAAACTAAAGTTGCACATAGTTATTAGGTTAACCCCTTTGTGCCCCAGGACGTAAATGTATCCTCTAGGTCCCAATCATTTCCCGTAAATGGGCATACAAGTACTATGGATGGCACAGGCTCTGACTTACAGGTGGCCTCCCCACTGCAACAGTGTGGATCGGTGAGAATCTGATCCCCACCATTAACTGCTTACATGCAGTAAAGGGATCACAGAGGGAGGGCACTCCCTATGCGATGTCATCAGCCCTCTGCCATGTAATCACAAAGGACCAATGGACTGCCAGGGCAACCCGGATGTCAGACCATGTTGTCCGGGTCTGACATTGCCTGTGAAAGCTACAATTAGCGATAATGCATTGCAGTACAGAAATACTGCAATGTATTATTAGAGCAATTATACAATCGCAGGTTCAAGACCTGTACAAGGACATAAAAAAGTAAAAGTAGTAAAAAAAAAAACATTTTTGCACTTGGTTTTAAAAAATAAAAAAACACCACTTGTGGTATTATCTCCATAGCGACTCATACAATTAATTCATTTTATTTTCAGTTTTTCTGTTCCATCCAAAAAGCAAAAAAATGGCGGAAAAAAATGGATCCAGTAAAATCTCTGTTGATTTCAGTGAGGCGGGTCCCTTCTATTTCATCTGGTTTCCATTCCTTTCTTTTTGACAGACAGAGAAGACTGAAGTGCAGAACTGAACAGAATGGAGCAGTGGGGTTTTTTTTAACACTACTGAACACAGACGGACATAAACAAGAAGTATTTTATTCCTATCCGTTCGGGCTTCTGTTTAATGGATCATTAAATCACACTGCGCACGCGCGGTTGCAAAACTAGAGCTACAATAAAAAACAAACCAGATCCATTAAAAACTGATCATAATGGATAAGAAACTGACACAAAAGGAACCTGTTTTTCTATTATTTTTTATTTTACGGATTCATCTGTCTAAATATCAGATCCGTTTGTTTCAGTTAAAACATCTTATTTTACATTTTGAAAAGAGAAAAAAAAAAACTGATTAAAAAAGGATAAAAAGGACTGAAGATGCGAACAAAGCCTAGACTTCAGCTCTGCTATTCTATGCCTGAACCAGGATGAACTTCCTTAGCCTGGCTTCACACGGGCGAGAAAATAGCACAAAATGTCACACGAATATGAACCCAATTATTTTGAATGGGGTCATGCGCATGAACAATGTTTTCCTGCTTTTATATATATATATATATATATATATATATATCAGCATGTCCTATCTTTCTGCGTGCTCTCGCACTGCAGTGCTCATTGTTTCAAATGGGGCTGGTGGCAGCATCGCACCACATGCTAGGTGCACACGGTGCAATGCGAGGTCGCCCATTGAAAATAATGGGAGAAACTCTGCGATCCTCCACCACAGCTGTCAGCCGCGGCGGAGGATCACGACTTCTCTGAAGTGATGAAAGGAAGATTTGAGAGAAAAACGCCCTGCATCCACAGGGAGCATATTGGCGAGCATGAAATTGAGCCCCGTTATCGCACTCGCCCGTGTGAAGCTCTTCTAAGGCTACATTCACACCTGTGTTGGGCCTTTGCAGCACAATTCCATTTTGAAAGCAAAAACCGGAATTAAACGTTTCCCTTTGTTCCCATTGCATTCAATACGCTTTCAAAAAAACGGCTCGCTGTTCATTCGCTTCCTTTCCATTAAGTTTCCGTTTTTCTTACCGAAACAAATATCACACCGTGCCGCCGTACAACACATACAGGTCCTGCAAGCACCAATCAGGCGGTAGAGGGAATAATTTATTCTGTTACCAGCTATAAAGTGTTTTCTACAAATCTGATCTGGAATGCCGTATATTAGTATGTACAGAAGGAATCATAATCGTTACATGTTCATGTAATCAATAAATAAGATGCTCCTTTATCAGAGAGAAGGCGACTGCATTGTGTCCCTAGAAAGGTAGAGGTGCCGGTCAGAGAGTTCAGAGTCCTTTACGGAGGAGGAGCTTTCAGTCTGTCTTTTTATTAGCGGTCCCATCGTGTTCTTGCGCAACGCTACCGTTTGCTGTCCCATTACTCTCTGCCTGTAGAGGGAAAGACAAGAATCAGTGGATAGAGGAGTGGAAGGAGAGCAGAAACACTCAGCACTCGTGGACTCCGTCACGTGTGAACGGCACTTTTCTATCTGCCTCGATCGCTAAATTTAAGGCGTTTTCAAAGATTTTATAAAATTCCACAGGTATTGAAGGGGTTAAAATAAAAAAATTCAGAGGCTGTTCACATCCGTGTTGTCCATTTTATGCAGGCATAAAAAAAAAAATAATCGCTCGCACATCGTCATGTTTGAACAGCGATTATTTAGTCCTTCACATCCACTAGTATGGTGAATGCGAATGGCTGAACGATTTGTCTGACTGTATAAACGGGCTGCAGGAGCCGACGAGTGAACTCTGTCATTGTTCGCACGATTAAGCGCTTCGTGTAATAGGAGCCCCAGCCTGGAGAATAATCAGCGTGGTCTCCTGCCCTGTGATGGCTGTGGAAAAAAAGAGAGTTTGGGAATATTCTTCCAAATGTGAAAAATTGCTGCAATATTTATAAGCCCTGCAACAGCCAGAAAAAAGTTAAAAATTATTATTGCCATATCGCGGACATGTTATTCATGAACTGTTGTGTGCGCCATCACCATCTGTAGTACAAGAAAAAATTCTATTTCTTACAAATTCTCTCTAAATTTTGGTTTTTTTTTCTAAATAAATGCAAAACAAACTGACCAAAAGTTTCCCTGGATATGAAATAAAATGTGGCACGAAAAAGTATCTCAGAGTAACTTATGTAATAGCATTCCAAAGTTCTTAGCACATAAAGGGACACGTCACACTTAGTCACATGGGCCAAAACTTGCCTGAGGCGCCAAGTGGTTAAACAGGTATTCCCATATTATAGAGTGACTGCGCATCCCTAAAATATTCCATGACTTCATGATCCGTGGGGGTCTGCCATCTGGTGTCTTCCTGAGTCCCCCTCTAATTTCTCCCTGCAAAGCAGCACTACTAGCTACCTGATTGTGAATAGCGTTCTCTGCACACCACTGGGATGGGGCAGAAGGTTCACCAGCCAACAAGACAATGACCCTAAGCAGACAGCCAAAACAACACAGGAGGGGCTGAGGGTCAACTCTGTGAATGTCCTTGAGTGGCCCAGCTAGACCCCTACAGACGGCCCCCTCATCCACCTGACAGAGCTCAAGAGGATCTGCAGTTCCGCTGGTATGTGAACCTTGTGGCATCAGACCCAAGAAGACTGGAATCGCTGCCAAAGGGGCTACAACTAAGTACTGAGTCCAGGGTGTGAGGACTTATGTCACTGCAAAATGGTAGTTTTTCATTTTTTTAAAAAATGTACAAAGATTTCTAACAATCTAGACTAATCTCACGCGAACATGAACCCCATTCTTTTGGATGGAGTCCTATACATAAACGATGTATTCCCGCATGCAAAAAAATCGGGGCATGTCCTCAGAACGCACCGCTAACTGTTTTCTACAGGACAGCAAGTGCGATTAAAGGTTTCCCATTGAAAACAATTGCCTGGGGATCATGCTGATTGGTCACCAGGCAAAGCTCTGTGATCTCAGCTGTCAGACAGCAAGATTCTCTGCACAGGCAATCTAAGACATCCCTGCAGACTGACCAGATGCTTATAGTGTATGGGCGGTCTGCAAGTGGTTCTAGGATGGTGCAGAGTGCAACAAACCCTCAGCTGTGAGCAGAGCTCTTATAGTCACAGATGGCTGAGATTCTAGAATTCCACAGAATATACTGTTTGCTCGTTATAGCTATATGAAGAACTTGTACCGTCGTGCTGCATTTGCTTTCTGCTTTGTCTTTGCTTGCCGCAGCCGGGTCGCTCTGCACCGCCTTGCGTGGCCATAATCGGTTGATGAAAGGGGAGATCATGGGATAGATGATGGGTTCCAGGAACTTCTTGTAGACCCACAGGAGGACGGGAATGACGATGCAGGGGATGCACACCATGGTCAGTGCTGCAGGGGTACAAGGACACTGGTTTATTGAAGAATTAGTATACACTAGTGTCTCCAGGTAACTGCATTATAAGAACCGAAAATGTACCAGCAGCCCATCCTGCAACTACAAGCACCCTATATATCCATCCGTAACGCCCTGTGCAACCCATATACCCAAGTCTGTATAGAACCATCCTTAACGCCCTGCACTCTCATCTTTACCACCCCATGATCCTTTCTGTAGAGAGAATGCCCCTGGCCCCCCCATATGGCCACCTACATTGTCTATCTGCCCCAATATCACCCTCTATGATGCTCCAGAAGCCCATTACAGCCCCATACGATGCCCCAGGGCCCCCCTACAGTGTCTTGTGGCCACCAAACAGCCCCCTACAATGCCCCGCTACCCCATAACTGACCCCTGCAGTGCCATTATGCCACCATGCAATGTCTCATGGCCATTATACAGCCCCTTAAGTTGCCCCGACACCCAATTACAGTCCCCTACAATGTCTCCTGGCCACCCTAGAATGCTCCACCACCAGATAAAAGCCGCTTATGTTGCCCTGCCACCCCATATAGCCACCTCTGCCCCGCTGCCATATTACAGCCCCCAATGATACCACAAAGCCCCCATATAGCCACCTACAATGTCTCGCAGCCACCTTTGATGCCCTGCTGTCCCATTACAGCTATGATGGTTCCCCATGCCCCCCTACAATGCTTCTCGGCTCCCAAATGGCCCCCTATGATGCCTTACAGCCGCTTATGTTGCCCTGCCACCCCATATAGCCACCTCTGCCATATTACAGCCCCCAATGATACCTCAAGGCCCCCATATAGCCACCTACAATGTCTCGCAGCCACCTTTGATGTCCTGCTGTCCCATTATAACTACCTATGGTTCCCCATGCCCCCCTACAATGCTTCTTGGCTCCCATATGGCCCCCTATGATGCCTTACTGCTCCTTTACAGCCCCTTATGATGCCTTACCATCCCCATTACAGCCCCAATGCCTCCATACAGCCACCTGCAATGTATTGCTCCCCCATACGGCCCCCTTTTGATTCCCCACCGCCCGATTACACCCCCCTACAATGTCTCATGCCCACCATACAGCCCCTTATGTTGCCCCACCACCCCATTTCAGTCCCCTACAATGTCTTATGGCCACCCTATAATGCCCTGCCGCCTCATTACAGCCTCTTATGATGCCCCAAGGCCCCCATATAGCCACCTACAATGTCTCCCTGCTCCCTTTGATGCCCTGCCATCCCATTACGGCTACCTACAATTCCCCACGCCCCCCCATATGTCCCCCTACAATGCTTTGCAGCTCCCATATGGCCCCCTATGATGCCTCACTGTCCTATTACAGCCCCTTATGATGTTTTACAAACCGCATTGCAGCTCCAATGTCTCCATACGGCCACCTGCAGTGGCTCGCGACCCCCATACGGACCCCCCTTTGATGCCCTGCTGCCCTATGACGGCCACCTACGATGCCTCTCCTATATGTGTATACATACACAGATAAAACACAGCGCTCCCTCACAGCGACGCCAGTCACAGTTGAGCTCCGCGTACCGGAAGTCACAGTCACTGCGTTGCTGGAGTGACGTCAACTGGGCTAGAGCGCCCCCGTGTTTTCTCCCCCTGTGCACAGTGTGAGCGGGCTCCCCTAGCGGCGCCTCACAAGTACTGCAATGATGAAACAAGTGGTAAAAAGAGATGAGGCGCTCTGCGACCTGCTGATAAACTAGGACTCTTGGGATGTCAGGGGGCGCTAGAGGGTTGTAGTCTCAGGCCAGTACTAAGGACTCCTACTCCGTGGTGGCATCAGGCTAGGACTACAGTGACTTTGGTTGCCCAAGCAGAGATTGCAATGTAGGCCATGATCTGCAATCCCATGGAAGTTAACCCCTCAACAACCACCCATACATCTTTTGACAGCAGCCGTTAAGGTTCTGGATCGTTCCGGCGCGGAGCAGCTCCTGTTTACATTGGCCCACAGTCTCTTGGGTTTAGTTTTGCTAAAAACCAGGCGACTCCAACAAGACTGATCGCTCAGCGCCCTGTTGAGGGCTTCATGTACGCGGGATGATTACACAAATTCAGTTTCCATTGAGAATTCGGGCGATCATCACCCCATGGAAAGTAGCTTTAGCACATCTGCTGGTCAAAGAAGTTGCGTGGCCATCTTTATTTGTCCAGGACTAGAGGGTTGCTTTATAGTGGATTTTTTAATGGCGCCCCCTATCTTATGGAGGTGATGCTGATCGACGGGTTCACCTGCTGTGTGCTGTCCGGGTCGACATGTATGCATTATCCTAGTTTCTAGTAGCAGCGACAGAGTAGTAATTCTGTACAAGTAGCTAAAGTGTATTGGATCCTTTCCTGCTTGTCAGAGATTACCACCCCCCCAAACTCCAGTAAGGGAGATAAGCCATACCCACAGGGAAGTGTAACCTGTGCAAGCGGGCTGAAGGCCCAGACAGCCGTAGTGATTTTCAGATATGTAGCAGGTCTGGAACAGCTTTAATTTCCCCCAATCCTTGTGAATTCTCCCGAACTGGAAGTTAAATACATCAAGATGCAATTAGGTTTAAGGCCTCCTTCCCACAAACTGATTTACGCCGCGTAAATTCGCGGCAAAAATCCGCTGCGTTGCCCACAGCTATTAGGTTCTATTGAACCTAATAGCTCAATGCTCACGGTGCGGAATTCCACCACGGAATTTCGCACCGTGAAATCACCCGTTCTCACCCGCAGCATGTTCTATTTGCCGTGGGTGTACGCGCTGACGGCTTCCATTGCAGTCAATGGAAGCCGTCCGTTCACGCTATCTCCCGCTGTAACACAGCGGAAGATAGCGTGAAAACGCTTTCCCGCCTACCGCCGCGTCATATGACACGGCCAGCGCGTCACGTGACACGGCCGGCCGCGTCATGTGATGCGGTGGGCGTGTCACATGACGCGACGGCGGTAGGCAGGGAAGCGTCTTCACGCTATCTTCCGCTGGTAAGTATGGGGTCTCTGGGGGGCGCCGTGACGGGCTTCACTGAGGAATATTCCGCGGCGTAGCCCGTCACGCTCGTGTGAAGCCGGCCTAAATCCCCCAAAACATTGAAGGCATTGTGGGAGAAGGGATTTTCTTTGAACAGGCAGGAGGCAAACCATATCCACCTTGGTTCAGAAGCACCAGATACCCATCTCTCAGGAGCAGAGGGGTGCATTCACGCTCGCAGGGCACTTAAAGGGGTTGTCTCACGGCAGCAAGTGGGGTTATACACTTCTATATGAGCCATACAGAAGTTATTCACTTACCTGCTCCGTTGCTAGTGTCCCCGTATCCATGGCTCCGTCTAATTTCACTGGCTTCTTGCTTTTTTAGACGCGCTTGCGCTGTGCGGTCTTCTTCCTGGTGAATGGGGCCGCTCGTGCCGGAGAGCTGCTCACCGCGTCGTCATCGTAGCTCTGCCCCGTCACGAGTGCCGATTCCAGCCAATCAGGAGGCTGGAATCGGCAATGGACCGCACAGAGCCCACGGTGCACCATGGGAGAAGACCCGCGGTGCATCGTGGGTGAAGATCCCGGCGGCCATCTTGGTGAAGGAAGAAGAAGGAAGACGTCGCAGAGCGGGGATTCGGGTAAGTAATAACATTTTTTTTTTTTTAACACATCCTTTGGGGTTGTCCTGCGCCGAACGGGGGGGGCCTATGGAAAAAAAAAAAAACGTTTCGGCGCGAGACAACCCCTTTAAGTTTTGTGTGTTGCGAGATGCATGATGATACAACCTATTATTTACACGGGCGAGGTTTGTCGCAGTGATGCTGCAAGACGGGAAGATCATGTTCTCTTCTTGTAGGAGCTGCGCACAGAAATAGAACATGCAGGTTTGCGATCTCCCACACCGACACTGTTGTGTATGTGAACACACCCTTGGACCGCTTTCACACGCTTAGATGGAAGCGTATATTATCTGGCTGTGAGACCGCTGACCAATATACGCCCGTGTAAATAAGCCCCAAGTGGCGTAGTTTGGTACATATTGCCAGCCAATTGCAGCCCGTGTACAAGCACCTCAAGGCACGTTCATACAGTGGAATTCACCACGGAATTTCCAACAAATTCTGCAGCTGTTACTAATCTGCAGATGGATTTTGCCCCATCAATGGGCCAAGCGCACATGTAGAAAGTCACATTACAGTGGCAGAAATCCACATTGATGGGGCAAAAGCCACACCAAAAGCCACAGATTTTGGCATGGTTTTTAGAGGTAGAATTCATGAAGAGTCCGCTGTGAATTCTGCAGTCTGCACATCCCTTCGGCATAAGTGTTTGTTGCAGCATTATGTCATTTTCAAGGTATTTAGAAACAAATAAGTTATGCTAATTGATGGCAGTTTTGGGGCCAATCACACAACAAAAAGCAAAACCCAGTCTGTCAAGCTAAGACCCCATTTACACTGACAGATGATCGCTCAAACGACAGTTTGAGTGATCATCTTTGCATAGTATTTAGTAGCCGAGTAGCTACTTAAGATCTATGCAGGCAGAGCAGGACACCGCATAAGCAAACAGCTGTATTGTTCTCCACGCGTACAGATCGCATCCCGCTGTGAACTACCAGCGGGACACAAGCTGAATCTTATCAGCGCTGCCGACTGTTATCAGCGGTGCAGGCTGTTATCAGAGTTCATCGCTCAATTCAATAAAACTAGAATTGAGTGAGGAACGACTCGTGCACGAAAACTGCATGATGGCCGTGCATTTAGACCCAACGATTCTCATTTAAAAGATGCCTTTGAGGGAATTTTGAGAGAAAATTGTTGGGTCTAAATGGGCCTTAACTTTGGAGAGATCACACCTCTAGAAACAGCTTTGTGTCAGGATAAAGATGGAGTGATGGGGCTACGTACAGCCGGCTGGTCTTTGTGTCGTATCAGGATAGGAACGCAACAGGATACTTCAGTCCTAGGTTGAATTTGGACGCATCGTCCTAGCAGGACTGGAGCATCAAGACGAGAATGAGAAGAGTTTCTTGAGCCAGGTTTGTGGTTAAGCTGTCCGTTGCGAAAAGTACCCCTTACACCGCACCCTTGTTGTGACAACTTGCAATAGTGTTGCTCCAGATTCTGACTCCGCAATGATTGGCAGGTGAGTGTCTGCAGCCGATGAGGCATTCAGGCAGATCCTTCCACCATTCCATAGCATCGCACAACTTGTCCAAATGGAGTCATGGTTTGGGGTACCATCAACATCAGATCACCTCTAGTACACACCATAGACAGCAGACCGTTCTGTTTATGTGCTGCCCCATCTTCAGGGAGTACTGAACGCAGCAGGATAACATACAGCCCACACAACGATCAGCAGAGAAGCTCTTTAAGTATCCAGGCGATTCCTTGGCAGTACAATCCCCGGGTCGCTCAAATTGATTTTTTGTTGGACACATGGATTTCGAGTCAATACTCTCCTACCGCCTCGTGATAAGAGCCGTGGACTTTGGCCAATACCACATGGTCATCACCACTGCATGCCAGTGTTCCAGCTTGGACGATAGTCATCAGGCCAGAGGAGACATGTAATTGTTTGAAATAAGATGGTTTAAAACTTAATTCTGCATCAAATCCAAATTCCTTTCAAGCATTTCTCCATGCTGTGGCACTTACTCTGAGGCCGTGTATACACTCCAAAGTGCAACTGAATGAACTCCTTAAAGGGGTTGTCCCGAGGCAGCAAGTGGGTCTGTACACTTCTGCATGGCCATAATAATGCACTTTGTAATGTACATTGTGCATTAATTATGAGCCATGCAGAAGTTATAAAAAGTTTTATACTTACCTGTTCCGTTGCTGGCGTCCTCGTCTCCATGGTGCCGACTAATTTTCGCCCTCCGATGGCCAAATTAGCCGCGCTTGCGCAGTCCGGGTCTTCTGCAGTCTTCTATGGGGCTCCGTGTAGCTCCGTGTAGCTCCGCCCCGTCACGTGCCGATTCCAGCCAATCAGGAGGCTGGAATCGGCAGTGGACCGCACAGAAGAGCTGCGGTCCACGGAGGAAGAGGCCATCTTCAGCGGTGAGTAGAGAAGTCACCGGAGCGCGGGGATTCAGGTAAGCGCTCCGGTGAGCTTTCTTTACCTCCCTGCATCGGGGTTGTCTCGCGCCGAACGGGGGGGGGGTTGAAAAAAAAAAAAACCCGTTTCGGCGCGGGACAACCCCTTTAAGGGATAAGACAGGATTCTGGGAAAAACCATTTATCAGAATAGGTAATAAACTAATAGTCCTTACTAGTAAGACACCCCACCACCCCCGAACGGACTCAAAGAGTACCACCACCAGGAGGAACTTGAAGGAAGTAATGGCCAAGCATGCACTACACTACTCCATTCGTTTTCAACTGTGACTGCCGCATATAGCCACTTACAACACAGGACCCCCCATTCTCAGGATCAGCAAGGGTCTCAGCACACCTGTGGGTAAGTGAGAAAATAGGATTCTGGGACAAACCCTATAAAAATGTGATAACTTGCTTTGGCAGGACACCCATAAACACTAGATGTATGCTCTACTCGAAGTATACAGCCCCGGCGCCCTTTCTAGGACCCGCAGCCGACGTGTTCGTGCAGAAAGTGGCAACACACAGGATTTAGAAGGATTTGATTTATTTCTGTACAAGTCACTTTTACTCCCGAGCCATGAGCTTCTGCTTCTTCAGCTTCTTCTGAGAGATCTGCAAAATAAAATGGTCCGTGTTACTTTAAGCGGATCATTGTAATAAGTAAAGAGTATACTGCGCTCTAGTTGTGGGGGGTAATTAACTGCAACAGTTGTGTTAGACATCATCCCAGTCTCCTCTTTTATTGGATGCAACTATCAATATTCTCCAACCTGCAGAAACTTATGCTTTAAATCAGTTTTTAGATCTCTAAAAGGTGAATTCCAACAGATTTGATATCGAAATCTGCTACCGACCATTGATCAGAATGAGGGCTTGCAATAATTCATGTGCCGTCAAAACAACCACATTCAGATAAATGGTTTTTAGTAGTAAATATATGTGCAACATATTACTGGATAGTTTAAAATACACATGATCTCCCCCCAATCATCTGCAGCCTGCTGATCAGCAGATGCACAACATTGTGGTCTTAAGATGGTGGTCACATGCCTGGAAGTGAAGAAAGCTTAAAGCGACCATCTGGTCCTGGAAAAACAAAGATGATCGCACCGCTTCACCGACTACCTGATGCACACTGCATTTGTAGGTGTTCATAGTCCAATACACGACATAATGCTTTGATTGGCCAGTGTAGTGTACAGTGTGCATCAGTCAGAGAAGCTGGGGCAGCAATCTTTGTTTCTCCAGCCTCAGAGGGTCGCTTTAACAATGAACACCTAATGTATTGTACAACGGCAGTAAAAACACTTTATCAAGTAGGAGGTCTATACTTTAAATTTCCAGGCTAAGTAGATACTTCAACTGGAGTAGCGCTCAAATATTCAGTGTGTCGCCAAGAAAATGTTACAAATTGGGAGTTAGAACACAATGAAATATGGTAAAGAGAAACACTGCATGTAGTACACAACTAGCATACAACACCTAGGAAGGATTTCTGGAGTTGCTCAGAACAGTTTTTGTTTTCATGGTTATTCCAAAGGTGTCCTAAGATGGTCATCACTGCAACTCCGATGTGGGACTGATGAGAAGAAGCCAAGTACAGCACTTGGCAATCTCTTAGCAGTCAGTCCAAAAGACAATGGAGTGGATGCTCAAGCATCACTCCGCTTATACATGCGTGGCTGTTCTCATGATGGGTGAAGCTCCTACCAGGCACTTAAGAGAATAATGTTAAAATCTTGTCAAATCCCCTTTAATCTTAAAAAAAGAATTACCTTTTTCTTTTGAGCAACTTCCTCCTCTGGTTTGGGGACGATCTGCTCCTTTTCTGTCAGAATCATCTCAATGTGGCAGGGGGAGCTCATGTAAGGGTTGATGCGACCGTGAGCACGGTATGTTCGTCTGCGCATCTTGGGGGCCTTGTTTACTTGAATGTGCTCAATGACCAGAGAATCGACATCCAACCCCTGGGAGCCAAAGGAAAGAATTATATAGGAATTCCCAGTATACAGACAGGTAAGACCATAAGAGGAATACTGGGGGCTCAGAACAAAGATTTGTTTCATGTTTAATTCCAAAGGTGTCCTAAGATGGTCATCATGGCTGCCAGTATTCAGATATTACCTGTATTAACAGTGAATTTTGGACTAGAGAGCGCCGACCGTAAAGAGTACATGCACTTTTAAAAAATATTTGACGTGACAAAAGCTTTGATCAGTGAGGGTGGAAGTACTGAGACCCCTGCTGATTGCCGATATAAAGGGGCTGCAATGCTCATTCAAGTTCTGTGCCCCCTCGGATGCCATCATTGAATGTCAGATCGTAACAATTGAAGACGAACGCATAGACTCCTGTAAACCTCTAGGCGTTCACCTTCAGCTGCTGAGTGGACTCAACAAGCAATGACAACAGCTGAAGAGGCATAGGGTACGTGCTGCAGTACCTGGACCCCCACTGAAACTTTGGACATATTGCTCTGATGTGTCAAAAGTTGTTTTTTTTTTTTTTTGAAAGTGCAGTTACTCTAACACCGCCATTCTTCATAGTCTGGGTATACGCAAGCACAGCTCACCTTCAGTTCTGCATTGCTCTCTGCGTTCTTAAGCATGTGCAGAAGAAATTCTGCGCTTTTCTTGGGCCAACGTCCCTGTGTCCAGTCCCACTGCTTGGCCTGTAGGTAAAGCAAGACAAAAGGTTACAAAGCTGATGGATATACAGTGACCATTGCAACCATCCGCAATCGCTGCATACATGAAGATTAGGTAGTAGAAATGTCCTGTCACACAACTCACTGTCCAAACCCTTTTAGAGACAAGAGAGGCAGCCATGCAAGTCCCTACTTCTTATTTTGCCATTTTAGCAGCATGATGTTCAAACCCCCAAAAGGGGAAAAAAATAAATAAAAAAATTCACATTGGCACGGTGACTAATGCCCCACAAAAGCAGTCTAAGAAATTTTCTACCTGGGGAATGAATATGAAAATTCTTGAATAATCAGCTGTATCAGGACAACCCTTCCCCATGTAACCAACATAAGGGAGTCTCTACTCAGAATGCCTTTCCAATAGGTTGGGGCTACACAGAGACTTCAAGCAGACCATGCCTGGACTCACAGAGGTATGCTAGCTGCGCCTGAAATAGTCACATAGGACAGCACACAGACCCAACTCCATGGACCCTGCACATCAGATGCCCTAGTCCCATCCATGAAGACAGCGCAAAAAAAAAAAAAGTACATGCATCAACTCACCCCACATCTGTCTAACCTAACAGGCTATTAAGAGCCGCGTGCTGTTCTACATGACTTTTAAACTACTCACTGATATTAAAAGGGTTTCCCAGAAACTTACTATTGATGTCCAATGTATCCTCAGGATAGGTCACCAACAGCCATTTGGGGTCCACCACTTACAACCCAGGTTGATCATGTGCCCCAAGCGGTAGACCCCAGCCGACCAACCAATGCTGACCTATCTTGAGGATACATGGGACACGAATAGTATCCTCCTAGAAAACCCCTTTAACGGAGTTCCAGCTGCAGTCCACAGTAATACATCCAGCTACATGCACTTTTGCACAATGCAAAACAGTCACTAAAAAGTTTAAGGGGATATGGAGGTAACTATTTTGAGGTAAAAATCAATCAGCAGTGCCACAAGAAGTCGGTGTAGCCCAGACGATAGCCAGAAGTGCTGCAGAAGGGGCTTCCTCTCTGGACGGCTAGGTACAGCCATAGATTACACAGTCAAATTCATATAGCTATATCCCTGCCTACTGTTCCCACGCTGACTTCATAAAATACCCATCGGTGTTCTAACCCCATTCTTTATGAGGAGACAATATTGCACACGCTTGGATCATACGTCTACATGGGATACCAGTCAGTCCAATTTTTTCTAACACTCCAGGACACCTCGCATCATCCAAGCTAAAGTGCTCCAACTCCTCTGACCAATAGTCTGCTTGTATTTTGTCAGCTGACAGCTGGAAATGTAATAGCGCTGATGACGGAGTTGCATGTGGTTTAAAATTGCATCAAATTGAGGTTAAATGGGGTTTTCCATTAAAAACAAATAAAACCACTTCACATACACTTTGTTGTTCCCGCTGGCTGCTGACAGACCGGAGACTGCTACAGCCAATCACTAGCCACAGCCGTGACTTTCTATAGTCTGTGATTGGCTGCAGCAGTCTCCGGTCTGTCAGCAGCCAGCGGGAACAAGTAAAAACAGTCTTCGTATGTCGAAGGTATCACTCGGATTTAGACCGCTCAGAACTGAAGGGAATGTCCTTATTGAAGTTCTAGCATATACTGAACGAGGGCCAGGAGTTACAAGACGTTCTGATCACATGAATTTATTCAGAACAGTGTTCCAACTCCAAGGGGGCTACTATGGTAACATTGGAAAGAACTCCCCACCCTTCAGGCCTGTCTGGATTGTTTAATAAAGGAAACATTTTTTAACCAACTCTGTACTTAACTCGGTTTTTCTGTGCATCAGTTGTGGTTCCCAGACAGTCCTTGCATGGGAGCAACTGTCTGAGAACCATAGGAGCCCCAGTTACAGGGGAAACCATCTCCCTGTAGTGAAAGTAGTCACTGGCAGGGCCGATCAGGGTCTGCGAAGACCCTGCAGTCCAGCTGTACCAGGGAGCACCCGGCAGTCATGTGATCACCAAGTCACATAGCACAAGTGTTTCTTCCACTTTCTCTCTGCGCTACATAGAGCTCATAGAACGCTGTGTAGCCTGGAAAGGAGAAGCGATGAAAAACTTATTTGCAAAAGCTTTAAACCCGCACCATACTTGTGTCATCAGCCGGGATTAAAGCCCAGGACCAAGCGCTATTTACCGTGGTTGGTCCTTAAGGGGCTAAGCAGATACGTTCAACTGAACAAGCGGTCAAACACTCAGGGTGTTACTGTGAAAATGCTGCAAACTGGGAGTTAGAACACAATGAAACCAAGTCAGCAATATGGTAAAGAGGAGCACTGTATACGGTACAGAAGGATGGAGTGCAGACTGACCGGACCCGTCTAGCATACAAGAGTTTCTGGAGTTGCTCAGAACAATGTTTGTTTTCATGGTTATTCCAAAGGTGTCCTAAGATGGTCATCACTGCAACTCCGATATAAAGCTACTATACGGCGGTCATGCTGCATAATCTGTCACCATGGCTCACGTTGGTTAGAGAGCGGCTGCGTACTGACCTGGGCACAACGGCCAACACCTCCATTGTAACGACGGAAGGGAACGCACTGCTTCTTCAGGGTGACGTCTTTTAAGTATTTGGTGGCCTTGCGGATGTGCATGCCCTTGATAGCCTGAGCTGTCTCACGAGTGTTCTGGAAACAAAGCAACACAAATATATTATAACCAAGATAAAAGGAAGTCATGGCCGCACCTCAGTCAGAAACACAAACTAAACAGGGGTTTTTTGTTTTTTTTAGGTTAAACCGTTCCGTTTTTATAAATCCACCAACGTTAAGGGTGTAAGCAAATATATCAACATTCGGGACTCGTATGGACACAGCATAGACCCTGTAGAGAAGGACAGAGCCCACACAGTTCCATACCACAGACCTACAGGCACCCTGTACCCGCGACTATGGAAAACACACACACGACTTGGAAAAGCATTAATACAGCCCCGTTCAATATACATACCATGGCTCCGCCAGAGATATATGTTGGGTGTATACTGTTGCATACCTTCTATTTCCTCATTGTTTAGGTACATGCAGGCCATTAACTGACATAACTCCATATCAGACTAGGCTTTCCCAAAAACAAAAAACACACCAAAAGTGGTGTACCAATGCATATTTACAGTGAAAATGCTAAAAGCACAATCTCCTGGCGTACGCTGGTACTGGGGTGGCAAAGGACACATTGGGAACAAGCACAGACGCCATCATGGTGTATATGCCGAACATAACGTAAAGATGAAAGGTGAACAGTACTTTTACATGGGACAGCTGTGGGATGGCCAAGCGCCCAACAGTCATCCAAACTATTACTCCTATGCTCTCACACACAGGAGCGATAGTAGTGAATAGAGTGGAGCGTAACGGCCCGCCACAAGTCACTGTGAAGAGGCAGTCAAAGATGACCATCTGCCAGTTTATACTGAGGCTAACTTTACATTCACATGGACGAGCACATATTGGGCCGTGAACCATGGCCCGGTATTGCGCTCGACAACATGCGATTTCCCAGTGGACGTGGGGCGTTTATCTCTCCAAACCACCTTGCATCACTTCAGGGAAGTAGGACCCCCCACCACAGAGTTTCTCCCATTGTTTTCAATATGAAAACCTTGCATTGCGTGCACCTAGCACACGGTGCGATGCTGTCGCCGCCCCATGGAAAACAATGGGCGATGTGAGGGCGCGCCCAAAGATAGGAGGAAAAAAAAACAAAAAAAAACGCTCGTTCACGGTTGTTTAAGCTTAAAGAAACCTTGTTGGCTCGCTGGCTTGTCGTTCCGTGTAAATGCTCTCCGCTCAGCACTTTCCATAGTAGGTGAAGCGCTGAGCAAGAAGCAGAAGAGAAGCCCGCTGACTTTAGCGGTGACGTCCACGGTCGTGCAATAGTTTGAAATATTGTCGGCTCGTGTAAAAGGGCCATTATTCTCCTTAGAAATCCACATGCATGCTCACTAAGCCTCGCCTCCATATTTAGGGGCTCAGAAGTGGATGCTGCAGTTATTTCATGGCTATGGCCACTTCACATCTCCATTCAGAGATTGTCATAAATTTCAAAAAAAGTAGAAAAAAAAAAAAAAGACAATGCAGCGCGCTACTTTTTTTTGTGCTCACATGGTGGACACGTGATGAAACCCACTATCACCAATACGTCTGTTGGTCATTGGTGTCCATTTTACAACAATTGCGACCTTCCCATTTTTGTTTCTCTGTTCTATGATGGAAATGTGAACAGGCCCAATTTGTAGTCTTCACGTCTTCCATTGGAAAAGTGAAATCTCTACAAAGCCGAATTTAAAAATGCCTGTGCCAAATTCCACAGCAGAAAATCAGCCCCATTTCCGCTACATGTGAACGTACCCCCCAAAAAAGAATCGCATGTGGTTCCTATAGTAAAAATGGAAAATAATGCATTGCACTCATAGGTAAATCACATGGCATGCGAGTGCAATGCCTTTTTTCAGGTTACCATAGGTAATAATGGGCCATTCTTGAACAAGAATAACCCCAAATACGACCTATAAAGCCAATGAAATCAACGGATTCTTTTCCCATGCGAGTTCCATCCATACCACAACCGGACAGAAGCCGCGTGGGAAAACCATTCATAGAAATGCCCGCTTATAAGAAGAGAATTTATGCAAAATCCTTTATGACACATCTAAAAGATCCCCGTAAACGTCCGATCAGCGGGACAAGTAAATGCAGTAACACAAGTCGTTCGCTGCTCAGAATTTCTTGTATTTTCATGGTTAATCCAAAGGTGTCCTAAGAAAACATCACAGCAGCGAAGTCTTTGCAAAGCCTGGACGAAAGAGGCCTTGTGCTTACCTTAAAATGCACTCGCAGGTTCGAACCCCGGGCCTTGCATGCTGCAAGACAAAAAAAAAAAATGAACAATTACAGCTTACTCCGACCGGCTGGGAGTTGTAGTTCCACAACAGTAAGGGACCATTGACAAACAAACACAGCATCACTTACATTTTGTGGGGTTCTCCGGGTCAAGTGAGTAGCGGACCATTTTCAGAGGTTACCTGGGAGAGAAGAAGCAGATATCATTTAGGTCCAAGGAGTAACGCCGCGAGTACGGAGCTCGGCATATAACAGCCGCTCAGATTCAGAGGTATTTTCATCTTTAATTCCAAAGGTGTCCTAAGAAGTCATCACTGCAGCCGTAAACCCTACACTAGAGTGGAGGGAGATATCAAGTATCCCCCCATATTTACCATGGTACAGTCCACATTCTATTGCTAGGCCATAACCATTACACTGCTCACAGGGGTGTCCCGCTGCTATGGGAATACGTGAACACATGCACTAGGCATGATGTGCTAGTTCTATGAGCGCCACAACAGGTACCCAAACAGTGGAGCCCCTTCATCTACAAGGGGCTTAGCCATGATGGCTAAGGTGCCCAGGAAAAAAGGCAGCAGTGGGCACTCCAAGCTATCCATATGCACAATTACAAACCCAATGCAGTAACACATGCCGCTTCTTGATGCAGTAACACGATTTCCTGCGCTGGAATTACACATACGCATTTTTTCCGACTATGTCCTCGGGCGCTCTCACACATGCAGTCGGCAAAGCTTCACGATTCCGGTCACGTTGCTGTGCCGCGATTTAACTTTTTTTTTACCGCAGGTTTCTGCGCTCGTCAGTGGGTTAATCAGCGCATGCGTGAGAGGCCTGCGGCTGGGGTCACACGGGACGGAATAGCCGCAGCCTTTCGGCACGGAAGTTCAGCATACATTCTAAAGCCCGAGACGCAGCAGCAAAGTGGTCGAGATTCGCAAAAACCTCATCCACACGCCGCGTGGAACTGACCTGGAGAGCGGAATTCAAATCCGCGACACGCCAATCGTACCGCCTTTTTTGCTGCCACTCCCACAGTGGAACACAGGCGGACAAGCCACTTCAAATCACGCCACATGGTGCGGGTTTTGAAGCTTCCTCTCCACTGCAGAAATCTCGCAGAATTTCCGTTCGGACATTCTGCGAGATCTCCGTTCCGTGGGACGCGGCCTTACAGAACGTAACACATTGCAGAGATGCACTAAAATTCACAGCGTATTTTGTGCGAATCTGCATTATCCGTGCGGATTCTGATGTGGTTTTCCGTGCACAAATCAACGTGGATTTCCGTGCCGGTTTTCCACTGCAGAAGATTTGCAACAATTGCGCGAGGTGCAAACACATCCTCACTGGCACAGCTACCATTGAATTTAACAGGAGCTGCACTACCAACCCCGGCCACTAGTCAGCACAATCTGCTTCCACCCCTGACCATAGGGACAGCAGACCCCTAGAATCATTTGATGAGCGGTGGTCAGCAATAGGTAGAAGAAATTAAAAAAAATAAAATACCCCTTTAAATCAGTCCTTGTGCCATAGAGCAGTGCCAACACCATCCCTACATAATAAAGCCTGGCAGCATGGAATGCTGGGAGTTGTAGTCCGGACACTACTGAGCTCCACGCGCTCTCAGCTCTCCCACCAAGACACCCGTGAACAGGCCGCATCCCCGTCCTATCCTGCGGCCTCCGCCCGGCGACCCCTCCGCACAGTCGGCGTCGCCTCATACCAGTACAGCCCGCTGCCGGACACGTTCCTCATAAACCCCAGCAGGAGCCCCGAGCCGCCAGCGACAGGATGGCGGAGATAAAGCGCGGATTCCGCCGCCAGTCCCGGAGCCGGTCTCGACAGCCATGTCTCACTCACCTCAGGCCGCGCAGGAAGAGGGCTGGCAAAGCATTCTGGGAGCGGTATCACGGCGCAGAGTCTCGCGAGAGCGGGAGGAGAGACGTTGGACGTAAACCGCGGCGGCCATCTTGCCAACCACTGTGCCAACCAACTACCAGCGGGGATTTCTTGGGAGCCAGAAATAGTGAGACTTTTAACCCGTTAAGCACCAGCAGTTCTTTTCATACAGTCTTTCAAGAGTTCTACTGATTTTCAAAAATAAAATGTTTATCTGAAATTGGTATCTTTAGAATATGTAATTTGTGGTAGACGGCGCGGTGCGAGGGCTCGCTTTTGTTTTGCCTGGTGAAATGTAGATTTTATTGCTACAATTTTGGGATGAAAATGACTTTTTGATCACTTTCCCTTTTTTTTCTTGGATTCGGGGCAACCGCGAAAAACAATTCTGGCAATGTGTATTATTACGGTATTCATCATACAGGATCAATAAGACGGTACGGCTGGATTCACGCAGACTCCTTTGCGCACGCATGTGCGAACAAAACGTTTACGCACGCTATATGCAGAGAATAGAACCCAATGGCTTCAGCGGTTCGTTCACATGAGCGTATTTGGTGTGCACATTACGGTTGTACAAAAAAAAAAAAAATACACAGGCGTTCACACAGCTGCGCTTTTTGTGCTTCAATGCTGCATTTACTGCCAAAAACATCGCTGCCACTTGCGATTTTCTTGCCCGTTTTTATCATTTTGCCGTGATTTTTTAAGTGTGAAAGTCAACAGCACTTTCTAATGTTAAAAACGCAGCGCATCACACAAAAATCCAAGTTTGTGCTTTGCGATGCAATAAAAAGCAGACTCCATAGAGAAATATATCAGGGGACACTACAGAAATCTCTCCCGTCATCTCTTATACCCAGGACTGCCATTAGGGGACGCTCTAATAACTAATATATATATATATATATATCTCAGGAGTCAGTACAGAGATCTCTCCAATCATCTATTATACCCAGAACTGTAATTAGGGGGCGCTCTAATAACTATGTATATAGCTATCAGGAGTCATTACAGAGATCTCCCCCACCATCTTCTATACACAAAACTGTAACAAGGGACGCTCTAAAAACTATGTATAGATATATCGGGACACTACAGAGATCTCTCCCAGGACTATAACAAGGGAGCGCTCTAATAACTATGTATAGATATATCAGGGGACACTGCAAAGATCCCTCCCATCATCTATTTATACCCAGGACTGTAAAGGTACTGTTGTACATTGTCAACACCTGAAGCTAGGGGTGTGACAGCACTTAGCAGGAGGGAACGCTCCTGTCACACCCCTAGCTTCCAATTGGCTGCAGCTTTGTCGGCTGTCCCATCCCCCCAGCTCCAGACTCCATGGATAACGGCTGACAGCGGGCACACCAGCGATGGGGGCAGCAGAAGACAGAGGGAGAGACTTGCCCCCACACCCCGTCGGTCACAAGTGAGGGCAGAGAGCAGTCACACCGGTCGGCCAGGATAGCGCATGACCCATCCATCAGGGGTGAGGGTAGAGAGCAGCAGGAGCGGCCGGGTCCCGTTGTATTACGGTGGAGACAAGATACACCAGTACCGGCAGAGAGCGCCTGGGGCCCGCTGTGTGTCTCCCCTAGCACCGTCGCTGTGAGCCGCAAGCAAGGTATGCAGCCCCGCTGTCTGTCCTATCTTCTGATGGCTGCGGTCGAGGTATCCAGCCAAACTGTCTGTCCTGTCTTCTGCCGGGAGCGGAGACACATGACAGCGCGTCGTTAACTGCCAGAGCGGGGCCGGGGACTGTAAAATCAGGGCCACGTGCTCAGATGGGAGGGGAGAGGAATATACTCATAGGGAAGCAGCGGGGCCGGGAGCACAGCCAACGCTGAGGCCATAGCTAGCAGCAACACACTCAGACTGGGGTCGGCATCACAGCAGCAGCGCAGTCAATCACAACCTGGGGGCATGACCTGGCCCTCCCCTGTATCTGACAGTGACCAACCCATGTCTCCACCCCCTAGTTCCGGTGGAGACAAGATACACCAGTACCGACTGTAACAAGGGGGCGCTCTAATAACTATGTATAGATATATCAGGGGACACTACAGAGATCTCTCCTATCATCTATTTATACCCAGTACTATAACAAGGGGGCGCTCTAATAACTATGTATAGATATATCAGGGGACAATGCAGAGATTTCTTCCATCATCTATTTATACCCAGGACTGTAAAAAGAGGCGCTCTAATAACACTGTATAGATATATCAGGGAACACTAAAGAGATCTCTCCCATCATCTATTTATACCCAGGACTGTAACAAGGGGGTGCTCTAATAACTATGTATAGATATTTCAGGGGACAATGCAGAGATTTCTCCCATCATCTATTTATAGCCAGGACTGTAACAAGGGGGTGCTCTAATAACGACTGTGTTTCCCCAAAAATAAGACACTATATTATATTATTTTTTGCCCTAAAAAAGGCACAGTCTCATATTTTTTTGGGGGGGGGGGGCATATACTCACCTCGTCCGCGGCGTCCTGATGTTCTCAGGCGGTGCTGCGGCAAGTGTCCTCCCCGTCTGCCTGCTCAGCTTCTTTCTGGTGACGGCCCTTCAATACCCCGCCTCCAGCAAAGCGAGCACTGTGATTGGCTGCTGGCGCTGTGATTAGCCAATCACAGACGGTGCTCGATGAGCCATTCACAGCCATTCAGTGATTTCATCCACTGAATGGCTGTGATTGGCTCATCAAGTGTCGGTCGTGATTGGCAGATGGCTCTGAGATTAGCCAAGCACAGGGCGTGCTTTGCTGGAGGCGGGGTATTCAAAGCCCTGTCACCAGCAGAAACTGAGTAGGCAGACGGGGAGGACTCAGCCGTTTGACGCAGCGCCGCCGGAGACAACTGGGATGCCGCAAACCAGGTGAGTATTGATTTTTTAAATTTTTGGAGCACCTGAGCTAGGTCCTATTTTCGGGGGAGGCCTCATATTTCAAGCCTCCCCCGAAAGACCGATAGGTCTTACTATCGGGGTAGGACCTATTTTCGGGGAAGCGTGGTATGTATAAATATATCAGGGGACACTGCAGAGATCTCTCCCATCATCTATTTATACCCAGGACTGTAACAAGGGGGCCCACAAATAACAATGTATAAATATATCATAGGACACTACAGACATCTCTCCCATCATCTATTTATACCCAGGACTGTGACAAGAGGGCGCTCTAATAACTATGTATAGATATATCAGGGGTCAGTGCAGAGATCTCTCCCATCATCCATACCCAGGACTGCAATAAGGGTGAGCTCTAATAACTATGTATAGATATATCAGGGGACACTAAAAAGATTTCTCCCATCATCTATTTATACCCAGGACTGTAACAAGGGGGTGCTCTAATAACTATGTATAGATATATCAGGGGATAATCCAGAGATTTCTCCCATCATCTATTTATACCCAGGACTGTGACTGTAACAAGGGGGCCCACAAATAACAATGTTTAAATATATCAGCGGACACTATAGAGATCTCTTCCATCATCTATTTATACCCAGGACTGTAACAAGGGGGTGCTCTAATAACTATGTATAGATATAACAGGGGACAATGCAGACATCTCTCCCATCATCGATGTATACCCAGGACTGTGACAAGGGGGCGCTGTAATAACAATGTATAGATATATCAGGGGTCAGTACAGAGATCTCTCCCATCATCCATACCCAGGACTGCAATAAGGGTGAGCTCTAATAACTATGTATAGATATATCAGGGGACACTAAAAAGATTTCTCCCATCATCTATTTATACCCAGGACTGTAACAAGGGGGTGCTCTAATAACTACCGTGTTTCCCCGAAAATAAGACACTGTATTATATTATTTTTTGCTCCCAAAAAGGCACAGTGTCTTATTTTTTGGGGTGGAGGTGGGGCATATACTCACCTGGTCCGTGGCGTCCAGATGGTCCGCGGCGTCCTGATGTTCTCAGGCGGTGCTGTGGCAAGTGTCCTTCCCGTCTGCCTGCTCAGCTTCTTTCTGGCAGCGGGGCTTTGAATACCCCGCCTCCAGCAAAGCGAGCACTGTGATTGGCTAATCACAGCGCGAGCAGCCAATCACAAACGGCGCTCGATGAGCCTATTACAGCCATTCAATGATTTCAGCAATATTACTCCCTATTCGGAACAAAAAAGAAAAATCACATTGCTTTCATATGTAAATGTAAAACAACTTATTTAGATGACTTTGCATTTTCTGGATCCATTTCAGTGCTGAACAATTGGACACTTGGCGCCACCATATTTGTAATCTTCCTCCAATTGTTCTTTTGGATGGAGCACAGCAAACACACTCCGAACATGCTCAGTGATGATGAATGGCCCAAGCAAGTACTCCAGAGATGTTTGGGGAAATGAGGAAAAGGCAGAGCAAGTTTTCTCCAGTGCAATGATGGATACATCTTAAAGGGGTGGTCTCGCGAAACCAAGTGGGGTTATACACTTCCGTATGGCCATATTAATGCACTTTGTAATGTACATCGTGCATTAATTATGAGCCATACAGAAGTTATTCCACTTACCTGCTCCGTTGCTAGCGTCCTCGTCTCCATGGTTCCGTCTAAATTCGCTGGCAGCTTGCTTTTTTAGACGCGCTTGCGCAGTCCGGTCTTCTCCTTTCAGCACGAGCCGCTTCAGTGTGCTCCCCGCTACAGCTCTTCTGCGCATGCGCAGATGAGCTGTCACTGCTCGGGAGCGCGCTGGAGCGGCCATTCTGTACCATCCTCTGTTAGAGGAAGGTGCAGAGCCGCCCAGCTGTCCGGAGAAGCCGCCCAGCTGTCCTGCCGCCCAGCTGTCCTGCCGTCCTGGTAAGTGATGGGCCGGGGGGGCTGCCGCTGCGCCGGGGGGGGGCTGTCGTCGCTGTGCCGGGGGGGCTGTCGCTGCGATGGGGGGGCTGTCGCTAGGCCGGGGGGGGGCTGCCGCTGCGCCGGGGGGGCTGCCGCTGCGATGGGGGGGACGTCGCTGGGCCGGGGGGGACTGTCGCTGGGCCGGGGGGGACTGTCGCTGGGCCGGGGGGGACTGTCGCTGGGCCGGGGGGGACTGTCGCTGTGATGGGGGGGGGGGGGCGCTGCGCCGGTTACCTTCTGCCTGGCGGTGGGTGACTGGTCGGCCGTGTTCACTCCAGGGGGTCGGCGGCTGCGGGGCGTCTGGTTGCCATGGAGACACAGCTGGTAGCGTCTCGGGAGCGCGCACGTCGGGCTGCAGCAAGCGAAGGGAAAAGAGCCAGCGGCCATCTTGGGGAAACTTTTATAAGTTGCTGAAACGCTGGAACGGTAAGTACAAACCAGCTAGAAAAGTCATTTACAGGGGTAATTAGTAATGTTTGCTTAATTAGGGGGACTGGGCAAAAAAAAAAATTCACTGCTTCCTCGAGACAACCCGTTTAAGAGAATGCAATTTCAACACAAAACTAGGTCAGGAGTGCCATGGCAGCTTCATTTCCAAGGGATAACCTGATCATGCAAATAAGTCACATTTTGACCAAAGGGAGAGAAAATCAGCAAATTAGATATTATTTAAATCAATAATTGTTGTTTTATTCATATTTTAAAGCTTTTGTTGTATTTCTTTTCTTACTATCCACTTTAAAAAATCTTGAAATAATGCTGTTTTCACAGTGGCCACTGGAGAAGAATCAATAAGCTCACATTTCCTGTAGCTCACTTGTAAGCTTTGCTGTATAGACTCAGACATGTTGAGCAGAGTCATCTCAGTATCTCTAGCATATGGGTGAAGTAATGACAGCTCTGTTGTACTGCTGGACAGGATAGTAACATCTAAGGACAATGGAGCCCACAAACACATGAAATGCTGGATGTTACAGTCCTGCATGCAGAATTTTCTAGCCAGTAAAATGCCAGACGGCTGAATGGAAACTGAACGGCCCCCATTATATTCGATGGAGTCTGTTCGGCACCTTCGGTCATAATACGGATTAGTTCGGCCAGGAGATTCTCCTTTCCTGCTCTCATAACAGAGCAAGGAAATGAAATCCCTTGACACAGGTGTAAATATAGCTTTAGAACGATTCCATCAACAATTAACCCCTTCCTGCCTTGCACCATAAAGTTATGACCACACATTACAAAATAAATCCGCACCAAAATCTGCATGCAAATTTTGATGCCGATTTTAGTGAAGATTTTCACACCAGAAATCACCTTTGTACCCTATGGACACATTTATTGGCCAAAAACCGCAAATAAGTTTGTGTGGCGTTGTTTTTTTTTTATCCTCGGTACTGGGTCCTGATGGTTTCATTTGACTAATAATATCATAAGTCTGTCAGATTTCCCATTAGGTCCTCAAACAGACTAGAAAAGAAACAATACAAGAGTGAGCAGAGCCCATATTCTTACGGTAGATATTGTAGTAATATTAAAGGTGCAGTATTGTATGTGAACACTAGATGTCACTACAAAGGTTTTATTTAAAATCATATCCTTGTGTCTGCTGTTGCTATATCATATCATTGCTATTGTTAACCCTTTAAAGAGATTTTCCAGAAAGATACTATTGATGACGTTTTCCTTAGGATAGGTCATCAGTAGAAGCTTAACTATAGGGGATGCGGTTGCAGCCGGGGGCCCTTTTGCAGGTTTTGCATGGGGGGCCCAATAGCTTCATTCTGGACTCATCAGTAATTGATCACCTGGGGTCTGCCCCTCAGGACTTCGGCTGATCAGCTGATTGATCGCCTACTGTTAGGGTGCGGTCACACGACCGTATATCGGCTGGGTTTTCACGCCCAGCCGATATTCGGCGTCCCTCTCTGCAGGGGGAGGTGGCTGGAGGAGCCAGGAACAGTGCTCTGAGCTCCTCTGCATTATTTTCAATGAGGAGAGGCGGGATGGGGGCGGAGCTAATTAACGGTAGTTAGCCCCGCCCCATCTCCTCTCATTGCAAATAGTGCAGAGGGGGGGAGGGGGGTGGAGAGGAGGCGAGAGCTCAGAGCACTGCTGCCGGCTCTTCCAGCCTCCTCCAGCCTCCTCCCCCTGCAGAGAGAGACGCCGTATATCGGCTGGGCGTGAAAACCCGGCCGATATACAGTCGTCTGAATGCGCCCTTAGTGCGGTAATACAAAGAGGTCAAGCCCAGCTCCCATTGATTTCAATGAGACCCAAGGTCTGCATTTACAAGAGCCGGCTACTACACAGGGGTCAGAATGGCAGCTTCTGCTCCAATCCCCTGCGGATACTCAATCAGCTGATTGGCCAGTGTCCAAAATGGTGGACCCCGGCTGATCAACTATTGATCAATTACGTAATATGTAATAAATAGTATTTTCCTAGAAAACCCCTGTAAGGCTGCATTCCCACGAACGTATATCGGCTCGGTTTTCACGCCGAGCCGATATACGTTGTCCTAGTGTGCAGGGGGGGGTGGGAGGAAAGAAGAGCCAGGAGCAGGAACTGAGCTCCCGCCCCCTCTCTGCCTCCTCTCCACCCCTCTGCACTATTTGCAATGAAAGGAGTCAGGAAGGGGCGGGGCTAAGGTCGCGAATTAGCCCCGCCCCGTCCCACCTCTCCCCATTGCAAATAGTGCAGAGGAGCGGAGAGGAGGCAGAGAGGGGGCAGGAGCTCAGTGCCTGCTCCTGGCTCTTCCATCCTCCCCCCCCCCCCTGCACATGAGGATGACGTATATCGGCTCGGTGTGAAAACCGAGCCAATATACATTCGTGGAAATGCACCCTAAGGACCAGGCATCCAAGACTACTATATATATATATATATATATATATATATATATACACACACACACATACATACATATATATGCAAATGATGAAAGTTGTGGTGATTAGATGAACGTCCTTGCCACCTGCGGCCATAAAAGTACTTTCCCCTTGGCCTATAAGAGGCTCTCAGAGGCTCCTTCTGTGTAGTGACCTCTTCTTCCGCTTGTGTAGAGCTTGTTGACCACTAGACGCCTCTACGACCCAGAGAAGAGATTTCACCCCGTTACCAGAGTCTGAGAGGGGCGCATTATTGGGATGGGAGAAACTGGATGATCGTATCGATGAATTGCCCCCCACCAGGTCATTCTGACCAGACTGTTAGGAAATATTGGGACCATTGGATGTGTGAGGGCACAAAGGGTGACCGGGCTCAGGACGCCCCCTACAGACCACCAGTAGAGAGGATCGTCGGATCGTCCAACAAGCACAAGCAGCTCCAACTGTTTTGTTGTCCGGAGACAGAGGACGCTATTTTTACAGGCTCCTGTGTCTGTCGGAACCATTTCCAGGCGAGGGCTGAATAACATTTGGTCTCACGGCGCTCATTACATGTACTGCCTTTGACACTCACCGTCACCCCCGTTTGCAGGGGTGTCATGAACGACTGAACTGGACAACTCTTTCTTCAGTGATAAACCAGGTGTAGTTTGGACACTGAAGACGGCCGTGTTCATGTCTGGAGACCTCGGGGTGAGCGCCTAAATCCTTCATTTGCTGAAGAGTGGCATACAGCAACCACTAGAGCCCCCATGCCCGCCTGTATCACATCTTGCATCCATGCTATAGGAGGTACAACAGGGTGCTAGAGCCTCCATGCCAGCCCGTATCACATCTTGTATCCAAGCTAGAGGCAGTACAACAGGATACTAGACCCTCCATGCCTGCCCGTATCATATCTTGTATCCAAGCTAGAAGTGGTACAAGAGGGTGCTAGCGCCTCCATGCCCACCCATATCCCATCCTGCATCTAAGCTAGAGGCAGTACAATGGTATTAGAGCCTCCATGCCTGCCCGTATCACATCTTGTATCCAAGCTATAGGCGGTACAACAGGGTACTAGAGCCTCCATGCCAGCCTGTATCCCATCTTGCATCCAAGCTAGAGGCAGTAAAACCGGATACTAGACCCTACATGCCCGCCTGTATCACATCATGCATCCAAGCTAGAGGTGGTACAACAGGGTGCTAGAGCCTCCATGCCCACACATATCCCATCCTGCATCTAAGCTAGAGGTGGTACAACAGGGTACTAGAGCCTCCATGCCCACCCATATCATATCTTGTATCCAAGCTATAGGCGGTACAACAGGGTGCTAGAGCCTCTGTGCATCCCCCGTGTCAGATCTTGTATCCAAGCTACAGGTGGTACAACAGGGTACTAGAGCCTCCATGCCAGCCCATATCACATCTTGTATCCCAGCTAGAGGCAGTACAACAGGGTACTAGAGCCCCCATGCATCCCCCGTGTCACATCTTGCATCCAAGCTGGAGGTGGTACAACAGGGTACTAGAGCCTCCATGCCAGTCCATATCACATCTTGCATCCAAGCTAGAGGCAGTACAGCAGGGTACTAGAGCCCCCATGCCCGCCTGTATCACATCTTGTATCCAAGCTGGAGGTGGTACAACAGGGTACTAGAGCCTCAATGCCCCCCCGTATCACATCTTGTATCCAAGCTATAGGCAGTACAACAGGGTACTAGAGCCCCCATGCCCGCCTGTATCACATCTTGTATCCAAGCTAGAGGCGGTATAACAGGGTACTAGAGCCTCCATGCCCGCCCGTATCACATCTTGTATCCAAGCACGAGGCGATACAACAGGGTACTAGAGCCTCCATGCCAGTCCATATCACATCTTGCATCCAAGCTAGAGGCAGTACAGCAGGGTACTAGAGCCCCCCATGCCCGCCTGTATCACATCTTGTATCCAAGCTAGAGGCGGTATAACAGGGTACTAGAGCCTCCATACCCACCTGTATCAAATCTTGTATACAAGTTAGAGGCGGTACAACAGGGTACTAGAGCCTCCATGCCCACCTGTATCACATCTTATATCCAAGCTAGAGTCGATACAACAGGGTATTAGAGCCTCCCTTCATGGGGTCAGTTTTCACAATAAATGATCCTTTTGCTCTGATATGTAATCACTTATAACAACGTTACAATCACACAGAGAAAGTGTCATTGAATTCCGATAACTTTTAGGGGCGGGATTGTTGTTTTTTTGTTCTTTTTCAATGTTTGCACTAAAGCGGCACTGTTAAGTACATCACATCACCCCATGACGTGCATGATGCAGCCCCAATTGTTGCATCTGATCCCAACCTCAATGGAGCCCATGCGGCGCCAAGCTCCAGCATCCACACTGGTGACTGGATGATACTTTGGGACTGATTATACAAAGTTGTTTTACTGTACGTTATGATTTGTATTGTGTATATTATTTTTAAGGTGTGAGCATATGCCTGATCTGTGATTGTAATAATGAAGGTTGGGGGAGTGTCTCATAAATGGGTGTGGCATAAGGTGAAAATTTGCATACATCACTTCACTTTTTGACGCCCCTTCTTCAACGTTGGTAAGTATGGTAAAAGGGTTTACTCCAATTGCGTCTCATTATGTATGACAAACAGCTATAACAAAACATGAGGTTCAGCAACTTAATAGTTGTGGTGTACACACAGGCCGTTAAGGTTATTAGATGAGTAGAATACATTCTAACCCTTCCTTTCTTCATTCGTCAATATCACCTGCTCATATATGTATCCTCCTGTATTTTTGGAGGGAGTGGGGGGTCTTTTAACAAAAATGGGATAATTCAAACCAAGCAGAGACATTTTTTACAGTTATCATTGGATGAGTGGATTGTAATACTGACATTTTACCACTAGATGGTACTAGTGCCATTGTGGAAAATGTTACAATATTATGGCACGATGTGATAGAAACTGTATAGTGTAATCATTTTATATACTGCTGATAGTCCTCGAGACCCTTCCATAATTATATTAGGAAGTTGCTTCTTATGCAGGTCTCTTACATGATAAAGTAACCTATATACAGCTGAGGGATATGGAGAAGGTTGCAAGATGCGCACAAGTTCTCGAACAGGGGTGTAGTTATGGGGGGGGGGGGGGGGGGGGAGAGTAATCACCCAAAGGGGCCAAAGTCCCCTCTGCCTCATAAGAAGACCCCAGTATTATATATGGCAGGTGGGGACTCCTGTTACAGATTTTGCATGAGGGCTCAATTCCAAACAGCAGCGCGTTTTTTCTGCAACGCGCAGCTTCAGATAATGTGACTGGGCGATTTTTATGATAATGAGGCTCGGGACTTGACCGAGAAAAATGGTCCATTCACGCGATTTTTAGCACAGCTAGCCACAATTTTTTTGCGTGGCTATCTGTTGCGCGATTTTCATGCCCCTGTGAATGAGCTTTTAAGGCGACTTTTGCCATTTTCTGAGTTTCACCCTCCTTGCTTGTAGTTTTCGCAGTAGACGACTTCCTGGGACAGAGCAGGTTTAATGCGCTATTCATTTGACCCCAACAATTTCCTCCTCTGAAGACCAAAACGTGCCGAATTCAAATTTCCATGAATTACAAAACCCACAATTGGCGAGTGGACAGATGAGAAGACAAGGTATCAGTGTAGTGCGTAACGCCGGTCTGTCCGCCTCTGCTAGAAGCTCTAGGATATACTGGAAAAGAAAACAGAAGTGATTGCAGACGCCTTCCGGATTAAAGACTCTGGAGAAACGGGATTAAGGAGAAGAGAGGGCGCCTCTGTATGCCCTCCGCCAGGAAGATGGTCACACGCAGTCTATTACAGCAGGTCAAGTGACAACCAGTAAGTACCATACAGCCACTATGGGAGGACGCCCAAACTATTTGGCCGTGTCACATGAATTTGCCACGGATTTGGCGTGTAACGTTTGCCGATTCTGTGCAGATTCCACCTCAGAAGGTGGCAAATCCAGCGCATTTCTCTCAAAGGTAATCCACACAGTAGTTCATGCGGCATGGAATTTTATAGACCTGATATGTAACACGAGAAAGTTTTGTCCCAAAACTCAAGGATCGCTTTAAAGGTGTTTTCCAGGACTTCACTGTTGATGACCTATCCTCAGTTGATCAGCGGGGGTCTGCCACTTGGGACCACGCCGATCAGCTACCAGCAGGCTGGTTATCATTACGGACTGGTGAGCTGAGTCAACAGTGAAACGGCCTTGGATGCTAATTGTAGGCAAAGATCCCATTGAATTCAATGCAATACCAACCAGGGCCGTGGACAGAGTTCTCTGCTTCCAACTCTGTCCACAATGATAGCGGGTCCAGTGACCGGGATCCCAAGCAGCGATAGATCATCAGTAGTAAAGTCCTGGACAACTCCTTTAACTCCTTAACACTCCATGGCATGCAGCTACATCATGATGGGGAATCAGGAGCCAATCCTACTCCATACAATGCGGGTGCCGGCTGTTTCTTACAGCTGACACCCGCTCGCAACAGCTACAATCAGCACTTCTTTAAATGTAGCTGTCAATTCTGACAGCAACATTTTAATGCTCCGATTGGGTTGTGGGGGTCTCGAACAGCCCCCGCAATTAGATCTCGGAGTGCTATTCGGTTGCCATGATAGCTGGAGGCCTTCTGGAAGCCCCAGGGAAGCCATGTCAGATTGCCTATCAAGCTATGCCTGTGGCATGGCTTGGTAGATTGCCTACTACAGCGCAGTATAATGTAATACTATGGTATTACAGTACATTATACTGTAGGAGCGATCAAACCATCACAAGTTCTTGTCCCTTATGGGGACTAAAAAAATGGAAAAAACAGTTTTAAAAAGTCTTATTAATTATTACAAAAAGTAGAAGCTAATAAAAGTTTAAAAAAAGCATTTCCCCATACTTATAATAAAAAAATCTAAATTAAAAAAAACAAAAAACACAAATATATTCAATATCAGAATTGCGCTTTTTTTGCTCACCCTATCTCCAAGAAAAAAAAAGAATAAAAAATGATCAAAAAGCCATATGTACCATAAAATGGTACCAACAGAAGCAACAGGATGTCCTACAAAAAATGAGCCCTTGCACAACTATGTCGATAGAAAAAAAAAATCTATGCCTGTCGGTGGCAGAAAGTAATAACATTTTTTTCTAAAATATTTTATTTTTTTGAAAGCAATACAGAAAAAAAATATAATAAATTTGGTATGGTAGTAATTGTACTGACCCACAGAATAACGTTATGTCATTTTTGCTGCCGTCTGTACGCCATATAAACAAATCCCCCACAAAAACGGCAGAATTGTGGTTTTTTTCCCCATAAAATGAATCAGTGCAGAAATGACTCAATGAAACTTTATAAGTGAATGATCAGGATTCCAGATCAGGTGAAAGGCTTTATATGGATTGTAGAAACGCTGTCACTGTATCACCGTGCTGCTATCTCACTGCGACCTTATGGCAAATACATTCACTTCTCCTGACCCAAGATGAACCCTCTCCCTTGGCAGCTCTGATCATTGGCAAGAAGACCTTGATATGGCAGGTTGACTCCCTGCACCGTCCTCAGACAGCGAGAGAATCACATCCAGCCATACAACCTGATCAATTTAACTCTTTAAATACAGGCTCATTGCTCTACAAACTTCTCCCGGGCCATGAAGCGGACGGCTGATGATGAGCCCAGCGGTGCGAGGCTTGAGGGGCTGCAATAGGCTCTGCATTGGTTTCCATCTAGTTATTTCAATCTGTCACCCAAACATAGGAGGGAGTCGATGAAGACTGATGCACTTGGGATCCCATAGAAATAATGTTCATGTATGATCGGAACGAGCATTAAATGTCAGCTCTCCATAGAAGTCTATGGGAGGTGCGCAAATGCACAATTCCATTAAAAAAAAACACATCTGGAACTTATTAGTCTAAATAGCCATTTAAATCAGGGTGCATGCCTGCGTTTGCAAGAAAAGACAGTAAAATGAGCGGATACGCACACAAATCGACCGCGTTCATAGTGCAAGTGCATTGCGCTGAGGCGTTTGCAAAAATGCACATGCCTGTGTGAAATAAGAGCAGGAGCGGCCATCCTTGAATGTACGGGACTGGAGGGTCACTTTAATAAGACAAGGAGGGCCTGAGATAGTTATTATACCAAGGTGATTGTGAGGGCACTGCCACGGCACCCAGGTGGTCACCGGCAGGAGCACAGCTGTAACACAAAGGTGCATTCCTGCCACAACCCGGATTCGGAGGAAACGCTGATCCTGCCAGTTCCCCCCTAAAATATCACCTGCGGCACCAAAATCCTAGTAAGCTGGGTCAGACATCACTATGGACACCTGACAAATATTCTCAGTACCGCCGCTTGTACATATATATTAGGGCATAAATTGGGATTTGCGTAATTTAAAGCTGGGCTACACAGCGACGTGTCGCGCCACAGCAAAAGGTATCATATCTACAAGATGGCTTTGTTTGTCTTACTAAGAAAATGAAACAAAATGAACAATTTGTGTGCACATTGGCGTATTTTACTGTACGTTTTGTCAGCAAGACATGTTCATTAGTGCGCGGCAAACAAAGACGCACCGATTGAAATTGCTAATTAGTCTGACTTCCAGAGGTGTTCTTTTTCCTGCGTTTCATGCGCCTCCTCGCATATTGTGCACGCATTTGCGCATCCTCATTGACTCCTATGGGGACCTTTGGTGCAGAAATATGCAGAAAACTAAAGCATGTTCTATATTTTTTTTTTTGTGCAACCAAACTACACGTGCAAAATATAAGAGTGTGAACGAACCCAATAAAGTCCATGGGTTCTATTCTCTGCGTATTGCACGCGCAGATACACCCGTTCATGTGTATGACATGATTCAAAAGCATGGGGTTTATATTCGTGCGAGATTCGTGCGTCTCCCAAAGCACAAATATCGTACAAGATTCTCGGACATGTGAAACCAGCCTCAATGACTGCCGCACTGACACACTGTAACGCAGTTTTGTGAGTGGCCCTTCATCAAGTTCATTATTACTTTTCCTTCCTGTCTGTTAGCGTTCCGGAAGCCCCGGGGGCGGTTATTTAATTATTTACCACTTTCACGGATGCAACAAAAAGTAATAAAAAAGAAATGAAATTGCTAAAATGTTCCCAGCCCCGGACTGAAGCGGGGGAGGTTGAGTCACGATTCGTGCACTACTGGGGTTTGCGGTCGCTCTCCAGACACAATGCAGCGTATTCGAGGAGTTTTGCATATTCTCTGCCATAGGGAGTAATAAGGAAATATTTTGGCAAGTGCCTGCGAGGATTGCCCTCCTCTCAATATGGCCTGATGATGATGGGAGGGCACAGTAGGGTGTAAGCCCAACCTCCAGGTTACTCCCGGTCATGTAAAGCCTGTGTATCCAGCAGAGCCCAGTAATGCACACACGGGGCAGAGATCTCGTATTGCGCCCACTCAACATCATCCCATTAATTAGACTGATTTAATTACATGTACTCGTGTTGAGATTTTCTGCTCACATGAATTCTGTTGGGAGTTGTAGTTCCACCACAGCAACTGGAGAGCCACATATGAGCTGCCAGGGTGTGATGGGACTTGTAGTCCTTCCATGAATGATGTGTACGAGACAATGCAAAGCTGGACGTAGACAGGAGATTCCTGCTTGTGGGTCTCGATGATGTGAATCCAGGATCTGCTGGCGGTCTTAGGGCTTAAACGTACGACCGTGTTTATTGAGCTTTTTGTGGCCGTGAAAATCACGTCCGCAAAAAATTGGCGAAACAGAATAATTGATTTCAATGGCTTCACTCTCTCGCACGAAAAAAATATACGACTTGCCCTATCCTCCGGCATTTTTATCTTTCTCGCTTGGAGTTTAAACAGTTAAAAAAAAACAAAAAAAAAAACTTTTCGCTGATTCATATGCAAATATGCTCCGTTGCGGTGTGTATATTTGCGCACATGCCCGTGTGTTTAAGCCTTTAGGGCTCATTCATACAGGCAGATGCAATTTTGGACTGCGTGTGTTGCATACATGTTTAGGGCTCATTCACACGGGGAGCTAGGCGTGCAAAAAAAAAAAAATCACACGCTTAAAAAACACGCGACTATTAAAACCAATGGCTTCCTATAGGATTCCTTCATCTGAACGTTCCCATAGGAAACCATTGGTTCTAATGACTGCATGTTTTTTAAGCACGTGATTTTTGAGTGCCAAGCTCCCCGTACGAATGAGCCCTCATAGTGTATGTGCCATCGGTGTGTCATCCGTTTTTCATGCGTGGAAAGAAAAATGCAAGAAGGCCCAATTCTGTCACTTTTTTTCTTGCTGTCCTCTGACAACATACGCAAAAAAACCGCAGTGCGCACACGTGTAACATTTACATATAGGCTGCATTCACACGGGTGCTTGCCAATGTGCGGGATTCAGGGCGATGCAAAGCGGGTTTGATGAAGGCTCCTGCCCACGAGCCTATGCGTATATATACGCTCGTGAGAGGATGACGTGATTGCGAAGAACTGCGCTTCAACACAGCATCTCTAACGCCGCAATTTTTGAGCGCTTTCTGTTTTATTTTCGCACGTTTTAGCATTTTAAACGCACCTCATCACCCACCACAAAGATGGCGCTGCCAATGGTGTGACATGCAATTAAAAATGCTGCTCATTTTGAGCGCCATTTCCTGAACGCACGTGTGAAAGTGGCCTTATGGCGAGGCCTTCTACATTCAGCGCATATGGCAAATAGTTATAGAGCTGCCTACATCTGGTGCATTCAATGGACATAGTCGCCAAACAGGGCGTGAACATGAGACATTGTGTTGTGCCCACGAGAGAATCGCCCCGGCAGACCCTGAACTAGGCAGAATAGTTTGAATTGCTCCTTTAGGGAAGGCGGTAGGGACTTGTTATTTGTATAGTACCAACTAATTCCACAGCGCATTCAGGTAATTTGTTTATTACCCCCCAACAAGCTGAGTACTCATTTTACTGAGCCATGAACCATGTGCAGCACCCCAGTGGGATTACCCCTGACACATGACTACTGTGCAGAGCATACCTCTGTGCAGTGATCATGACTTTGTACGGCCACACAAGAAAAGCCTGTAGTGTGAACTGATACCAATGTGATACTATAAGGTGCTCTCTCTCTGATGGTAGGACTCACTCCATTCACATCCAGACTTAACTTGCTACAGGATATCGCTCCTCTTCCTCCATCTTCACCTACATGGAAGCTGAAGGTGCTTCCATGTGGCTCTGGTAGACAAGATGGAACTCCTTTCCCACTCTCACTCCTCTTATACCTTCACTCACACCACATGACATGACAAACTGATACATTTACATGCAGGCAATGAGTTTATTAGAGTTAAGTTAACCTCTCAAGCGCCGCAGCTGTGCAACACACACACTGGACATGACAGGACAAGCTTTGCACAGTGCATCTACATAGGACAAAACATGTATGGCATTTGTGGAGGGGCAGGATGGTGCTCTGGGCCACTACACATGTGGGGATTGAACTCATAACCTTCAGCCAGGGATTGAACTCACAACCAGGTAGCTGGTTGTGACTGAGAGCTTAAGACTGCATTCTGCTGCCTTAATACTCTGCGCACACGAGGCCCCTTTAAGATAAATGGCGCAGAGTGTTAAGGCAGGACCTGGAATTGGATTTCCCATAATTTCCCAACAATTATGAAGATCTAGCACTCTGTGAGAGATGGAACCCTTCAGGTGGAGCCGATGAGAGTCAAAACCTTTAAGTGCACTTCATGGAATGCTATTGCTATATATAATGTTTTTTTGCATTTAATTTTCAGCAGAAATTTGAGCAGTAAGCAGAATTTTCCCCCCCGCCACCCCCTCTACCAAAGTTACCAGGAAATATATGAGATTAATAGAACAAAGCTTTCAGTGAGTGCTTGTCACTATGGGAAAGTAACGATGGCTTTGAACTTGCACAACAAGAACAATAAACCACGGAAAGCAGATTATGAATTGACAGGTTCCATTTATGGTTTATTTCACTGCCGGTTTATAAAATGCTGATGTTGAGAAAACCATGACTACTGTATTTCATAGTGGAATTTTCCATATTTTGTGGAGTTTACAGGGCAGGTATCATGGCCTATTGCTTTACCGTCCCATGGTGATCTGGTAAATAGGTCCTATGTTTGTGAATCTTTGGGTGGGGTAATAGATGGCCCACCGTCTTCAAGCTCCTGGGCCCTAATGCAAAATGTGTAAGAGGCCCTGCCTACCCTCATATGCCATTATTGGACCTCTTGGCTACCGTATACACTAAATGGCCCCTTTATGAGAGCTGCTAGACCTTTCACGATTGGCGCTTCCCTGTATGGAAATTAGATCTGTGACCCCGAAGTGCAGCATAAAATCACGTGACAAGTTTTCCGTGGATTAGTTATAGTGTGAATCCACATCAGATGGGAAAATCCAGCGATCTGGGTGACTTCCAACGAGGCCGGGTCATCGGTGCTAGACTAGCCGGGCTGGGATGTCACTGCCAACCGTGTGGGGTTTTCTCCTGCAGCAGTGGGAGAGATATACAGAGACTGGTGTGATCAAGGAAAAGCATCTAGCAAAAGGGGATTCGTTGGATGGAAACAACTCGGCATTGAAAGGGGTCAGAGGAGGATGTCAAGAATCGTTCTGATGAAGAGGCACTGCATAACAAAGCATGTCCAAATACAGAACTCGTATGTTCCTTAGCACGGATGGACTATAACAGCAGACGACCAGTTCCAACACCATATCTAAGAAAAACACAACGGCGAGACTCCAGTTGGCAAAAGAGCGCAAAAATTGTACTACTGAGCAGTGGAAAAGCATATTCTGGTCAGATGAATCCAGATTTCTGTTGCCCAGTGCTGATGGGAGGTCAGAATTTAGCGCAAGCAGCATGAATCGATGACCCCTTCCTGTCAGCCGGTCAGAACATGTCAGCACCTCCATCTAATTTGTGGCAACTACAACAAGCTTCCTGTCCGCAGGGGCCGATATTCCTGCAGAATGTTTCAACACCTAATGGAATTTACGCCAAGACAGACTGCTGCAACTCCAAAGCCCAAAGGAGGTCCAACACGCTACTAGATGAGGGTCACTAATAAAGTGGCCATTCATTGTATATACTTGCGTATCATTTAGCTAAGGGTGCGGGCAGACGAGCGTAGGTGTATTTACGTTCGCACGAGTGCAACGTATAATCGCCCGAGCGATCGTTTTTCACCGATCACGACCAGAGCTAGAAAGCGTATTTTCGTTTGTTCCTACTTTGCAAATGGTCTTTTCGGCCATCGAATATGCATTGGTGCGTATTTCGGTCGCATATGTTCCATTTTTTTTTCGAATTGCCGTTTTTACGCGCCGTAAAATCGCCCATGTGAACGAATACATTCAAAATTATTGCCTCAGATGGTCACGTATATACGTTTGGTCGCAAAAACGCGCCGTTTATGCGCTCGTCTGCCCGCACCCTAAAAGATTGCACCAAATGAATGCAGTTTTTTTTCGGACTCATTACTACATGAACACATGCCAACGTCCAACACATCGGACACGCAGGGCATGCGGGTATTGCAGGTAGGGACTTGGGAGGTCAGGAGTGAGTAGTACTGGCCCTCCTACAGGCTGTACGTCTGGAAAAGGCGTCATATTGAATATTGGGGTTAACATAACTGCGCTGTATGAATAACGGAGACTGCTTAGTTTTGGAAGGACAGACCAGGACTGAGTGACGTACAGCGGCAGGAGGAGGACTGCTGAGGTCAGGGATACGGGGTTGTCAGCTGTGGGGCTTACACACAACCACGTAATGTTCGTCTCAGCTCTCACTAGTCATCCCATTTGCATGTTGCAGCTGTAATGGCAACAATAACCAGAAGAGAAAAAGTTCTCGGCTGATCCGATAATTTTATGACTCATGGAACAGATTTATTTCCAACCATCAGTAACATTAATAATGAATAAAATAAGAACTTTGCGTCCATTATGACGGTGCAGCCTCGCAGGGGGAGCCTCTTTCAGTACATATAGCGTCTGATGGAAAATGCCTCTATATAGACTGGGAGGTATATGGCGGTATAGTAGAGCATTCATGCACCACTATGACAGTTCTGTTGTGGCTCTATGCAGGTGTTAGTATAACGATGCAGGATTCAGTATACGATGCAACTATTGAACCCCCACGATATGATCGCAGGGTCCCGATGGATTGCTACGGCACCCGGAGGCTTGAATATTGCCTACAGATCTGCCGACTACTGTGCCTATGAGGCTCAGCATCTGACTGAGCTTCATAGGCAATATAATACACTGCTATAGTGAAGTATAGCAGTGTATTATAAGAATGATCAAGTGTGGTGAAATTCAAGCCCCCTAGTGGGACAAAAAAAAGTTTTAAAAGTATTTAAAAAAGCTAAAAAAATATTTAAAATAAATAAAACCCCTTGTTTTCCCCTTAACTATTTCACGGCCGTCTGATATACGTTACCATCTGAGCTGTCTTCCCCCTTCCTTCCCCCTCACCGGCTCTCTGCCTCTCTCCTCTCCTCTGGCTGCTTGCAATGGGAGGGGGTGGGACTGGGCTCTCTGCCTCTCTCCTCCCCACCAGCTGTTTGCAATGGGAGGGGGTGGGATGAGGGTGGAGCTAAGCTCCGTCCCACCCCCTCCCATTGCAAACAGCCGGAGGAAAGGGGAGAGGCAGAGAGACGGTGAGGGGAAGGGAAGGGGGAAGACCGCTCAGATGGTAGTGTATATCGCCTGGCCGTGAAAACTGCGACCGTTATTCGCTCCTGTGAATAAGCCCTCAGGGCTTAAACAGACGACCAAGATTTTGTCCCCTTTGGCGGGCGTAAAACTCACGGCCACAAAATGGGAACAAATTATTGATTTCAGTGGTTTTATTTTCACTGGCAGGATTCTCGCACATTAATACTACGCGAGAGAAAAGATACGACTTGCCCCATATTTCCCATACACATTAAGGGCAAAAACGCAACGGCGGATGCGCTAATACGCTCGCCGCTACAGAGCGCACTAAAGCAGGAAACTTTTTTTTTACTATTCAAACTCCGCGCTAGTGTTTGTGAGTTGGGAAAAAAAAAGTTTTAACGCACGAAAATCTCGATAGTGAAAACGAAACCATTGAAATCAGTGGTTTTGTTTCATCCCGTTATGCAGTCGAGATCTTCAAGCCCGCATAATGGGACAAAAACACACTCATTTGTTTAAGCCCCAAAATCCACGGCTTTTTGCCTCTGTTTTTGGCGTGGATCCGCACACGGAATTTGCCCTGTCAGAGCTCTTTCAGAGGAGCAGAAGATTTCTACCAGGACGCAGCAGAATTCGCCATGATGGAATTCCATATCAAAATCAGTATGGCTAACTGCGGATTTTAATGTGGAATCGCAGGCTGATTTAAGCCATTTTCATTCTGCTGCAAAATTCACACGGAGTTATACGGATTTTGGTGCGAAATCTACCGTGACTTGTGGTGTGTAATATGGAAAATTCCACCTGTGTGAAAGACCCCTATATGGGCAAAATCCACATGCAGAATTCCAATGCAGAAAGGACGTGGAAACTAAAAAAAAGTGTCGTTCAGATTTTCCCTGTATCACATAATGGGTGAGTTTTCTGCATTCTCCCATTTTTCTGTCTTGCGACACCACTGCCAGAGGTAAATCACACATGTAAATAGACCGATTGAAAACAATAGGTTCTTTTTTCCATGTGAGTTCTGCTAGAGAGAATCAGGCACAACTCCCAGCACTCTAGTGGACTGAAACTGGATGCAGAGAGAGTTCAGCTCTGAAGGCTGCAGAATTGCAGTGGCTCAATGGGTTCTACATGTAAACTGTATACGATCCCCGACATAATGTATCCCTCCCTGGACATCTGATGTGTAATGTCACACTGGAAAGAAAGTCAGCAGACAGACCGCGTTGCGTGGCCGCTGCTGGAGGTGTAGTTCCCATTCATTCTCTCCTACACCCTTTCTGATGGGCGTGTGAGAGGTGTGACCAATCAGCGCGCAGCATCGGCATACTATATAACCAGCCGCGATCTGCCGATGGATCATGTGACCGGCGCCAGAGTATTAACGGCCGGCAGCTGGATACATTGTATCAGTGTGTTCTATCCATCAGCCCACCCTGCTGGCAGCGGCTATGCAACGCTTCTATGGTTTGGTATGGATGTGCCTGCTGCTGGCAGTGCCAACTGGAGAAGCCTCAGTGCTGTCTGAGGAAGGGCTACTGAAAGGTGAGCAGCTTCTTGGATTTACTAATTGGGCTGTTCTAATGACCCCCTATAGAGAACATGAATGGGGAGCAAGCAGTACACGTGGCTGTATAGTCTTCCCTCTGTGCTGGGGTTGTACATGTGTCTTAAAGTGTGAGCCACTAGTGTTTTATGTTATCAGCCACTTACATTTGGTTAATGGGAGGGATTAATTGCTACTAGTATTGAGGTGTGGTGTTCATTACCTGAGAGATATGCTTTGTAGTAACGATTAAAACTTGCTGTACCATGGTGTATATGCATTATATTAGTGTATACCATGGCAAGGTTAGTTACAACTTGTATTGTGAGTAGGGTTTATTTCTGTAGCTTATTATTGGACTTCTGTTTGCATTGTCCTATAATGGATGGGACACTTAGTGATAGATCTCTATTACACTTACCCTGTATGTCTGTTAGTGGGGGGTGGAGGGGAATGAGAAAGCCATATCCAATGCTACATTTCAATACTGGTGTCCTATATTGAAACAATAGTGTGGTGCACCTGGAACATTGATTTCAATTGTGTTGTGGCTCCTGAGGAAGAGTAAAATCCAACTGCAAAGTTGAAGCATAGCTTTGTGTCTCTGACTTGTGAGGCCACTGCTAAGACTGAAGTACTTAAGTGGCCTCCTTCTGCTACAATAGGGGCTGATCCTCTAGGAAGTCATCCACCATGGTCTGCAGGAGACTCAGGTACGGTTCTGAAATGAACAATGGTGTAACAAGGTGATCGTGCCGAACTCCAACCTGCATTGTCTTCTGACTGGGTTGTACACTTAGTAGTAATTTGCACTGTATCTCCACTAAAGTGGTGCTCTGCCGTTCATTAATGTAGTCCCAAAATGATGTCGTCAGCCATGCACTGTTGAATGATTCTATACATGTAGCAGGAGGTCGCATTGCGTACACTTTCCTTACTTCAGTCACAGCAGTGCTTCCATAGGACTTGGAGAAATGCACAAAGTGGGTTTCTCACATGCTACACTTCAACTTTGCAATTGGGTTTCATTCTTACAGGGGCCACAACAGAAAATTGAAATCCATGTTCATAGGCTCACGTATCCATGCCTTCCTATTCAAATATGCTATGGTTTTAATTTAGGACCTTAGTATTGATGTATAGCATTAGGTTAATCTTTCTGATTGTATGTCTTTCTATCTGCAGTTTCTCCACTGTCAGATATCTAATAGTACTGAAATCATGACATGTTGGTGCTAATTGTGCTCAGAAGGGAGTTGGAGGAAACAATGAGACTAGGAGATTAACCCGCATGGTGGTGGCCCAGACATCTGAGACCAATCTGGTGTAGAGTAAGCTCCAGAGAATTGAAGCTTTCACTGTCATTTTTGGATGCACACTGCGTTTGCATGAGACATCTGTGGGACACCCGCAACAAAAGAGCGATTTGTTCTGTGCACCTGTAACTCGTGCGCCACAAAATAGATGCTGGTAGATGATGATAGGGAGGGCATGTCTGTTAGGGGTAATTAGCTATTCTGAAGTTAATTAACCACTCGGTTGACAAGAATTAAATAGCAGCTGGTAGGAAAAGGGTGAGGGGTAAGCGGTTGTCCAGTGACACTTTATGTGTATATTTGTGGTTACATTAAGATTCTTGTAAGTGTATTTAATGTGCCTAAATGACGACACTGGTTAAGTCACATGACTACTATGACAAGTGGGTCATCCAGTTCTCTCATAGGATTGGTTTCTGTCTGGGTGTGTTAGTGATGTAATAAGCATTCTATATGCCTGCAGCTAGAACTATGGCTTATGTATACAGGAGTGCAGTATCTATATTCTACCTATGAGGGCAGTAGATGCACTCTTGTTAATCGCTTCTTGATGTGATCTTAAACTTGGTGAGTTGTTCTGTACTTCTATAACAAAACAATAGAAGTCATGTGTATACAAGATCCATATGAGTTAATTGACCTCCTTTTGTAACCAGTCATTAACAAGCTTTTATAGGAAGATGGAGAAAACTGGTTACTTTTACTCCTGAAGCTCAGATGACTAGTGCATTGTTTCTTGGCTCTAGCAACTTTAATGTCTTTATTGCAGAGGACACAATTACTATCTTATTGGAAGGTGCAGATGAAGACTTGACTCCTAAAAGACCTCAAATACAGTTCAATGCCCGCTTCTCTAACAATCCCGATGAGGGCTGTTTCTTGGACCCAGAACAGGACGAGTGCCTGCAGAACTGTCACTACAACTCATCAGCAAAGACTTTCATTGTCATCCATGGGTGGACGGTATGTTCTCTAGATACCTACTGTATTGTCAGGCAGATGGATATGGATCCGCCTTGCCACACATCAATTTGGCTGTGGGCTATCTGAGGTGGTAGAACCTGGGGAATTCTAGCTTGCACGCATTTGTAGTCACAACTGTGTGGCTGCTGACGTTGCACTGGGTCGAGGCATGTTACCTAGTTGGTCAGGAAATAAGCAGAAGTTAGGGATTTTGGCACAAGTGTGTAAAGGGGGGGGGGGGGCAAAGGTCAGGGTGGGTAGGAATTAGTAGCAGAGTCCAGAAAAGGGGAGCCAGAAGTTGGGATAGGTAAAACTAGGAATACACTAAACTAGGGCTTTGTCGCAATGGTAAGGAGACCAATTGCTTGGGCACACACAATGGTGAAGGATGGCTAATATAGCAGGTGTTAGCTGAGGATTAATGCAGGGGACAGGAGCATATGTGCATCTATAGGCAGAGATGTGAGGGCAAATGGTGACATGGGAACACCATGTGACCAGCAGCATCCACCTGCAGCTCTCTGAGCAGGTGAGGGGCACTATAGCATGTAAGCTTTAATGATGTGTATCTTGGGGATATATGTAGTCTTCACTGAGCGGAAGCTACAGCTTAGACCAAGAAGGAAAACTGGGGAATCGTGTCATAGGGTAAAGCAACTGGTGAAGCTATAGTGAAATCTGGATCCCAAGTGAATTAAGCTTTCCAGAAGACACTTGGCATATGTTGTTGTATTGCTAAACCTCTATTCCTTATCTTCAGATGTCTGGACTATTCGAGAGTTGGCTGCATAAACTGGTGGAGGCTCTTCAGCAGAGGGAGCCGCATGCCAACATCATAGTCGTTGACTGGATGTCTCTTGCTCATCAACTTTACCCTGATGCTGTTAATAACACAAAGTTGGTTGGAAGGGAAACTGCTGTTCTAATAGACTGGTTACAGGTGAGAATGTGTCATATTTATACATGGTGGTATCTGAAATTCTAGAGTCTGTTCATATGGACTGTTATACAGTTATGGTCAGTTGTCTGTTGTAAATGCATGTTGCAGCCATAGACCTGTATTAATATGTAAACTATTGAGCAAAAGTGGAGCTGAGTGCATCAAGAATTTCACATTTACCAAATTCTTAAAGGGGGTTATCCCACTTCTAGCTGTTCTGCTGCTGGAAGCTGACAGTTCTGTATATTGTGTAGTAGCCTGCAGTACCAACCTGGCCCAATATAGTCCTTTTGACATGAATGGGACTTGGCCTGTAGTACCATCTTGTCCCTGTCTGCAGCAAAAAACACTAGAAGGTCAACTAACATGCAAGTCAACCCAACTGTTCTTTACAAAGAATCTGACTGCTACCACTGTACCTTCCTTTTGTATATGACATGGCATTGCCTTCAAATCTTAAGTGTTATACCAGAATTACTAGTTATCCCTATCCACAGAATAGGGGGCAACTTACTGATCATTGGGTCTCACCACTGAGACCCCCAAACATGTCTAACAGAGGTCCCATGTCCCCATCTGCCGGTCACTGTAGGTTCCTCCCCACCCCCAGTGATCTGGAAGTTATCCCCTGTCCTGTGGAGAGGGGATAACTTGCCATTCTTATACAGCTCCTTTAATTGAATAATTCTAGACTTGATCCTCTAACATGACTAAGGTCTCTATCTTGCATAGAACTTAATGTTCCTTACTATTGCCTTACAGGAGAAGGGGAATATGTCCCTTAAAAACGTCCATCTTATTGGCTACAGTCTTGGTGCACATGTTGCTGGCTTTGCAGGAAATCATGTCACAGGAACACTTGCACGCATTACAGGTATGTAAGGTTAGAACTCTCAAACCCTCAGTGTTCAGCTCTTACCTCTGACATCTAGATTGTCTTATGCCCATTAATCTTGATTGGCCAATAATACAAGCATTGCATCTGCTAAATATCACAAGAGCTTATGAGGTTTTGGTGACCAAAAAAGGTCAACTATTAGGCATGTTAACGCTTCCTCAACTTGTGTTCCAGGTTTGGATCCAGCTGGCCCAATGTTTGAAGACGTAGCTGCTCACAAACGTCTCTCACCAGATGATGCTGAATTTGTAGATGTTCTTCATACTTACACCAGAGAGGCATTAGGAGTTAGTATTGGCATCAAGATGCCCATTGGTCATATTGACATATATCCCAATGGTGGTGATTACCAACCAGGATGTGGCTTGTCAGATGTTCTTGGGGCACTAGCATATGGAAGTAAGTAAATACAGTAGTTGATACAATGTCTCACAGCAGAATAGCTGTATAGAACTAAGCTGCCTGCTCCTATATACAAGAATAGAACTGCTAGACTAGTGGATTTGCTCTAAGACTTTGTGGATACTGATACTGTGATATTCCCTTAATCAGACTTTGGTGAAGCTGTAAAGTGCGAACACGAGCGCTCAGTGCATCTGTTTGTGGATTCTCTCATTAACAAAGACAAGGAGAGCTTCGCCTTCCAATGCACGGACTCCGGTCGCTTCAAGAAAGGAATTTGCCTGAGCTGTCGCAAGAACAGATGTAATGCCATTGGTTATAATGCCAAGAAAAGCACCAGTAAAAGAAACAGCAAAATGTACTTGAAGACCCGAGCACAGATGCCATACAAAGGTAAGACCGAGACCATACTGGATAGGTGGAAAACAAAGATTAGTGGGCCAGATCTCCAAAGTATATACAGTCTACAAGAACTACATCCGAAACTCTGGTTCTTCTAATACCAGGAAAGGGAACTATCTTTGGACTGGAGGCATTTTAGCTTCTTGCTTTCCATGCAATCTGTAGTATGGGTGCAGTTTGACTCATGCTTGCACAATTAGGAGGTTATTGTCTAGCAGATGGGTAGCTATGCAATAGTTCAGGAGAATACTACGTCTTTGCACTACCATGAGCCTGACAACACTGTAGATGACATGGGGAAAGGATGGTTATAAAGAGTACAGCGGTCTTGAGGGTAATGGGTATACTTTAAAAGCAGACTCTTTATTCCATTTTAGCTAACTTGATTTTCTGGTTATGTTGCCTGACCCTGACCTCTACTGTGGAATTGTCTTTTTCAGTTTACCACTACCAGCTCAAAATGCATATCTTTAACTACATGGATGAGCAAGAGACTACTGAACCCACTTTCTCAGTCACCCTAGTTGGAACTACAAACGATTCTATCCCTCTGTCTTTAAATGTGTAAGTATTCACTGGATATGCATGATGACTTGTGTTGGCATACCCCAGCTCCATCCTTTGGTCCCACTTCAACTTAGTTATAATTTTTTATTTTTTTTTCCAGACCTGAGGAGATCGGATTCAACCTCACCAACACTTTCCTGGTATACAGCGAAGAGGATATTGGTGATCTCCTGAGCATCAAGCTGAATTGGGAAGGGACTAAGCAATCATGGTTCAGTTTCTGGAGCTCCAGTTATTGGTTTCCAGCCCAGAACAAAGAAAAAGAACTACATGTCCGTCGCATCCGTGTGAAGTCAGGAGAAACCCAGCAGAAGTGAGTATCTTGGTCCAGTCTGAGACTGGTGGAGCTGGTCTTGACTAGACTACTATCTATAAAGAATAGTTGTTCAGGTAGATCTGGCTCACGGATATAAGTTGGTACAATGTATTAAACGTCCCCTCCACAAAAAATGATCAGGGGATGGATATTAAAAGTGACACTATAGCAACTGGCTGATCATTAGGTCAACTTTGAAAAGGAGCAGTCTTGACAACACACATCTTAGTGGTGCCTACAGTCATCTAAGGCTTAGCAGATAAATGGTTACAACTAAACATAACCCACTGGTATGGAATTGGCCATGGAAACGTGACTTGATACATTTGCTCAGTCGACATAACACTTCCCAATAGATCTTGCTAAGCTTATTTGAATTGTTCCCTTCAAGGGTTAAGAGCTAGAGGCCCTTAAAGCGAGCTTCCTGTCTTAGGATAAAGTTCTGTCTCGGGATCTGAGGACCTATATTACAGGCAGTTCTGCCATCCCTTAGATTCACCATTCTGTCTCCTGTACTTGACAATCACAATGGCAAATGCAATCTTCAGACTAACTAATACCCCACAGTGTACTGGTAGACTACAATGCACTTTGCCTGCTCACTGATTGGCTAGAGTTGCTTACATAATCCACATTGGCCAACTGTAGCAGTGCATTAGGTAGTTAGAAAATTGCTGCATCACTCTTGAACAGCTTAAATGGTGACTTTGAAACAGTGGATGGGCGGGGTAGGAGACAAGAACAGCTGCAGGTAATATACTCTACTCTCTCCCTGTTCCAGGGCAGAATTTCATCCCAAAAGCACAGGATCACTTTAACAAGCCATGAATGGCCTCTATGGGTTTCCTACAAAACCTAACATGGTTTATTTGGCACCAATAGCTGATCAAATACACTTCAATCTAAGCGTCTAGACTGAATCCACCCAATAGAGTAAAAGTTGATAAACATCAATCTTTGCTGTCTCGGACTAAACCAACTTTTTAACACTCCCTCGGTAGGTTTACATTCTGTCTGAAAGATTTACATGAAAGTGGTATAGCTCCTGGTGGTGAACTAGTGTTTGAAAAATGCAGAGATGGCTGGGAAGTAAAGAGCCGGAAACGGTAAGAATCTAGCAATGGATACATTTCCCCCCCCCCCCCCCCCTCCTTTAAGAGATCTGCAACAGTTTCCCAAAGGGATTCTGTCACCATGTTCATGAAGTTTGTCTCCCTACTAAACTCCGGGTCGGGGAGCCCAGTGTTTAACATTTTTATAAATGATCTGGAGGAGGGAATTGATGGGAAACTGATTAAATTTGCTGATTACACAATGCTAGGAGGGATAGCTAACACTAGGGAAGAGTATTCAAAAGTATCTAGAAAAGCTTGAACAGTGGGTGGCAACTAAGAATGGTATTTAACAAAGAGCGATGCAAAGTCCTTCATCTGGGCAAGAAAAATGAAAAAAAGCACATATAGAATGGGAGGAATTGGGCTAAGCAGCACCACATGTGAAAGACTTGGGTATACTAATAGATCATAGACTGAATATGAGTCAACAGTGTGATGCAGCAGCCAAAAGGCAAACACAACTCTGGGATGTATTAAGAGAAGCATAGAGTCTAGATCACGTGAGGTCATTATCCCCCTCTACTCTTCCTTAGTCAGATCTCATCTGGAATACTGTGTCTAGTTCTGGACACCCCACCTTAACAAAAAGACAAACTGGAGCAAGTTCAGAGAAGAGTTACCAAGATGGTGAGCGGTCTGCAAATCATGTCCTATGAATGGTTAAAAAATCTGAGAATGTTTAGCTTGCAGAGAAGAGACTTGATAGTGATCTACAAATATCTGAAGGGCTGTCACACTGCAGGGATCAGCCCTATTCTCATTTGTACAAGGAAAGACTAGAAGCAATGGGATGAAACTGAAAGGGAGGAGACACAGAATAGATATTAGATAACTTTCTGACAGTGAGGGTGATTGAGTGGAACAGGTTAGCACGGGAGGTGGTGAGTTCTCCAATGGAAGTGTTCAAACAAAGGCTGGACAGACATCTGTCTGGGATGATTTAGTGAATCCTGCACTGAGCAGGGGGTTGGAGACCATGACCCTGGAGGTCCCTTCCAACTCTACCATTCTAGGATTCTCCCTACATGCAGAATGACGGCTCTCAATACACAAGGGAGGGAGAAGCCAGCATAGCCCGCCTCCACGACTTGGCTCAGCCGAATTTCATGAACCTTGTGATAGAATCCCTTTTAAAGAGCCAAAAGAACACATGTGATTTAATGATGTATGGAGGCTCTCATAAATTCCCAAAGGTCCTATTGTTGGGCCAAACGTCTAACCTGAAACCATTACTTAACCTATTCATTTCCCTACCAGGGTGACCTTATAACATCACTCATCCATCACATGGGTTCTGCACTTATTAAATCATACTGTTGGAAGACGCTACAACCAAGCGAACTCAGCAACAAGACGTCTGTCTATGAAGCACTGAAAACTATGCTGCTTATTTTATTTAAGTCATGGATCCTTTAATGAATTGACATTGGACAATGCAGTCATTGGCATACTACTGGGGTCTTTCTTCACTATGGTCCTTTCATGGAGACTTTAAAGACGTTTACATTCCTCCTACCCCTGTATATGAACTGTTGCGAAGAAGGAAGTTTTTCATGAAAGTCCATTTTGCATTAATGAGATTATAATAATCTGCTGCTGTTACTGTATGTTACAAACCTGCTACTAATGAGGCCCCACCTTAATTCGTCATACGATTACCCCATCCCTCACTTTTTGTAAATCTCAATCTAGACATCTATATATTTATATTGTTTTTTATACACTGAGCTATGGCAAAGACTGTGACTGTCATTTTTATTTATAATGGTTTTGGTTATTAAAATTTGTACACAGAAGATCCAGTTGTCAGTATTTTATACTGTAGTAGCGCCACCACATTGTGCTCAATCTACTGGGCTTCTTTCTCTTTCCCCCTCATATGGTTAATGGTTCATGCAATAACTGTTTCAAGATGGACTCCAAGAAGCCATTTCTTCCCTAGGCATTTCCATAATCTATATTGCATCCTTGATGACATCATTGTGTCTTGGTATCCATTGTTGGTGCTGATCAGATGACATTGTCCTCTTGGTTTGTCCTCCATTCAGAGTATGAATTGAGCGCTTTTAACTTTATTACGGACTGTCATCTGTTTAGAGTATTCGACATAGAGCTGAGCAGCATGGTGCTCTAATTCCAAAGTTCGAGGTAGTACAAGTCTAAGGTGATGACTTGACAGGTCTGGGTAGCCCATGGTCCTGGAAGGCAAGTTTAGTCCCATGATGCTTATCAATGATCAAGGTGTCATGTACCTTGGGATGTACCATGAGCGAAGGGTTTCTTGTCACTGTCCATATTGCACATGTTGTAAATACCTGTATATACGTTGTACATACACATTGCTGCCTATACCCATTCCACCTCAGTTAATGTACAGTCATCTCCAACCTCCATCAAATATAATTTATGAAATTTGTGTAAATGACTTTTTGCTGCATTTGACTATGCTGTTTTATTTATTCAGATCTTGTATGTGTATTAATGTCATATTTTGACTATTTAAAATAAATATAACTTTAGTTACAAGTCTCATAGCTTATTTTTGGCACAGCTTAGGAATTTCTTTGTAGGAAGCTATCCTTGATGCAGTAGGTAGATGAAAGGTGGGTGGACTTACCCCTGGTTGCACATCTATAAGGCACAAATGCCCCAGGCTAGGTTTGCTAACTGCTGGGCAACAGGTGGCAGCACAAACAGCCCAATATCTGTTATATGGGAGTAGTGGATTAGCCCAAACTTCTATTTGCTGGGTATATGCCTGACAACGGCAAATAAAACTTTTTGCTTTTGAGAAGCATATAGAGGCCTCTTAGTTAAAAATGGAACCTGGGTCCCCTATCAACCAAGACCGCAACCTCAGAATATGAAGTTTTGATAGGTTTTGGCCTCCATGTGGCTTGTTGTGTAGACTCCTGTCAGATGGGGATATTCTACACAAGTCACACCATATGCCTTTACTAATCTCCATAATGGGGAAAAGTAGAGATCTTTCTGCTTTCAGGCTTTAGTCACACAGGTGTTGTGACTTTTTTGGCCACTCGCATCTTAGCTGAAAATCGTATGAATGAGGGTCGCTGTTAAATCACGTGGTTTTCTTGCCCATTCACATAGCCGGGTGCAGCATATATACACCACAGCCTACAACTCCATCAGCTGGGGGAGATAGTTTACTGGTGATAAACTCCCTCTGCCGGCAGCTCCCATAGGCTTCTATGGAAGTTGCTGGCTGCTCACGGTCAAAAAGATAGGACAAAACCTGCCATATGTAAAAGCAGCTGCCAGAATCTGCCGCATATGTGCTATCTTAAGGGCCTTAAGGGCCTCGTGTGGTGCAGAGCGTTAAGGCAGCAGACTGCAGTCCAAAGCTCTCGCTCATGAGAGCTGGCTCAAGGTTGATTCGGCCTTCCAAGGTCAGGAAAATGAGTACCCAGCTTGCTGGGGGTGGGGGAATAAACAAATTACCTGAAAGCGCTGCAGAATAAGTTGGTGCTATACAAAATAAGTGCCTATTTTACAGCCAGCTGATTTTTCTGTGGCTGGAAAATCGTCCATTTGAATGAATGCGTTGACATCCAAAGCCTCAGATGGTTGTGATTTTTGGCAGATATTTTGTCGCAGCAAAATGACCACGAAAAATCTTATGTGAATAAGGCCCTAGTCATACAGCTTTTCTGTAGAGATCCCTACAACCCTATGAACTGCAGCAAATCTGATATTAGGTGGCGTCCATAATGGTGAAATCCAAAGGTCATTGGATGTGAAGTCGTGTCCTAACCTGTCAGCTAATGACTCTAAATCTGGGTGGCATGGTGCCTAATCGATAACACTTGTTTGTCTATCTACTGTAGAACTCTGCCCTCTGACCATGGACACCTATGTCCAACTTTTTGGCAGCTGGCTGGATTACAGCAATCCAAAATGTTTGCACTTGTTCTCTACAGACTCCAATATGTCTGGGGTAAAGGGCATGAGGACTATTGTAACTCTACAAAGTGCAGCATCATATGTTATGATTCTTTTAGCAATCGGACACATTAAAAAATCTTCGTGTGACTTCTACCGTCTACAATAGGTCTGGTGGAAACCATGTGTGGACTACTGACCATTTACAAGCTTAATCAAATTGGCTATTAGTGTTGATCTCTCTAGTTATGTCAATGGGTAGATAAGGGTCTCCTATCCACAGGGGAAAGGTTAAATCCTGTTGGTCAGATCCTTGTTTTCATCTTTGGTGTACCATCTGCTATTCAGGCCCATTTACACGCAATGATCAAATTAGCGTTAATTTGTTGCGTGTAAATGGGCCTTTAGATATCTGCTTTTTCTTGGTAATCTTTTTATAGCACCAGCATTATAGCACTTTACCAGTTGGTGGGAACTTGCACAAAATAAGACCTAATATACAGTATTAAACTGATAAGGGTTTTCACCACTGGATGTGAGGGCTCTGCTCACAGGAGCTTAGACTGCATGGCTGCTTTCCCACATGGCAGAGTCGCTGCAAGCAATCCATGGTGGCCAAAGCCACACCTAAATAGTGCCGATTTTGCCATATTTTCCCTTGCAGAACAGCTGAGACATTCAACCCTTATATTGCAGGGTCTGAATCCTATTGCATAAACAGACATGCTGTGGAATCCTACTCCGCAGCGGTTTCTACATGGCTTGCACAGGATACACTGCAGGATTCCCACCATGGATATGGCCCATGTGGATGCAGCCCAAGGCCGATTGCACACGAGCGATAAAATCGTGCGATCTCATGATTAGATAGTGGTTCATAAACCCCGCCTCCAGGAACGGCTGGCTCTGATTGTTTCTGAAGCCCCGCGGCTCAGCCAATCAATGCAGCGCTTCCTGGAAGCAGTGTTTATGAACCCCGTAACCAGGGAACAATGTGCTGAGGATTGCAAGCAAGTGTATCAGAGCGAAGGAGACCAGTGGGAGGACCTGGACTGTGCCTACTAGGTAATGTACTGTTTTTTGGTTTTTTTATGTAATGCAGCTAGGGGTTATTGCGGGGTAGGCTTATATTTCAATCCCCCCACCCCCCAATCCAAAAATACCAAAAAATTAGGGCAGAGCTGATTTTCGGGGAAAATAAGAGCTCATCCAAAATAACGTGAGAAAATTGCGGTATCGCCGAGAAAAAACAGTGCTGTCGCACAAAAAACACAGGAGCACAACTGTGATATCGCTGTCGGCCGTGTGAAAGAGGCCTAAGGGTGCATTCACACGAACGTATATCGGCTCGGTTTTCACGCTGAGGCGATATACGTTGTCCTCATGTGGGGGGGGGGGGGAGGATGGAAGAGCCCAGGAGCAGGAACTGAGCTCCCGCCCCCTCTCTGCCTCCTCTCCGCCCCTCTGCACTATTTGCAATAAGAGGAGGCGGAACAGGGGCGGGGCTAAGTTCAGGGAATTATCCCCACCCCCGTTCCGCCTCTCCCCATTGCAAATAGTGCAGAGGGGTGGAGGGGTAGCGCTCTATGCTTCCTATCCACGTGTCTGCACTTCTCAGCCCCAAGGTAAATAAGCTTCGACTGACTTCAAGTGGAGGGAACTCTGCTAGACCGCCTGACTAAAAATGAGCTAAAGGTCGATATGGCGAAAGTGAGTTCATAACCCTCATAGAAAGGGAATGTGTCATCTGAAAATGACCTAATGTTAAAAATCATGTTTTTAAGGTTAAACATTTTATAAGGATTTTTTTTCTTTCTGTGCGACAATCTGTATTAACCACTTAATCCACACCCTACCACCACACACCTCCCATACTTCCCATTTTCTTAGCAGGCTAACTTTTGGATATCAGTCATCATCTTATTTAACTTCTAATAATTAAAAATTTAATGTATTTAGTCATGCTACATATACTTGCTGTTTTTGTTTTGTTTTTAGCACGCAGACTGCGATCACACTTGGCATCTTTTGCTGTATTTTTGAACTTCAGCAAAAAAATTGCTAAGAACTACATGCAGTTTCTAAAAATGTGTGCAGTTTTTAACAATGCATGCAGTTTAAAAACGCAGCAAAGTGTGAACCCCCCTGCACTATTTTCAATAGTTCCCGAAACTTAGCCCCGCCCTTGTTCCGCCTCCTGTCATTGCAAATAGTGCAGAGGGGCGGAGAGGAGGCAGAGAGGGGGCGGGAGCTCAGAGCACTGCTCCTGGCTCTTCCAGCCTCCTCCCCTGCAGAGAGAGACGCCGTATATCGGCTGGGCGTGAAAACCCAGCTGATATACGTTCGTCTGAATGCACCCTTAGGGAGTATTCACATGAGCGCAAGCGTATGTAGCGAAATGTGCATTGTATATATGCCTGTGCATCAGAAGTATTTTAATATACTTTTCGCGAGTGCAAAAAAACACACACCGATGCTCTCAGAAAAGGGTGGTCAGTACAGATGAGCGAGCACGCTCGGATAAGTCAGTTACTCGAGCGAGCCTCGCTCTTTTCGAGTAACTGCATTCCTGTCTGAGCGTGCTCGGGGGGAGGGGGGGGGGAGAGAGTGAGATCTCTCTCACTCTATACCCCGCCGCCCCTCCGAGCACGCTCGGACAAGAATGCAGTTACTCGAGAAGAGCGAGGCTCGCTCATTTCTAGTGGTCACCTCAAATATTGATTTAATTGAGATTTCTCTTTTGTTTATTCACTTTGCATTTTGTTCATTGACAAAAATAAAATCTTAACATTTATATTTTTGAAAGCTTTTTTTTTTCACTTTGCAGCATTTTTTTTGACCTGTCTACAACTTTTGCAGACCTGCCTAAAACATCCTATATGTGTGGCCTCCTTAATTCAGTCATTGATTAATGCTTGAGGTTTTGCTGGGACTGAGGAGAGAACTATTTTGCCTTTTAAAACAGAAGGAAGAATGGCGGCACATACAGTCAAAAATCACAAAAACATCTGATTTATTAGGCCAAAACTTCAACCTGAACATTTAATAAAGTCGATCTGTTCTGGCGGACAATGATCCCAAATAAAGGCCATAGCAATACTGGAGCAGAGCCAAAACCAAAAGGTGAATGCCCTACAACGGACTAGTCAATGTCATGATCTTAGTTTTGCAATTGATTCATTTAGTAAATCTGTTCTATGGTTTTAGTGAAATTAACCGGAATCGGATCGGGTCATGTGAGTCCGGCCTAACAGTGAATTAATGAGTCCAGGAATCTTCTTCATCATTTCTAACAGTTCCATCTCACACCCTTCCGATTTGATTAAGGAGATTACTGTCGGGGAGTGTTCCTTGGAACATGCAATTATCAAAAAGTTACATTGAGCAATCATTGGCCTGGGTTCAAAGAAAGAACAGTGCGATAGAAAAGTCTGGGATGAGAGTTGGCACCGGGAGGCCGGCTGGCAGAAGTGATGTTATTCCACTCCTGTGGGCAAAGTTAGTAACGTCATGCATACGGATGTTTTGATATGACTGCATAGAACCTCTGTTGTTATGCCAACACCTAGTTTCATGGAAATTGCCTACTACATATTTTTGGGTTGACTAGTGCCAATGCACATGGCAAAGCCATGGTTTAAATGCCATAGGTATTCTTGTGTGGTGCCAATATGAGGCACTGTGTTGTCTGTCCCTTGGCATGTTAACTACTTATACAACAAGTTGGCTGCTGCCAGGGGTAGGTTGGTGAACCCAAAGGCTGGTGGACCCTTCCTTCTCTACAGGCCTAATTGCAGCTGTATGTCTAGTGTAGTATTGGTGGTAGTTATAGTATTACATGTCGTATTATCATTATCATGTCTGTATGTTGTACAAAGGGATGCCACCTGCTGTATATATGAATAGAACTGATATTGGACAACTTTTTCCGCACTCATACTGCAGTAAAGAGGAGCCGTTGATCTGCAATAGCTACACTGGGTGGAATTTCCTATAACATATGATTAATTTTTCACTATTAGACATCAGAAGAGCCCATAAATCAGCGTTTTACCATTGGACGGCTATGAATTCATCCATGTGTTCTGTACACTTCAGCCATCTTCATTCCAAACATATTCCTAGTTACTGCGGCCAAGGTAAATGTTTAGTGTTAGTTCAGGTTGGGGAGCGTATTACCTAGTTATCAGGCTCTGTGTGGTTCTTTGTTCTCGCTGTGGTCTCCTGCTGGTGGCTCTCTGGGTGTAATAATACGCCTGCAGGCTGTCAGGACATGCTGAGAGTTGTAGTTTAGCAATAGTTATACAGCCATAGAATGGGGACCACTGCCCTTGGACATCACCTTCCCATCACGTAGAAGCCGAGTCCACCCCATTTCCTCTATACCCGGAGGCTATTAACTGTTTTTAAAAGTTCCACAATTTTCTAATATGCTTTATATTTCATTTCCTTACCATTTTAAGATCCCTGCTTGCTATCAGTGAATGGAAACAATTGCTGTAAAGGTGGCTGTATCATTTAACAACAGAATATAAGGCATGGACTTTTATTTACAGAAGTAGGATTAATGGAAACACAAGTCTGTATTCTTCTCATATCCAGTATTGACAGAACCGCCTACATCATATCAACTCCCTGATGATAACAGTCATAGGCAAATAGTCTTGTATTTCCATCAGGTGACTGACAGCTACCCAGAAATTCAAAGGAAATGGCGGAATCTCTTACTACTCTTCCTGAAAAAACTAGAGCAGCCCCTACTAATTTCAATAGTGTCATGCTGTATGTACCTTGCTGGAGAGATCCCTGTCATATAACCCCATAGATGCTGCGGTCAATCGCAAACACTACGTATAAGTGGTTTGACAGAGGGAGTGGGATCTCTCAATCAGCCATCGGCAAACCAGCAACATGATCACAAGTTGTTGATGGGGTTCTATGGCAACCAGGGGCCACACAAATGCTCCCAGGTCTGCCATTTTGACCTCCTACTGCTAAAGGCAGGTTCTAATAGGATGCCTGGCTGTTTTAACTGACAGGTGTAATGCAAAAGTATTGCAGTGTATTATATAATTGAATGATTATAGAATGATTGAATGATTCATTGAATGATTGAACGGAGTAAAAAAAATGGTAAAGAAACTATTTAAAAGTTGCCTAAATGGTCTAAAAATGTAAAAAATACACATCTTTAATATCGTAGTGTGTGTCGGTAGTGACCGGAATCAAAATTAAAATAATCATTTTATTCATTCCATAGGGTGAACTCTATTAAAAATGTGAAAAAATGTCAGAATTACTGTTTCCTTTTGTTTATCCAGCCTCCCAAAAAAAGGAATAAAAAAGTGATCAAAAAGTCATGCATACCCCAAAATGGTTGTAAGAATAACTAAAGGTTGTCCTGGAAGGAAAAAAAATGACTTTATATAGTACATCATATGTATCCCAAAATAGACAGTTTAACCAAAAAACAAGTCCTTATATAGCTGTGTTGATCAGTGAATACAACAATTAAAAATGTTATATTTTTAGATAAGTGTTCATAGAATACAAACTACAAAGTGAGCGTCCCAAAAGTGCTCCAATCATTTACAAAGCTTTTTGTGAGCTTTAGGGTGCATTCCCATGAACGTATATTGGCTCGGTTTTCACGCCGAGCCGATATACGTCGTCCTCATGTGCAGGGGGGAGAGGATGGAAGAGCCAGGAGCAGGAACTGAGCTCCCGCCCCCTCTCCGCCCCTCTGCACTATTTGCAATGAAAGGAGGCAGGAAGGGGGTGGGGCTAAGTTCCGAGAATTTGCCTCATTCCGCCTCTCCCCATTGCAAATAGTGCAGAGAGGCGGAGAGGAGGCAGAGGGGGCGGGAGCTCAGCTCCTGCTCCTGGCTCTTCCATTCTCCCCCCCCCTGCACATGAGGACGACGTATATCGGCTCGGCGTGAAAACCGAGCTGATATACGTTTGTGGGAATGCACCCTGAGGGTGCATTCACATGAACGTATATCAGCTCGGTTTTCACGCCGAGCCGATATACGTCGTCCCCTTTGCAGGGGGGGAGGATGGAAGAGCCAGGAGCAGGAACTAAGCTCCCGCCCCCTCTCTACCTCCTCTCCGCCTCTCTGCACTATTTGCAATGAAAGGAGGTGAGACGGGGGCGGGGCTAATTTTCGAGAATTAGCCCCGCCCCCGTCCCACCTCTCCCCATTGCAAATAGTGCAGAGGGGTGGAGAGGAGGCAGAGAGGGGGCGGGAGCTTAGTTCCTGCTCCTGGCTCTAACATCCCAAACCCCCCTCCTCCGTCTGAAGATGAGGACAAAGTATATCGGCTCGGCGTGAAAACCGAGCTGATATACGTTCATGTGAATGCACCCTAAATTTGAGAAAATTGATTTATGATATCTGAAAACTGAAAAGTTTTTGCTAACTTGTAACCTTTCTTGTGATGTGGAGCCCCTCTGCTACATTTGTAACATATTCACAAGTCTACTGAAGGACCTTTCTGCAGATGCCGCTGTGATGGTATGGTGCAGAAGAGCCAGACAGAAATGTACAAATACTCCTTAAGGGTTAAAATTGTAAATCGCTTGAAGTGGACACAATGGGTCCTTTTCTTCATTAAAAGCAGTTTTATAAATACTCTTACGTGTACAATCTCTTCGAATAAATCCTCAGTCAAATCTTTCTTGAACCTCTGTACGAGACTTTTTACTCTACTTTTCACTTCTTTGTTTTTAATATCCATAAAGTTCAAGCCCGGGCTAAAAAACAAAAGTCGCAGATTTTATCAACTGCAGAAAATCTTGTTTTTATGTCACTAATTATAAATTTGACTCACTCCATATCAACCAAGGAAATGTCTTACTTGTTCTTATATCTTTTGCTTTGGAGTAACTTAGGTTAGGGTGCCGTGGGGACATGACAGGGTAACATATGCTGTGTTTTGCCATTGATATCAAAGAAATTATTTTTTTCTCCTGGTTGGCACAGGCCCCCTGGCCATGAGTAGGGCTGCCCCATTCACCCATGTGCGGACCATGATTTGCACTTGTGTATAAATGTTTCTATCCCAAGATATTCCAGGACTAATGTTAGAATAGATCCAATTGTGAAAGGGACGGGGTCTCCAATAAAGTAGCCATTCAGACTGGAAATGCATGTCTCTCCGATTAGTAAGGCAAGGCTCTTATGCTGCCAAAAGCTTGCCAAATGTGGTGGCAAATGGCTGCACCATTTGTATGCAAAAGCGCAGTATTACTGGCATAAGTGTATACCCGATGGCTACTGTGGGCATTGTTAGGACTTCTTTACCATAAGATCTTATCCTTAGGCCTCTTTCCCACAAGCATTTTCACGGTTGGCCCATATACGCTACCATCTGGGGCATAGAAGCTCGTGAATGGGCACACAAATCTACCGTTTGTGCACCCATTCAGACGGCATGGGCCCCGGCGCATATATGCTGAGGTCACCATGCTGTCGCCCCTTTCCCCTCCCTCCTTCTCGCAGGCTCACCTCTGCTCTCCTCCCGGCTCATTCCTTGCAATTAAAGGGGGTAGACGGGGCGGCGCTAAGCACCGCCCTGTCCCGCCTCCTCCCATTGCTCGGCCCGTCCCACTCCCTTTTATTGCAAAGAGCCAGTGGGGAGGACAGCAGAGGTGAGCCTGCGAGCGGGAAGGAGAGCAGAGGGAGGGAGTTTAGCAGCCACGCTAAACTTTAGGAGCTCAAGCACTAATCAACAGCTGAATTTAATCTAGCCAATTAGCTGCAGGTAGTTAACCCCTTAACGCTATAGGACGTACAGTTACGTCCTGCAGCATCGAGGTATTATGAAAAGAGATTACGTGGTGATCTCTATCCATACATCCCGCTGCCAGCTGGTTCTTACAGCGAGCACCCGGTAGCAACAGCTCCAATAAGCCTCGCGTCTCATCAGAGCTGGTAACCCTTTAAATGCGCTGAGATTGTAAGGAGCCATGCGGGTCTCACGGCAGCCAGGGGCCTTCTGAAAGGCCATGTCTGTGGGGAGGCTTGATAGACTGCCTGCCCGATGGAAGAATGATGTCATGCGATAACATTACATCATACTGTAGGAGCAATCAAGGCTTCGCAAGTTGTTGTCCCCTCTGGGGGGGACTAAAAAAAAAGTAAAAATAAGATTAATAACATTTGACTAATAATTATTAAAGAGCAAAAAAGTAACACAAATTAAAAAAATTAACTTTTTCCATATTTATAATAAGACAATCTAATTAATAAAACAAAAATACATATTTGGTATCGCTGCACCCATAAAAGTGCTATCTATCAAAGTAATGCATTATGTACCGTGCACAATGAACGTCAGAAAAAAAAGAATGCCAGAAATGCTACAAGAAAAAATGCTATAAAAAGCGATCAAAAAGTCGTATGTTTTCAAAAAGGGTACCAACGCAAAATACAGGACGTCCTGCAAAAAATTAGCCCTCGCACAACTGTCAACGGAAAAATAAAAAAGTTAATGTGGTCAGAAGATGGCGACAGAAAATAGTTTTAAAAAATTAAATATCTTTGAAAAAAAGTAAAGTAGTACAGCAAAAAATAAAACTATATAAATTTGATATCGTAGCAATCGTACTGACCCATGGAATAAAGTTATCGTGTCATTTTTGTTGCAGTTTGTGGGCTGTAGAAACAAGACGCACCGAAAGATAAAGGAATTTTGTGGGTTTTTTTATTTTACACCACTTAGAATTTTTTGAAGTTTTTCAGTAACTTATGTTTTGGTACATTAATAGTACAATTGTAAAATGTCTTGCAAAAAACAAGCCCTCAGACATCTATGTCGATGGATAAATAAAAGAGTTATGATTTTTTAAAAGAGGGAGGAAAAAACGAAAATGGGGGAGGGTGGAGGGGTCCTTAAGGGGTTAAAGAGGCAGTTTTTTATTCATCCATTATGCAGTATCCTCCAGTATATATAGGTTGGGTAGTGTTATATTGATTAGTTATTTATTTCTATCTAAAACTTCTGGCCTCTTTTTCCTCATTTAGTCATGTGATTTCATTCTGACCAGCTCAGATCTACTTGGGGTTATGACATTTGAAATTAGTCAGTTTCTCAGTCTGAATGATGCTATTACCACAGAAACTGCCTATATGGAGACACAGACACTCCTGTCACAGTTACTAATGATTATCACATAGCTTCTGTCACACAGTAATAATAGAGGAGCTCACAGCTCATCCTCCATCCTGACTGTATACTTATTGTCTGTAGCTTATTTAGGTGAATGCATAAGTTAATGATAATTACATTGTCCCCCAGTAGGCAGATATGGCATAGCTTCTAGTGGATGTGTGAGAGCACACAAGGCAACCGGGCTCAGAACACCCTCAGCAGACCACCAGTAGAGAGGATCATCTGATTGTCTGACAAGCATGAGCAGCACCATCTGTTTCATTGTCCACCATCCAGAGACAGGTGGTGCCATCGTTACACCCTGTGTCTGTCAGAACTATTTCCCGGCTTTTGGCTGAAGGACATTTGGTCTCACGGCACCCATTACGTGTACTGTCTTTCACACCCACTCACCATCACCTCCGTTTGCAGTGGTGTTATGAATGACTAAATAGGACTGCTACAGAGTGGAACCGGGTCCTCTTCAGTGAAGAATCCAGGTTTAGTTTGGGCTCTGACGACTGCCATGTTCGTGTTTGGAGACATAGGGGTGAGCGCCTCAGTCCTGTCCCCACTGCTTGTGCGATGGTCTGGTGGGCCATAGCATACAACAGTCAGCTTCCAAGAGGCATCCAGCAAGATAATGCTTGGCCACACACACAAGGGGGTCACAGGAATGTCTCCACAACATTGTCACACTTCCCTGGCTGCCCGATTGCCAGATTTATCGCCAATAGAACGTGTATGGGACCATCAGGGATGCCAACTACTACAGACTATGAGTTTGCACAATCTAGAGGCTCAGTTCTAGCAAATAGAGTGATATGCCGCAGGATACCATACATAACCTGTATGCCTCCATACCTGCCTGTATCACATCTTGTATCCAAGCTAGAGGCAGTACAACAGGATACTAGAGCCTCCATACCTGCCTGTATCACATCTTGTATCCAAGCTAGAGGCGGTACTACAGGGTGCTACAGCCTCTATACCCGCCCGTATTGCATCTTGTATCCAAGCTAGAGGTGGTACAATAGGGCACTAGAGCTTCCATGCCCACCTGTATCACATCTTGTATCCAAACTAGAGGCAGTACAACAGGGTATTAGAGCCTCTATGCCCAACTGTATCACATCTTGTATTCAAACTAGAGGTGGTACAACAGAGTACTAGAGCCTCCATGCCCGCCCGTACTGCATCTTGTATCCAAACTAGAGACAGTACAATAAGGCACTAGAGCCTCCATGCCCACCTGTATCACATCTTGTATCCAAGCTACAGGTGGTACAACAGGGTACTAGAGCCTCCCTACAAGGGATCAGTTTTCCACAATAAGGGTGGCTTTACACTAGGTAGGGAATCGAACGATTTCCCAGTGCTGCGAGGCTGCAAGAAATCGCAAAATTTCAATGGCTTTCAATGGCTCCATGCACATTTGTGTTGTTTTTAACGCTTGCGACGCAGCGGTAAAACAAAATCGCAACATGTCCATTCTGGTTATGATCTCACCCATTGTTTCCAATGGGGCCGGCGGCAGCAGCACCAGCCCCATTGAAATCAATGGATGAGGATTGTGCCCCAGCATTGAATGACATTGAATAACAGCTGAGCGCTGCCTCTGATTGGCCACAGCGCTCAGCCAATCAGAGGCAGCGCTTCAGGAGGCGGAGATTTTTCAATCCCCGGCCAGAAGAGCAGTAAAAGAAGAGTGCCGCGTATCTGCAAGAAGACGCACCGGAGATGACAGTGCTACTAAGGTATATTCTTTTTTATTTTTTTTTCTATAGTTATTGATTATTTTCGGGGTGGGGGTGGAGGAGGGCTTATATTTCAAGGCTCCCCGTCCCTGAAAATCCTTGTCTTGGAGAGTCCTCTCAATGGGGCTGGCGTTGCTGCGGTCGGCCCCATAGGAAGCAATGGTAGAAGAGCACTATCTCCAGCCACAGCAGGAGATTCCTTCAGCCCTGCAGGGATGGGAGGCTGTTTTCCTGTGGAAATGCCTTGCATCCAGGGTTTCAAGAAGGATTGTGAGAGCAATATCGGGATGTCAATCACATCCCGATATCGCTCTTGCCAGTGTGCAGAAGCCCTACATGATACTTTTGCTCTGATATGTAATCACTTACTTATATCAATGTTACAATGACATGGAGAAAGTGTCATTGGATTCTGTCAACGTCTAGAGGAGGAATTGGTTTTTGACGATAAGTGTATTTGGTTAGCAGCAGAATTTTTAGGCAAGGCACCAAATGCATCATAAATCCAGGTAAATTAAGGTCATACTTCCTGATTGCGCCTGACGAGGTCCACTCCCACCGTTGTCCTGTTTACCCATAAATTCTTTGGGTTTTTGTATTTAGGAATATAGAAAAATAAAGCTTCTTATCGTACAGTCCTGTGACCAGCACTATGCAAAGAATGTGAATTACCATGCATGAGGCATGGAGTGACGTGAACTCTCAGGGGGGAAATATGGCAGAATCTGGATAAAGGGACCTGCTTCAGAACCTGCTTTTGGCAATGAGCTGGCAGGATTTATGCCTAATTCCTTTATCTACATGTTCAAGTTTGAGTCTTAAATGCACGAATGTATCCAATATGAGGATTTTATTACATTCCAACATACACAAGACAATTGTAGGGATTGCAGGCAGCGGGTTTAGGGCTTTCCTGGTTTTCTGGGTTGGTTTCAGCTTGACGGACATAGGCTACAGGATTCGCCATTGTTGAACAAACAACGCTCTATTAACTGTAAAACAGGAAAATGGTACCATGTGACCTGGTAATCTAGGATCAGCAACAAACAATAATTGTCTCACTAAACAGTCTTTAGGAGGGGTTAGCGCGGGATACCTGTAACAGCTCTACGTCTGGATGACCGGGAATGACTCTCTTCCAGGTCCGTGGTGCGGGTTCAGCGTTGTCAGGGGGGAAGGAACAGAGAAACTTCAGCTTCAGTCTTTTAGATGTCTTGACTTTTTCTGACTGGCCTGTTATTCTTTTCCCAGAGGATGTTCTCCATAGGACTGTGACTGTTACACTGCAGCAAGCTGTGAGAGACTCCCTTGACCCCTCTGTATACAGCTTAGCTGCTTGTTGACAACTCTGAAACCTCTCAGCATCTGCATCTCAGAGGGAACTATCCTTAGGACTGTATCTGTGAGACTGCAGTAGAGCAACAGAGACTCCTACTGCAACCTCTGTCCTGCACCAAGCATCTTCTTCCTTTCTCTTCTTTCTGCTCAGCTCTGTTCCTCCATTCCCAGCCCTTTTTAAAGAAACAGTAAACTATAGTTCTCTTACACAGCAAAATGTAGCATAAAACCATTATATGCAACCATACTCTCCATACACATTGACCCTCCTCCTGTTCTATTTGTTGCAGCCGTTCTGAGGCCTGCACCTGGCTTGCAGGCCAGACTAGGTTTTGGGTGTGCCCTTGCTTCTCTGGGAGCTGAGGGGTATGTTAGCTGCAGGAGTAATGTCAGTCAGCACCTGGTGCTGAGTAGCCTAGCTCCTACTTAAACAGTGCCAGCATTATCTCCTGTGCTGGTCAATTTCTTGAGTTGCCTTTGGACAGCGACGGAGCAACACAGCTTGGCTGAAGCTCTCCAGACTAGCTAAGTGGTTTTCTGTTTCGCCTTCTTTTGTGCTAAGGCTCCCTGATAGGGACTAGTCAGTGGCCTAGGCACGCGTGCGGGCTCGCACTTGTCAGAGCGATAGGTCCGCCGAGTAGGCAGGGCTCCCTCCAGGGTTAGGGGACTATAGGGAGAGACTCCCCCCTAGTTTTATGTTTCCTTTGCACAGGTGTGCCTTTTGTTTGTGTTATTGAGGTTGCACGTCCTGAGGACACAACACTATTTATGAAGAGGGTGAGGATAATATTGACCAGAATGTAAAAATAAACTGCCCTATAGATACTGATGTAGCATTTCTAACTGCTCCTGTAGTTCCATTTACGGGCATCTTTATCTATGCTTATCTGGAGCATTCTGTTTCATGAATACAATTCAAGGCTACAGTGAAGACTGACCTTCACACAGTGGGGCACTGCATAAGCAGAGTAGTAGAGGAAAGGTAGGGGAATTTGACTATACATAACCAAACATATATATGCCATTCAGAATTTACGGAAAGTTGGGATCCCATAGTACAACTTGGCAAAGAAGTCTTCTGTACCTTGTTGGGAGTTCAGGATATGGAGAACTTTTTCCTTCTTGTCTCCTATTGATCAAAATTCAATTTCTTCCTTTCATCTCTTCCTTCACAGTCAATTTCTTTTCTCTCTGTTCTAAGTGAATAGGAGACCTTCTGAAGGCCACATTGCAGCTACTCTGTTACTTAGAAGGATCACTCAGGACTTGCAGATTACACTTTGTGAATGCTTTCAGAGGCAAAGTTTCTTAACCTTCTGGATAAGAACGGGTAATGGGAGGTGAGACTTAAAAAAATGTTTAGGTACTGCTGTGGGTACGTCAATAACCCCTGATCATTATAAGCTAAACGTGTTCCTTTGCACCTCACTGCAGATGGATGCAGCACACTAGGCTAACTATGGCAGTGATGTTTTTAAACTATTGCTTTTCTTGCAGCACAGTGCACTTTTCATGCCAAAATTGTTTATGACGCTCATTATTAGAAATGATAACAGTCTCCAAAGCCTCATGTTATGATATCTAAACATTCAGAATGTACATACAGGGAAGACTATCAGTAAATAATAAACCATAGTTTTACCCTTAGGACAGGGAACAAAGTTATTTAACAACAATGGTATGGCTGTAATTTGCTCTTGCGAGAAGAAACTTGCATAGACTGGGCCATGTTAGGATATATCTTCTATAAACCAACCCAAGGGCTCTTTCACACGAGCGTCTATCAGCTGTGCTTTCACGGCCGACTGATATACGTTGCGCATATGATGCATTGGCTTACAATATATCAGTTCAGATGGGCGTATTCCCGCAGTCTAGAAATGTCTGGCCGGCAAAGCTAGCGCATATGGCGTGCATTCCAGTCGGGCATTTTACGCCCGCCAGAAAAGATAGTTCAGGTACTATCTTTTGCCCGGAATACAGCGGCGACTCCCATAGACTCCAATGGGAGCTGCTGGAGATGGGAGGTGAGAGGGAGTTTAGCAGCGTATCTGCTAAACTCCCACCCCCTTACCTCCTTCTCTCTGCCCCTTGCTGTCTGTTTGCAATGGGAGGGGGCAAGAGCTAGCTGCTAAGCTTCCGCCCCATCCTGCCCCTCCCATTGCTGGCAGCCAACAAGGGGCAAAGAGGGCGCGGGAACTTAGCACACTAGCTCCCGCCCCATCCTGTCCCCACCCCTTGCCGAAAGCCAGCGAGGGGGCGGAAAGGAGGAGGCAGTTAAGCAGAGCTGAACCCGAGTGTAGTCCGAGTGCGGCGTATAATCGCCGCACTCGTCCTTCTGAACGGGCGTTGAAACAGGTGTTTTAACGCCCATTCACGAGCTTTTCAGATGCGCTGTGGCCGTGACAACCAAAACTCGCCTCCGCTCGTGTGAAAGAGCCCTGAGGTTGTATTTTACATTTAAAAAGAAACATTGTTGCAAGTAGGAGGGGTAGTATTTTGCATATCAGGATTTTTTAAAGTAAAAATGTATGTATTATTTCATTTGTATTAGTTTTTTGCAACATAGAATGTACAAAACGATCAGTTCCAACATTTTTTTTCTTCCCCTGTCGTTTTCTAAACAATTACATTGTATTGCATTTATGTTACAGGTTGCAACTTATGTATTGCAATGCATTACTGCCAGTGCATGTAAAATGATGTAGCAGCTGTCAGGACATACATCAAGAATGCCCTAAATAGGATTTACACAGGACAGTCCACAGGGCCTTTAAACCATCAACCTCGGCAATCTGGGGCTATCGATCATGTACCCCCTTAATTGTGGCAGCACATGGGTTACATGACAAAAATTGAAAATATACAACACTGGGTTCTTAGTACAAGCCCCTTCTGCTGTACATATACTGTGCATGATGGCAAGGCATTAAAGGGGTTGTTCCAAGACAGAACCTTATCCCCCATCTAAAGGAGCGTAACTCCTATCCTATTACTGCTGACAATTAGAGGCTCCTGTAACACAGTTATAATGAAGGAGATCATAGCCCAACCTCCTGGCTCTATACTTATGGTCTTTAGCTTATTTAGGTGAATGTAGAGGTTAATGATATTTACACTCTCCACCCAGCAGGCAGAAATGGTATCAGCACAGCAATTAGCCAGTGGTTATGCATTATGGAATTCTTTGAAAGTGAAACAAACATCAAGATGGTGCCTGATAAGCATCAGACAAGAGGTTGTACTGCATGGAAGACAGTACGATATATGGAAGAGACCTAAAGAGTGTGACAAGCAATCTAGTGCAAGGCTGGAAAAATGTGTTTTCAGGAGAGTGTTTTTTTATACTCTACTATCTCTGGTGCTCCCATTGAAGTGAGTGGAGCGCAGCATGCTGTTCTATTCATGCAGGAACCCATTCCCCAGCAGTTCAGGAAGCTGTGATAGCTGGGTGATACATTTGGAAATGTAGCATAATTTTCAACAATTTGATGGAAAATAATGATTGAAGAAGTCATATTTACCGAAGAGGTCTGTTTTATTTTGTGTAGAAATACTATTTCTAGGATGCCTTTACACATGCAGGATCCAATACATAGTTGCTGTTTGCGGAATTCTGCAGCGTTTACAGTACAAGCCAAGCAGAAGCGATTTAAAAAAAACCCTTCCCATAGTACAGATATTTTCTTTGACATAACCACAGCATTTTTTAAAAACACAGTGGATTCTGATTGCGCAGCATGTCCATTTATGCTGCGATATCTCGCTATGGATTTCAACCTTGGAAATAACAGAGTTAAATTCTGCACTAGAGATGAGCGAACGTGCTCGGCCCCGCCCCTTTTTCGCCCGAATACCGCGATTTTCGAGTACTTCCGTACTCGGGCGAAAAAATTCGGGGGGCGCCGTGGTGGCGCGGGGGGTTGCAGCGGGGAGTGGGGGGGAGAGGGAGAGAGAGAGGGCTCCCCCCTGTTCCCCGCTGCTACCCCCCGCACCGCCGCGCCTCTCCCCGCCCCCCGGCGCCCCCCGAATCTTTACGCGCGAGTACTGAAGTACTCGAAAATGGCGGTACTCGGGTGCATAAGTACTCATTACGAGTATGTTCGCTCATCTCTATTCTGCACCTGTGCCGAAATCCGCACTATTTAAGTGTGGATTTGTCCACCACGAAATACCTACGTAATTGCTGAAGATATTCCATTGCAGAATGCCCGCAGCAATTCTGCCACGAGGGAAGGCGGCTTGGTAGCCCTATGCAGACCTGTGTGTCTCTATGGTTGTAGACTACAAATGAACCTTGTATCATGTGTTACTCGCTTCCTCATTCCTGTTCTTCTATTATCTATAGGTTACCAATAAACTGCATCAGAGGGACTGAAGAAGCAGATGATTGCAGGATCAGAGATTGTACTCTGTAGCTATGAAGACACATAGCTCTGCATAGGACCTGTAGACACAAAACGGTAGGAGATTTCTAATCCAGACCATTTAAAAAATTACTTTGCATTTGAGTAATAAAAACCTTGGTTTTGGGACAAAATTCTGCCCCAGGATAGGAGGCGGAGGGGAATATTTTATCTTCAGTTTTTCTCTGCAGCCCTTCCAATCCGCAGGCCTCGTTTTTAGTTTTCCAAGATGACTACAGCCTAAGGCCCACTGTGCACTGCTCTTTGATTGGCCAGTGCAGATCATGTGAGCAGCTTTGGCCAATTAGAGAGCAGGTTTAGTACATTGGTAGTCTAACACTACTAGTGCCCTGTGGGGATTAGGCAGTTTGAAGATTGTGACGGCCATTCGGCACAGCTGAAAACAGCACCGTTAGATCAGAGGGATGGCAGAGAAGAGCAACTGCAGGTAATACACCCTGTTCCCCCTCCAGTCCCAGGACAGAATTTCGTCCTGATTAAGGAAGGTCACTTTAAATGACTGCTGTCACAGTTACTATGTATCTCCCTGGAGCACCGCTTCCTACCCTGCCGTCCTTAAATCTGGAAATAGATCTTGGCGGAGAAACAAGTACATAGTGATATATAATGCTGAGATCAGAATACTGTCCCCACATCAACCCAATAATTGCAAGGTCCACCCAGCACAAATATTATTAGGTACCAAGAGTGAACATCGTGCTGTCGTCCATAGTTTGATATTTGCAGCCAGACATAGAATGGAATAATTATATATAAAATGAGGAAAATAAACATAATAGTTATGGGTCACATAACCTATCATTTTATTTTTATTTTGGTTATTTCCCATGATGCATCATTTGTAATTGCCATTTTCCACATCTTCCCTGTATTGGGTTTTGTCACACAACTGTGTGCATTTGTCAACCTAAACCTATCTAGGGAATGGGAGATAATGGAATAGGGGGGGGGGGGGGGGGGCAGGAATTAACATAGATTGATGCAAAAATGTCAATAACGTGTCCGGAGCCTATAAAGTGCTTTTCTGGTTTTATAGGAATAAAGCTTAAAACGTGTCTGTCACCTAAATGTGATCTATTAACCCAATATATTATATACTTGCTGTCATAAGAAGCCCAGCGTTACATTTATCTTTTGCCAAAGTGTCTCCTACACGAAGATATCGGCCACTACTAATGAGCCCCCGGCGTCCAATGGGCTTTCCGCCTCTGCTAAAAACTGCCCCCTTTCTGGCTGAGTGCTGCCTCCAGCTCTTCCCGCTGGAGCCATCATGCACCCCACCTCCATTGTGCTTGCAGTGATGACAGCACATGCGCGTGATGACAGTCCGGCCTGAGAACAAGTCACTGCAGTCACTGCATCGCTCAGTGCAGCACAGGCGCATTGGAGGTGGAACACATGACGACTGCAGTGGGAAGAGGTGGAGGCGTCATTCAGCAAGAAAGGGGGGAGTTTTTAGCAGAGGCGAAATTCCAATTAGAGGGGGTCTGGGGCTCATTAGTATATGGCGCAGGAGAATCTAATTGGCCAATATCTTCGCGTAGGAGAAACCTTGGCAAAAGTTAAAGGTAAAAGTGTATTCCTTATGACAGCGCACACATAACAGTATATTGGATTAATAGGCCAAATGTAGGTGACAGACATCCTTTAACTACCAGACATTTTTAGAGTTTTTGTTTTTCTTTATTTTTCCCTCAACATGGCAGTATGAGGACTTTTTACACATAACCAGTTGTATTTTTTAATGGTGTCATTTAATATACCACGTAGTGTATTGGGAAATTTAAAAACATTTTTAAGTGGGATAAGATGAGGAAAGAATGCAATGCGCCATTATTCAGGGGGAAAGGGGGTTACTTTTGTGGTATTCATGGTGTGGTAAAACTGACGCATTAACGTTATTCTATGGGTCAGTACTAGAGATGAGCGGCGAGTATATTCGCTAAGGCTAACTACTCAAGCGAGTAGTGCCTTAGCCGAGTATCCTCCCGCTCGTCTCTAAAATTCGGGGGCCGGCGGGGGGCGGGGAGTGGCGGGGGAGAGCGGGGAGGAACGGAGGGGAGATCTCTCTCTCCCTCTCTTCCCCCCCACTCACCGCCGTAACTCACCTCTCACCCGCACCGGCAGCCGAATCTTTATAGACGAGCGGGAGAATACTCGGCTAAGGCACTACTCGCTCAAGTAGTTAGCCTTAGCGAGTATACTCGCTCATCTCTAGTCAGTACCTTTATGATGACACCATGTTTATAAGTTTTTTTTCTTGTTTGCTCTCAGCTATTGAATGACAGCTGAGAGCTGCCTCTGATTGGTCACAGTGCTCAGCCAATAAGAGACAGCACTTCCAGCAGGCGGAGATTTGAAATCTCCACCTGCTGAAAGCACTTCAAAGCAGTTCAGGAGAAAACCCAGCTGGATGCGCCCCGGCAGCTGCAGAAAGGAGAGTATATATATATATTTTTAAAATTTTTTACACATTTTAGGGATGATTTTTAGGGAAGGGCTTATATTTAAAGCCCTTCCCCGAAAATCACTGCAGGGCTTGCCAGCAGCCCATTGCTTTCAATGGAGAGTCTGTAGCGCTGACTCCATTGAATTTAATGGGATAGCATTGTGGTGCTCTGTCACAGCTGTGACAGCTGGGACAGAGGATTTCTTCATCTCTGCGGGGTGTCTCCTTGTCACTAGACACTGTGACAATGCTGTCACGGTGTTCAGTGACAAGGGGACTCCCCGCGGAGATGAAGAAATCATCTGCCATAGCTGCCACCAGCCCCATTAACCAAAGGTGAAACCCCTGGATGTGACAGCACCCAGGGGTTTCACATTCAAGGAATTCCCTGCTGCAGCTGTCACAGCCGCAACAGGGGATAGCAGGCAGCGTACTTTATGTGCACATTAACGCTGTCGGGTGCATTTTTTTCAGCGTGACGCCCGCTTCGGTCACGCACATTTTTTTACGCACGCGTTTTTGCACACATAAATTCGCAGATAAAAACGCCAGTCTGACTGAGCTGTAATAGGGTTAAATACATAGCAGTCCTGTAAGCCTTCATTAGGCCCATGGCTACCTTGGAAACCATCAGCAATTACATCAGGGCGGAGGCAATGGTGAATCGGAGGTGGATCCACTCCTGCAGCTGACAGTTTACATGCTGTGATCAGGATTGACAGCATGCGCAAGCTGTCAAACAGCTGCAGTTGGAGCTAGCTCTAATTGCGGCTGGTTGCTTCAGGTGTCACTTCTTACCCAACCTGCAACTGTGTAACGTGCATTACATCACAGAGGATGAATGGGGTAACTTCTGAATAAATGACAAGTTCTACAACTTCGTAATATATTTTGGAGGGAATTTACTAAGACTGGCTATTCAGGGGTTAATTCCAGAGAAACTTTATTGCCCACAACGTTTCAACTCAGAAGAGTCTTTGTCAAGTGTCAGCACTTGACAAAGACTCTTCTGAGTTGAAACGTTGTGGGCAATAAAGTTTCTCTGGAATTAACCCCTGAGTGCTGCTCTTATCTACTCTTCTTTGCTACTTGGAATACGGTCCAGGATCCAGGACTGTTTGAGAGCGAGCACCTCTTGGAGTGGAATATCTTCCCTGGAGATATACAGGGTTTACGTGTGCTGTGATCCATTTACTATTTGGAAAGACTGGCTATTCAGATGTCAGCTTTAAATGTAAGTATATTGGAGTAAGATGTGTCCCTGCACCAGAAATTCACTTGAATGGCAATTCTATAATACTACGAAATGTGTAGCTGGCCATGACTTTCCCTGGCAAAATCAGATGGCTGTTAGGGGGCCAGTGATGTTCTGTTCGCCTGGGGCCCTTCATTCTGGGAGGAGTTATGCAAGTTGGGGCTGAAGGATTAGGCATGCACAGTGAAGACACTCTCTAAAGGCCCATTTAGACACAACGATTGTCACTCAAAATTTGCTCAAAAGACGGCTTTTGAGCGATAATCGTTGTGTGCATGGAGCGCCCGGCTGTTATACAGCCAAGCGCTCAGAGCGGAGGATGCAGAAGACAAGCAGAGACACCCCGCTTGTCTTCTGCATCCTTCGTTCGGAGAGCTCTGCTGTATAGCAGCCGGGTACTTAGAGCTGGGAACAGCTGGATGCAGAAGACAAGCCGGGACACCCCGCTTGTCTTCTGCATCCTCCGCTGGCAGCGCAAGGTGATCACTCATCTTGAGCGATCATCTTGCGCTGTAAATGACACAACGATTATCGCTCAAAAGTCGCTTGAGCGACATTTTTTGAGCAATAATCATTGTGTCTAAATGGGCCTTAATTCCTCCTCAGTATTGATTATATTGATGCATGGCAGACTGTAGAGTCAGAATATGTATGGTTTATACAACAGACAGCAGAACTCCCCTTGTACTAGTTAGAACTCGCACTGGAGCGGACTCAACAAGTCTGAAAGACATAATGACTAAGTAGATCACAAAGGTCTCATTCTGGAAAATGATGAAGATCAGAACAAGAGGAGCCCGGACAGAACAAGAAGTTCTTCCAAAACATTTAACACCTGTCAATTATGGTGGAGCCAGCACATGATATGGCGGTGGAGCATCTGTCATCAACTTCTATAGAGTGCAGAGAGCAAACACACCAGGGGCAAATTCTACATGCGGATTTTAGGGGGTTCAACTGTTTTCAAGTAAATTAACTTATTTTTTTATTTACCAATTAAGTGCAACAATTTTTGTAACAATTTTGAATACTGGGTGTGGCCAGGGGCATGGCATGTTAACAATCTGACGATATTTTGTATTCGCCAAGTGATTACCATCTGTTGTACCCGCTAACAGAGCAATTCATAGAAGTGAATACAATGTCTCTTCTCGGAATCCCTCTGACTGGTTCCAGGTCCACCCCAGGTCAGTGACATTATATTGCAGTGTACAGAACATGCAATTCCACATCGTGTCCACAGCCTTATGATACTGCATGCAATTATAATTCCTGGCATGACAGAAACAAAATTTTAATGCTTAAATGGAAAGTACGTTTTGTTTCTTGTTTTGTCAACCTCTGAGTACTGCACTGTTTGTGAAAGCCGTAGGAACAACGACCGACATGAACACAACCTAAATAAGGGCTGAAAGGATGAAAGAAGAGTTGGGAGGTGCATAAACGACCAGATAGCAACATCAAGCATAAACAAAGCATGCATACAAACAACCACAAGGACAATAGATGCCAAAATACCTACCAATGTAGTAAACTACCAGAGAAGTGGAAATATCTATCAGTTAGTGCGAGGTATTGGTTTGTATTTTGGTGATAATGCGTCAGCTCACAAGCCCACATCAAGAATCCTCATTGTCTTGTGAGTTCCTACACTAACAAGACAATTTAATCCACAACAAGGGAACCCTGCCTACAAGCGGGACGATCGTCCCAATAGGGGCGGCCGCACACTGGGACCTAGGGCCTGGCTCACTCTAGATGATAACAGGCAGGAACACCAGACAAGGGAAATAAAACAAAATACACAGTGAACAGGAAGGTTCACACCTAGTATAGTCAAAGCCTACAGACATATACAGAACACATCCCTGTTCACAACAAGCGACTGCAACACAAAGGGACCACCACACAGAACAAGATATTGTTCACACCGTGTTTAGGCCCTCACCTTCAGACATACACTAAACAGGACCTTGTTCACACTAAGTGTAGTCCACACCTTCAGGGCTTAAACTCATGGGTTGTTTTTTGTCCTGTTATGCAGCCGTGATAATCACAGCTGCATAATGGGACAAAGCGAAACCACTGATTTCAATATATTTCAGTGGTTTTGTTTTCACTAATGGGTGAGAAAAGATAGTAATTGCCCTATCTTTCTCACACATAGTATTAACTACGTGCAGGAAAAAATAGGTCAGAACTAGAGATGAGCGAACTTATTCGTTTAGGGCGTTTTTGCACTCGAGCACTGCTTTTTCCTAGTAACCGACTACTCGTGCGAAAGGATTCGGGGGGCGCCAGGGGTAAACGGGGGGGGGGGGGGTAGAGAGAGCGCTCCCCCCTGTTCCCCACTGCTACCCCCCGCTCCACCACGCCGCCCCCCCGGCGCCCCCTGAATCTTTTCGTCCGAGTACTCAGTTACTCAGAAAAAGCAGTGCTCGAGTGCGAAAACGCCCTAAATGAGTAAGTTCACTCATCTCTAGTCAGAACCTATCTTACCTCAGTTTTTTTCAAACTCCTGCACTATGGTGAGAAGTGACCCAAAACACCATCCTGGTCCCCTCCATAAATGTCATGCATGTTTTGTCTTATGTAGATGCACTGTGCAATGCTTGTCCTGTCATATCCAGTGTGTGTTGCACAGCTGCGGCGCTTGAGAGGTTAACAGTAATAAAATCATTGCCTGCATGTAAATGTGTCAGTTTGTCATGTCATGTGGTGTAAGTGAGGTTATAAATGTGAGTGCTTGAGAGCAGGAAGGGGTCTTACATCTTGTCTACCTGAGAGTGCTAACACAGAGCCCCATGGAAGCACCTTCAGCTTCCATGTAGGTGAAGATGGAAGAAGAGGAGCGACTTCCTGTAGCATCTGGAGAGTGGATGTGAGAGGAGTGAGTCCCTTCAACAGAGGGAGAGAGAGTTCTACCTAAGTTCCAAACAGGTACCCGTTCACACCACAGGCCTTTCCTGTGCAGCGGTCCATAGTTAGGATCACGGCACAGAGGTACTTGATTGTAATACCCATGCGCCTGCCATGCGGGGTGTTTATTGGCTAAGCCTACTTTATTAATTGTCTGCCAGAGTGTCTGAGGAGTGACCCCCTACCTCCTTCTCTAGAGTGCGCCCAGTCCAGGACCGGTGACATACAGATAACGTAGACTGTAAGACCGTGTTCATCCTGTGTATCCTCCCTACCTCTGAGCTGTAGCCTGTAAATGTCTTGAAGTGAATTGTACCTGCATTGCCTGTTATACAAGTTATTATTCAAGTACATGTTATACCAGGCTCTAACCATTTCTGGGGACCCGAGGTACTATACACAAGTCTCTGTGTTCATTTCTCCGCCACTTAGAATACCGGTCTGTGGGAATGGTGGCATCATGAGTGATTTGTACTACTATTCCCCCATCCCCTTTATTGGCATTCCCTATCATAGGAGTGTCGAAGCTGGCCTGCGATACTGCTCTGGCCTTGGCTATGTGTCATTCCTCTGGGACCAGAGCCTGGTAAGTGCCACTGTGACGAGACAGCACTTATCCCTCCCAGGTCTTCACGTTAGCCAAGTGCCCAGGGTCACCCCTCTGGGGTGTTGCACTATGGTTGGTTTTCCCTTTTATTATGATAAATCTGTGCTGTGCAAAACATGCTTTTAATTTGTTTTTGGTTCTACCTACATATTTCTTGTTGCAGCGACATTCTAATAAATAATTATTAGAGATGAGCGAGCACCAAAATGCTCGGGTGCTCGTTACTCGAGTCGAACTTCCCGCGATGCTCGAGGGTTCATTTCGAGTAACGAACCCCATTAAAGTCAATGGGTGACTCGAGCATTTTTGTATATCGCCGATGCTCGCTAAGGTTTTCATTTGTGAAAATCTGGGAAATTCACGAAAGTGATGGGAATGACACAGAAACGGATAGGGCAGGCGAGGGGCTACATGTTGGGCTGCATCTCAAGTTCCCAGGTCCCACTATTAAGCCACAATAGCGGCAAGAGTGCTCCCCCCCCCGCACTGTCAGCATAAAGATCATTCTCCTCTGCCACAGCTGTAACAGCTGTGGCAGAGAAGAACGATGCTAGCCCATTGAATTCAATGGAGCTGGCAATACAGCCGACTCCATTGAAAGCAATGGGCTGCCGGCCAGCGCGGGATGAATTTTCGGGAAGGGCTTAAAAATATAAGCCCTTACCTGAAAATCATCCTAAAATGTGTAAAATTAAAAAAAAAATTTATACTCACCTTTCCGCTGAAGCCGGAGTTCAGCCGCGTCCAGCTGCATTTCTCCTGAACTGCTCTGAGTAGTATTCAGCAGCCGGGGATTTAAAATCCCCGCCTGCTGAATGAGCTGCCTCTGATTGATCACAGCCTCACCAATCAGAGGCAGCTCTCACTCACACCCATTCATGAATTCATGAATGGGTGAGTGAGTGCTGCCTCTGATTGACAGCTGAGAGCTGCCCCTGATTGGTCCCTGCGCTGAGCCAATCAGAGGCAGCACTCACCCATTCATGAATCGGTGTAAGTGAGAGCTCCCTCTGATTGGTGAGGCTCTGACCAATCAGAGGCAGCTCATTCAGCAGGCGGGGATTTTAAATCCCCAGCTGCTGAATACTACTCAGTGCAGTTCAGGAGAACTGCCGGCCAGACGCGGCTGAACTCCGGCTGCAGCGGAAAGGTGAGTATACATTTTTTTTTTATTTTTACACATTTTAGGATGATTTTCAGGTAAGGGCTTATATTTTTAAGCCCTTACCGAATATTCATCCCGCGCTGGCCGGCAGCCCATTGCTTTCAATAGAGCCGGCTATATTGCCGACTCCATTGAATTCAATGGGCTAATATCGTTCTTCTCTGCCACAGCTGTTACAGCTATGGAAAAGGAGAACGATCTTTATGCTGACATATTTTTTCTTTTTACACATTTTAGGATGATTTTCAGGTAAGGGCTTATATTTTTAAGCCCTTCCCGAAAATTCATCCTGAGATCGCCGGCAGCCCATTGCTTTCAATGGAGCCAGCTGTATTGTCGGCTCCATTGAATTCAATGGTCAGTGCTCGTTTAATCGAGACGAGTACCGCGTGGTGCTCGTCTTGAGTAACGAGCATCTCGAGCACCCTAATACTCGAACAAGCATCAAGCTCGGACGAGTATGCTCGCTCATCTCTAATAATTATGTTTTTGCTATCACAGTTTATTTTATGTGTTAATGGAATCACTTCATACTTCGGATGAGTAGTTCTTCTTATCCTTTTTTTATTTTGGTCTGTCCATCCTCTTTTTCATAATTTTCCTCTTCCAAATTCCTCTTATATGCATTATCAACTAATTTGGCAGGATAAAAATTTTCATTAAGGCCTCATGTCCACGGGGAAAATCAGATCCGCTGCGGATTTGTAACGCGGATTTGGGCTGCGGATTCACTATAATTGTCTTTTATTTTTCATGCGGGAGATCAATTGAGCTATGTGCTCTATGAGCCCCCGCACGCGTGATCCGCACTAAAATGGAGTATGTTCATTTTTTTTTCATGCTCCAGAAATTTTTTAATTACCATCCGCGGGTATTTATTTACCCGCGGGTGGTCAATGCATCCCTATGGGGCGCGGATCCGCGTGCGGGAAAAACGTTGCAGATTTTAATTCTTATTTTCCCCGTGGACATGAGGCCTAAAACTTTTTTTTTTTAATTCCAGATTGTATTTCAAAATCACTTTTTTGGGAACAGTTTCCTCTTATTCTTTTCCTTTGACTATAGCGTGAGAATCTCAATAATGAAAACGAAACCATTGAAATCGGTCGTTTCACTCTGTCCTGTTATGCAGCCATCATTATCACAGCCACAAAAGGGGAGAAAAAAACACTGGATCAGTACAGGATAAGTAGATAAGTAATGTATGTACACAGTGATTCCAGCAGCAGAATAATGAGTGCAGCTCTGGAGTATAATACAGGACGTAACTCAGGATCATTACAGGATAAGTAGATAAGTAATGTATGTACACAGTGAATCCAGCAGCAGAATAATGAGTGCAGCTCTGGAGTATAATACAGGATGTAACTCAGGACCAGTACAGGATAAGTAATGTATGTACACAGTGACTCCACCAGCAGAATAGTGAGTGCAGCTCTGGAGTATAATACAGGATGTAACTCAGGATCAGTACAGGATAAGTAATGTATGTACACAGTGACTCCACCAGCAGAATAGTGAGTACAGCTCTGAAGTATAATACAGGATGTAACTCAGGAACAGTACACGATAAGTAGTGTATATACACTGTGACTCCAGCAGCAGAATAATGAGTGCAGCTCTGGAGTATAACACAGGATATAACTCAGGATCATTACAGGATAGGTAATGTATATACACAGTGACTCCAGCAGCAGAATAATGAGTGCAGCTCTGGAGTATAACAAAGGATGTAACTCAGGATCATTACAGGATAGGTAATATATATACACAGTGACTCCAGCAGCAGAATAATGAGTGCAGCTCTGGAGTATAATACAGAATGTAACTCAGGATTAGTAAAGGATAAGTAATGTATGTACACAGTGACTCCACCAGCAGAATAATGAGTGCAGCTCTGAAGTATAACACAGGATATAGCTCAAGAACAGTACAGGATAAGTAATGTATGTACACAATGACTCCACCAGCAGAATAGTGAGTGCAGCTTTGGAGTATAATAATGGCTATAACTCAGGATCAGTACAGGATAAGTAATGTATGTACACAGTGACTCCACCAGCAAAATAGGGAGTGCAGCTCTGGAGTATAATATAGGATGTAACTCAGGATCAGTACAGGATAAGTAATGTATGTACACAGTGACTCCACCAGCAGAATAGCGAGTGCAGCTCTGGAGTATAATACAGGATGTAACTCAGGATCAGTACAGGATAAGTAATGTATGTACACAGTGACTCCACCAGCAAAATAGTGAGTGCAGCTCTGGGGTATAATACAGGATGTAACTCAGGATCAGTGCAGGATACGTAATGTATGTACACAGTGACTCCACCAGCAGAATAGTGAGTGCAGCTCTGGAGTATAATACAGGATGTAACTCAGGATCAGTACAGGATAGGTAATGTATGTACACAGTGACTCCACCAGCAGAATAGTGAGTACAGCTCCGGAGTATAATACAGAAGTTGCAGATACATTGTATGTAAATTAATTCTTTATGTAAATTGTAACATGCAAAACTATACCATCTTTTTACAACTTTGGGACACAGTATGATGGACCTTGTATATGAGTATAGTAGAATCTGTTATCATAGTATGAGGCGGTACAACACATTGACTCACTATAAATATGTCTGCAACATCATATTTCGAAATTTATTTTCAGAACCTTTCTGGCATAAGACAAGTATTGCATGACGCCATGTGCCAGGTAATTGTGTGCCTTATCATAAGCCCTCCCTGCTGCCAGAGGACATTGTATGTTATTGTGATACCAGCTGCAGGTCCTACTGCTGGGCACAAACCCACTTCTCTATTGGCAGGTTGTATGTTTGTGTCACTGGCACGGAGAGTCAGTTATATCATACTTCGTCCTGTAGGTCAAGTGCAAGCCCTTGTGTTTGATGTGTTAGGCTGTGTAAGTCTTCTTAGAAAGAAGCCCAGATAAACAATAATTGGACTGATGTGATGCCAGACGAGCATCTAATACCTGGAAAATCTTAGTTGAAAGGACTGTATTTGTCCTAAAGAAAACTTGTGGTATTTGGGTAAACCACCTGATTGGGGCACAACGACCGATACTGCCATCAGCAGCTCGGGTCTAAATAAGGGGCCAATTGCTGCTTGCTTAAATTTTTTAAAGGGGTTGTTAATTTGTATATTACCAATGACCCAGAATTAGGATAGGCCGTTAATAGTGGATTGAAGGGAACCCCCGCTAATCAGCTGTTTGATGGGCTGGTGCACTCATGCACTTAGGTTATTTCTGCAGAAAACAGACAGGAATGGATTTTCCTGGTGGGTCCTAGATACCCCAGTCCGACACTGACTTCGGCATTGATCATTCACCGATTCAGCTAATAATCACATTAGATTAAGAGCCTTTTCAAATCAAAGTCAAAGGTTCCATTTGGGACCTCCATCGGGGAGTTCTGTTAATACACAGGATGAAATACAGCCGCATGCAGTGCTCTTTCATCCTCTAATATGCTGGCCGGATGGACATAAACCGAACCAACCCCATTATAGTCAATTGGATCCGTTTGGTGCCTTTGGTTGCGCCGTTCTGTGGAACATCTTGTGTGGTTTCTTATGGGTTTTTTCCCCGCAGACTTTAATTGCAAAATGACATCTCCTGTATGCTAGAAATCCGCAACAACAATTCCGCAAGACGTTCTTAATTCTGAAACTTTACTGCTGTGGAATTTAATATTGGAGTGAAGACGTGCAGATTTTTAAAAGGAACGATAGTCACGCCTCACAGGGATAAAGTTGTGACGGAGAAATATCCACGGGGACGAATTCCGTGCCGTCTGAGCGGTTCCTTCCAAGAGCAGCTCTCCATCTGCACAGAACACATGTGCATTACTGTAACGTGTTATGGGAACAACACGGCCCCGATGCGTTAGCACAAATAGATTCTCCAGTCACATGCCGTGACTTTCCATCCACCTTCAGCTATGTTTACAGCGTTGGCCGCTGTTGACATCACATGATCTGCTGCATTATTAGTCCTAGAAATTGACGTTGAATGAGAATTCGCTACGCCCTTCACGTCGGAGTCTTATGTTACAGCCTCTATTATGTATCACATTATAAGACATAGCGTCACTGTTGTTTGTTTTTTCCTACCTTCAAAAAAGTCATTTTGCAAATACAGTTTCCACACCAGAACAGAGACATTACTCTACCTGTCTACATAGGCGAGAGCTGGATATTTACGGATGGCATTTATATTTTGCATATCCATTTTTTTTTCTAAAATGCATTTGTGAGAACGGAGTTTGTAGGCAATAATAGACATATTTTTCTTGAACTTTTTAATATTGCCTTTTTTTTACTCCATCCTGCTGCAGTTTTTATGCCTCTTTTCCTGGTTGTACTAATATAGGCACATTCATCAAGTTTAGCGCACCGTTTGAATATTATTGCTTTTGTAAATAATAGACAATGATTTGCAAATGTGCGTACCAATTTTTATATAGTGATTGGCCCATAAACACCAACTATGCTTTCTTATTTCCATATTCTCCCTACACTTTGGTGCATTTGGTACCAGCAGGAGCATGCAAGGAGCAGCTAGAACAAGAGAGCTCTCCAACACTAAAGGGGAAGTTCAAAATATATAAAAGGTTTTCCACAACTTCTGGCTCAGAGACCACATGTGGCCCACAATGACATTCTGTGCAGCCTCAACTATCTGGGCACAGAAATATCTATGTGTGGCTGCTCACATGTAGTTTTCATGTCAGAATGAAAAGTAGTGGCACATAGCAAGGCAACAGGAATGGACATGTTTTAAGGTTGCATTGTGTAGCAATGTCTGGGTCCCCCTATATATTAGGACAAGTACTAAGGGTGCACTGTAAAGTCATGTCTGGTCTCCTATATATATCAGGACAAGTACTAAGGGTGCACTGTAAAGTCATGTCTGGTCTCCTATATATATCAGGACAAGTACTAAGGGTGCACTGTATAGTCATGTCTGGGTCCCCCTATATATTAGGACAAGTACTAAGGGTGCACTGTATAGTCATGTCTGGGTCCCCCTATATATTAGGACAAGTACTAAGGGTGCACTGTGTAGTCATGTCTGGGTCCCCCTATATATTAGGACAAGTACTAAGGGTGCACTGTAAAGTCATGTCTGGTCTCCTATATATATCAGGAGAAGTACTAAGGGTGCACTGTATAGTCATGTCTGGGTCCCCTATATATTAGTACAAGTACTAAGGGTGCACTGTATAGTCATGTCTGGGTCCCCCATATATTAGGACAAGTACTAAGGGTGCACTGTATAGTCATGTCTGGGTCCCCTATATATTAGGACAAGTACTAAGGGTGCACTGTGTAGCCATGCCTGGGTCCCCCTATATATTAGGACAAGTACTAAGGGTGCACTGTATAGTCATGTCTGGGTCCCCTATATATTAGGACAAGTACTAAGGGTGCACTGTGTAGCCATGCCTGGGTCCTCTATATATATTAGGACAAGTACTAAGGGTGCGCTGTATAGTCATGTCTGGGTCTCCTATATATTAGGACAAGTACTAAGGGTGCATTGTGTAGCCATGTCTCGTCCCCTGTATATTAGGACAAGTACTAAGGGTGCATTGTGTAGCCATGTCTGGGTCCACTTTATTTTAGGACAAGTATTAAGGTTGCAGTGTGTTGCCATGTCTGGTTTCCTATATATTAGGACAAGTACTAAGGGTGCACTGTGTAGTCATGTCTGGGTCCCCCTATATATTAGGACAAGGGCTAAGGTTGCACTGTGTAGTCATGTCTGGGTCCCCTATATATTAGGACAAGTACTAAGGGTGCACTGTGTAGTAATGTCTGGGTCCACCTATATATTAGCACACGTTCTAAGGGTGCACTGTAAATCATGTCTGGGTCCTCCTATATATAAGGACAAGGACTAAGGTTGCACTGTGTAGTCATGTCTGGGTCCCCTATATATTAGGACAAGTACTAAGGGTGCACTGTGTAGTTATGTCTGGTCTCCTACATATAAGGACAAGTACTAAGGGTGCACTGTATAATCATGTCTGGGTCCCCTATATATTAGAAATATTAAGGGTGCCCTGTGTAGCCATGTTGGGGTCCCCCTATATATTAGGATAAGTACTAAGAGTGCACTGTAAAGTCATGTCTGGGTCCCCTATATATTAGGATAAGTACAAAGGGTGCACTGTGTAGTCAAGTCTGGGTCCACCTATATATTATGACAAGTACTGAGGGTGCACCGTGTAGCCATGTCTGGTCTCCTATATATTTTAGGACAAGTACTAAGGTTGCACTGTGTAGCCATGTCTGGTCTCTTATATATTAGGACAAGTACTAAGGTTGCGCTGTGTAGCCATGTCTGGGTCCCTATATATCAGGGCGAGTACTAAGGGTGCATTGTGTAGCTATGTCTGGGTCCCCTATATATATAGACAAGTACTAAGGGGGCGCTGTGTAGTCATGCCTTGGTTCCCTATATATTAGGACAAGTACTAAGGATGTACTGTGTAGCCATGTCTGGGTCCCTATATATTAGGACAAGTATTAAGGGTGCAGTGTGTAGCAGTTCTTACTTCGATTGGCACTTCAGAAATTATTATATAATATATAATTATATGAGTTAGAGGCATCCTATACGTATGCAGCTCTCTCTATTGTAGTTTATAGGACTTATGAAATGCCAGGCCATTACCTCAACATCCATCTACAATGGAGTGAGCCACATGTATTGTCTCCTCCTCTGTAGAGTGCTGATTTGTTGCAGAGGTGACCCCCATTCCTGCAATAGGTAGGACTCTTGGAAGTGGAACTTACTTCAATTTATAATGGTGTATACTTAGAATGTACTATAAATGTCCTTAATGGGAATACCCTTGTCGCCCTTGGAAGTGGTTCGTTATGGCAATGTGGCCTGCAGACTAGAAAATGTTGTGCACCCCTGTTATAAATTAACAAAAAGTAGCTATACTGACTGTTCTGATCCCCTGCAGCTCCAATCCCACCGGTCAGGTCCTCCTTGGCCGGCTTTCTTAGCATGAATGCAATGGTGTAGTGTCCATAAACCCACATTACCACTACAGCAAATAACTGGCGTTAGCAGTGAACACAATGAGATCACTGAGGCCACTGATTATCTGCAGCAGTCCAATAGGTATATGGACGTATCACTGCTGCAATCATGCAAGCAAATACTGGCAGAAGTTCAGACAGGCTGTGGTGCTACAGAGTGGTAAATTTTGGCAGTTCTCACTGCATGCTGCCCGCGGGGTCGGCCAGGGTAAGGTGTTGTTTGTCGTGACGCCAGCTTATGTATGGGTAGGGACCCATCCCGAGCAAAATAATAATTTAAAAAACTAAACAAAAATGGGGGTAGTAGTCCTTGCTCTTTTGCAGCGTCGTGTGATACCTCAGTGCAGATGTTGCGGTTGGTGGGAAGTACTCCAGGATGCTGACTTAGATGGTGCAAACAATTTAAAACTTTTATTGGCAGGGATAGATAATTCTTGCACTTTGCAGCAGTTACATAACTTGCATTACTTTTACTTAAGGCAAATGATGAACTTGAATTACATTTACTTGCACAGTTGATGACCATTGAGAGATATAAATATATATATAAAAAAAAACACTTGTTTGGTTTGAGAATTTAGGATTTGCTCTCCCCTAGTCCCTGTCCACATGCATCATTCACTATAGCTTTAGTTAGCTGCCTGGGAATGGAGAGGCTTAACTTATTACTAGCTTACTTTTGGGTACTGAATACTTGCTGCTGTTTCCTTTAACTGCACTTTTGTTCTTCTTCTCTCTATCTCTCTCCTCGGTTAACTCTTCTGAATAACGGAGTTTGATAGTATGCACACTTTAGATGTTCTGCTTCCCACTGCACTGACTCCTGAGTAAAGATGTTCTCTTGATTCCTCCTCGGTCTCTATCTCAGGCTCCCCTGGACTAGACTCCTTCCAGGCCTGGACTAGACTGCCTAACCCTGCCCACTCTCTACCTTTTATACCTTTCTACTCAACCAATTCTAGGCTAGGGGAAAGCTAGCTATCCAATCTCTGTGCTAGCTAAGGGTGATAGGCAGATATGAGAGCAGTATAGGGTGTACTCTGCCAAATCATGAAGGGGAAAGTTGTCTTAACACACAAATTTAACTCATTATTTACAATTTAAAGGCATATACCCACACTTTCCATCTATTAAAGTCTTATAGGCTTCTGATTACATAAAAGACTACCAAATTGCTGTAGTACCCACTGTGGGCCACTACAATAATGAGACATCACATTGTTCTATTTTACTGAAAAGTTTATACCGGACTTTTCCTTTACATCCATGACGGGAAGCAGAGTTCCGACCACTATAAAGCTACAGGGTGATTATCTTGCTAGGAAACACATACATTCCTCAATAATGCTGTAATTGTTGTGTGGATTCTTATGAACACTAATCTGTATTTCCCTTTTATGTTGTCTGGAGTATCTGCTGAACATGTCGCCTTTAGCATCCAAACACTTTATTGTGTGCATAAATGGTAAAGACATTTGCTAATATGACATTGGTAATGGCAGCAACTTCAGCCGTACCAGATCTTTGATGGCATTAATTGTTCATGGCTTATTGCTGTATACATGACCCATCAGTAAACCCCAGTAGAAGGAATCAGGTGGCGTCAGGTCTGGTGATCTTGGCCGGCATAGATTTTTCAATATAAATCAGTCACCAAAATAACTTTGTTTCCGTCATTTTTGTATTAGATGTGTGGATCTATCCATCCATCCCATATCTCTCTGAAATGCACTTGGAAAGCCTTCAGAACCTTTCAATGTTTTACATTTTGTTATGTTGTGACCGTTATAAATTAAAAACTAATATTTAGCATTGACATAAGTATTCACATCCTTTGGTATGACCCTTGAAATTTAGCTTTGGGGGCTTCCTATTTCTCTTGATTATCTTTGAGATATTTCTACACCTTGATTGGAGTCCCCTGCGGTAAATTCAGTTGACTGAGCATAATTTTAGAAGGTACACTCCCCTGTCCTTATAAGGTCTCACAGTTCAGATTGCATATCAGAGCCAAAACCAAACCATGAGGGGAGAACTGCCTATAGAGCTCAGAGACAGGATTGTGTGGAGGCACAGATCTGGAGAAGGCTATAAAATAATTCTGCTGTAAGAGCCCAGCAGTCTCCATAATTCTTAAATGGATGATGTTTGGAACAACCAGGACACTTCCTAGAGCTGCCAACCCACAAAACTAAGTAATCGAGGGAGAAGGGCCTTGGTAAGAGAGGAGACCGGGAACCCAATGGTCACTCTGACTGAGCTCCAGAGATCCTGTGTGCAGATGGGAAAACGTCTAGAAGGTCAACCATTACTGCCGCCTCCACCAATCTGAAAATTAATGGCAGAGTGACCAGAAAGAAGCCTCTCCTCAGTAATAGACACATGGAAGCCGCCTGGAGTTTACCAAAAAGGCCCTAAAGGACTCTGAGACAGCGAGAAAAAAGATTGTCTGGTCTGATGACACCAAGATTGAACTTTTTGGCCTCAAATCTAAGCATTATGTCTAGAGGAAACCAGACGCCACCCATCACCTGCCCAACACCATCCCTGCAATGAAGCCTGGTGGTGACGGCATCATGCTATGGGGGTATTTCCAGCGGCTGGGACAGGGAGACCGGTCAGGGTTGATGGAAAGCTGAATGGAGCAAAGTACAGAGATATTCTTTACGATAATCTAGAGCACAAGGGACCTCAGACTGGGCAGAAGGTTCACCTTCCAAGAAGACAATGACCCTAAGCACACAGCCAAGACAACATAGAAGGGGTGAGGGACAACTATGTAAATGTCCATGAATGGCTCAGCCAGAGCCCTGACTTGAACCCAATCGAACATCTCTGGAGAGACCTGAATATGGCTGTCCACAGACAGCCCGCATCCAACCTGGCAGAGCGTCAGAGGATCTGCAGAGAAGAATGGCAGAAAATCCCCAATTCCAGATGTGCAAACCTTGTGGCATCATACCCAAGAAGACTGGAGGCTGGAATCGCTGCCAAAGGGGCTACAACTAAGTACTGAGTACAGGATGTGATAACTTATATATCAATGCAAAATGTTAGCTTATCATTTTTAAAAATTTTGCAAAGATATCTAACGTGTTGTCACTTTGTCGTTATGGGGTACTGAGTGCAGAATGACGGGAAAAACTGGATTTTTAAAAATTTGCACAAGTCCACAACATAACAAAATAAAAAAAAAGTGAAAGGGTCTGAAGACTTTCCAAATGCATTACATCTATCTATCTATGCAATCTGTTTTTGCTCAGTGAACTAGCCACTTCTATGTAAAGTTTGAGGAAACATAAATAACGCTGCAGGAACTGGTCACTCAGTCAATATCTGAGCCAACACACATATGAAGTGCAAGGCGATGCAATAGCAGTACCAAATTAAGGACAGCTAAGCTAAGCGAAGAGGTGTGTTTGCCGAAGTGAAGTTGTGTGTGGATTATGGGTATAAAGTTATGTGAACCTCCTTGAAAACGTTAGTACTCAGCACTTAACGCTGTGAATCCTCGGATAGAGTGTAGTGGCAGAGGTGCAGCACTGGAGAAGCCCTGAAGCTGAGTATGAGGGGAGGAGGATAACAGCCCCAGGTCATTGATTCAATGGGGAGCATAGACTGGTTGATAGACCTAAAGCATGTCTCTTCTTAACATTCCTCGAATCTCTCTGTCATCATCTACCCCTTGGGCCGAGTTTCAGCTTTGCCTGGAGTATTGCTTAATTAAGTTTGTCCTCTGCATCACCTTTAGTAACCCTAAAGCCAACAGCAGGGATATAACCGTAGGGTTTACAGAAATAGCAGCAACACCAGACATACAGATTCATCTTACTAGCGTGTGAAGTGTATAGACTTTTCATTCCACAGTGGAGGGGGGTGAATCTGCTGTGTTGTCAAATGGCTGCTGAATGTGAGATCTTCATTCCAGATGACGTTTTGTTCCGTTCACTCCCATCTGTTACTATGTTAAGTGCATTATGGAAGGCGAATGTAGCGATCTATTTGTGGGTTGTGAATTGCAGCAGTTTATATGTGAAATACTGTATCTCCAGAGAGCTGCGTGAATCCCCAACAAGTAATGGGAAAATATTGTATTATTCTCATGACTGTACAAATTTACACGTGTGTAGTGGAATGTTTAATACAAGATCTTACAGGGAAGTACGCTATGGAGACAGGGTGCTGCAAAATGAAAATACCCCCCCTTCTTGCTATCCAACCCTATGTGAGGTAGGGGTTACTTTAAATGGTCTCTAATACTTTTCAACAACCTTATACTTATGTGATAACTAACAAAAGTGCAAATCAATCTATTTACTTAAATTATATTTATGTGCTTAAAAATCCCTCTAAAGTGCTGGCTAATAGGGGTCTCCCTTTCTTCTAATTTGTTGTCCACTGCCTGTTGTCAGGTGAAGTCTGTCTCTAGTAACAGAGATAACAAGACAGAGAACAGGAAGTAGAGAAGGGCGATGACTCATGCTGTCCACATAGGTCTATGAAGAGAGACTCACAAAAAAGTGAATGCAGCTGTTAGCAAGTGATTTATGGTTACTGGAATCGCATCTATACAGATAATTTCTGCTGTACACTGTCATCTATGATTCAGTTATTTATCTGTATGTGCTTGAGACGGTTAAGGAGCAGAATCTGCTTTTTATTCCATGTGCAGTGTATAGAGATGTCATAGCAGCTAGAATTCACCCACCAGTTGAGGGATAACTAATAATTAGAGACTGAGTCTGCAGAGGTGGAAAACTGGTGAAAAATGCAGGATATAGTGGCCAGATATACTGGTGTTCCTCAGAAAAACAGGGCTCCTCTGTACAAATAGAAAATTAAATTAACACATAATTTAGGGCATAAAAGGTGTAATGCATTTGGCAGAGCTCTCGGAGGAGACTTTTTCAAGTTTTGCCCTATGACATTTGCATATTCCCAGGAATCCACTAATGGCAAGAACCAAGACTAAACATTAATAAAAAGCACAACAGGGACACTAAGTAATGCATTGCTTTTATATATATACAGGCTGAATAGATACAAAGAATCAGTTGAAAAGAAAGATTTTGGTTAGCGTTGAAAGCTTCAGCCATTTCCAGCATATTGGAGAAGATTTTGTTTTCCTTCAACCTGTAATTACATTGAGGTTACAGTTATGATATTTTAACTATAGAAACCTATAATAAGAAAGCAGTATTTTCAATGTTCTCAAACAATCATATTTATAACACTCAGACAGCACAGTTCTCATTCACCCCGTGTTCATAAAGAATTATTTCAATCGACACAAGCAGATCTATAATCAGGCTGAAAGTAGCTATATTCTTCTACATAGAGCGCAGTATTATCATAGTTATATTCTTGTACATAGGAGGCAGTATTATAGTAGTTATATTCTTGTACATAGGAGGCAGTATTATAGTAGTTATATTCTTGTACATAGGAGGCAGTATTATAGTAGTTATATTCTTGCACATAGGGACAGTATTATAGTAGTTATATTCTTGTACATAGAGGGAGCAGTATTATAGTATTTATATTCTTGTACATAGGGGGCAGTATTATAGTAGTTATATTCTTGTATTATAGGAGGCAGTATTATAGTAGTTATATTCTTGTACATAGGAGCAGTATTATAGTAGTTATATTCTTGTACATAGGGGGCAGTATTATAGTGGTTATATTCTTGTACATAGGGGGCAGTATTATAGTAGTTATATTCTTGTACATAGGAGCAGTATTATAGTAGTTATATTCTTGTACATGGGGGGCAGTATTATAGTAGTTATATTCTTGAACATAAGGGGCAGTATTATAGTAGTTATATTCTTGTACATAGGGGGCAGTATTATAGTAGTTATATTCTTGTACATAGGGGGCAGTATTATAGTAGTTATATTCTTCTACATAGGAGCAGTATTATAGTAGTTATATTCTTGTACATAGGAGGCAGTATTATAGTAGTTATATTCTTGTACATAGGAGGCAGTATTATAGTAGTTATATTCTTGTACATAGGGGGCAGTATTATAGTAGTTATATTCTTGTACATAGGGGGCAGTATTATAGTAGTTATATTCTTGTACATAGGGGGCAGTATTATAGTAGTTATATTCTTGTACATAGGGGGCAGTATTATAGTAGTTATATTCTTGTACATAGGGGGCAGTATTATAGTAGTTATATTCTTGTACATAGGAGGCAGTATTATAGTAGTTATATTCTTGTACATAGGGGGCAGTATTATAGTAGTTATATTCTTGTACATAGGAGGCAGTATTATAGTAGTTATATTCTTGTACATAGGGGGCAGTATTATAGTAGTTATATTCTTGTACATAGGGGGCAGTATTATAGTAGTTATATTCTTGTACATAGGGGGGCAGTATTATAGTAGTTATATTCTTGTACATAGGGGGGCAGTATTATAGTAGTTATATTCTTGTACATAGGAGGCAGTATTATAATAGTTATATTCTTGTACATAGGGGGCAGTATTATAGTAGTTATATTCTTGTACATAGGAGGCAGTATTATAGTAGTTATATTCTTGTACATAGGGGGCAGTATTATAGTAGTTATATTCTTGTACATAGGAGCAGTATTATAGTAGTTATATTCTTGTACATAGGAGGCAGTATTATAGTAGTTATATTCTTGTACATAGGAGGCAGTATTATAGTAGTTATATTCTTGTACATAGGGGCAGTATTATAGTAGTTATATTCTTGTACATAGGGGCAGTATTATAGTAGTTATATTCTTGTACATAGGGGGGCAGTATTATAGTAGTTATATTCTTGTACATAGGGGGCAGTATTATAGTAGTTATATTCTTGTACATAGGAGGCAGTATTATAGTAGTTATATTCTTGTATATAGGGGGCAGTATTATAGTAGTTATATTCTTGTACATAAGAGCAGTATTATAGTAGTTATATTCATGTACATAGGGGGCAGTATTATAGTAGTTATATTCTTGTACATAGGGGGCAGTATTATAGTAGTTATATTCTTCTACATAGGAGCAGTATTATAGTAGTTATATTCTTGTACATAGGAGGCAGTATTATAGTAGTTATATTCTTGTACATAGGGGCAGTATTATAGTAGTTATATTCTTGTACATAGGGGGCAGTATTATAGTAGTTATATTCTTGTACATAGGGGGGCAGTATTATAGTAGTTATATTCTTGTACATAGGGGGCAGTATTATAGTAGTTATATTCTTGTACATAGGGGGGCAGTATTATAGTAGTTATATTCTTGTACATAGGAGGCAGTATTATAGTAGTTATATTCTTCTACATAGGAGCAGTATTATAGTAGTTATATTCTTGTACATAGGAGGCAGTATTATAGTAGTTATATTCTTGTACATAGGAGGCAGTATTATAGTAGTTATATTCTTGTACATAGGGAGCAGTATTATAGTAGTTATATTCTTGTACATAGGGGGCAGTATTATAGTAGTTATATTCTTGTACATAGGGGGCAGTATTATAGTAGTTATATTCTTGTACATAGGAGGCAGTATTATAGTAGTTATATTCTTGTACATAGGGACAGTATTATAGTAATTATATTCTGGTACATAGGGGGCAGTATTATAGTAGTTATATTCTAGTACATAGAATACAGTATTATAGTTATATTCTTGTACATAGGGGGCAGTATTATAGTATTTATATTCTTGTACATAGGGGGTAATATTATAGTAGTTATATTCTTGTACATAGGGGACAGTATTATAGTAGTTATATTCTAGTACATAGGATACAGTATTATAATAGTTATATTCTTGTACATAGGGGGCAGTATTATAGTAGTTATAGTCTTGTACATAGGGGCAGTATTATAATAGTTATATTCTTGTACATAGGGGGCAGTATTATAGTTGTTATATTTTTGTACATAGGGACAGTATTATAGTAGTTATATCCTGGTACATAGGGGGCAGTATTATAGTAGTTATATTCTTGTACATAGGGGGCAGTATTACAGTAGTTATATTCTTGTACATAGGAGGCAGTATTATAGTAGATATATTCTTGCACATAGGAGGCAGTATTATAGTAGTTATATTCTTGTACATAGGGGGCAGTATTATAGTAGTTATATTCTTGTACATAGGAGGCAGTATTATAGTAGTTATATTCTTGTACATAGGGGGCACTATTATAGTAGTTATATTCTTGTATATAGGGAGCAGTATTATAGTAGTTATATTCTTGTATATAGGGAGCAGTATTATAGTAGTTATATTCTTGTACATAGGGGGCAGTATTATAGTATTATATTCTTGTAGATAAGACTGGAAGCTGTAAGAGTACAATAAATCTCTTCTGTGCTTCAGATAAGCCAATATAGATAGGAGATGTCATATGTAACCAAAGTGGAATATAATACAATGAAGTGCCATATTTTTCTGACTATAAGGCGGTATTACGCTCGCCAACATGCAATTTACCCACAGATGCAAGCCGTTTTTCTGTCAGAAAAGCCCTTTCATCACTTCTGTGTGGTCGCGTTTCTCCGTTGCGGCTTTGAGCCGCATTGGAGGATCGACAAGTCTTTCCAATTGGGAAACCTCACATCACACTCGCACGTGATGTGGTTTTCTGTCCGTCTGAAAACTATGGATGATGCATGCCGCTCATATATATTAATCTATTAAAAAGAATGGGGGTCATAATCGTGCGAGATTTTTGCGTCTTGCAACACACAAATCTTGCACGATTTTCCGCCTAAGGGCGGCTTCACATGGACACACTTGCATTGGTAATAAACAGAGAATAGATATCAATTGGTTCATTTTTATCTCCTTTTTTTGCATGCTCATAATGTGGGAAAAAATGTGATATGCTCTACTTTTGTGCGCATTTACACAACAAAGGTCCCCATAGAAGTCTACGGGAGGTGCACAAATAGCATGAAAAACGCTATACACTGTGCGATTCCCTGAAAAGAAAGAACACAACTGGACCTCATTACACTAAATAGCCATTTAAATGAGGCCGTGTTCGTCCTCTGAGCGCAAATGATCATGCCCTGTGTGCACAAAAAGGTGCGCATCCTTGTGAATTATAAGTGCGCTGACGATTTCAGCAGAGTTGGCTGACACGATCCCCTTCCCTGAAGTATTTCTTCTTTTGTAACTTTACAGTTTGGCAATGTCTATGTATTTCTCGAGCCTTTTTGAGAAATCCATACAGTATCTTGAGATGTGTGGGGGTATTACTAAATATTCTGTGCCACAGACATTTTTCCAGCCAAATGTGCTATATCATCTTAATATCAGTATTAACCCACCAGAGACCGCGATACGCCTTTTCACTGACCTCAGTAATGGGCTTACATTACACATTACACATTCAGGGGACAGGGCTCCTCCTCTCACCCATTGGCACCCCGCAGTGCAATAGGTTCCAAGGGGCCAATGGGTTCACATGGCAGCCGAAAGGCGGACAAAGGTCTCCATGTCTGCCATGTAACTCACCCTTTTAGACCCTACCTTCCGATGAGCCTAATAAGCTGCTGTCATAGGCTTAGTAGAATGCACTACATAGGTAATGCAGTGTACTATTCTAGCGATCGAACAATCGCATAGTTGGATTCCCTTGCGGGACTAAAGAATAGCATCCAAAAAAGTTCAATAGAGTTTAATTTAAAGGAAAAAAAACTGTTTAAAAAATGCATTTTTCCCACAAAAACCTGTTGTAAATGGATAAAACACAATTGTTTTTAAAGCAACACAGAGCTGTATTCCTGGAACTATACAACATTGGCTTATATGTGTTAGGCCCCCTGTCCACGGCAGTGTATTCGCCGGCGGTCACACCGGCCGATGCTTCCCATAGCATTGCTGGCACGAGGGGAGAATCATTGCGATTCTCTGCTCGCGGGCAATTTGCAGCATGCTGCGAATTGCCTCGATTCTCTGTGGTCAGCCTATCTATTAGATAGGGCTGACCGGCGGAGATTCGGCGGCGGCTCCTGCTCCCGGGCGGCGGCTCCTGCAGCGGAGCTTCGCCGCGGGATACCACATCGCCCGTGGACAGCTAGCCTTAGAGTGCTGGAATTATTGTGCCTGTCACTACTTTATACATACAAGCAATCCATGGTGAACCCACCTGTGCAGTACACACTCACGTCCTCCTTATGGGTACAATCATGGTAGGCCCACATGCGATGCTTGCATTTTTCCAGTGATGGTTCGTTTCCATTGCACTGAACATCATCCAACCAGATTTTTCCTCGTGATTGACCAAACCTCTTTCTCCCTCGCCTGTACGGCTGGCAGGATCCGCATTTTAACTGACTACACGTAACATTCGCGTCCTTGTCATCCCAATGATCATCACATACACTTCCCCACTGCCCATCATGATAGACCTCCAACCTCCCAGTGCATCTGTTGGGTCCATCCACCAGTTTTATCTCAAAAGGTTCTGGGGGTAAGAATAAAAAAGAATTGATTAATAGATATGGCTGTAAGATGAAATTCATCCACTGCGCTTTCCACATCACATACGTAAAGCCGCTACTTCAAGAAAATGATTATTGTTGATATACTTTTGATGCCATTTAGTACGTGTTATGTATAAACTGTGTCATACTGTAATATACTGTGCCCTATTATTGGTTGGGCACTTTGCAGCCCACCGTGTAATGGGTTGGCAGACTGCTGTGCATGGCGCCTGCCACAGTAGCTGGGCAGCAGAAATAATAGCTTGGCACAAGAGATGCTTGTGTGTGGCAAAGCCCGATGATGATGTAAGTGGGTGCATAGTGGTACTGAAGCTCTGCATTACAACGTTGGTAGGAGAAGGTAGAGAGGGGTCTATATAGGGCAGGGTTTGATACTGGACAGAGAGTGTGTGGTGAGAAGGCATGAGGCATCTACGTACCCTATCATTGGCCTGAGGACAAAGTAGACCTATGGGCACTTGGCAGACAAGTCAAGGGTCAGAAAATACCCCTCTAATGGCACTGTAGGATGGGCGAGGACCGACAGCCACTTTAAGTGCAATCTAATTGTCGATGGACACTTGGAGCATTGTATGGTCTCCTGACAATGGTAGAAGACTGTTCATGACTGGACTGTAACTTTCAAGCATGTTGTACCACCCAGTGTGACTTTAAATATCAAGCGTATTGTACCATGCGGTGTGATTGTACCACCTAGTGTGTTACACTGCTTGATTATTCTTAATAGGGAGCACCACCTTACATAGCTATCTACATAGGAAGAGGTACTGGGACCCTCATCAAGTCACTGGCACATGAAGTCCTTCATTTGTCTTAGTGCTGCTACCGTGTTTCCCCGAAAATAAGACAGTGTCTTATATTAATTTTTGTTCAAAAAGGTTTAACTTTTTTACATGTATAGCTGCCTGGACACCATTTAAATTGACTTTTTTAATTAACTGTTAGCAGGGCTTAATTTTGTAGTAGGGCTTATATTTCAAGCATCCTCAAAAAGCCTGAAAAATCATTTTGCATCCTGAAAAATTCTGGAAAATCATGCTATGTCTTATTTTCAGGGTATGTATTATTTTCAGGGAAACAGGGTACTTCTTGTATGGACTATCTACATATGAAATATATCTCTCTCTGTCTCTCACCTACGTGTCTTAGAATGAATTGAACGAGACTATGAACTAGTAATCACTATATAATGGGGAACAATTGCCTACCCTTGCAGGTCACCCAGACATCTTGCTTGTAGACACATTTCTGTTTAGTCAGCGGAAACGCTCGGCATTCAGACAGAGACTGCTCGTCCCCAGTACATTGCACCTCATTCATCCAGATGGCGCCAGTTCCTTTTTTTGGCGACCCACAAGGCATGAAGGGTATCGGAGACTCACAATTCATCTGTTTGCACACCACCTTAGAATTCAGTTTGCTCCAGTTATAATCGCACACGGTGGCCCATTCTCCATCATTTTCTACGTTCAGTCTTCCACTACAGCGATTTTTGCCACCGACCAGTTTGATCTTCAAGAGATCTTCTAAAATACACAACGAAACAGATCGTAGCACCTTGTCTACAATGAAGGCTACTACAGCACACCATACAGGACATATATAGTCGAGACACATCTGTATACTTTGTTACAATTGGCGATAAGTATCAAGGATGTAGATTAAGGATATCAGGCTCATTAGCAGAAGTTTACATAGCAACTACTTTAGTTTGCACCATGATACTTTATCATTATTTGACTCTTTGGATTAGTTCTGCCCTTCCTTGTCTGTTGTTTTGCATCTGAACCTTCCCCATTATGGGCTCAAACTTATCCTCTTTGGAACATATAGCACTGGTACATATGCCTTACCCAATCTTGTACAGATATAACTAAATATATAATACAGACCTGAAAATGTGAATCCAAAAAGGGAGACTGGAAAAAAAGAAAAATATATTTAGAACTACAAATAACAGTAATTACATAATCACACAAAGTAAGAATGCAATATCCTGACATCAATCAATAATTGTATAATATATAGAGTGATCCCCAACTAGTTATCCCAAAATGGCAAGTAATATAACCTATTTTATTGTCCTTACAGTACTGAAAAAAAAACAAAAAAAAAACCCATATATATATATATATATATATATATATATATATATATATATACACATATATATTTCAGTACTGAAATGACAATAAAATAGGTTATATTGTTTGCTATTTTGGGGTCAATAGATAGGTTACTGCTTCTTCATTCATGTGAATAGGTCAACAAATATGATATGTCGATGATTTGATGAGCCTTTAAAATTGAAACATTAAAACGCAGATGCAGCAAAGTTTAACTTGACACTTAACACATTACATCAATTGCAAACTATTTGCAATAGTTTTTCAATGGCTTTTGTTGTGTTAAAGGGATTTTCTGGGACCTAATATAATTAAAATCCCTTAAAATGAACATAAACTGAATACTCCCCTGTCCTAGCAGCTTCAAATTAACCTATTGCAGCAAATTCTCAGCGTCAAGTTACATTTTGCTACATCTGAATATTAGACCATTGCAGGAGCAGTGATTATTTAATGACTGTAAGATTAATATATTAAGGGTGGCTTCACATCTGTGTCGGAATCACCAGCCAGAAAATCCGTTGCAGATCTGGCTGCAGATGATGGAAGGAAAAGCGCTGCATGCAGCACTTTTTCTTCCATTGCCAAAACCAGGCAGCTATGCAGAAAATTTGCGGACCCCATTATAGTCAATGGAGCCTGCCGGCACTGTTCGGTTCCATCCAGAGATGGAACCACTCAACCACGGAGATTCTCCTTTCCTGCTCCCCAAACAAAGCAGGAAAGTGGAATCCCCAGCGCTAGTGTAAATCCACCCTAAGATTATAAGAAAGCTCCTTTAACAACAGGAACATTTTCCACATTACTGCATTGCATTTCCATCAGTATCCCCGACTATAACTGGTTTACAGATGGTAAGCATATACAATAAAATATATTCCAAGCAAGTCAATTATAGAACCCCAATTATGATGAAATGTCCATCTGCAGGTCCTAGTTATTGTAGACACTCACCCACCAGCATCAGCCCCGCACCCTCCATGGTTCGTGATAAGGGCTATGAATCTATACATGAAGTAAGACTTTATATGTGGAGAACATATGTGTGCTCAGCACATTTACTGCTGAAATCAGAGAATAGAAACCAAATGATTTTGAAATTTTGCTACAAATTAACTTTATGTACGGTATAAATAAACCTACTGGTAAACAGAAGTGGTGCCAGCACCTTCCAGTAAACCCAGAGATTTGCATTTCTTGGGGCAACTGTGTTGCAAAACTCTGCAAAGTTTTGACAATACTGTGGGCCCTAATCAAAGCTCTGTGGATATTAGTGGCATCCTGTCTCCCTCACCAATAACACATGCCTGACCTGAAACCTGCAGCTACAGTGTCCACACGACAACCCTTCCTGGCATCTAATTTCTGCAGACTACACATTACCCATTTAGATGTAATTTAGTGCTATATGATTAGTGCTCGCTGCAAAAGTATTCTTCATATCACAATACCTAATGATGACATGCAATGTACATTCTGCACACCTCCCAACATTTAAATTCCAATTATGGGACATTTTAAGCCCTATTTCGTTCCACACCGGAACTTTCCCAAAACAGCAGAGGGATGCTTATTTTATGAAAATCTGCATAAGTCCCACCATGTCCGTCCGGTTTGCAAAACAGTCCTGTTGGCTGAAAAGCACGCTTTATACAACATACTCCCAATCCCATTGTACTGCTGCTCAGTTGACTGCTCTCTGCTCCGCACCATCGCCAGCTGCTAATTTTGATGTTAATGTGTATACAGATACCCGTCATTTTCTAGACTTGTACATAATTTTGGATGTCCCCAACAAACAGCACATATGGTTAACATGCCACTTCATCGTTCAGTCATCTGTGCATGGAGAATCCTGGAGATGGAAACTAACAAAATAAAACATTTCCAGCACCAGACGTAATTGGTAGAAAATAATCGTCTTTTATTCAAATGTGGCAAAACTTCAAAGAGCGCAGCCGGCCTGGTTTACACGCTTCGGCTGTTAGTCTAAGGCCGGGCTCACACGGATGGGTCAGATTCCGTTTGCAGATATCTGCTGTAGAAGACCTGCGAGTGATCGCGGAAATGAATTGCGAATAGCCGCGTATGCATGTGGGTTTCTGAGCGGATGTACGCATATGGACAGCGCATCGTCCGTGCAGAAAAAAGATCGCAAGCACGGAACGACATCAGAAAGTAGGCGAACATTGTTCAGGTGACCGTTGTGAGGAGTAGTAATCACAAACTGAATGGAGGTGCAGAGCGCCGAAGATCACTTTTGGCCTCCTGCCTGCATTCACAGTAAACAGGCAGTCATTGACAGATGAACGACTGCCTGTTTACATGAGCTTATAGGTACTTGCCCTGTTCACATGGGACGACATCCACTGTAGTGGCCCAGAGTTAACGGGGCCCTTCCATAATGTATACATGCATTTGTCTTGTGCCTACGTGTTGTCAGTGTCTTTCATGATGTGTATTGCAGCACTGAATGGGTTAACGGTCTGGTATTTGAGATGTCTGGAAAATGTATCTTATTGTGTGTCACGTGATCGTGCTTTGTATATATGTGATTGCAAGGTGTTTTGCAAGAGTTTCGTTCTGGGCTTACAAGAGAGAAGGAAGGAGTTACTGGAGTTCTGCAAGTGAGCCACACAGACACCATTTGCTCTGCGTGACACTTTTGTGAGGGAGATTTTAGCCGAGTGTGTGGGGCAGAAGCCGAACTGGGGAGGGTTGAGAAAAGACTTATGAGAGAGATAGCGTGTGAAGCGGGAGTAGACCAGGTGTTCTAGTAGTTTTGAGATGAAGGGGAGGTTTGAGATGGGTCTGTAATTGGTAGCTTGGTTTGGGTCAAGGTTGAAGAGAGAGGTTGAAGATAGTGGTGAGGTGGGTAATGACAGCTGGGAATAGGGACTGGAGGAGGTGTGAGGGAAGAGTGTCGCTAGCACAGGGTGGGCCAGGGTTGGGGGAGATGTTCCCCATATCCAGACGTAATAGGGGAACGAGGGTGAGCAGATGATTGGGGGATTTTTGAGGGTGGCAATGGTGTTTCTTGGCGGTGTGATAGAGGCATTTGAGGAAAGTGAGGATTGCGTGGGAGCTGTGCATGGGCGAGGAGAGAAGGGGGGGCTAATGTGGATGGAGTGTATTGGGGGGACATAGGGAGAGAGCGTTAATGCTGGCAGTGAGGATGGCGATGGAGGCTATATCAGAGATGAGGTTGTTGAGGTGCAGGGTGTTCGTGTTGGTGACATCTATCTGTCTCATAGATTCCAATAAGAAAAACAGCATCAGTGGGGTAAAGATCAGATTTTCAGCTTCTCTTACTTCATAATAAATCACTATTTATTTCCATTCCATGGTCAAAAGTATGCAGCACAGATTTTGTTTACCAGAGTTGCCATGGCAATCTTAGATCATCAGTCTTAGTTTAAAGGTTTATAGGAATGTAAAGACAAAGTACTAACACTATCTAATGCAAATGTGTATATATGCAAATTAGGATGCCCAATCGAATACCACATATCAATACTGGGGAATGTTTATTCTATTACAGAACCTGGATGGCATCATTCATTTACATATTTGGGTATTTCCCGTAATCCATAGGCAATCATGTCACATCACAGAACTCAACAGATGCGCAATTTCAATACTTTTATTAATAGGAAAAAATCACATAGATCATACAAGATTATATCTCTCAACACATTCCACACAGTGTATTAATTGTGCATTAGTTATCAATATGGAGCAGATGTCCTCAGGGCCCATCCCCCCGATGTACAATCTAAGTGAAAAATATAAAAAAGAATGTAAATATTAAAAAACATCAAAATATGCATAATAAAAACAATACATAAATAATTACAAAAAAAAACAACCTACAGATATGGGGTAGTATTATATTCTCTATTTAAGGGTGCATTCACACGAACGTATATCGGCTCGGTTTTCACGCCGAGCCGATATATGTTGTCTCTCTCTGCAGGGGGGGAGGATGGAAGAGCTAGAAGCAGGAACTGAGCTCCCGCCCCCTCTCTGCCTGCTCTCCGCCCCTCTGCACTATTTGCAATGAGGAGAGGCGGGACAGGGGTGGGGTTAATTCTCGCCCCCTTAGCCCCGTCCCATCTCCTCTCATTGCAAATAGTGCAGAGGGGCGGAGAGGAGGCAGAGAGGGGGCGGGAGCTCAGTTCCTGCTTCTGGCTCTTCCATCCCCCCCCCCCCCTGCAGAGAGAGACAACGTATATCGGCTCGGCGTGAAAACCGAGCCGATATACGTTCGTGTGAATTCACCCTAAACCTGAGGGGGACAAAGTGTCCAATCTGTGCATCCTCTCTAGTTATTTTCTCTTGAGGGCCCTTTCTCTGTCCCCTCCTCTAATACTCTTTGGAACAGTATCTATTAACCTGAAGTGAAGTTGGCTGATCGTATGACCTCTATCCTTAAAATGTCTAGGGATTGGGAGCTCGATTTTATTTGTCCGAATAGTACTTTTGTGACTAATTATTCTGGATCTAATCTCCATTGTGGTCTCTCCCACATAGAGGAGACCTGAAGGGCATGACACAAGATGGATCACAAAAGATGATCGACAAGTGAAGGGGCTCGAGATGTGGAAAGACTCCCCTGTGTATGGGTGATTAAATCTATCACCTTTCAGCATGTTTCCACAACATGAACAGCCAAGGCAGGGAAAATTTCCCTGCCTTGGTTGTGAGAACACACGTTGATCATTCCTGTCTACCCCTTTATAAGAGCTCACCAATCTGTCTTTGATGTTTATGACATCTCCTAAAGGCCATCATTGGGGGATTGGTGAATTCCTTAATTTGGGGACACCCCTTGCCCAAAATGGACCAATGTAGCCTCAAAATACCTGATATTCTACTACTTAAGGGGTTGTATGTAGATTTGGATTTACAACAGCTGGGTCCGATTCCCCTGATGACTCCTCTCAACAGATTAATGAAGGTATATCTAAGTCATCTTTTTTAGATCAACGACCGCCCATGAGGTAAAAGGGATGAGCATATGCATCAAGATGAGACGCTCTGGAGGTCGTAGACACAATAAGGTGAGGAAAAGGACCAATGATAACACCCTCCGGGACAAAACGGATACCGCAACAGTAGATTCAACTTCGCTGGTGGTAAATATCTCTAGAAGAACATGGACTGTGGATGAAATTGGAGGGCTCTCAAAGGGTTTATCCTTTTGTCCATATCCTCCGATGGACTGGTTCCAGTTGGAATTGGACTGCCATAACTTTCTACGTAAATTGAAATTAAGATTGTTTTTTGCTGATCTCTTGGAGGGGCACTTGCTGCGCAGTCTGACCCCCATGAGGCTTTTACCTCGATGGGTGTTGGACTGCGGAGCAAGAGTCGTTTTCAGCCTCCTGCTCTTGATGCTACTGTTGAAACTTAAACTAAGTTGGTAAAGTATGATATGTGTCAATGAAAGAAAAAAGAAAATAATAGACACTGATGGATACTGTTGATTATTGGGCGGAGATCCTGAATCAATTAAGTGATGATAGAGTATATGAATTATTAAAAAGTGATCCTACAGAACAATATTTGCCCTGATTGAGACTGTTGGTGGAGGATGCTCGAATATCCGGGATTGTTGACCAAGGCTTGGTGGACTTCTCGTGTATTAAATTTCCAGTGTTTATATGTATTTACGTGCTACCAAAAATACATAAGAGTTTAGAGAAGCCGCTGGGCAGGCCAATAATCTCGGGTAGGGGGTCTATTTTCAATAATCCGTTGAGATTCTTGGACCGTGTTCTAAGAAAATATGATGTAATGGCACAATCATATATCCGAGATACCAGCGACTTTTATGGTGAAGCTAAATCAGGTTGAAGTGGGGAGTGACGTCATATTGGTCACGTTTGATGGTACTTCTCTTTATACTACCATTTCCCACCCTAAGGGGGTTGAGGTCGTGCGTGGGTGCCTCGTTGGATCCCTATTGCCTAATTCTTCCATACAATTTGCCCTGGCACTGTCGGAATTAATTTTACATTACAATTATTTTGTGTTTGAGGATAAGTTTTACCGACAGTGCCAAGGTACCGCGATGGGATCTAATGTGGCCCCCACGTATGCAAATATCTTTATGGATCATGTGGAGAGAGCTTGTATCTATGCATCTGAGTTATGGCAAAAAGTATGCAAATGGTGGCGTTTCATAGACATTCTTATGCTGTGGAACAGCACCGTGGCGGAATTGGAGCCATAATTCCATAAATAGTATTTTACCAGAGCTAAATCTTACGATGTCCTGGTCGCAGTATAGAATCCAATAGCTGGATGTGATGGTGATTAAGACAAACACGGGGTTAGAGACGGATCTATTCTGCAAGGCAACAGATCATAATAATCTGCTTCTCTATAGCAGCTGTCATCCGAAGAAACTTCTGCAGTCGCTGCCCTTGAGCCAGCTGTTTAGGGTTTGCAGAATTGTGAGAGATGAGGATATTGACGTATGCTTAAATCAAAAGTGCCAAAAATTCTTAGAGAGGGGATATCCCCCCGATCTTGTACTTCCTGCAGCAGCGAGAGCACGTTACTTGAGTTGCATGGATTTGAGGATTCCTTAGAATAGACAAGAAATGCCCCCTAGGATGACATTTGTATCTACATACAACCCTTTAAGTAGTAGAATATCAGGTATTTTGAGGCTACATTGGTCCATTTTGCGCAAGGGGTGTCCCCAAATAATGGAATACACCAATCCCCCAATGATGGTCTTTAGGAGATGTCAAAATATCAAAGACAGATTGGTGAGCTCTTATAAAGGGGTAGACAGGAATGATCAATGCGTGTTCTCACAACCAAGGTGGGGAAATTTTCCCTGCCTTAGCTGTTCATGCTGTGGAAACATGCTGAAAGGTGATAGATTTAATCACCCATACACAGGGGAGTCTTTCCACATCTCGAGCCCCTTCACTTGTCGATCATCTTTTGTGATCCATCTTGTGTCATGCCCTTCAGGTCTCCACTATGTGGGAGAGACCACAATGGAGATTAGATCCAGAATAATTAGTCACAAAAGTACTATTCGGACAAATAAAATCGAGCTCCCAATGCTTAGACATTTTAAGGATAGAGGTCATACGATCAGCCAACTTCGCTTCAGGGTAATAGATACTGTTCCAAAGAGTATTAGAGGAGGGGACAGAGAAAGGGCCCTTAAAAGAAAAGAACTAGAGTGGATGCACAGATTGGACACTTTGTCCCCCTCAGGTTTAAATATCGAATATAATACTGCCACATATCTATAGGGTTTTTTTGTAATTATTTATGTGTTGTTTTTATTATGCATATTTTGATGTTTTTTAATATTCTTTTTTATATTTTTCACTTAGATTGTACATCGGGGGATGGCACCTGAGGACATCTGCTCCATATTGATAACTAATGCACAATTAATACACTGGTGTGGAATGTGTTGAGAGATATCATATTGTATGATCTACCCTGTTTCCCTGAAAATAAGACATACCCTGAAAATAAGACATAGCATGATTTTCCAGAATTTTTGAGGATGCAAAATGATTTTTCAGGCTTTTTGAGGATGCTTGAAATATAAGCCCTACTCAAAAATTAAGCCCTGCTAACAGTTAATTAAAAAAGTCAATTTAAATAGTGTCCAGGCAGCTATACATGTAAAAAAGTTAAACCTTTTTGAACAAAAATTAATATAAGACACTGTCTTATTTTCGGGGAAACGCGGTATGTGATTTTTTCCTATTAATAAAAGTATTGAAATTGCGCATCTGTTGAGTTCTGTGATGTGACATGATTGCCTATGGATTACGGGAAATACCCAAATATGTAAATGAATGATGCCATCCAGGTTCTGTAATAGAATAAACATTCCCCAGTGTTGATATGTGGTATTAGATTGGGCATCCTAATTTGCATATATACACATTTGCATTAGATAGTGTTGGTAGTTTGTCTTTACATTCGTATAAACCTTTAAACTGATGATCTAAGATTGCCATGGCAACTCTGGTAAACAAAATCTGTGCTGCATACTTGGCGGAGTGATGGGATTTAGATTGTCAGCAGCGTGGGTTGACCTGAGTAGTTGCCATGACAATAAACTAGTGGTCATGTGCGCTGTCGGGCTGCTTTTGGGTGTGCAGAAGGCATCGTGCACTAGCAGTGATCCCATGCATGCGCAGGATAGCTATGCAGGTTTCTATTGAGAAAGAGTGAGGTTTGGTATCTCACGCCACTAGAGATGAGCGAGTATACTCGCTAAGGCACATTACTCGAGCGAGTAGTGCCTTAGCCGAGTATCTCCCCGCTCGTCTCTAATGCTTCGGGGGCCGGCGTGGGTGACAGGTGAGTTGCGGCGGGGAGCGGGGGAGGAGAGAGGGAGAGAGAGATCTCCCCTCCGTTCCTCCCCACTCTTCCCCGCCGGCCCCCGAATCTTTAGAGACGAGCGGAGAGATACTTGGCTAAGGTACTACTCACTCGAGTAATGTGCCTTAGCGAGTATACTCGCTCATCTCTACACGCCACGTCAGTAAATCTCGCGCATGCGCAATAGCCCTGATGGATGCTGGTGTATGGAAGTACACTGGTAACCGCAATGGAGTGGATGCAGATGATGTCACTCACGTGCCACCCTATGACGAGGAGCGGATAGAAGTACAACACATGTGTTTACTAATTGTAATCAATGGTGATTGGGTATGTTTAATTGTAAATTTATATAAAATGGAGGTAACAGCAATGTATATGTGAATCAGCTTGTAATAGACCCATGTTGCGGGTTGAAATAGCTGTTGCTCTATACTTTTGACCGTGGAATGGAAATAAAAAGTTATTTATTATGAAGTAAGAGAAGTTGAAAATCTGCTCTTTACACCACTGATGCTGTTTTTTCTTATTGGAATCTGTGGACTTTTTATGGGATCAGGATCTTATCTGTACAAAGCGTGCATCTAATTCCACTCCATCCACGATGAGACTGGTGAGTGCAGCTGACAATCCTGTTTATCTCTCTGTCTCATGTCCCATTGAGCGGCCATATCTTCTGGCAACAATCCGGCAGACCAGGTTGCAAACAAGTCATACTTGTGGCCCAGTGTATGCAGCAAGGCTAGTTTATGATGCTTCACAACAGAAGTATAGGTAGTCTTTCCTTCACCTCGGAATCAATATAGTGCCCACCTTACAACCTAAAATGTAAAGGGAATCTGTTATGTTCCTACAGCACCATAAACTAAGTTATGGTGCTGTTAGGGGACGTTACAAGTAGCTGGGTGATGTATTTTTTATCGATCTAGCGCTGTCACCTGGTGAAGACAACATGGCGCTGAAAAATCTGACTCTTTTCATGTCTATGGGGAACATAGTAAAGGGTAAGGCCAACATACCAAGACATTCTAAACAACCGTGATCTTCTAACCTTGGGGCAACACTTTGGGCGAGGGGGCCTTCCTATCTTATTATGACAATGGCTCCAGAAGTGAGTTCCATAAAACATTTCCTGGGTTTGATGTAGAAGAACTGCTCAGTTTCCTCAACTCCGTCCAACACTTTTGATCACTGACTCCAAGCGAGCCCAACATCAGAGTCCAGCCAACAGCCATGCTCCAAAATCTAGTCTTCCAAAAATAATGGTGGCTAAACAAGGTCTGGCCAGCTTCATATTAGTGATGGGAATACTTTTAGCGTGTATTTACAAAAAAGTAGAACTGGACATCTGTGTTAGTAAATAATCTAATGTTGTCTCCATCCTCTGAGCTCATTTTGCTTTCAGTTCCTTGTTCCCATAATTTCGGAGCTGCCCAGTCGTGCCACTCTTCATTAAAATGCATTTTTATGATGACCCTGCATAATATTATTAGCTAGTATTGCGCATTATAAGAATGCAAAACTGATGTTTATGGCAATTCTATATGAAGCATGGATTAGTCCTTGGTGACACTAGACCCATGCATCTAGATATAGGATACGTGACCCTTAGGACTTATTCAGACGGCCATAATTTTGGGCTTTGTGCTGTCTGTGTATTCCATGGACAGCACAAAGCCCTATTGTAGCCTATGATACTATTCACATGAGATTCCCCACAGCGGGAAATCTACAGTCAGAACCACTTCAGGGTGAATCTAAGTAAGGTGTGTGCTGTTTATGTATGTACTTTCTGTTTGTCCTATATGCTTGAGAAAGGCGTTTGCATATGCCGAAACACGTTGCATTTTATCTTGGCCTTTTTTTCTGCTGCATTTATTATATGCAAAATTAAAATATCTGTGGATCATCATCAATTTCCCTGATCCTAAGTGCCTCATTGCCACTTCACCACAGCAGGAGCACATAAGGACTATCTTAGTAATCCCTATCTGAAGTTTCCCCATCTTGTTACATTTGGGGCATTTCCTATTTGCTGCTCTCCATGTTCCATGGATTATCAAAGAGTCGCATCATCTGAGCCTGCTGGGACCTCAGGTGCTAGCGAGGGGGGGGGGGGGGGGGGGGGGAGGGGGGCGTGTAGTATCGCTTTCAGGAGGCCCTGCTTGGCACCTGGTGATTTCATGCTGTATTGATTTGTTGTCCTGCTTACACTGTAAAGCAAGCCAAGTTTGTGTTGGAGTATGAGCAGTGGAGAGAGAGAGGCAAGAAATCAAGCCAATAATCACAGTGGCCATGTAACTGTCAAAGCCAGGGAGGAAAAGCTGGAAGCTACTGGTAGCCCCTGAGGAAAGTGTCAGAAACGTTTCATGTCTTCAAGCCTAATGCAAGTGTATGATCTACATCAAGTGAAGACATAGCAGTAGTTACAGCACTTGCATTATAAAGTACTCTCTGACTCCCTGCCAATGAATAGTTAAGAAGTGTTTGACCATCTACAGTCTGCTTCCTGGAGTTTCTTTCCATCTTCAACATACTACACTGAGGTACCACCTCAGTGTTTCAGGGGTAAGGACTACTACCCCTATTTTTGTTTCGTTATCCACTTTTTGTATTTTTGCTTTTTGCCCAGAATCGGTCCCTATCCATATACGGACTGGCATCACAACAACTAACATCTTAGCCTACGCGACTCTGCGGGTAGCAGGCCATAACACCTGCTTATTATTTATTTTAGTTCATTATTTTTACCACTGGCTTAGGTAGGCCCAGTAGACAACCATTTTTACCAGCTGCCAAGAGGAGCAGTAGAGTCACCGTGACTACCATCTCAAATTCCCCTCGCTGCTTAATACCTCCTAGGTCTGGGTCGTTACACCTGTTGTACCACTTCGACTCTAAGTCTTGCCTCCATTCCTGACTAGCTCCTGTTTCGTCTTTTGGTCTGTTGCATCTTGACTGCTCTCCTAGTGACGATCCTTGCCTCTGTTCCTGACCACTCAATGACTGCATCAGCGCTACCGTCATTAATCTGTTATTTTGCACCATTTGGAAGTATATATAATTTAGTGTTGGACTTTGATAACATTTTTACTAGGGGATAGGAAAAAATACAGCAATTTCTTTGTTAGCGCCTCGTCTGACATGGTAACCTATTGGCACTCTGATTGTGTTGCTGAGTGTCAGTGGGCTACAGAAGGAGCCCTCTACCTCTGTCAAACTCCTTAGATGCCGCAATCGCTACTGACCGCAGCATCTAAGGGATTAATTGGCCAGGGCTCAGAATCTATCTCTGCCTTTTCAGTAGAATGTTGGCTGTATGTTACAATCAATAGCCAATCCCGATCATACGGTAACAGTCATCCCCCAGATGTATCATTATATCTTATTTTGGTCAATTTGACCCTTGGGCCACTCTCACACATGCGGTTTTTACCGCAATTAACTTGGCGTTTTGAACACCGCGATAATCACAGCATAACGCTCCCATTGATTTCAATGGGTCCTTGCAAACATGCACTTGATAGAAAACATTGCCAGAGTGCTGGCTCTTGCTGCGTTTTCGTGTTTTTTTAACGCACCTCATCACCCATCACAATAATGGGGTGCGTTAAAAACTGCATCTAAAAAAGGCGCTAAAATTGCGGCATTTTGCCAACGCTATGTGGGAGAGTGCCCTTATACTACCGTACATCCATTTGTGGTAAGGGGTTTAAGTGAACTACACTTTTTTAAAGCTGCTCCGTAGAAAACATGACAATTCCTTAATATGTAATGATGATAGGAAATACAGTCCTGCTGGGCAGCAAGGGATTACAGGCTTTACTCTACAAATACAATGGGTTTATCTATGCCAATTAAAGTAAGGTAAACATGGACCGTAATCGCTGAATTTCTTGTAATTTCTCAGGAAAAATAAAATACATCTAAATTTAGCCGTCATAAAACAAAATAGAAACTGAAACCAACTTTGTGTCATCAGGCAAAACCCCCTAATTGGAAAATTGCATTATCGCCATAGTCAGTGCCAAATTTATTTGCCCCTCACCCGGTATGAGAAAAAAATGATATATATTGCACTGATAAGCAGTCTGCCTGTACTTTGCATGTGCAGAAAGCAGCAAGGCAGGGGCATACCCACAACCAGAATAGCTACTAACATAAGTACAACACCATAATCAAGCTTAGTATAAAAATACAGCATCAGAACTCATAACATAAATACAGCACCATAACCAAGCTCAGCAGTTAAATACAGAACCATAACCAAACTCGGTACATAAATACAGCACCAGAACCAACCTCATAATATGAATACAGCAGCAGAACAAAGCTCAGTATATAAATACAGTACCAGAATTCATAGCATAGATATGACACCAGAGCCAAGCTCATAACATAAATACAGCACCAAAATCAAACTCAGTACATAAATACAGAAACATAACCAAACTCACAATATAAATACAGCACCCAAACCAAGCTCATTATATTAATACACCACCGGAACCAAGATTAGTATATAAATACAGAACCAGAACAAGCTCATAACAAAAATACAGCACCAGAACCAAGGTCAATATATAAATATAGCACCAGAACTAAGCTCATAACATAAATACAGAACCAAGATGAAGTACATAAATGCAGAACCAAACTCATACTAGTTTCCAAATGCAACTTTTGGGAATTTTTGCTGCCTTAAAACAACTCTCCGATTTTAGGGCAAAATTCCGTCCCGAGACTGGAAGGGGCAGGGGGAATATTACCTGCAGTTGTTCCTCTCTGCTGCCCCTCATTCTGCCTGTTTCAGGTCCCGTTTTCGGCCATCCAAAACGGCTGCAATAATTTTCTAGCTACCTAATGCACACTGCTCACTTCATTACTGACTGGCCATTGCTGATCACATGAACAGCTCTGGCCAATCAGAGAGCCAGTATAGTCCATTAGTAGTCTAACACTATTAATGCACTGTGGGTGAACAGATAGTCCAAAAATTGTGTCGGCCATCTTGGACAGCGGAAAACAGGACTCAGAACCAGTAGTTAAATCGCAACTTTTACCCCTGACAACGAGTGATATGTGAGCAGAGAGTATATGGAACATCTTATATAACCAACAGCAAGCCCATGACACATAACTTCCTTCATGGTCTACACGCTGTCAACGTCAAAAGTAGGAGGAGGTCATAATAATGTAACCGGACTGTGTATATGCTGTAGGATATGAGATGATTGAAAAATCTGCAGATCAAGGACAGCCTTGAGGTCCCCACTGAAACGTAGAATCTTATTACAAAGTGACTGATACCATCATACCCCGAGTTTAATCGGATATTTCCTCAGTAAGACCCACGTCTCCTGTAACATCATTTTAGATTTTAGTGGCCCAAGAAAGTTCTTCAATAACCTATTCACTGAGGAATGTTGGATGAACCAAGGCAAAAAATAAAAAAGGAGTGATTGTCGGTATCAAGAAGTCTGGTAATCTTTTTATTGGGTCAAGATTCAAATGTTCAGCACAACAATAAAAGCAGTAAAGACTTTGCCTGGGTCGTACCGAAGAAGTATAGTTGCCAAGCACAGAACAAGGAGGCACAAACTGATAAACAAAGTTAAACTAGCTGAGGTCATGAAATGAAGAATATGGCTACAGAAAACAGAGAGGTGTTGTTGGCCCAGGACCTGCAGTGTAGTGAGGTAAGTTTTTTTATACCTTTTCCCCTAAAGTTAAGTTTGCCGGCAATCAAGAACCAATGTCATAAGTAGGCAATCAGTGTAAATACGTTATCGGAGTGTGGAGAAAATGGAGACTATGAATCATAATCAATACTAGAGTAGTCCCTTAGCCTCTTCCTCCTTTATTGATGTTGAGAAAAGTGGGTGAATACTAAGACTCTTTTCACATTCGTGCCAATGGTTCAATTTCTGACAGATCTATGAAGGAGATGTTCTCCCTAGTTTCAAAGAGGAGCTGTATGGACCCGTTGGCATTGTTGGAATCCATTGGACTCCTTGTTTTGCTCTAATATTTTGCCCATCAAAATCAATGCAGACCTGATGACACAGAACCTCGTGCCGACAGATAGTACAAATATCCCTTCATAGGCAATGGAGATGTTAATGGAAGCATTTCTCTACCTACCAGACAAAAGGTAAGAATGAGAAAACGTAAATCATATTTACATCAAACAAGTCTATAAGGTTCAGCATAGATAATCTGATTTGTGGTGGGATCTATCTGTGTGTGGGTAACGGAGCGTTCACTATGCTCCGGGGTTCTGGGACGGCTGCTGAAAACAGTGCTGTGATGGAATCCCTACATGGAAACAAACAGCACAATTCAATTCTACTGCCGCCCCTTTGATGTCTGTTTTTCAAGGTTTCCAATTGTTTCCGTTATACATGCTTTATAAAAAAAAAATCAATCCCCTGAAAGGAGTTGTCATTTTGCTGCAAAACTCGGCATGCAGTTATATCTCAGACAGATATCCAAATGATTAGAGTAGTGGTGTGATTAGATGAACGGTCTTGAGACCCTTAAAAGTGGTTCCAAACTTGACCTGTAAAAAGGCTCTCGGAGGCTCCTTGTGTGCAGTGACCTCTTTTTCCACTTGTGTAGAGCTTGTTGACCACTAGATGCCTCTACGATGCAATCAAAGAGAATTTGCCCAGTTAACAGTATTTGAGAAGAGGTACATTATTGAAACGTAAGAAGCTGGATGGTCATATCAACCAATTGCCGCCACCTGGGTTGTTCTGACCAGACTATGAGGAAATGTTGGGACCAGTGGATATGTGAGGGCAGACAAGGTAACCATGTTCAGGATGCCCTGAACAGACCACCAATAGAGAGGATCATCTAATTATCCAACAAGCGGCTCCCACTTTTTCGTTGTCCGTCATCCAGAGACAGTTGGCACCAATACAGTCTCCTGTGTCAGTCGGAACCATTTCCAGGCGCTTGGCTGAGGGACATTTGGTCTTATGGTGCCTATTACATGAATATTGCCTTTGACACCCACCCACCATGGCCTCCGTTTTGCAGTGATGACGTGAACAATGAAACTGGACTGCTACAAAATGGAGAAGGGTTGCTTCAGTGGCGAATCCAGGTTTAGTTTGGGCGCTGATGACGGCCGGGTTCATGTCTGGAGACCTCGGGATAAGCTCCTCAATCCTGCCTTTGCAGTGGAGTGGCACACTGCCCCCTGCTGGTGTGATGGTCTGGGGGGCCATGGCAGACAACAATTAGTCAGCCTTAGTAGTGGTACGAGAGACAATGACAGCAGCCACATGTGTTCCTCTCATGGCAACTTCCAAGCTTGGCCGCACACACAAGGGGGTCACAGCAATGTCCCCACAATATTGTCACACTTCTGTGGCTGCCGGGACGCCTGATTTATTGCCAATAGAACGTGTATGTGACCATCTAGGACACCAACTTTGATAGTCTATGAGTTTGCACAATCTATAGGCTCGGTTCTAGAGTGGAGTGATATGCCGCAGGATACCATACATAACCTGTATGCCTCCATACCTGCCCATATCACATCTTGTACCCAAACTAGAGGCGGTACAACAGGGTATTAGAGCCTCCATTCCCACCTGTACCACACCTTGTTTCCAAGCTAGAGGCGGTACAACAGGGTACTAGAGCCTCCATGCCCACTCGTATCACATCTTGTATCCAAGCTAGAGGCGGTACAACAGCACACTGGAGCCTCCATGCCCACCCATATCACATCTTGTGTCAAAACTAGAGGCAGTACAACAGGGTACTAGAGCCTCCATGCCCGCCCAAATCACATCTTGTATCCAAGCTAGAGGTGTTATACTAGCGTCTCCATGCCTACCTGTATCACATCTTGTATCAAAACTAGAGGCGGTACAACAGGGTACTAGAGCCTCCATGCCCACCCAAATCACATCTTGTATCCAAGCTAGAGGTGTTATACTAGCGTCTCCATGCCTACCTGTATCACATCTTGTATCAAAACTAGAGGTGGTACAACAGGGTACTAGAGCCTCCATGCCCTCTCATATCACATCTTGTACTCAAGCAAGAGGCGGTACAACAGGGTACTAGAGTCTCCATGCCCGCCCAAATCACATCTTGTATCCAAGCTAGAGGTGTTATACTAGAGCCTCCATGCCTACCTGTATCACATCTTGTATCCAAGCAAAAGGCAGTACAACAGGGTACTAGAGCCTCCATGCCCATCCATATCACAACTTGTATCCAAGCTAAAGGTGTTATACTAGAGGCTCCATGCCTGCCTGTATCACATCTTGTATCCAAGTTAGAGGTGTTGTACTAGAGTATCCATGCCTACCTGTATCACATCTTACATCCAAGAGGTGGTACAACAGTGTACTAGGGCCTCTCTTCAAGGAATGAGTTTTCCACAATCTTGTTGTTGTTAGCCGTTTAGTCATTCACGACCCTCAGCGACCCTAAAGGCGAGCTCCCTTCATGTTTTTTGGTTTTGCACTGCTTCTTTCAGTTGTGTCATATCCATACCAGTATCAGCTCTGACAGTATCAGCCATTGTGTTCTTTGGTGGCTGGGTCTTCTTTTGCCGCTGATCTGTCCAAGCATTATAGATTTTTCTATTGACTCTGCTTGCATTACATGGCCAAAATCCATGAGCCAAAGTCTGGTCATCTTGTCCTCCGTGAGTCTGAGCCGGGTCATCTTGCCCTCTGTTGTGAGCCTGAGCCCGGTCATCTTGTCCTCCAGTGATATATCGGGTCTTATATGATCCAGGACTTCTCTGTCTGTTACTTTCTCCATCCAGGCCATACGCAGCAGCTTTCGCAGCACCACAGCTCAAACGCATCAATCCTCCTTCTATCAGCTTTTTTCGCAGTCCAGCTTTCACATCCATACATGCTATGGGGATAACGGTGGTTTGCACCATCCTTCGTTTAGTTGCTATGCTGATATACCTACTTTTTCAGATTTTCTTCTTGTTTTCACAATAAATGATCCTTTTGCCTCGATATTGTAATCACTTACTTATATCAACGTTACAGTCACACATAAAAAGTTGTAATCGATTCTAACAACTTCTTCTACAGCGAGTGTATTAACACAAAAATCATCAGAATATAGAAATGTTTAACATCCCAATTGCACCATATGATGGATTATATGCATAGAGTATACAATTTGGGTCTAATATACAATGCAAATCTATTTTAGGGCAAAAAGAGGAACATTAAAGTGGCAAAGAATTAAAGAGGGACTTGGGTTAAAGTAGGTACTGCTCCTGCAAAAGAGCACCACTTGAGTGGGATAAAAACTGTATTATAAGATCCCTAACAGCCAGAAGTCTGCTCGTATGGATTTCCTTAGGAATGAGATGAAAGACTAGTGAAAACTTTTTCTACTTGCTGACTATAGAGATATTTTTTATCAATCCTAGATCTACACTTAATCTACACTTTGCTCATCAACTATAGTGGAACCGGCGTTATGTTGTAGCTGCCGAAGAACGGGTTAAGTGTTTGCAGAACTCACGCCATGTCATGTCTAACTCATCACGGTTACCGAACTATAGTAACACCCATTAAGAAATGCGGTCTCTATGCAGCATGGCATTAGCAAGGACCAGAACATAGTGAGCAAACAGCCCTCCTACAAGAGCAAACAGCCTTGGTTGAGCAAACAGTCCCTAATAGATACAATGCAACGCACACTGGAATGTTCTCACTTCTGCTCGGGGTATAAGACCAACAATGCCTTAGTTTTCCTTCCCTTGTGTTTTGGCAATAAACATTGCCTTCATTTTGGCTACTCTTCTCATCTAAAGGTCCCCATACACATTAGTATTTAGGCATCTGAACCCATAACGGCGGAGCTGGATGACTCTCTAATGTGTATGTGGCCGGATCAACTTTCCCCCAACATATGATCTCGGGAGAAAGAAGGATCAGCAATGTTGGATTTTAACGCTCACCCCTTTTGTTTCCTGGGAAGTAAGCCATCACCAGAACTGTTGGCTATGGCTTATGTCACTAAACACATGGACAAGCTGAGTGTATATGTGTATGAGACAGTCGGAAGAAACAGCAGTCGGCCGAAGGATTGTTCAGCACCAATGACTAGTTCTCTTTGAAAGTCACTCAGATCGCTGGATTTTCCCATTGTAAGGCTTCCGGTACTCTAGTCACAAGTGTGAGCTGCGTCCGAGAGGCTTGGGCGCAACCTGCAATTCACATGCTGTCCAGTTTGCACCAATATGAATTGGCATGTCCTATTTTTTTCATCCCTAAAAAGGACTAGAATAACTCATGCCAAGAGTTTCTTGATGCAGACCATTGGTGCATGTGAAAACATCACTCCGCATAGCCTCATAGGCTGTCTATGGGTTAAAAAGGACATCATATGGACCTTAATACAGTAGTGTACCACTAGCCTAATGTGGATTCACACTGAAAACTTGTCACATGATTTTATGATGCACTCTGGGGTTACGGGGAGAATTTCCATACAGGAAACCTCCAATCGTGAAAAGGCCGAGGACTCTAATAAAGTGTCCATTCGGTGTATACTATGTCAGCTTTCTCTACATGCTGGCAGTTGATTGGTCATTTATATAACTACACAACCACTGTTGAGCAAGAGTGAATGCGATTAGTCATACACTTTCCTGAACAAAGCTATAATAGACACACCTTTTAGACTTGTCTGCATATAATTAATAGGAGGTGGCAAAGGGAGAACATTTTTCAAAAAGTTATTAATTAATAATCATTTGAATACTTCCAATGGAATATACAATGTGGTCGGAAGGTATGGAGACATCTGAATAAATGGAAAAAGAATGCAGGCTATCTGTGGGCAGAGAGATGGTGAGGGAACACTTAGCTAACTTAAATGAATTCAAGTCTCAAGGTCCAGATGAATTACATCCTAGGATACTAAAGAAAGCAGTGGAGCTAATTGCTGAACCACTAGCCATAATCTATGAAAATTCCTGGAGAACAGGAGAAGTCCCAGAAGATTGGAAAAGGGCAAATGTTGTCCCTATCTTCAAGAAAGGAAAGAAGGTGGATCCAGGAAACTACAGGCCAGTGAGCCTGTCTTCTATACCGGGAAAGATCTTTGAACAAATTATTAAATAGCATCAATGCGATGGTTCATCGAGCTCTGCATTGATTGGTTCTTCGACCACTGCTCAGCCAATCACAACCATCGCGTTGTGGAGGCAGAATTTATGAATTGGCCAATTAATGCCACGACTCAGCCAATTCTTAAATCCCACCGCCACAATGTGATGGCTTTGGTTGGTTTTTGTCCGCTGCTCAGCCAATCAATACAGCGCTTGATGAACCAATCACAGCCATCCTATTGGTTCATCAAGCGCTGTGTTGAGTGGCTGAGCAGCGCTTGAGAACTAATCAGAGCCATTGCTTCCTGGACGCGGGATTTATAAAGTGTTAGCGCAATGTTTTTGCGCCGTGAACATTGCGCTATTGTGCGCGTATCTGCACATTTTATTGTACTTTTTGTGCAGACTGTAACTGTTCACATGGGCACGAGACACACCCCGAGTTAGCGAAATTGAGAATGGGTTTGCAAACACGTTCCTATGAAGCCACATTTATAGTACAATTAATACTACAATAAGAATCCACAGCGAAAGTCGACATGCATTTTTTTAATGCATTCCACCATTCTAAACAAAATCTTAGAAATTAAACGCTACCTTATATGCAGATTTGCCATACAGGAGTCTACAGGACTTTTCACACAGGACGGAATTACGCCGCAGGACGCAGACACATTCTGTGGAGCTCCACACCAAAATTTGCAGGTCTAACTGCAGATTTTGATGCAGAATTGCAGGCAGGTTTTAAGCTACTTTCAATTCGGCATCAATCTGCTGTGGATTTTGCTGCAGAATTGACAGCGGCTTGCAGTGCGTCGAGTGGCCTATTCCAGCCATATGACAGGCTCCTAAGAAAGCTGGGTGACATCTTTGGAGCTGAAAAGTTATTGTATTTGTTCGCACCGGGCCCAAAGGAAAACTTCAGGACCATTTTCACACACAAATCTGTTGGCAGCCGTGATAATAACGGGAATATTGAATGGTTTTTGAAATTGTTCAATATTTCCAATGTCTGAAAACAGAAGTCTCTTGTCCTGTATTTACAGCATTTAGTTGGATTTTTACAGAACTGTAATATTCACCGCAGGGTCGTGAGAACAAGTCTGGGCGACCAAAGAGAAATGAATGACTGCTTCTTCCAAACAATACCAGGGACTCAAGAGTATGTATACATGTATTCAGAGGAGCTCCGACCCCTCATTCCCAGGAGCAGCAGATACAGTACCCAATGGAGGGTGTAGACCATTCACTGACAAATACTAGATTGTTCTCAATATTACAGGCTCTATCTATCCATTCATCCTTTTATCTCATCTATCTATCTAATATCTATCTATCTATCTATCTATCTCATATCTATCTATCTATCTATCTCATATCTATCTATCTATCTATCTATCTAATATCTATCTAGCTATCTAATATCTATCTATCTATCTATCTATCTATCTATCTATCTATCTATCTATCTATCTATCTATCTATCTATCTATCTATCTATCTATCTATCTATCTATCTATCTATCTATCTTTCCATACAGGAAACCTCCAATCGTGAAAAGGCTGGGGACTCTAATAAAGTGTATATTCAGTGTATACTACCCTGTTTCCCTGAGAATAAGACATACCCTGAAAATGAGACATAGCATGATTTTCCAGAATTTTTGAGGATGCAAAAGGATTTTTCAGGCTTTTTGAGGATGCTTGAAATATAAGGCCTACTCCAAAATTAAGCCCTGCTAACAGTTAATTAAAGAAGTCAATTTAAATAGTGTCCAGGCAGCTATACATGTAAAAAAGTTAAACCTTTTTGAACAAAAATTAATATAAGACACTGTCTTATTTTCGGGGAAACACGGTATGTCAGCTTTCTCTACATGCTGGCAGTTGATTGGTCATTTATATAACCACACAACCACTGTTGAGCGAGAGAGAATGCGATTAGTCAAATACTTTCCTGAGCAAAGCTATAATAGACACACCTTTTGATGTGGAATTATAGGCAGAACGCTGTCATTGTCAGTTCCACATTAAAATCCGCATGTTACAATTGCAGATTTTGGCATGGAATTATTGGCACAACAGCAATTTCCACCATGGTGTAGCGGAAATATAGATCCCTTAGGTTGCGGTCACACGGGGCAGAAATCCCGCAGAAATCCCACGGAATGACCGCAGCGGGACCACACGGAAATACCGCGAGATTTCTGCTGCAGAAATGCAGCTTCAAAATTCTCGCCGCTCAACGTGGGTTTTTAAACGGCTCTGCCGCCCGTATTCTGCTGCAGCCGTCTCTCCCCATAGGGAGGAGAGAGGCTGCAGAGGAGACGATGATAAAATTGACATGCCGCGACTTTGAATTGCGCGTGGCATGTCAGTTTCATCGCGGCTTGGCAGCAACGACTTCTCCGCAGCGTGTGAACAAGATTTTTGCAAATCTCGTCCACTTTGCTGCTTTATCCCGGGATAAAAATTTGCCGGCAGAATTTCCGTGCAGAAAGTCCGCGGTAATCCCACCTCGTGAGAACCCAGGCTAATTGTTTTTTTTAAGGACGGCTGTCATTAGAATACAGCCAATAACCCACTGCCAATAGTAGATTGGCGCTATGCTGATATGCAGGATCGTGCCTCCTGTTTTTCATAATGTGCAGCTGTCATGGAGATATGAGCTTTTACATATTCCACGCGGTCCATGTGAATGAGCTGCAATCCGTCTGATGGAAGCGATCAGGCAGCTCTTTTCAATGTCTCTCTGTTCTAGGCAATAGAAAGGATCTCTTCTCTATAAGGTCTACATGAAATGGAAAAGAAAAATATGGCCGAGTGCACCAGTAACATCCAATAATCTGATTATATGTAAGATGTATAGAATCTTGAAGGAGTTTTCCGGGACTATTGATGACTCAGGTTTAATGGGAGCTGCCCCTGAACTACCTAACTGGACCACTGCAATGTTGACAGAGCTGTCCGCTTCCTGCTCAGTCCGGAAAGACAGTGGGCCTAGCAAACATCTGATTGGTGGGGGACCCCCACCGATTAATTGATCACCTATCCTGAGAAAAACCCCTTTATTCTGGACCAATGTTTCCTCCTTATAATGATTCAATTTTTCTAAAGTTCGAGGTTTGCTCTGTTTTCCCCGTTTTGGGAATTAGATGAGTAACACTTCGTGAGGGATATCCTCAAGATCCAGAGACAGACACAACATATTGAATATAAGGGGGGTTTCCATCCATCTATAACAAAGGCAGGAAATTGAGGAGAAATTCATACAATCAGAGATATCAGATTTTACTTTCAGCGTTCTTCAAGATGTGACTTTGTGATAAACACCTAAGGACTTTCTAATGTTAAAAACGCATCGCAAGTTTGTGCTTTGCGATTATTGTGCGATGCGTTTTTAACATTAGAAAGTCCCATTGACATTTGCATTTAAAAAACGCAGCGTTAACGCAGCATTAAAAAAACGCAAGTGTGTTGACGCCCTTATACAGTGGCTGAATAATAATACTATAACCATGGCAAAATATTACCGCCATATAATGACTATATAATACCACCGTAGCATACCCAAATATTATCACCAGACGACAAAATGGTACTGCTATAGTACGGCCAAACATTACCACCACAAAGTGACTAATTAATACCGCTATATTATGACTAGAGATGAGCGAACACCAAAATGCTCGGGTGTTCGTTATTCGAAACGAACTTCCCGCGATATTCGAGGGTTCGTTTCGAATAACGAACCCCATTGAAGTCAATGGGCGACCGGAGCATTTTTGTATTTCGCCGATGCTCGCTAAGGTTTTCATGTGTGAAAATCTGGGCAATTCAAGAAAGTGATGGGAACGACACAGCAACGGATAGGGCAGGCGAGGGGCTACATGTTGGGCTGCATCTCAAGTTCACAGGTCCCACTATTAAGCCACAATACCGGCAAGAGTGGGCCCCCCCCCCCCTCCCAACAACTTTTACTTCTGAAAAGCCCTCATTAGCATGGCATTCCTTTGCTAAGCACCACACTACCTCCAACAAAGCACAATCACTGCCTGCATGACACTCCACTGCCACTTCTCCTGGGTTACATGCTGTCCAACCGCACCCCCTCCCCCCCACAGCGCACACCAAACTGTCCCTGCGCAGCCTTCAGCTGCCCTCATGCCACACCACCCTCATGTCTATTTAGAAGTGCGTCTGCCATGACGAGGGACCGCAGGCACACACTGCAGAGGTTGGCACGGCTAGGCAGCGACCCTCTTTAAAAGTGGCGGGGCGATAGCCCACAATGCTGTACAGAAGCAATGAGAAATAGAATCCTGTGCCACCGCCATCAGGAGCTGCACACGTGGGCATAGCAATGGGGAACCTATGTGCCACACACTATTCATTCTGTCAAGGTGTCTGCATGCCCCAGTCAGACCGCGGTTTTTAATTCATAGACACAGGCAGGTACAACTCCCTATTGTGAAGTCCCTGTGGACCGACAGCATGGGTGGCTCCCTGGAACCCACCGGCGGTACACAAAAATATCCCATTGCATTGCCCAACACAGCTGAGGTAGTAATGTCGTGCGTAATACAGGTGGGCTTCGGCCCACACTGCATGCCCCAGTCAGACTGGGGTTCTTTACAAGTGGACACATGTAGGTTACACTCCGTGTGCACCTACAGCATGGGTGGCTCCCTGGAACCCACCGGCGGTACACAAAAATATCCCATTGCATTGCCCAACACAGCTGAGGTAGTAATGTCGTGCTTAATGCAGGTGGGCTTCGGCCAACACTGCATGCCCCAGTCAGACTGGGGTTCTTTACAAATGGAAACAGATGCATTTATAATTCCCTGTGGACCCACAGCAAGGGTGGGTGCCAGGAAGCCACCGGCGGTACATAGAAATATCCCATTGCATTGCCCAACACAGCTGAGGTAGTAATGTCGTGCGTAATACAGGTGGGCTTCGGCCCACACTGCATGCCCCAGTCAGACTGGGGTTCTTTACAAGTGGAAACACATGCATTTATAATTCCCTGTGGACCCACAGCATGGGTGGGTGCCAGGAAGCCACCGGCGGTACATAGAAATATCCCATTGCATTGCCCAACACAGCTGAGGTAACGTCAGCTGTAATGCAGGTGGGCTAAAAATTTATTTGATTACACTGTAGGCGAGGGCCCACAAAAATTGCTGTATCAACAGTACTAATGTACATCCAAAAAATTGGCCATGGCCAGCCAAGAGGGCAGGTGAAACCCATTAATCGCTTTGGTTAATGTGGCTTAAGTGGTAACTAGGCCTGGAGGCAGCCCAGTGTAACGAAAAATTGGTTCAAGTTAAAGTTCCAACGCTTTTAAGCGCATTGAAACTTTTAAAAATTGTTCAGAAAAATTATTTGAGTGAGCCTTGTGGCCCTAAGAAAAATTGCCCGTTCAGCGTGATTACGTGAGGTTTCAGGAGGAGGAGGAGGAGGAATATTAGACACAGATTGATGAAGCAGAAATGTCCCCGTTTTGGATGGTGAGAGAGAACGTAGCTTCCATCCGCGGGTGCAGCCTACGTATTGCTTACGTATCGCTGCTGTCCGCTGGTGGAGAAGAGAAGTCTGGCGAAATCCAGCCTTTGTTCATCTTGATGAGTGTTAGCCTGTCGGCACTGTCGGTTGACAAGCGGCTACGCTTATCTGTGATGATTCCCCCAGCCGCACTAAACACCCTTTCCGACAAGACGCTAGCCGCAGGACAAGCAAGCACCTCCAGGGCATACAGCGCTAGTTCAGGCCACGTGTCCAGCTTCGACACCCAGTAGTTGTAGGGGGCAGAGGCATCACGGAGGACGGTCGTGCGATCGGCTACGTACTCCCTCACCATCCTTTTACAGTGCTCCCGCCGACTCAGCCTTGACTGGGGAGCGGTGACACAGTCTTGGTGGGGAGCCATAAAGCTGTCCAGGCCCTTAAAGACTGTTGCACTGCCTGGGATGTACATGCTGCTCGATCTCCGCACCTCCCCTGCTACCTTGCCCTCGGTACTGCGCCTTCTGCCACTAGCGCTGTCGGCTGGGAATTTTACCATCAGCTTGTCCGCAAGGGTCCTGTGGTATAGCAACACTCTCGAACCCCTTTCCTCTTCGGGAATGAGAGTGGGCAGGTTCTCCTTATAGCGTGGGTCGAGCAGTGTGTACACCCAGTAATCCGTTGTGGCCAGAATGCGTGCAACGCGAGGGTCACGAGAAAGGCATCCTAACATGAAGTCAGCCATGTGTGCCAGGGTACCTGTACGCAACACATGGCTGTCTTCACTAGGAAGATCACTTTCAGGATCCTCCTCCTCCTCCTCCTCCTCCTCCTCAGGCCATACACGCTGAAAGGATGACAGGCAATCAGCCGGTGTACCGTCAGCAGCGGGCCAAGCTGTCTCTTCCCCCTCCTCCTCATCCTCCTCATGCTCCTCCTCCTCCTCCTGTACACGCTGAGAAATAGACAGGAGGGTGCCCTGACTATCCAGCGGCATACTGTCTTCCCCCGCCCCCGTTTCCGAGCGCAAAGCAGCTGCCTTTATGCTTTGCAGGGAATTTCTCAAGATGCATAGCAGAGGAATGGTGACGCTAATGATTGCAGCATCGCCGCTCACCACCTGGGTAGACTCCTCAAAATTACCAAGGACATGGCAGATGTCTGCCAACCAGGCCCACTCTTCTGAAAAGAATTGAGGAGGCTGACTCCCACTGCGCCGCCCATGTTGGAGTTGGAATTCGACTATAGCTCTACGCTGTTCATAGAGCCTGGCCAACATGTGGAGCGTAGAGTTCCACCGTGTGGGCACGTCGCACAGCAGTCGGTGCACTGGCAGCTTAAAGCGATGTTGCAGGGTGTGCAGGGTGGCAGCGTCCGTGTGGGACTTGCGGAAATGTGCGCAGAGCCGGCGCGCCTTTACGAGCAGGTCTGACAAGCGTGGGTAGCTTTTCAGAAAGCGCTGAACCACCAAATTAAAGACGTGGGCCAGGCATGGCACGTGCGTGAGGCTGCCGAGCTGCAGAGCCGCCACCAGGTTACGGCCGTTGTCACACACGACCATGCCCGGTTGGAGGCTCAGCGGCGCAAGCCAGTGGTCGGTCTGCTGTGTCAGACCCTGCAGCAGTTCGTGGGCCGTGTGCCTCTTATCTCCTAAGCTGAGTAGTTTCAGCACGGCCTGCTGACGCTTGCCCACCGCTGTGCTGCCACACCGCGCGACACCGACTGCTGGCGACGTGCTGCTGCTAACACATCTTGATTGCGAGACAGAGGTTGCGGAGGAGGAGGAGGAGGAGTGTGCTTTAGTGGAGGAAGCATACACCTCCGCAGATACCACCACCGAGCTGGGGCCCGCAATTCTGGGGGTGGGTAGGACGTGAGCGGTCCCAGGCTCTGACTCTGTCTCAGCCTCCACTAAATTCACCCAATGTGCCGTCAGGGAGATGTAGTGGCCCTGCCCGCCTGTGCTTGTCCACGTGTCCGTTGTTAAGTGGACCGTGGCAGTAACCGCGTTGGTGAGGGCGCGTACAATGTTGCGGGAGACGTGGTCGTGCAGGGCTGGGACGGCACATCGGGAAAAGTAGTGGCGACTGGGAACTGAGTAGCGCGGGGCCGCCGCCTCCATGATACTTTTGAAGGACTCCGTTTCCACAACCCTATACGGCAGCATCTCAAGGCTGATGAATTTTGCTATGCGGACGGTTAACGTTTGAGCGTGCGGGTGCGTGGCGGCGTACTTGCGCTTGCGCTCCAACAGTTGCGCAAGCGACGGCTGGACGGTGCGCTGAACTACACTGGTGGATGGGGCCGAGGACAGCGGAGGTGAGGGTGTGGGTGCAGGCCATGAGGCGGTAGTGCCCGTGTCCTGAGAGGGGGGTTGCATCTCAGTGGCAGGTTGGGGCACAGGGGGAGAGGCAGGGGTGCAAACCGGAGGCGGTGAACGGCCTTCGTCCCACCTTGTGGGGTGCTTGGCCATCATATGTCTGCGCATGCTGGTGGTGGTGAGGCTGTTGGTGTTGGCTCCCCGGCTGAGCTTTGCGCGACAAAGGTTGCACACCACTGTTCGTCGGTCGTCAGGCGTCTCTGTGAAAAACTGCCAGACCTTAGAGCACCTCGGCCTCTGCAGGGTGGCATGGCGCGAGGGTGCGCTTTGGGAAACAGTTGGTGGATTATTCGGTCTGGCCCTGCCTCTACCCCTGGACACCGCACTGCCTCTTGCAACCTGCCCTGCTGCTGCCCCTGCCTCCCCCTCTGAAGACCTGTCCTGTGTAGGCGTTGCACACCAGGTGGGGTCAGTCACCTCATCGTCCTGCTGCTCTTCCTCAGAATCCTCTGTGCGCTCCTCACTCGCACTTACTGCCCTCACTACTACCTGACTGCAAGACAACTGTGTCTCATCGTCATCGTCCTCCTCACCCACAGAAAGTTCTTGAGACAGTTGGCGGAATTCCCCAGCCTCATCCCCCGGACCCCGGGAACTTTGCAATGGTTGGGCATCAGTGACGATAAACTCCTCTGGTGGGAGAGGAACCACTGCTGCCCAATCTGAGCAGGGGCCAGAGAACAGTTCCTGGGAGTCTTCACGCAGCTGAGCCGGTGTCATTGGAGTGGAGTGAGGAGGCTGGGAGGAAGGAGGAGCAGCAGACAGAGGATTCTGATTTGCAGCAGTGGACGGCGCAGAACTGCGGGTGGACGATAGGTTGCTCGAAGCACTTTCTGCCATCCAGGACAGGACCTGCTCACACTGCTCATTTTCTAATAACCGTCTCCCGCGTGGACCCATTAATTGGGCGATGAATGTGGGGACGCCAGAAACGTGCCTCTCTCCTAATCGCGCAGCAGTCGGCTGCGACACACCTGGATCAGGAGCTCGGCCTGTGCCCACACCCTGACTTGGCCCTCCGCGTCCTCGGCCGCGTCCACGTCCTCTAGGCCTACCCCTACCCCTCAGCATGCTGTATTACCAGTGATTTGATTTCACAGGCAGGAAATAAATTGGCGCAAGACTGCAGGCCAAATATATTTTTTTCCCTTTTTTGAAAACGAAAGGCCCCACTGCCTCTAGTGAATGAATAATCTAAGTTTAATAACTGTGCTGTGTCCCTGCTAATGTGTCACAGAACTTGAGGGTAGCAGAGTTATGAACTCTGGCAGAGCAGGTATTTTTTTCCCAATTAAGGAAAGCAAATGGCGAAGCCAGCAGTAAAGCGTAGCTGGGTGCGTCTGATTTTTTAACGTTGTACACGCAGCTCACACGTGTCCACAGCCCTTAGGACGGACAGAGGCAGGACAAATAGATTTGTTTTCACTTGTTTTTACACCAAAAGGACCCACTGCGTATATTCAATGAACATGAGAAGTTTAATAACTGTGCTGTGGCCCTGCTAATGTGTCACAGAACTTGAGGGTAGCAGAGTTATTAACTCTGGCAGAGCAGGTATTTTTTTCCCAATTAAGGAAAGCAAATGGCGAAGCCAGCAGTAAAGCGTAGCTGGGTGCGTCTGATTTTTTAACGTTGTACACGCAGCTCACACGTGTCCACAGCCCTTAGGACGGACAGAGGCAGGACAAATAGATTTGTTTTCACTTGTTTTTACACCAAAAGGACCCACTGCGTATATTCAATGAACATGAGAAGTTTAATAACTGTGCTGTGGCCCTGCTAATGTGTCACAGAACTTGAGTGTAGCAGAGTTATGAACTCTGGCAGAGCAGGTATTTTTTTCCCAATTAAGGAAAGCAAATGGCGAAGCCAGCAGTAAAACGTAGCTGGGTGTGTCTGATTTTTAAACGTTGCACACGCAGCCGACACGTACACACAGCCCTTAGGACGGACAGAGGCAGGACAAATAGATTTGTTTTCAGTTTTTTTCCACCAAAAGGCAGCACTGCGTATATTCAATGAACATGAGAAGTTTAATAACTGTGCTGTGGCCCTGCTAATGTGTCACAGAACGTGAGGGTAGCAGAGTTATTATAACTCTGGCAGAGCAGGTATTTTTTTCCCAATTAAGGAAAGCAAATGGCGAAGCCAGCAGTAAACCGTAGCTGGGTGCGTCTGATTTTTTAACGTTGTACACGCAGCTCACACGTGTCCACAGCCCTTAGGACGGACAGAGGCAGGACAAATAGATTTGTTTTCACTTGTTTTTACACCAAAAGGACCCACTGCGTATATTCAATGAATAATAACTGTGTTGTGGCCCTGCCTACACAATTCTTTCCCTGTAGTATCAATGGAGGGTGCAATGCTCTGCAGAGGCGATTTTGAGAAAAAAAAAAATATGCAGCACAGCTAACAGCAGCCAGCACAGTACTGCACACGGTTAAATATGGCCCTAGAAAGGACCGTTGAGGTTCTTGAAGGCTACACTCACTCCTAACACTCTCCCTGCCTATCCAACACTTCTGTCCCTAATGCCGGGTGCAACGCTCTGCAGAGGCGATTTTGAGAAAAAAAAAAAAAAAGTCACTGCTAACAGCAGCCAACACACAGGTATTACTGGCCCTAATAAGGACCTTTGGGGTTCTTGAAGCCTACACTAACTGCGATTTCTCTCCCTACAGCAGCTCCGGTACCAGCAGCACTGTCCCTCATCTAACTCACAAGGCATCTGAGGCGAGCCGCGGGAGGGGCCGACTTTTATATTCGGGTGACATCTGATCTTCCCAGCCACTCACAGCAGGGGGGTAGTATAGGGCTTGAACGTCGCAGGGGGAAGTTGTAATGCCTTCCTTGTCTTTCAATTGGCCAGAAAAGCGCGCTAACGTCTCAGAGAGGAAAGTGAAAGTAACCAGAACACCGCATGGTGTTCGTTACGAATAACGAGCATCCCGAACACCCTAATATTCGCACGAATATCAAGCTCGGACGAATACGTTCGCTCATCTCTAATTATGACCAGACATTGCTACCATAAAGTAACTAAATAATACACCCATTCCAAGTACAAATAGTATCACCATACAATGACTGAATAATACCACCATATCATGTCAAATATTACCACCATATAGTGACTAAATAATACTGACATAGTACAACCAAATATTACCACCATACAATGACTGGATAATTGGGCACGCCATGACTAAATATTACCACTATACAGTGAACTGAATATAACCACCATAAAGTAACTGAATAATACTACCACACCACTACAAAACAGTATCATCATACAGTAACAGAATATTGTTAGGCCTGTACCTGAGGCGTCACTGGAGGGAGAGGGGGTAGGGAGGACTAAGGAAGTCTTCTGCAGCAATTTTTTTCCCACAGGTGTAGTTCTAGAAACAAATTTTTAGATTTCTTTTTTTTTCTAAAACCATGGCTAGTTTCAAGTTTTGTATTTAGCATAGTGATAATTACAGTGCTTTCTGCTGCGTTGTCACCGTCCCATGTGACTGTATCCTGAAGGCAGGTCATGTGTAATTGTAATACCTTTTCCAATATCCTTTTTTGTATTGGATTAATTTACAGTTTTGGCAAACCTCTCCGCAATATACTAATATTGTGATAGTGTGTGATCAATAAGTAAATAAGTAACAGCACATGTTATAATTGACTGTGAACGGTGTAATAGTAACACAAAGTCTTATCGTTATCAGTGTGGGGATATAAAGTCATAACTCGACAAAAACTAATGTAATCATCTGTTTACAGTACAGCATCCTTCACGTGAACATGAGTTAAAGAATGCGATGCACAAGGATAATGCTGGCCATAAAAGCAGGTCCAGATGATAAGGTGGGCATATGGGCACCTCCTCTGGAGCCTCGACCATATTGACAATCTCCTTCACCATCCATTCTTCCTGCTCAGATTAGTTTTTCAGTAGTTTCTAGGCTTGGCCTTCACTAGTGCCTGCCAATATTTACATTGACATTCGTGGGACACTTTTAAGCCCCACCCCCTATCTGCCCAGAAACACTCACAAAACATACTGGGAAAACCTGTTTTATGTAGATTTGCACTTTGCATTCCATTTCATTCCCATTTATGCACCCATTTTGTGGGACTATTCTGTAAAAAAAGATTGAGAGGTATATGTAGAATAATAGAATGGTAGAGTTGGAAGGGACCTCCAGGGTCATCGGGTCCAACCCCCTCCTCAGTGCAGGATTCACTAAATCATCCCAGAAAGATGTCTGTCCGGGCTTTGTTTGAACATTTCCATTGAAGGAGAACTCACCACCTCCCATGGCAACCTGTTCCACTCATTGATCACCCTCACTGTCAGAATGTTTTTTTCAAATATCTAAGTTGTATTTCCTCCCTTTCAGTTTCATCCCATTGCTTCTGGCCTTTCCCTGTGCAAATGTGAATAGGGCTGATCCCTCTGCACTGTGACAGCCCTTCAGATATTTGTAGACAGCTATTATGTCTACTCTCAGCCTTCTTTTTTTGCAAGTTAAACATTCCCAGATCCTTTAACCATTCCTCACAGGACATGATTTCCAGACCGCTCACCATCTTGGTAACTCTTCTCTGAACTTGCTCCAGTTTGTCTATGTCTTTTTTAAAGTGGGGTGCCCAGAACTGGACACAGTGCTGCTGCTTAGTCCAATTCCTCCCATTCTGTATGTGCTTTTTTCATTTTTCTTACCCAGATGTAGGACTTTGCATTTCTCCTTGTTAAATACCATTCTGTTAGTTGCCACCCACTGATGAAGCTTTTCTAGATCTTTTTGAATCCTCTCTCTCTCTTCCCTAGTGTTAGTTATCCCTCCTAGCTTTGTGTCGTCGGCAAATTTGATCAGTTTCCCATCAATTCCCTCCTCCAGATTATTTATACAAATGTTGAAAAACACTGCACCTAGGACAGAGCCTTGTGGTACCTCACTTGATACATTCTTCCACATGGAATCCACCTAACAGTTGCCTTGTCAATCCCATATTTGGTCATTTTTTCAATAACTATGCTATGAGATACTTTGTCAAATGCTTTACTAAAGTCAAGATATACTATATCCACCGCATTTCTCTAATCAACCCGGTCAGTGATACTATCATAGAAGGAAATTAGATTAGTCTGGCATGACTTGTTTGTTACAAACCTATGCTGGCTCTGGTTAATTACTCCATTTTTATCCAAGTACTTGCATACATGCTGTTTAATAATTTGTTCAAAGATCTTTCCCGGTATAGAAGTCAGGCTCACAGGCCTGTAGTTTCCTGGATCCACCTTCTTCCCTTTTTTGAAGATAGGGACAACATTTGGCCTTTTCCAATCTTCTGGGACTTCTCCTGTTCTCCAGGATTTTTCAAAGATTATGGCTAGTGGTTCAGCAATTACCTCTGCTTCTTCCTTTAGTATCCTAGGATGTAATTCATCTGGACCTTGGGACTTGAATTCATTTAAGTTAGCTAAGTGTTCCCATGCCATCTCTTGGCTTATAGATAACCTGCATTCTTTTATTACCCCAATAGTATGGGGAATACAATGTATACAATGCCCACTTAAGGGCCATCCACCTATGACAATGGGGATTACCTAATGGTTGTTTGGTAATCCTTTCTAGCCAGAAAGTGGTGGAGAGGTGACTAAGCATGCGTTTTTGCGCAACGTGAATGACTGGCTTGGCTTTCTCTATAACTCCCCTAGTCCAATGGATAAAGCTACATTCATTCACGGTCACGTGTCCTATATATAGAAAGCGAATCAAGTTAGGAACAGGTCTCAGAGATTGTATAGGGACCCGCACCAATTTTTTTTCCCCAGGAGCCTTGTCCAATCTTAATCCTTGCACAAAAGTACAACTATAATAATGAGTATACTGAGCAACAATGGTGTCCACTTCTAAAGGTCTAAAGGTAATAGACAAATTTAGTTCTTCCTAAACATGGGGGACCTCCAGCAGCATGTTTCCAATCAGTAGGAACCCCAAGCAATGGTGAAGGACTAAAGATAACATGAACTAGGTGCAAGCAAGAGCCACTGTGCCTCCATTAGGACTCCTTCACACTGGTGATCACAATATCACTGTGAGAAAATCGTGGCAAAGTCGCAACTTTTTTCCCCACAATTTTTGAGCCATTAGCACTGCTTTTTCTCGCAGAAACATTGCTGTCACTTGCAATTTTCTCGCACATTTTTCTGCGATTTTTTTTAACGTGAAAGGCAATAGGACTTTCTAATGATAAAAATACATTGCATCTCATGAAAAACGCAAGTTCATGCTTTGCGATACGATAAAAAAGAGGCTCCATAGGAAAACATGGGAGATAAAAAAAACTCACAATGCAGAAAGATAGGACATGCCGTGATTTTTTTCTCTCACAACATCGCAAGAGTAAAAACATCGCAGATGTGAAAAAAAACATTGAAAATCATTGGTTTCATAATTCTGCATTTTCACTCACTCTCGCGTGGCATAAAAATTGTGTGGCTTTATCGCCAGTGTGAAGGCCCCCTCAGACTTGGAAAATAGCTGATGTTGAAGTACTCCTTTAAATTTAGAGTTCTCTCATGTGTCCAAATTAATTAACGATGATTATTGGAGAAAGAACAATAATCAACTGTGTGAAGTCACCACGGTGCTCTTTCTGTGGGTCCAGCCCAGTGTTAACTTTATTAATAGCACAAATGGAACAAAGAAAGGTATAGTGACCAATAGTGGTAGATAACACCCTAAACATAACAAATCATTACAAAGTCTAACACTAATGAATGAATACATAATGTAATGTGTGCTTACTTTAGAAGAGTAAAGGAATGCAGATACGATGACTGAATATGGTATCCAGGAAAGGCTGCTGCGGACTAATTTATATTAACCTTTGAATAACAAGTGTAAGGGTGCATTCACACGAACGTATATCGGCTCGGTTTTCACGCCGAGCCGATATACGTTGTCCTCGGGTGCAGGGGGGGAGGATGGAAGAGCCAGGGCCAGGAACTGTGCTCCCGCCCCCTCTCTGCCTCCTCTCCGCCCCTCTGCACTATTTGCAATGGGGAGAGGCGAAACGTGGGCGGGGCTAATTTACGGACTTTAGCCCCGCCCCCGTCCCGCCTCCTCTCATTGCAAATAGTGCAGAGGGGCGGAGAGGAGGCAGAGAGGGGGGCGGGAGCTTAGTTCCTGCACTTGGCTCTTCCATCCTCCCCCCCCTGCACCCGAGGACAACGTATATCGGCTCGGCGTAAAACCCGAGCCGATATACGTTCGTGTGAATGCACCCTAAGACAGAATTCTTTCACACTGAAGACAATTAAGTCACCAACCTTCACTTGGTGGCTGGGAGTCAACAGAAAACGCTGCTACTAATGTTACAGTGTGGGAGGAGGCAACCATGTTTTCATTCCATTAAAAACTGTGGAACATTGTTTGGAAAATGCTGGGTCAATCATTAAATGATGTCATACTGCAGGTACTCTGATATCACTTGCCCCAACAAAGGAACCAAGGACAATCTCAGTCCATGTTCGTGTCTATAGATACGATTAGGCATGAGCATGGATGGGCATGTGGTTGGTAGCCTACCCTTTTTAGCTATTTTTTTCCTTAAGATTGTAGTCAACAATTTTCTATAAATATATCTAAATCACAGTATGGAAATTTCCACTGTATTCAACCAGCGCAAATGGACTCTCTTGCAGTCAAAGTAAAAGTTAACATTGTGGTTGGAATATACCACTGCCTAACCACGGGAAACATACATCATATCCTCACTGCCTATATAATATACAGAAGCTGTTTCACAATAAATAACGGTAAGTGAAATACTTTTTTCCACTTAAAGCCTTCCATGGGACTCTTCCTGCCTCCATATTCTGTGTCTTCGGGGTCCCCAGCAATTCTAACCACACTTATACGGACCGGATCCTTTATTAGAGCCCCCAATCCATTGTTAGAGACTCAATCCTTGTCATGATTGGCGCTTCCCTGTATGGATATTCTCCCCGTGACCCCGGAGTGCAACATAAAATCACGTGACTAGGTTTCCATGGATCAGTTTCAGTGTGAATCCACATTAGATGGGAAAATCCAGCGACCGGGATGTCACTGCCAAGCATGTGGGGTTTTCTCATGCAGCAGTGTGGAGAGTATATGTAGAGGAGGGACTCCCACTCTCTACATTCTATATAAGACCTTAAGGCCCATTTATACTGAACGATGATTGCTCAAAATTCGCTCAAACGACAGTTTGAGTGACAGTTTTTAGTGATCATCTTTGTATAACGCTAAGTAGCTAATTAGCTACTTAAGAGTTAATACAGGCAGAGCAGTATACCATCGCGATAGCTCAGAGAACAAAGCAGCTGTTTTGTATATGCAAACAGCTGCATTGTTCTAGGAGCTTTCAGCTAGTGTCCCACTGAGAACTGCCAGCGGAATACCAGCTTAAAGAATACTATTAACGCTGCCTGCTGAGAAAATCAGCATGAGTCATATTGCAAGTCAGCTTGCTAGAAATCACCAATGAACGAATAGTGCACGATAGCAGTACGTTTAGACACAACGATTATCGCTCAAAAGATGGCTTTTGAACTAATTTTGAGCGATAATCATTGTGTCTACATGGGCCTTTAGACAATTCTCAGTTTATGGACTCTGCCCTACCTTATATTCCAAGAGACACAGAAGTCCTGTAAAGGGGAGCTCAGGGAGAGCAGTCACATTGTTTTACCATGGTTTCCCGCTGCCAGCAGCCACCTCCACAGGTACCGCTGCTCTGCTCTCACTGCTGCTACGCTGCAGTTTTATCGCTGGAATGGCATATACGCAAGTTATTCTACACACTGATATATTCCCTGGAACAAGATGTCAGTGACGCTGACATAGAAGGGGATGTGTAAATTATTATTGCACCAGCAACATGTTTTAATAAATCACTGTTTGTGGCATACTGGAAATGTGTCATGTGACCATGATGAACCTGTCCTCTCCACGTGCCATACCTGGTAGGACCGGAGCGGATCGCACTCACACGCTGGAATACCTGCCACCCTTGGACTCAGGACCCTAGATATCAGGGACTCTGTGCAGCTAGACTCCCTCGCCCCCATGATCCAATCTACCGGGGCTCTCGGACTTTATGGCCCATCCTGACGATCCTCTGCTGGGCTACATATAAAGAGAATGGTGTGATCAAGGAAAGCATCCAGCAAAGGAGAGCCTGTGGACGGAAACTCAATGACGAAAGAGGTCAGAGGAGGATATCAGGAATCATTCTTATGAACAGGTGTGGCACAGTCAAGGATATTGCAGGTGAATATAGCGCTGGTGCTCTAACTAACATATCCAAATGTACAACTCGTCATTTCCTAGCCTGGATGGGCTATAACAGCAGACAACCAGCTCCAGGGCCATTAATGTCAAAGAGAAATACGAGACTCCAGTGGGCAAAAGAGCACAAAAATTGTATCACTGAGTAGTGGAAAAACCACCTGGTCAGATGAATCCAGATGAGAGGTTAGAATTTGGCGCAAGCAGCATGAATCCTTTAATACCTGTCCTACATATGTCTGATTACACATCCAAAATTGAAAATAAGACATGGATGCTATCCAGTAGAATTAAGTTACCGTATATACTTGAGTATAAGACGAGTTTTTCAGCACATTTTTTTGTGCTGAAAAATCCCCCCTCGGCTTATACTCAAGTGAGGTACAAAACCCCCCAAAAAATGCAATAATTACCTCCCAGCTGGTGTCTGTGTCCCCAGCAGTGCGGCAAGCTGCTTGAGACTTCTCCCCACTGTCATCTCCCTGCTCGGTTTTGAATTCCCCCGCTGTCAGCGCTGTGTAAGTAAGCGCTGTGATTGGATCGAGCACCAGCCAATCACAGTCGGTGTTCAGTCATTCACAGCCATTCAGTGAATAACCTCACTGAATGGCTGTGATTGGTTTATCGAGCGCCGGCTGTGATTGGCTGGCGCTCAATCCAAACACAGCGCTGACGGCAGGGGAATTCAAAGCCGAGCAGGGAGAGGACAAGCGGGGAGAAGTCTCAATCAGCTTGCCGCACTGCCGGGTAGACCATTGCATCGGCGACGCAGATGCCGGCTGGGAGGTGAGTATTGTAGATTATTTTACTTTGTATAAGCTAGGCTTATACTCGAGTCAATAAGTTTTACCATTTTTTTGTGGTAAAACCTATTGATTCGGCTTATACTTGGGTCGGCTAATACTTGAGTATATACAGTAAGTAATTTATTTCCTGTTGGGATAAAGTATAGTTGAAATGCTGGATTTTGAGCATAGTAGAAGGGGCATCCACCTTGGGACTTGTACAGGACTATCAAGAGGAAAGGTATGTGACACTATACTACATAAAGGCCCTTTTTACGTGAAACGATTCTCAGCCTGTTTAACAAGTGCTGATCAACAATGTAGCATGTTGATCAGCACTCATTACTATCATCAGTATGCTGGATATATTCTGAGCGCCATGCCAGGAACCAGGAAGGTAAGTATATATTTAGGTTTATTTAGACAAACCAACTAGAGGAAAAAGGGCTACATATTTCATTGTCAGACGATTGGCTTCTTCAGGCCTGAGGAAGCCATCAGTCAAACGGTGAAACATTTGGCCCTTTTTCTTCTGGTTTGTCTAAATAAACCTAAATATTTACTCACCTTCCCGAGTATATTTCCAGCATACTGAAGTGAGGGATCTATGTCTCGGGGAAGAGAGGAACTGGTAGCCGCTAGGCATTTGTGCCCCCTTAGTGGTATTACCGGCTGGACTATATAGATGCTTTTGTATTTTATTAGTGTTCATTCCACTTTACATGTGGAAGAGGATCGGTAGCGTTAATTTGAACATTCGTCCCTATACAGCTATCATTGGTCGGCTGCACAACTCATTGTTTACATTTAGCAACGTGCTACTAACAAGTGAGTATTTCGAAGCCCATATAGAAGATCCAATTAGCCAACAAACGAGTGTTTGTTAGTTCGTTATAACAATGAACATTCGTGCCCAATAATAATCAGCCCATGTTAAAGAGTTCTCAAGGCGGCATGCCAATATTTAAAGTTGTCAAGATAGGGAATAACTGTCTGGTCGGTGGGGGTCTAACCAATGGGACCACCATAGTTCACCAAAAGAGGGGTCGCAAAAGTCCTTGAATGAATTCAGCGGTTGTTGAACATGGGTGCCACTACTCTATTCATTTCAGTGTGACTGCCAGAGGTTGCAGAGTCCAAACTCTCAGCTATCTCTGGTAGTTCTATTGAAATGAATGGAGCAGTGACGATCTGCATACTCGATACTGCATTGAATGTGTTACTTTATAACTGTATTCCTACATGTTGTCATCCAATTACATATACACAAGATATGTTTATCTTTTTAAAAGGGTAGTTTCCAAAACAAAAAAGTTCCCCAAATTAAAAAATAATTACCTCTGCTATAAACATACTTTCCAGGTTGAATCTATTCCAACAGGACATCAAGGAGCAAGAATGGAAAATTCCAAGAGCTGCAATAAGACTTCAAGGATCTAGGACTTTCCTTGCACATTATCTTCCGGTCCTTATTGTTTTGTCCACGCGCTTCAGTTTCCTCCTACAGCTCAAAAATGTATCAGGCAGTTTAATACTTTCATTCTTAAAGGGACCCTCTGGTTCATAGTAAGAACTTCCCAATACATGTAGACACTGGTGTAGCTATAGAGGATGCAGGGGATTTGGTTGCACCCGGGCCCAGGAACCTTAGGGGGCCCAAATGGCCTCTCTTCACCATATAGGGAGCCCAGTACTGTGAATAAAGCATTATAGTTGGGGGCCATGTTACAGGTTTTGCATTGGGGCCCAGAAGCTTCAAGTTATGCTCTGCGTTAAAGGGTTAAGAGAAGTTAAGAGAAGCCCCAAGATAAACTTTTGCACCCAGCCACATGAGCCTTTAGCTATGTCCCTGCATGTAGAATGTACACTGAATTAGAGACCACATCTAGTCGAACTTTGGACCTCCTTTGGCCCTCAGAACTGCGGGAATGTATTATGGTATAGAATCCACTAGGTGATGAAATCATTCTGCCGACAACCACATGGTGCAGGCGCCAGATGGCACTATTTTGTAGAAGCCGCCTACCGGCTGTGTGTGTGGCAAAAGACGTTTGAGCAGCCTCCTCCATAGGAGATAATGAAGGCTGAACCTGCTCCCCAGTGTCAGGTCCCGCAAGCTCCCTAGCAGATCTGTGGGAATGGTATAGAAAGGACAGAACTGCATCACAGGAGCAAAAAGATACCGCAGAAAGGACATGAGAGCAGCATGTGTTCTGCAGCACTCAGCAGAAGCCTAGCAGACATAAGAGAGGACATGAGAGCAGTGTGTGTTCTGCAGCACTCAGTAGAAGCCTAGCAGACATAAGAGAGGACATGAGAGCAGTGTGTGTTTCACAGCATCGAGCACAGGCCTAGCAGACATAAGAGAGGACATAAGAGCTGTGTGTGCTCCACAGCACCCAGCAAAAAGCTAGCAGACATAGAAGTGGACATGACAGCAGTGTGTGTTCCCCACCACCCAGCAGAGGCCCAAGAAACATAAGAGAGGACATGAGAGAAGTGCGTGTTCCCCACCACCCAGCAGAGGACTAGCAGACAGAAGAGAGGACATGAGAGCAGTGTGTGTTTTGCAGCACCCAGCAGAGGCCTAGCAGACTTAATAGAGGACATGACAGCAGTGTGTATTCCACGGCACCCAGCAGAGGCCTAGCAGACATAGAAGTGGACATGACAGCAGTGTGTGTTCCCCACCACCCAGCAGAGGCCCAAGAAACATAAGAGAGGACATGAGAGAAGTGCGTGTTCCCCACCACCCAGCAGAGGACTAGCAGACAGAAGAGAGGACATGAGAGCAGTGTGTGTTTTGCAGCACCCAGCAGAGGCCTAGCAGACATAATAGAGGACATGACAGCAGTGTGTATTCCACGGCACCCAGCAGAGGCCTAGCAGAAATAAGAGAGGATATGAGAGCAGTGTGTGCTCCACAGCACCCAGCAGAGGCCTAGCAGAAATAAGAGAGGATATGAGAGCAGTGTGTGCTCCACAGCACCCAGCAGAGGCCTAGCAGACATAAGAGAGGACATGAGAGCAGTGTGTGCTCTTCATCAACCAGCAGAGGCCTAGCAGACATAAAAGAGGACATGAGAGCAGTGTGTGTTCTTCATCACACAGCAGAGGCCTAGCAGACATAAGAGAGGACATAAGAGCTGTGTGCTCCACAGCACCCATCAAAAAGCTAGCAGACATAAAAGTGGACATGACAGCAGTGTGTGTTCCCCACCACCCAGCAGAGGCCCAAGAAACATAAGAGAGGACATGAGAGAAGTGTGTGTTCCCCACCACCCAGCAGAGGCCTAGGAGACATAAGAGAGGACATGAGAGCAGTGTGTGCTCCAAAACACCCAGCAGAGGCCTAGCAGACATAAAAGAGGACATAAGAGCTGCGTGTGTTCTAGAGTACCCAGCAGAGGACTAGCAAACATAAGAGAGGACATGACAGCAGTGTGTGCTTCACACCACCCAGCAGAGAGCTAGCAGACATAAAAGAGGACATGACAGCAGTATGTGTTCCCCACCACCCAGCAGATAGCTATCAGACATAAGAGAGGATATGAGAGCAGTGTGTGTTCCGCACCACCCACCAGAGGCCTAGCAGACATAAGAGAGGACATGAGAAAAGTGTGTGTTCCTCACCACCCAGCAGAGGCCTAGCAGACATAAGAGAGGACATGACAGCAGTGTGTGCTCCACAGCACCCAGCAGAGAGCTAGCAGACATAAAACAGGACATGAGAGCAATGTGTGTTCCCCATCACCCAGCAGAGGCCTAGCAGAGATAAGAGTGGACATGAGAGCAATGTGTGTTCCCCACCACCCAGCAGAGGCATAACAGAGATAAGAGTGGACATGAGAGCAATGTGTGTTCCCCACCACCCAGCAGAGGCATAACAGACATAAGAGAGGACATGAGAGCAGAGTGTGTTCCCCACCACCCAGCAGAGGCCTAGCAGACATAAGAGAGGACATCACAGAGACCGCCATCTAGTCGAACTTTGGACCTCCTTTGGCCCTCTGAACTGCGGGAATGTATTATGGTATAGAATCCACTAGGTGATGAAATCATTCTGCCGACAACCACATGATGCAGGCGCCAGATGGCACTATTTTGTAGAAGTGTGTGCTGCACAGCACTCAGCAGAGGCCTAGCAGACATAAGAGAGGATTGTGGGGTATAGCCCCAGACTGAATCCTCCCACCCCCAGGTCACATCACCAGCTGGCTTGCGGTGATGTGACCTGGGGGACTGCAGGAGCCAGGAGAAGATGCAGTAAGAAGGCTGCCTGCGGAGGAATAAGTAAGTATAGATTTTGTTTACTGACAGAACCCCTTTAAGAAGATTTACTATATCAGTGATCATTTTAGTTGTGTTACACCTGGAAATGTACCTTGTAGTCTGAGTGTCGTCCATAATATTTACTCATGGAGAAGAAAGACCCTCTTATAATTACTCGGGTACTATAAATACAAATCTGTGGGAAATGTCTTTATTATGTTTTGGAAACCTGTGGCAGGAAAGAGATGCCTTCCGTTAAATGTTACATTATCGTAGCAGTAACATTACATGTGGTGAAAGTCTGTAGGGGTGAGAAAAAGTAAAATGCTCGTTTCCTGTTCACCATTCTCAAGAAGAAACATTGCAACAGAACAGTGAAACGTACAAGAAAAGCAAATGGTACATGTATTCTCCAGAAAATAACAATAACGGAGCATCTTTTCTTAAAACTCTGTACTGTGCCATTCCTCTGTCATACTTCCTGGAAATGTATGAATAAATTGACAACCATTTCCATTCTCCTTGTAGGATATGTCCCTACACACTTTGAACCAAACTGTCTAGTCAGTGCTGAAACACCATATTGACAAAGGAATGATAACACCCACTTATCCATTGATTCATACATTTCCAGGAGGGATAAAAGAGGAAATGCATATCAACATTTTTTTCATGACTAGTTTTTCCAAGTATGCCAACAGATCATAAACATTTGCAACAACCTAAAGGGGTTGACCTACTCTTTACTATTGATGACCTATCCTCACTTCATTGGGACTCAGCATGTAATACCAGCCGGGGCACTGCGCAATTTACGGAGGTGTCTGCTTCTGGCAACTAGGACAGCTCTGTACTGATGGTGACCGGACCAGGGATCAGCTGATTGACAGATCGCCATGAATTTGCTATTGATGGCCTGTCCTAAACAGAAGGACAACCCCTTTAACCTACATTGCAGACAACTGTTTGGTTCTTGTAGGACCCCATCTCTCTATCGAGGTTATTTACTTAGGCTAATTTCACACAGGCGAGTGGGATTTCCCTGTGGATGCAAGGTGTTTTTGTGTCATGCTGCGCAATTCTTTGCTAGCCCCATGGAAAACAATGGGTGAGGTGTTCTAGGGAACACCCATAGATAGGACATGGCACAATTTTTCCCCGAATGGCATCACTAATGTGTTCTTATTCATGCAAGATTTGTGGATCTCGCAATGCACAAATCTTGCGTGATTTTCTCGTCCGTGTGCAAGTGGACTTCCAGCATTCCACACACAGTCTAAGGGCGGACTCACACAGGCATGTTGGTGAAAAAAAGCACAACATGCTTTATCCAAACACCGCGTAGTGGTCTATAGGAGGTATTGAGTGCACTGGAAAAATTCTGCTAAGTTCTGCCCCTCCCTGCCCCCTCCTATTGCAAACAGTGGCGAGGGGCAGAAAGGGGGCGGGAGCTAAGTGCAGTAGCTCCCGTCCCGCCTCCTCTCCTTGCAGAAAGGGGCAGTGTATATCGGCGGGGCGGGAAAACCTGACTGATATACACCCGCCTGAATAAGCCCTAATATGCGCAAAAACGTGTGTAAAAGCATGTCAATCACAGTGCAAATGCGCTGCTCACGTGAGCCTTTTTGTGCATACGCCTGTGTAAGGTGTGCTCTAAGAAAAGGCAATGCTTGGCTACAAATGGCAAATGTATTAGGGACCTGTCACATGGCACAGGATTGTCCGCAGGACGCAGCGCAGATGAGAATTTTGTTGCGTTCTTTGAAATGTCTTCCAGGATTTCTTGCATGTTATTCTGCCGACTGTATTATATCTCCTGTATGTTAGAAATCTGCAACAACAATATGAAAAACCTCCTTAATTTAGCTTTTCCCGCTGCGGAATGTAATCTTGCATTTTTAAAGTGAAGACAGGCGGATTTAACGAGTGCGGAATTCAAGCCCAATAGATGTAACATTGTGACGCAGAAATGTCCTTGCGGACTAATTCCGTGAAAAGTCACTAAGAGGCGCAAGTTGCAGAACTTTTCATTGTACAATGATCGAACTTTTGTAGGATCAGTCAGAAGCTGACTTGTGGCTGCAGGGTGGAGCGGAGCTACTATGTATACCTGCAGAGGCGTAAGTACGGGCGGGAGCAGCAGTTCTCTATGAGGAAGGTAATATTTGCATTGATGATAAGCTGTGAGCATATTATATGTTTTACTAGGGTTTCTGTGAATGAGATGAAATATGAGCTTCACATCCTGAATCTGCTGTCACTGCGCCACTTTCTCTCCCTCCTCTATTGATCACAATGTATCATAATGATTAAGAACGTGGCTTTTCCTATTGGCTGAGAAGGAACACCTTATGGTCTGAGCTCTATTTGTACACTTCTGATTGGTGGGTTGAGTTAGGATGTTACCTGCAGGGTTTATGGAAGGTCAATGACTGCTGGTAACCCGCGGCTTACAACTCTCATACATTCTTTTGCTGCCTGAAACTTGAAATATGAGCCATTCACAGGCGTCCGCACTCGGAGTTATTACACCACATACAGCATGAAAGTGATAAACCGGAGAGACCGGGTACAATGCCAACATTTAAGAATTTTTTTAAAATAAATCTTCTGAATGACCTTATTGTACTTCCATCAAACTTTTATTAGTTTATACCAGAAAGAAAACCAATGAATAGTTTTCTTAACCCCCTAGTGACCAGTCATACACGTATTTACACCAGTCACAAAGGCGGTAAAAACATGGAAGACAAGTCTAAGGCCAGCATGGAAGTACCACGCCAGGGTTTGGCTGTCTGCTGCCAGCTTGGCTCCTGCCCAATCAGCTTGGGTGCGGAGAAACCGCTAATCCTAGCGGTTTAAGCCCTTACATGGTGCAATCAATAGCAATTGTACCATGCAAGCATTGACCGGGCATCCCTCAGCACCCCGCAATATAATTGCAAAGTGTCATAGGCATCCCATGGCAGCCAGACACCTACCTAATCCAGCCAGCCTATTAGACCCTGCCTCCATAAGAGATATGTCTAGAGTATACTACACATAAGTATTGCAGTGTAGTATACTAGAATCTGAATGCTCGTAACTCCTTTCAAAAGTCCAAAAAAGTGGAAAAAAGTTAATTACATTTTAGAAAAATGTAAAAAGTTATGTTTTTCTATGTGAAAGCCCCTTAATTATGTAAAAAGTTTAAAAAATGCACTTAAATTATACAAATATTATGTCCGTTTTTCTATATAGAGAAAAGTGTAAAAAATACGTACATATCTTTAAGGATCTCTATACAAGTGTTAGCATAAATAACTCAACTTTTAATGGAATTCCCCTTTAAGAGGTTAATGCCCCAAATGTGTTTTAGAGTCAGTGAATTAATATGTAAATTATATGAAACTCACCTCCACTGCACTCGACGCACTAGGAAAATCACATGATGGTTGCAGTATTGCCAAAGGCGTAAATTTTGCATGTGAATGCTGCCAAGTAATATACAAGTACCTGTAATACACTCCAATGGTGTCATAAGGTGAATCAATGAACAGGGTGTGACTACTAGTACTGGAAATCTTCCCAGTTTGCTTACTATATAGGGCCTTAAAGGAACATTACGGTTAAATCTGATATACTGGGGCATGTCTACTGCTGCAGAATTCTGGCATGAGTTGCTCCTTTTTTGGCACAAATCAATTTGATGGCATATTGTGAAGTAACTCTGCACCCGGATTTTGGTGCGTATTTTCACGGTGAAAGTTGAATATAGAGCATGCCGCAGATTTGAAAATCAGTGACTTTTTTCTGCTGTGGATTTCCATTGTGAGTGAATGGGGTTTGTTAGAATCTAATTCCCTTACATTGTACTGTAGTACATTGCTGCAAAATGTCATCTCGCATTCTGCAATTCTGTTGTGTGTGAACTCGCCCTATAAGGGGATGTTCACACTTGGTGGATATTGCAGTGCTGCCATTCTAAGTTTGAATTTGACTTTGATGGGGATTTGAACCCTGGGGGGTAGCAGTGCTGACCACTTAGTTTTTACGGCTTTAATGATGCAGTATAGATGACATGAACTTTATTCTGTGGCGATAACATATTTTTTTTTTTATGTTTCACTACTATTAAAAAGTGAAACTTTTTGAAAATAAACATAGCTTTCCGTCACTGTATTCTGAGATTCATAACTTTTTTGTTTGTTCAGCAATTGGGCTGTGTGAGGGGGTCTGTTTTTTTTTAGCCGGCAAGCTGTAGCTTTCATTCATTTAATTTTGGAGTACATACTGTACATCATTTTGATCACTTTTTATATTATTTTTGGGAGCTACCAAATCCCCACAATTCTTCTATTATCTACATTCTTTTTCACTGTTAAATGTGTAAATAGTTCACACTTTTATGAACAAATATGTAGATTTTTTTTTTTTGCATGAAAATTGGTGAAGCGTTTTTTTAACACTGAATTAAAAAAAATGTTTTAAAATGTAATTTTTATTTAGCCTTCATAGGAGACTTGAATTTGTTATCACTTAAGCACTATTATTATATACTGCAATCCTTCAGTATTGGAGTAGTATGTAGTAATTTTCAATGTTGCCTATTAAGCCCTACCACAGGCGTCGCTTAATAGGCATTCATACATACGGTAGCAGCTTTGGGAGCCTTCATCAGGCCCCAGTCTGCCATGCTAACCAATCGACACCCCATGATTGCGTCCTGGGGGGATGGTGGGATGCTGGCAGTTGTTAGCTGTCAAAAACAGCAGATAGCCATAGGGTATGGAGTAGACTCGGCTCCTGTGCCTTCTCTATATAGCCTCATGACACATTTTTACATGATGCAGTTGAGAAATGGGTAAGAAAAAACATTTCTGAGAAAAACTCTAAAAAAAATCTGCCCTTTTACTTGTTTTTGTGGGTTTTTTTGGTTTCTTTTATCTTTTTTTTTTTTTTTAATGTCTTTTTGGCTGTCTGGAGGATATCAGCAAACATATCAATAATATGTGAGTAAGCAATCGCATATGTGATCTAGACTTGTGGGAAGAATTCCTTTACCTGCGTCATCCTCTCGCTTGCCAGCAGGTTGAAATATGTTTGACTTTTAAGAGGAAAACTTGCCTACAATTAAGTAACATGATGGAAAATGACGGCACCAACTTGGCCGAGTCTGTTCTTCATCCCACAGACTGATGACAGTACACAACAAAGACCCGGAGCCACAAACCACCTGTAATCTCACCAGACGTGATCTATCCAGGGCGAATCATGTGACAAGACAAAGCGAGCATTCAGGCTGCATTCCTCAGATGCTCATTACATTCTTTCTCAAAGGAGATGACAAGTCAGAAAGTGCCCCCTACTGGAACAATATGGAAGAGCTTCAAGGCACGTGGCAGATTTGCTGCAGAAATACCTGTGCTTGAGGGTTCCTTCAGACGGACGTACTTGTGCTCATTTCTGCGCGCATAAAATATGCGCACGCAATACACAGAGAATGGAATCCATTCATGTCAATGGGTTCGTTCTCATTTCCTGTTTTTGCGCACACATTTCTCACGCAAAATATAGTACCTGCTGTATTTTCTTGCATATTTACACACCGAAGAACCCCAAGTCTATGGAAGGTGGGCAAATGTGTGTTTAATATGCAACGGGATGTGCGATACCCTGCGAAAACCCGCTGGGAAAAGTACACACTGGGATTTCATCAGGCTTTAAAACCATTTAAATTGGGGAGGGATCGCCATGTGATCGCCAGTAAAATATGTACGCAAATAAGCCTTGTTCGCTCTGCAAATATGTTGCGCTGCGGCGAGGCGAATGTAATTGCACATATGCTCATCTGAAGCCACCCTGAAAATCCGGTCCACTCATCTGCATGGGGTGGTTTTGGTGGCAATCACACGCATTTCTGCATTCCCCATACAAGTGAATGGAACAGTTGTGGAAATGTCTGCAACAAATCTGCCGCATGTGAACTAATTGAGATTTGATTGCAGTAAGGATACATTCACATGGGTGAGCCCACGAAACTCAGACCAATATCGTGCTTGTAAAATCGTGATGTTCACTTTGAATGCATTGCGATTTGTGATAAGATTTTTTTTTATGCATGTTATTCAAGCCGCATTAAAATCATGTGTATTTGCAATAGGAAAAATTAAAAATCGCATTATACTCGCATGTATATGTGAGTGTAAGGTGGTTACGATGCAGTTTTTTTCCCACCGATTGGAAACAATGGGCAAGATTTCTGCGGACTAGCCGAAAAATAGACAGTGCTGCGATTTTTCTAACTCTATGTAAGTAGACCCATTAAAAAAGTGAGGTTTATTTCAGTGCACGTTTTGTCCGTCTTAACCACTGATGTCCGATTGGCAGGTGTCCAACTACTGTCACCATCACTGATTACTAGAACAAAGCGGACCTTATGTGCAGACTAGTGCACTATTGTCAATGGATGTCCACTGCTGCCACCTTGTCTTTTTGATCATGAGGGTCACAGTAGCTGGACCCCTGCCAATGAGACATTGGCATCTTGTTTAAAATACAGTATGCTCTTTAAAATGCCCAGTTATCACCAGCCACCAACACCATGGGAATGGGATCTTACAAAACCCTCTATTGACAACCAGGTAACATCCCATTGTTTGGCCACTGCAAGAATGTAACATAACAAATATCAGAAGGAGCGGTTTATCTGATTAAACCTTTTTACATGTCACTCTCTGAGTTTTTGAAAAGTGCAGTTACTCTTTAACCCCTTAAGGATGTAGTCCTTTTTCCCCCCTTTTTCCTCCCCCCTTTTTTTAGATGTCTGAGGGCTTGTTTTTTGTAGGCCGTGTTGTATTTTTTAATAGTACTATATAATGTACTGAAAAAAACTTCTGAGTGGAGTGAAATGGAAAAAAAATGAAATTTCCTTCATCTTTGGGTGCATCTTGTATCTACAGCGCACAAACTGCAACAAAAATGACACCATAACTTTATTCTATGGGTCATTACAATTACTAGGATACCAAATGTATATAGTCTTTTTTTGCTGTACTACTTTCATTGTTTTTAAAGATATTTCATTTTTTTAAATTATTTTCCACTGCCATCCTCTGACAGCCTTATAACTTTTTTATTTTTCCATCGACATAGTTGTGTAAGGGCTCCCATAGTTTCTATTGATACCATTTTGAAGCAAATACAACTTTTTGATCGATCTTCACCGTGCGGGGTAAATAATGTGTTACTTTGATAGATCGGACTTTTATGGACGCAGCGATACCAAATATGTATTTTTGTTTTATTATTTAGATTCTTTTATTATATATATGGCAAAAGTTTTTTTCTTTTTTTAAACTCTCATTACTTTTAATTTTTTTAATAATTAAAACAATAATAATTTAAAACAATTTTTTTTAAAATTTTTTAGTTGCCAGTGGGACAAGAACTTGCGATGCTTTGATCGCTCCTGCAGGATGATGTAATGCCATAGCATTACAATATACAGCAATCTATCAGAAGGCTCCCGGCTGCCATGGCAACCGCACGGCAACTCACAATGCTATAATGGGGGAAGCAGTGCAGGACCACAAATATCGATCACGGCATTTAAATTCCTCTTGTCAGAATTGATGGCGGCATTTTAATGGTTAACAGCTTCGCTGAGCGTCGTGGCTTATGTGAGCTGTTGCGAGCAGGTGTCGGCTGTATGAATCAGCTGGCACCCACATTGTATGGAGTGGGATGGACCCGCGAGCTCCCTCCATATATACCTCAAACGTGCAGGAGGTAACTGTTAAGTGGTTAAAGGGGTTGTACCACAATTGAAAGTTACTCCCTATCACTGCTGAGACCCCCGCTGTTCTCGAGAACCCATGTCCCGCTCTCTTGTCACTGCGGGTGCTGAGGAAAATACAGAAGTGGGTGCTACTCGGGTATCTCCAGAGTACCACTGTAAGTGAATGGAGTGCTAGCGTCTCTTTCAGTCTCCTCCTCCCTGTGGAGGGTGCAGTCCCCCTGTAGTGAGGAGGAGACAGGACCAATGATCCTGAGATCACCAATCCCCACGGGACTAGCCGATCCACACTGATCAGCAAGTTATCTCCTATCCTGTGGTTATTTCTGGGACAACCCCTTTAAGGGCTCACTCACAGGCATATGTGCTGCACATATTTTTTTCAAGAGTAATATGTGGTGCTAAAATCCCATTGTTTTCTACATTCGCACATTAAGTGTGTGGAAAAAAATGCAGCTTGTCCTATTTTGGTGTGTGATACGCAACAATATAGGCTATAAGGAGTTAACAAAGCAAATAGACATGTAAAAACGTCTTTGTTGTGTACAGCGCATTTTACACGCATTAAAAATATGTGCATAATATACAGGTCACATACGCCCGTGTGAGTGGGCAAGAATGTGCACCACCATCTCAGGGTGTGTGCTAGACACTACCGCAACACCGCACCTTTTATGACTCATTGCGCTAGATTGCTCGAAATTATCTGTCTCATATCTATCTATGTATTTATTCATCTATGTATCTATCGATTTATCTCATATCGATCTAGCTATCTATCTCATATCTATCCATCTCATATCTATCTATTTATCTATGCATATATCTCATATTTATCTATCTATCTATCTCATATCTATCTATATCTCCTATCTATCTATCTATCTATCTATCTATCTATCTATCTATCTATCTATCTATCACCTATCTATCTATCTATCTATCTATCTATATATCCATCTCATATCTATCTATCTCATAACTATCTATCTCTCATATCTATCTATATCTCATATCTATCTATCTATCTATCTATCTCTCATATCTATCTATCTCATAACTATCTATCTCTCATATCTATCTATCTATCTCACATCTATCTATCTATCTCTCTATCTCCTATCTATCACCTATCTCACATCTATCTATCTATCTCCTATCTATCTATCTATCTATCTATCTATCTCATATCTATCTATCTATCTCCTATCTACCTATCTGTCTTACATCTATCTATCTATCTATCTATCTATCACCTATCTCACATCTATCTATCTATCTATCTATCTATCTATCTATCTATCTATCTCATATCAACCTATCTGTCTTACATCTATCTATCTCTATCTATCTATCTATCTATCACCTATCTCACATCTATCTATCTATCTCATATCTATCTATCTATCTCATATCTATCTCACATCTATCTATCTATCTATCTATCTATCTATCTCACATCTATCTATCTATCTCCTATCTATCTATCTATCTCACATCTATCTATCTATCTATCTATCTATCTCACATCTATCTATCTATCTCCTATCTATCTATCTATCTCACATCTATCTATCTATCTCCTATCTATCTATCTATCTATCTATCTATCTATCTATCTCCTATCTATCTATCTATCTATCTATCTATCTCCTATCTATCTCCTATCTATCTATCTATCTATCTATCTATCTCCTATCTATCTATCTATCTATCTATCTATCTATCTATCTATCTATCTATCTATCTATCTCCCCCTGAATGATTACCTTAAACTTCTGTAAAAACATTACTTTTGAATAAAGTTTCACAATTTCTGCAGTCAAATTTCAAAGTGCGTTTATTCTGAAATGCTGCAGTTTTAGAATAACACGTACACCGAGGCAATAAGCACACCTGTCCCGGGTTCATGCTGCCCATGGCTCGGGCACAGACATGGTTTGGGCAGCATGAACTGATGGCAGGCTCCCTTTAAGTAGATAATGAAAATGGTTTAAAATATAGAGCAACTACAAGGGTGAACCGAGGAGAAGCTACTAAAGACGTGGACAGTTTTGGGATTCTTAGCTGAAGGTGCCTTATAAAATATTTGTGCCCTGCCTTTTATGGGGTCAGATAAGGGAACATATTCATTTTGGAATCTGATAAAGTTTTTGATAACATGAAATGAAAGCATCAATTGGATTGTATCATCACAACAGCAATCCAAAGACAGCAGAAAGATGCTTCATTCTCATGGCAGAAGTGCCAGAGGAATGCAAGAAGCAACAGGCGCATCCCACGGACAATAATAAGGAGCCTTATTTCTTGGAGCAGGAGAGAAGTAATATCCTGACCTCCTGCTTTATCCCCGTGACCTTGTTACACCGAAGATGTTCATCAAGTGCTCAATTGTATATTATTAAAGACAGAGCAATTCAACCTTAAAAGCTACATTTGTCCTACAACATGCGGCGTACCAGCTGCTTGAATCCCACATTATGAGACATTTGGGCCTCTAATTTGCAAATTAGCCCAAGTCATACTGCTGTTTAGTCCTGGCCCATTCCATCGCAAACTTTAAGTGAATATCCGTAATTTAAAGTCATTTTTTTAAAATTGTAAGTTAATGTGTTAATTCACTTCCTATTATAGTGGCCCCTTTATACAGAGTTCTATATGATCTCTATATGGTCCAGTGGATGCAGAAGTGTCGTTGGATCCTCTATAGAAACTGCTGCTTGTAGAAGGAAATGACGGGAGCACCAATGTTCAATGTAAAACTCTTGATTGTGCAACCTGTTTTGGAGCAAGACCTGCTTCTTCTTTAGACCCATCAGATGTAACTACAGAAAAATATCATTAATTTGGGTTTACACATGAAGACCCAATCACTTAATCCGATCTGTTCTGTCTTCAGGTGCTCGGTGAGTATGGTCCCTGGAGATTTAGGGGAGGTTTGGAGGTTCAGCTTATAGGGTGGATGCAGTGAGGAGCTCCAGGAGGAGGAGGATGCACTCAAGTGGAAGGAGGTCCACAGCAGCAGCGGAGAGGGTGGCTAGGAGCAGCATCGTCCATCAGCGTTCGCCCAGTGTTCCACCAGAGTCACTGCAGGGGTGGAACACTGGGCGAACGCTGATGGACGATGCTGCTCCTAGCCACCCTCTCCGCTGCTGCTGTGGACCTCCTTCCACTTGAGTGCATCCTCCTCCTCCTGGAGCTCCTCACTGCATCCACCCTATAAGCTGAACCTCCAAACCTCCCCTAAATCTCCAGGGACCATACTCAAACCCACCTCACACCTTCTAAAATATACTCAAGCTCACCAGAAGAATTTTAACCCCTGCCTGTCCAGTCATGTCATGACCACACTGCGCCCAGCCAGGGGCCTAGCTTCCTATTCACATGAATATAAAAAGGAATGGTAAGTTGGACAGAAAGTAGCTGCTGGGGGGATAAGTTCCATTTTTTAAGTGGAACTATTTAATGTACAACATAATGTACTGAAAAACTTTTAAAAATTCCAAAGTGGTGTGAAATGGGAAAAAAACTAAATCTGCCATCCTTGGGGGGAGAAGTTGGTCTTGCTTTTATGGTACTATATTTTTTCACATGTTTACTTTTGTCTTCAGAATATCCTTTGTCCACTGATTTGATGGGATGTTTATGCAACGATTCCAATTCTACTCCTTCAGTCATTTCCGGCTCTTGTATACTGTGTAGGCTGGTCCTCTCCATGTTCCTCTATTCTCTCTGGCTGCTTTCAATTGGCTGATGTCCATTCCCGTGTCCTTCTTCATAGTGTCCAGCCAACATGTCTTCTGTCTTTCTTTTACCACTGACCATTCCAAGTAGCATCTCTTCTTCCAGCCAATTCACCCTCAAGGCGTGTCCAAAGTAAGTCAATGTTTACGCAACAATTGTACTCACAGTTCTGTTCTGCACATGTCCATCTGATTTCTTTAAAGTTATATGGTTTAGTTGTCGCCGTCCTGTCCTGATGTACAAGGCTGAGAACTGGATTATCCACTTTGTATCAGTTCTAAGAGATTATTGTTTAAGATGAGCTTGAAGAGATCTCCGCTTCATTAGGATAAGCAGCACTCAAGTGTAGCCTCTTGAGAAAGAAGAGTGGAAAAATAATCTTTTAGCCTTGGTTACAAGAGTCCCACCAGATACACAAACCTTCAGTGAAGTAGAACATGAGAGGTCTTGACCACACGGAGTAAATATAATAATAGGCGCTGCACGTGATTACTTCTTAGAGCCAAGACAAACAGCCAGTGGTGGGAAACCCTTTGCATCCCTTTGTAGAGCGCTGGCCCTGAACCCTGCTGGTTAAAGTGTTCCCATCTCTACTGTTGAATGACTTTCAAACTTTAGTGCCTTGGCTGACAAAGGTTTAGAGCTCCTGCTCCAGTGGTTCTTATGCACTAATTTGCTAATTCGGTTCCCAAGTCTTTAATGTGGCATCAGTACTCTTTTAAAACCCGAGTGGGCTCAGTGTATGGGTATTATAATGCCCCCCTCCACCCTAAACTTTTTTGTTGCAGAAAAAATATAAGAAAGGCTAACACTCACCTAATCCATCAGTCTGCACTCCTCTGCATGGTCATCATTCACTTCCAGGTTCACTGATCATGTGCCCATTTAATCATGTGACCGCTGCACTCAATTGCTGCCCTGAATGGGTACTGAGACGAGTGATTGGCTGCAGCGGTCAGGCACATAACCACTGATCCCAAAAGTGAGTAGATATCTTGAGATCCAGAGCAGTGGGGTCACACAAGAGTATAACTTGTTTTATTATTTTTTTATACTCCTCAATATTTTTTAACTCTATCCACATACTGAAGACATAGATAAAGTTGAAATTGGTGCTGCTACCAGGTGACCCAGTGCAGATACACTGTTTGCTCTATGGCTAAAGCAGCCCTGTATGCAGACATGAAAAATACCCTATGCATTTTGAACACATTGCATTATGTTCTTACTCATAGCAGTATCACAAAAAAACACCAGGTATATAATTAAAGCAGATTGCATGCACAAAGGTAAGGACTGAGAACTGGGCCACTGCACAATGTATGGAGCTATCTGCTTCTTCCTCCATACAAAGTGACTGCAGCCCAGCAAACCACAGATAAATTGGGGTCCCAGACGGAGAGCCCCCACCAATCAGCTATTGATGACCTATCCTGAGGATAGGACATTAATTAGGAACTGGAAAATCCCTTTAAATCTTCTAGTTCTGGCCCTTATTTACCGCAAGTGTATAAAGTAATGACATATTCCATATATATATATATATATATATATATATATATATATATGTATTTGGCAGTGAAAGAGCTACTACCAGTGTCCTCTTACATATCTGTTCACTCCCGCATTGGAGTCTTCTAGCTTTATATACTTAACCTAGTGTTTTCCAAACTTTTCAGCCTTTGGCCACCCCTGGGAAAAATTTTTACCATGGGGCGCCCCTGCCGTGACTAGGGGTGTAGCTTATCACAACATATTATTTTACCTACGATATTCTGGGCACCAGGTGACCTTTAGCAAGACAGGGTCGCTCGCCACTTCCGCATTACCTGACCAGCGGTGCTGCGCTCACTAGAGGCCACTATGTGCCCAGTGAAGGAGGTGTTGAAAGTGCAAAGACTTTGGAGGCGAGAGGGAGTGTGATATCTTCTAAAATCGCCTGCGGAAGGGCAACTGATTTCGAGTCAAAATCCACACCAATAGTGTATATTTTGACTCTTTTGTGGAAATGCTGTGGATTTTGCTGCAAAATTTCCAGTGTGGAAAATCCACAACATTTCTGCTACGTGTAAACACACCCTAAGGCTGGGTCCACACGGGGCTGATATGCTGCGAAATGTCCACGTATTTTTGAGCGGAATTCATCCCCTTATTGAGAAGAGGTGAATTCCGCAGCAGAAACTACGATAAAAGTCCCTAAGTGGAGTGTAATGGAAAAAAAAAAGAAATCCCACCATCTTTGGGGGATCTTGTTTTCATGGTCTACACACTGAGACAAAAATGACAAAATATCTTTATTCTATGGATCAGTACTATTACCACAATGCAAAATCTCTCTCTATATAAATATATACATTTTTAATTTTTTTCTGTACTACTTTTAAAATATGAAATATCTTTGGAAATGTTTTTATTTTTTTGTTGACATACCGTGTTTCCTCAAAAATAAGACCCTGTCTTATATTAATTTTGCCCCAAAAGAGGCGCTAAGTCTTATTTTCTGGGGATGTCTTATTATACTTACCTAACACGCTTGGTCCATGTCCCTCCTGCTGCTTTCTGGAGCTCCGGCAGGCTTCCTGGAGTCATCGGCCACCCACAGAAAATCACTTCCTGGTTACGGAATTCATAAATCCCGCCTCCAGGAACCGATGACACTGATTAGTTCTCAAACGCTGCCCAACCAATCAGTGCAGCACTCGATGAACCAATGCGATGGCTATGATTGGTAATTCCAGCGTTGTATTGATTGGCCGAGCAGCACTCAGAACCAATCACAGCCATCGCGTTGTAGAGGCGGGATTTATTAATTGGCTGAGCTACGGCAGTGTTCGAGAAAAATTGAGAGCAATCGCTTCCTAGAGGCAGGATTTATGAATCCTAGAACCAGGAAGCTATCTTCTGTGGGCGGCCGAGGACTGCAGGAAGCCTGCTGAAGCTCCCGAGAGCAGCGGGAGGGACATGGATCGAGTCTGCTAGGCAATGTATTGCTTTTTTGTAATGTAATGCAGTTAGGGCTTTTTTTAGGGTAGGGCTTATATTTAAAGGCCCCCCACCCTGAAAAATCAGATTAGGGCTTATTTTTAGGGTAGGTCTTATTTTTAGGGAAACTGGGTAGTTGTGTGATGTTTTTGTGGGATGTCCTGTAGCTTCTATTGGAGTACATTTTGGAGTATATACAACTTTATCTGTTTTTTATCTGTTTTTATAAAAAAAATTTCTTGGAGACAGTGACAAAAAAGCGTAGTGCATTTTGTTTTCTGGACAGCATTACCATGCAGGATAAATAATGTGTGGGCTTTTTGTTTTGATTTTTTTTACTATAAATGTAGGAAAAGTTCTTTTTTTTACTTTTAATACCTTTTATTTTTCTAATAATTAATAAAACTTTTTTAAACACATTTTTACATATTTTTTTTGTCTCCATAGGGGATTCTCCTGCAGTATAATATAATAAAATAGCAATGCATTATACCGTGATCTGACATGGCATGGCTTCAGAAGGACCCAGGCGGCTATGGCATCCAAATGGCGGATGACCTGCTCAAGACTACGCAAAAACGATGGAGGGGATTATATGTCAGTTCTGACAGCCATATTTGCAAGGTTAACAGCTGCTTTCAGCATTAACACTGATCAAAGCTGTTGCTGGAGGGTGTCGGCTGTGAGAAACAGCTGGCACCTGCATTGTAAGGAGCGAGATTGGCTCCCAATCCCTCTCCATATAAACCTGGATCGCTCACGACATAACTGTATGTCCTGTGGCGTTAAGGGGTTTTCCCACTATATAAAAACGTAAACAGCATGCAATAAAAAAGTCACAATACTCACTTTTCTTCAGCTGCCCAGGTAACACGTAAGCTCCAGCGGCTCTGACTCCTGGTATGTATGTCCGGCGGAAGTCAGGTGACTGCTGCAGCCAATCGGAATCTGCAGCATCACAGTTCCAAACTCCTGACATCATGGCACCCAGGATGTAAGCACAGATGCAAGGAGTTTGGACAGTGACACTGCAGCCTCTCTAATTGGCTGCAGCAATCACCTGACTTCTGCTGGACGTGCAGCGGCCCGTAGGGTGACCCCAGACACAAGGCACACGTTGAGAAGCTGAAAGGGTAGAGTGGTCACGTAGCTTCGGCCAGAGCAGTGCTGGGCCTCTTCCGGACAACCCTTGAATGCCCAATAAACTGGAGAACAGGGATAGCAGATGTCACGGGTGACGCCACTATTTGGTTACCCCCAGGTAGTAAATAAATGGAGCCACAGACAGAAGTAATGTACCTCAGGTCCCTGGGAACGGTCAGGGCCTGGCAAAACTTTACTGGAACAACTTCTTGCATACAAGGCACAAATGACAATAATTTGCAGTGCAGGTATTAGACAGACTTGAGAGTATCTCAAGATCCCAGACTTCAGGATGGCCAGATTTGACAAATAAAGAAGCATACCGCTACATGGTGATCCCAGACTTCAGGACAGCCACGTAGGAAAAGATGAATAAAGAGTACCTCTACACTAGGCCTTGGAAGTCGCACCTGCTTCTTGCTCACGCTCTCTCTCTTCAATTGGGGCTCACTCCTCTCTCTCTTCAATTGGAGCTCACTCCTCTCTCATGTCTGGAACATACACTCTCAGGAAACCTCTCTTATTCCTCAATTCTTCACCACATGAGGGTTGAAGGTACCCCCATGTGGCTGGCACTCTCTCAGGAACCCAAAAGAATCTCAAATTTTGAACTCCTTTCCCGCTCTCACACACTCCTATTTATATCCTCACTCATATCATGTGGCAGGACAAATTGATACATAGCAAGCATCACCCACACTTTTGCAGACACTTAAAGGGGTTCTGACATGAAAAAAAAAAAATTGTACGCACCTTGCCTGGCCTGGCCCTGATCGCCAGGCATGTCCCCTCCAGCCGGCATCTTCTTCTGTGCCTTTAAAGCAGAGCAGGAGCGGTCAAAAAGACCGCTTCCTGCTCTGGTCCGTCCGTCGGGCACTTCCGAGGTCAACGGACGGACCGCTCACAGCAAGCACGTCACAAGCAGTGCTTGCTGTGGGCGGCCCGTCCGTCCGGCTGAACTCCGGAGTGCTGCGCATGCGCAGTGGAGACGCAGCCCGTCCTGACTCCTGTCAGAGGGCACCTCTCCGCTGCGCATGCGCGCGATCCCGGAGCGGCGCGGCTGCTGCAGGAAGAAGAGGAAGAGCAGCGCCTGCCGGGAGATGACCCCCCGATGTCAACAACAACAGAAGGACAGGTAAGTGTTATCTTTTTATGCTTTAGCAGCCATTAACCCATGGGTTCCCTGGGTCCATTAGGCAGACCAGGGAACAATGGCTGCTAAAGCATAAAAACATTATTCATGTCAGAACCCCTTTAACCTCTCACTTGCTGCAGCTGTGCAATACACATAACAGAATGACCAGACATTTTTGCACAGCGCACTAACACAAGACATGGCATGTATGACATTTATAGAGGGGGCCTGGAATAGATGTACTGGGCCACTACAGACATACATACTGGGAACTACTCAGCTCTTTCCCAGTAGAGTTACTTCTTCCTCATGTAACATTTCCTACCTACCTTTCAAATCACAAGAAATAACCACCCGCGATGTTCCAGGAAAGCGATATTTGGGATATTTGGATTCCTTTATTCCAGGCAACAATGGTCATCATCTCTGGAAGGAACGTCCTGTTCTCTTTAAAATTACCAAATGTCCCATTAGAAGATCACCAGCCAAATACCGCATCCGTTACAGGAATTACTGCTGAGCACGTTGGCTTCCTCATCTCCACATTATGATTTCCCGTGAGGTTGACCCGAGGTTATGTTCATAATAAACACATCGCTGGAATCTTTCGACAATTTATTAAAAGGCATTAATTAGAAAAAAGATGGCTCCTTTCTTCGAGAAACAACAACATACTTGTCTGTGGGTTGTGTCTGGTATAGTAGCTCAGTTGCTTTGAAGTGAATGGGGTTTGCTGTAACACCACTCCCAACCTGGCGCTGGCATGACATGAGATAGTTTTAGTGATACAAAGTCAGACATGGACTCACTGTGTAGAAGAAGGGAAGTCCGAGAGATAATAATGACCATAATGGATATTGGCACCAACTATGGAATCTGATACAAGCAGGTGAGTTCTGATTATTATTGGGGCCACCAGGCAATAAGATAATACACCCCATGGCAGAGCAAAGGCCAAACTGGACAAGGCTTGGCAGCTCCATCTCTTTGCCTTAGCAACTGGGTCAACAGTGACAACTATTTCAGTTAACAATGTTGACAACTGCTCCTTGCTACTGAGGGGTTGTCACAGAAACGCCGCTGGCAATACCATCATGGAATAGTAATGATCATTAATGGTGGAGATGTATAATTAGAAAAGATGAAATGATGTATGCCAGAGGGGGAAACAAGGAGGATGCAACTGGTGTTCAACATGTTTCAAGGAAACTTTTATGTTTGTTCCTTCTCACATCCAGTTGGTCATAACTGTTTATTTTTGCATAATGCATAAATGTTTTATTTATGGTGTTTACCCTAAAAAGAGCTTATAATTCCATTATACCGGCCATTATGAGGCAGTTTCTTTATTTTTACTCTCAATAGAAAGCTTTTACATTTACAGATGCAACAAACTTTACCTAGATTGTGATTGCACAAAGGAAAGTTATCTTAACCCATTAAAAATCTATTGTTCTCTTAACACAACAAAATGCATTGTAAAGTAGTTCAAAGTGCAAAGGCCATTTACACGCAAAGATAATTGTTCAAAAGATAGGTTTTGAGGGATTGTTTTACATAAACTGCTAATGGACACTAAGGTTCATTAGCAGCTTATCACCTTTGTTTGCATGTAAATGAGCCTCCTGGACCTGTATGCAGAGAACAGCAGGTGGTCTGTTCTCTGCATTCAGCTCCTTTGTTCTGCTGCGGGCTGCAAGCTGAATACAATGTAATGAGCACTCTTGTGGAGAATATAGCACCATGGACAGCAAACACAGCATACGGCCTGTGTTATCTTCTCTCAGGCTGAACGATGGATTTTATGCTCACCTAAAAATCATCGTTCAGCCGAAGAGTGAATGATAGGAGTGCTTCCACACAACGATTATCGCTCAAACGATGGCTTTTGAGCGAATTTTCAGCGATAATCGTTGCATGCAAATGGGCCTTAAAAAACCGCCCTGAAAGCACTGCACACTGGGATACCATGTAGTGTTAAGGCTTTATTCACACAAGCATTTTTACACAGCTATTTAGCTTCAACAATCACGACCATGTGAAGCATTGGATTCCAATGCATTTGTTTACAAGCGATCTTTGGTCGCCTAAAAAAAGCGGGCCATGAACAGGAGAACGAGTTTTTCCATGCTGCGTTAAAAGATAGGTCTTGACCTATCTTTTGATGAAAAACGCTGGAGGGTCCAATGGGAGCAAAAAAAAGGAGGGGAGAGAGTTTACCTACATACGACTCTCGAAAAAGAAGACAGCTGCCGCTATTTAAGGTATTAGAAGTCATTCCGAGGATTTCCACCAACCGACGCCAAAGCATATTTTTCCCACGATACGTCAGTGTGAAGGGACGAGAAAATGGCAATTAATCTCTGTACTTGATCACAACTATTCTGCGTTAATGCGATTTCACTGCGCATGTGGACGGCCGTTAAAAAGCATACGCCTGTGTGAAAGAGGTCTAAGTGTGCTTTTACACGGAACGATTATTGTTCGAAAAATCTCTGAATCATGCGATCTGAATGATAATCGTTCAGCGTTGCCACGGCCAAGGAGCGAACAACGAACGATAATTACTTCACTTCTCGTTTGTTATTTTGTGCACATTTGTGCACAAAAGTGGAGCATGCTGTGTTCTTTCCCATACACGCAAAAAAATGGAATGTGAGCGATCCAATTGAACTCAATGGGCTCTATTCTCTGCATATTGTGTATGCCAATTCTGTGCGTGCAAATTCGCCTTAGGGCTCCTTCAAGCAAGTGATTTTGTCCATCTCCCCTTCTCTTCCCCTTGCTGTTGGGGTCCCCCAGGGCTCGGTCCTCGGCCCCCTTCTTTTCTCTATCTACACAGCCCCTATTGGACAAACCATCAGGAGATTTGGCCTCCAATACCACCTGTATGCTGATGACACCCAGCTATACACCTCTTCCCGGGACATCTCTGCACCTTTATCCAAAACATCACCAACTGTCTGTCTGTCTCTAACACCATGTCCTCTCTCTACCTAAAACTAAACCTCTCTAAAACTAACTTACTGGTTAGAGATGAGCGAACGTACTCGTCTGAACTTGATACTCGTTCGAGTATTAGGGTGTTCGGGATGCTCGTTACTCGTGACGAGTACCACACGATGTTCGAGTTACTTTCACTTTCATCTCTGAGACGTTAGCGCGCTTTTCTGGCCAATAGAAAGACAGGGAAGGCATTACAACTTCCCCCTGCGACGTTCAAGCCCTATACCACCCCCCTGCAGTGAGTGGCTGGCGAGATCAGGTGTCACCCGAGTATATAAATCGGCCCCTCCCGCGGCTCGCCACAGATGCATTCTGACAGAGATCAGGGAAAGTGCTGCTGGTGCCGGAGCTGCTATAGGGAGAGCGTTAGGAGTTATTTTAGGCTTCAAGAACCCGAACGGTCCTTCTTAGGGCCACATCTGACCGTGTGCAGTACCGTTGAGGCTGCTTTTAGCAGTGTTGCACAATTTTTTTTTTGTATATCGGGCGTGCAGAGCATTGCGTCCGCAGTCTGCAGTCATTGTACAGAGTATAGGGGCAGTACTGGTGAGGCAGGGAAAGAGATATTCAGGCTATATAGGCAATGGGCTTTTTCCAAAAAATTGGGGAAAAATACTATATTTGGCTGCCTGTGACCGTCTTCAGTTTACTGCGTGTCTGCTGGGGGTAGTAGTCCTAATTAATACGCAGCTAAGTGTTACAGCAGGCTTGCGCAAAATTGTTTCCTGGATCTGCTGTCTCTGTTACATGATCGCCGTCATCCCGCCAGAGGGAAAGAGTATACATAATATTATACGCTGCCTACAGTATCTATCTGCTGGGGGTAGTAGTCCTAATTAATATGCAGCTAAGCGTTACAGCAGGCTTGCGCAAAATTGTTTCCTGGATCTGCTGTCTCTGTTACTTCAGCGCTGTCATCCCGCCAGAGGGAAACAGTATACATAATATTATACGCTGCCTACAGTATCTATCTGCTGGGGGTAGTAGTCCTAATTAATACGTAGCTAAGCGTTACAGCAGGCTTGCGCAAAATTGTTTCCTGGATCTGCTGTCTCTGTTACATCAGCGCCGTCATCCCGCCAGAGGGAAACAGTATACATAATATTATACGCTGCCTACAGTATCTGTCTGCTGTGGGTAGTAGTCCTAATTAATATGCAGCTAAGCGTTACAGCAGGCTTGCGCAAAATTGTTTCCTGGATCTGCTGTCTCTGTTACTTCAGCGCTGTCATCCCGCTAGAGGGAAACAGTATACATAATATTATATGCTGCCTACAGTATCTATCTGCTGGGGGTAGTAGTCCTAATTAATACGCAGCTAAGCATTACAGCAGGCTTGCGCAAAATTGTTTCCTGGATCTGCTGTCTCTGTTACATGATCGCTGTCATCCCGCCAGAGGGAAAGAGTATACATAATATTATATGCTGCCTACAGTATCTATCTGCTGGGGGTAGTAGTCCTAATTAATACGCAGCTAAGCGTTACAGCAGGCTTGCGCAAAATTGTTTCCTGGATCTGCTGTCTCTGTTACATCAGCGCTGTCATCCCGCCAGAGGGAAACAGTATACATAATATTATACGCTGCCTACAGTATCTATCTGCTGGGGGTAGTAGTCCTAATTAATACGCAGCTAAGCGTTACAGCAGGCTTGCGCAAAATTGTTTCCTGGATCTGCTGTCTCTGTTACATCAGCGCCGTCATCCCGCCAGAGGGAAACAGTATACATAATATTATACGCTGCCTACAGTATCTATCTGCTGGGGGTAGAAGTCCTAATTAATACCCACTTAAGCGTTACAGCAGGCTTGCGCAAAATTGTTTCCTGGATCTGCTGTCTCTGTTACATCAGCGCCGTCATCCCGCCAGAGGGAAACAGTATACATAATATTATACGCTGCCTACAGTATCTATCTGCTGGGGGTAGTAGTCCTATTTAATACGCAGCTAAGCGTTACAGCAAGCTTTCCTGTGCTGGGCACTGCAATGGGATATATTTATGTACCGCCGGTGGGTTCCAGGGAGCCACCCATGCTGTGGGTCCACAGGGAGTTGTAACTGCATGTGTCCACTTCTAAAGAACCCCAGTCTGACTGGGGCATGCAGTGTGGGCCGAAGCCCACCTGCATTAAACATGACATTACCTCAGCTGTGATGGGCAATGCAATGGGATATATTTATGTACCGCTGGTGGCTTCCTGGCACCCACCCATGCTGTCGGTCCACACGGAGTTGTAACTGCATGTGTCCACTTCTAAAGAACCCCAGTCTGACTGGGGCATGCAGTTTGGGCCGAAGCCCACCTGCATTTAATCTGACGTTACCTCAGCTGTGATGGGCACTGCAATGGGATACATTTATGTACAGCCGGTGGGTTCCAGGGAGCCACCCATGCTGTGGGTGCACACGAAATTCCCATTGCGGAGTTGTACCTGCCTGTGACTAGTTATTAAAAACCGCGGTCTGACTGGGGCATGCAGACACCTTGACAGAATGAATAGTGTGTGGCACATAGGTTCCCTATTGCGATGCCCACGTGTGCAGCTCCTGATGGCGGTGGCACAGAATTATATTTCTCATTGCTTCTGTACAGCATTATGGGCTATCGCCCCATCCCTTTTAAAGAGGGTCGCTGCCTAGCCGTGCCAACCCTCTGCAGTGTATGCCTGTGGTTCCTCTGGCAGGCGCACTTATAAATAGACATGAGGGTGGCGTGGCATGAGTGCAGCTGAAGGCTGTGCAGGGACAGTTTGGTGTGCGCTGTGGACACTGGGTCGTGGGGTGGGGGTTGGGCAGCATGTAACCCAGGAGAAGTGGCAGCGGAGTGTCATGCAGGCAGTGATTGTGCTTTGTTGGAGGTAGTGTGGTGCTTAGCTAAGGTATGCATTGCTAATGAGGGCTTTTCAGAAGTAAAAGTTGTTGGGAGGGGGGGGCCCACTCTTGCCGCTATTGTGGCTTAATAGTGGGACCTGGGAACTTGAGATGCAGCCCAACATGTAGCCCCTCGCCTGCCCTATCCGTTGCTGTGTCGTTCCCATCACTTTCTTGAATTGCCCAGATTTTCACAAATGGAAACCTTAGCGAGCATCGGCGATATACAAAAATGCTCGAGTCGCCCATTGACTTCAATGGGGTTCGTTACTCGAAACGAACCCTCGAGCATCGCGAAAATTTCGTCCCGAGTAACGAGCACCCGAGCATTTTGGTGCTCGCTCATCTCTATTACTGGTATTTCCACCCACCACTAACCGACCTCATCCTGATATCTCCATCTCAGTGTGTGGCGCCACCATAACTCCCAGCACACCCGCTGCCTTGGGGTCATATTTGATTCTGATCTCTCATTTACCCCCTACATCCAATCTGTGGCCCGAACATGTCAGCTGCACCTCATGAACATCGCAAGAATCCGCTCTTTTCTGACTGTGGACACGTTAAAAACGATTACTGTTGCCCTCATCCACTCCCGGCTCGATTATTGCAACTCGTTGCTGATCGGCCTCCCCTGCACCAGACTCTACCCCCTCCAATCCATCCTGAGTGCGGCAGCCAGGCTCATCTTCCTGTCCAGCCGCTACTCGGACGCCTCTGCCCTGTGCCGGTCACTGCACTGGCTGCCTGTTAAATACAGAATTCAATTTAAACTCGCTACCTTCATCCACAAAGCCCTCCACAGCACCGCCCCCTTATATTGCCTCCTTCATCTCAATCCACCAGCCAGCCCGGGCTCTCCGCTCTGCTAACAAAACCAGACTGAGCGTCCCTTTAATTCGAACTTTTCATTCCCGCCTCCAAGACTTCTCCAGAGCAGAAGCGGTCCTCTGGAACGCACTACCAAAGGCTACCCGAGCAATCCAGGACTCGCAGAACTTCAGGCGTGCTCTAAAAACGCACCTCTGCAGGGAGGCATACCGCATACCCTAAAAAACCCCTCTGTAGTCCGCCTGACCTACTGACTGCAATCCGTTAGCCATCATAAACCACTCCTGCAGTCATACCTATTCTGCCGTCACACGGCTAAATGTCTGACCATTGTCTATGTGTATAACATCGCTCACTCTCCACCTCCCCATACCGTGCACATCTCCACCTCACCATACCGTGCACATCTCCAGCCCCTTTACCTTCTGTATCACCCCATTACTTGTAGTATGTAAGCTCGTTGGAGCAGGACCCTCACCCCTATTGTTTCCATCAATTGATTACTATGTAACCGTGGTTCTGTAATATTTGTACTTTTGTCTTTCTGTATTCCCCCTGTCTATGTAAGCGCTGCGGAATATGTTGGCGCTATACAAATAAAGTTTATTATTATTATCTTTTTGCATGCGCGAACCGCTGACAATAAAACCCATTGATGTGGTTTCCCTCACATTCAGAGTTTTTGCACAACCAAAGCACCATAGGAGTCTATGGAGGTGCGCACCTCATCTGCATGAAATCGCATAACTGCACGATTTCATGGTGTTAATTGATAACACCGGGGACTAATTACGCTACTCAGCCAGTTCAAAAACGGCACAGATGTGAATAGGCCTGGCAGCACAAAAAAGTATAGCAAGTAGCACGAATACACTCGCGAGAACATGTGATAGCGCTGCATTCACAACATCATCATATCATGCTCTCGCAAGCGTATGTACACATCCGCTCGTGTACAGGAGCCCTTAGAGTCAAGTTAGAGAAAATGCATCCGTATAGGATTTATTAATTATGATGTGATGTGACATTTGTAAACCTTTCATTACTATTCCCCAATATTTCATCTGCTCCATTGTGGCTGTTCAGCTCGCCCGGATGAACAGACAGTTTGTTTCCATTTCTAGTTTCTTCCTGTGTTCATTTTTAGGTCCAACAACGTTCAACTTCCATGGTAGCAATGGTTTCTCACATATGTGTAATAGCAATGGATTGCCTATATGACAACACATCCATGTGCAGGTGGGAATTGCTTTCCAGGCTGCGCATGCACAAGTTGTTTTCCGGACTGCACATGCACTAGGGATTATACAGCACCTGACAGAGCATGTGACCAGGCAATGAATGTTAGATCACTAGTAAATGTTGCCCTGGTCAGAACTACCGGATGAAGTTGATGTAAGGGAAATCACTTGAAGTCCCAGAATCATGGAGAATTTGAGTCATGTGACCTTGACTCTCTAGAAAACGGCTGCTAGGACATTATGTTATAAAGTTTCCATGCATGTAAAATGACATTTAATTGGAAAATGGTATTTAATGTGGGAAACCCCTTTAAATATGCAGGATCTGAGTTTTCTTCTCATCAGCAGTACTCACTGTGTAGTCATATACAGTACAGTGAAGGAATCGCCTCCCACTGATAACAAATCCCATCCAATGGCTTTGAGGCTACATATTTTTGTGGTGCACAACACAGTTTTTAGCACTGTAGCCTTACAGCACTGGGGTCGTAGGTTCAATCCAACCAAGCATAATGTCTGCATAGAGTTTTTATGTTCTCCTGTTTGTGTGGACTTCCTCCTACATTCCAAAAACATCCTAATTCTGATCCAACACATCTAACATTGAATTCTGAGGCGCGTTACGCAGTTAACATAGCCCGACAGTAACTTTATGTTAATGGCTGCACAAATTGCCTAATCTTTGGCTCACAGCGGGGCGGCTGCAGGAGATTTCTCTCCTCGCACTTCCACACCCCTCTCCATTGAGTTACCATAGCGGCCGTTCAATACTGAACGACCGCTATTTACACTGAGCGATCTGCTTATTGTCCATCGTTTATGCAGCATAAACGATGGACGATGAGCTGATTGCTCAGTGTAAATAGCAGCCGTTCAGTAATGAACAGCTGCTATGTTATGTCAATAGAGAGAAATCTCCCGCAGCCTCCCCACTGTGAGCCAGCGATACTAGCTCCAGTGCAACAGCAGGAGAGCTAGTATGTGTTTGCCCGACACTGGTCCCGTCTAAATGGGCCTTTAGAATCGCTTTACCTTTTCTTCAAAATGGTAATAAACCCATAGATGTGAGCAGGTGAATGTAAAGATCTTAAAAACAGTGTCGAATTGAAACACAAAGAGGTTGTTGTTTTGCTGCAAAACTTGGCATGCAGTTCCATCTCAGGCAGATATACAAATGATTAGAGTTGTGCTGACTAGATGAACGGTCTTGCCACTTGAGGCCCTAAAAGTGGTTCCCCCCTTGGCCTATAAGAGGCTCTCGGAGGCTCCTTGTGTGTAGTGACCTCTTTCTCCGCTTGTGTAGAGCTTGTTGACCACTAGACACCTCTACAACGCAGAGAAGAGATTGCACTCCATTACCAGAGTCTGAGAGGGGCGCATTATTGGGATGTGAGAAGCCAGATGGTCGTATCAATGAATTGTCCCCCACCAGCCGTTCTGACCAGACTGTTAGGAGGTGTTGGGACCAGTGGATGTGTGAGGGCACACAAGGTGATCGGGATCAGGACCCCCGACAGACCACCAGTAGAGAGGATTGTCTGATCATCCAACAAGAATGAGCAACTACAACTGTTTTGTTGTCCGCCATCCAGAGACAGGTGACACAATTGTTAGATCCCCTGTGTCTGTTGGAACCATTTCCAGGCTCTTGGCTGAAGAATATTTGATCTTACAGTACCTATTACATGTACTGTCTTTCTCATGCACCCACAGTCGTCTCCATTTGCAGTGATATTGTGAACGATTAAACTGAAATGCTACGGAGTGAAACCGGATTGTCTTCAGCAAGGAATCCAGGTTTAGTTTGGGCGCTGACGACGACCGTGTTCGTGTCTGGAGACCTCGGGGTGATTACCTCAATCCTGCCTTTGCTATGGAGCGGCACGCTGCCCCCTGCTGGTGTGATGGTCTGGGGGGCCATCACATATGACAGTCGGTCACCGCTAGTAGTGGTACGAGGAACAATGACAGCTCAGCGATATATTCAGGACATCCTGCAGCCATGTGTTCCTCTCATGGAGGCTTCCAAGAGGCGTCCAGCAGGATAGTGCTCAGCCGCACACACAAGGGGGTCACAGGAATGTCCCCACAACATTGTCACACTTCTGTGGCCACCCGGTCACCATATTTATCACCAAGAGAACATGTATGGGACCATCTGGGATGACAACTTTGACAGCCTATGAATTTGCATGATATAAAGGCTCAGTTACAACAAGTGTGGAGCTATATGCCTTAGGATACCATCCGGAACCTGTATCCCTCCATGCCTGCCTGAATCACATCTTGCTCCAAGCTAGAGGAGGCCGAACATGATACTAGAGCCTCCATGTCTGACCGTATCACATTTTGCATCCAAGCTAGAGGTGACCCAACAGGGTACTAGAGCCTCTATGCTCACCAGTATCACATTTTGTATCCAAGCTAAAGGCGGCCTAACAAGATACCAGAGCCTCCATGCCCCCCCCCCCCCCCCCGTATCACATCTTGTATCTAAACTAGTGGAGGCCCAACAGGGTACTGGAGCCTCCATGTCCTCCCGTATCACATCTTGTAACCAAACTAGTGTAAGCCCAACAGGGTACTAGAGCCAACATACCCGCCCGTATCACATCTTGTATCCAAGCTAGAGGTGGTACAACAGGACACTAGAACCTCCCTTAAAGGGGTCAGTTCTCTCCAATAAATGATCCTTTTGCTCTGATATGGTAATCACTAACTTATATTAATGTTACGATAACTTATAGAAAGTTTCATTCCATCCGACAACTTCTAGGGGAGGGATTGTTTTTGATAATGAGTGTTTATTAAGATTAGAAGTTGCAGAACTTTTCATGAAGCTTTACTTCTAGAGACTCTACATTGTATCCAAGATGCAGGGAGTTAATTCCTACTGTTTGAAAGATGCAAGCAAATTTTAATGTAAATCCCCAGGGCCTTTGAAGTTGCCCTTGTACAATTGAGCACACAGAAATCACAGGAACACAATAGCGCTCTATTTGCTGAGGGCCGGAGACTGTGAAGTCGGACAAATATTTTCATCCTTTCTTATTGAAGTAATTAATCTCCTTGTTATGTACATGATTATTCTCACCCCCCAAGTTGAGTCGCCAAAGGTCTGGATGCAGTTCAGCGGTAGCCTTTGTGACATAAAGCCTGTTGTGTCTGTGTCGCCGCTACTAGGTAACGTATATACAATATACCTTGGACACTTGCCAGTCTATCTTGCTGCTGTATACAGAAATTACCCAATAATCTTCTCTGCAGAGATCTCATTAGTGACATGATTGAAGCCCAGCAATCCCTGCCGCACTGAGCACTGCAAATGTGCTAAAGGGAACCTGGCCTGTATAACGATTTGAATGTCTGTAAACTTACCCTAAGGACCTGACTACATGGAAACTCTAAATGAAGGGTGGACACAGACAGATGAGGGCTTCTGTGCAAAGACAGCATATGGGCCCCCTTTCACCAGTGCCAACCTTAGTGTAGAATTAAAAGACTTCCTCCAACGCGGTATAGTGGTGGGATGTTACATGATAACTAATCAGTACGGAACATCATAGTATTTTTGGACCTTCCAAAGTTTACTGTTGGCAATGTTATTCGGAAATGGAAAACATTTGACGCGTGCACACTGCCGCCAGGTTCGGGGAGAGATTGTAAATTTACAGAATGTAGACCAGAAAGCCTTGTATGAGCTGTGAAGGCATCACGACCTTCTTCTGCCAAAACACTAGCTCAGAAGGTCTCACAGGCCATTTGAACATCCATTAACACCAGAACCAACCATAGGGAAACTGCATGTGAAGGGTTACCATGGACAAGCGGCTATGCACAAGCCCAAAATCACAGCAGTGAATGCATAGAAGGGCCTGCAATGGTGCTTGGAGTGTCATTCTTGGATGCAGTGGAAGCAAGTGTTGTTGATAGATAAATCATCGTACACCATCTTCTGATTGTATGGCCGCACTTGGATGTGGCGGTTGCCTGGAGAGCGGTTTCTACACAACTACATCATCCCAAGAGTGATGTTTAGAGAAAGTTCTGTTATTGTGTGGGGGTGTTTCTGCTGAGAAGGACTAGGGCCATTGGTTATAGTGAAGTTCGCTCTCAACGCCAATAGACACAAAGACATTCTGGACAATGTGACATTACCTACCCTGTGGCAATACTTTGGTACAGCATAATGTTTCGACCAACATGACTGAGCACCATGTCATACAGCATGCAGTGTTGAGGCTTGGTTTGAGGAGTGTCTGCAAACTTCATTGGTCAACCCAAAGTCCGGATCCTAATCCCACTGAGCATCTTTGGGATGAACTAGAATGTCATATCCATGCACGCCCAACACATCCATCTTTCCCCAAATCACTATCTGAAGATCTCCTGGAGGAATGGAGGCAAATACCTCCAAATCTTCTAGGGTGGAAAGCAGCCCAGGAGGGTTAGTGCAGTCATTGAGGCCAAAGGCGACCCAACACTGTATTGAAAAATGTGAAAAAAAATCAAATTTTATAATCTTCTATGTATGTTCCAATACTTTTGTCAACATAGTGCATATTGCATTGATAGCTAGTCTGCCTGTATGCTGCAAGAGAGCAGCATACACACACCAGAATACCTCAGTGAGTAAATTCTCACTAGCAAAGCCAGACTCCTACTGTACACTGATGAAGGGGAAATACCCTGAAACAGCTGTCTGTACATGGAGTCTGGCTTTGCTTTTTATTCTCAGTCATTGTTACAAGGCTTGTATAAAGAGTCTAACTTTGGCTTGAATGAATGCTGCCTTCCAATGGGTGGCACTGTGGAGGTTTTATTCCATCTCCCTTATTTGAAAAAATTCTGTAACAGAACCAAGCTCAGTACATAAATATAATGCAAGAACAATTTTGTAACATAAAACCAGTAGCAGAACTAAGTGATTAGTTCCAAGGTAGTTTTCTCGGGAATACTACCTATACTGCAAGCCAAACCAGAAACGTAGTGGGAGATTGGGGAGGTGAATACGTGGCTCAAGAGTTGGTGTAAACAGGAGGGGTTTGGGTTCTTGGAGAACTGGACTGACTTTGCTATCGGCTACAGGCTCTACTGTTGGGATGGGCTTCATCTCAATGAGGACGGTACAGCTGCGTTAGGGCAGAAGATGGCTGGAAGGTTAGAAGAGTGTTTAAACTAGGGACTGGGGGGAGGGCAAAAAGAGAAATAGGGGGGAAGAGAGTGTAGACAGAGCTCTGGAATTAAGGAATTGAAATGGGTGTTCGAGCGGGGGGTGGGGTTGTACAGTTAGAACTGACAGAGCAGTTAATAGGGCCATGAGTAGCATAATAAATACGTACAAACAATAACCACAACCTATAAATTGTATGGCAACGAATGCAAGAACTCTGATCAGTAAAGTGGATGAGCGTTAAGCGAGAATGTTAAATCCTACTTAATGCCGAGACTAAAGCCCCATTTACACTGAAAGATAATCGCTCAAAAGTCACTCAAACGACAGTTGAGTGACAGTTTTGAGCGCTATCTTTGCATAACTCTTAGCTAATTAGCTACTTAAAGAGTTAAACACAGGTGAAGTGGGATACCGCTTATAACTCCAAGAACAGCAGCTGTTTTGTATACGCAAACAGCTGCTTTGTACTCTGAGCTTTCAACTGGTATCCCGCTGAGAAGTCTCAGCGGGATACCAGCTGAAAGAATGCTATTAGCAGCGCCCACTAAGAAAATCAGCATGCAGCGCTGATAACAGTCATTGGTGATTTCTAGCTTGCTAGAAATCAGCGATGAACGAATAGTGTATGAACGGTGCATGATGGCAGTGCGTTTAGACACAACGATTATGGCTCAAAAGATGGCTATTGAGAGAATTTTGAGCAATAATCGTCTCCAAATGAGCCTTAAGAGAAGATATAGGTGTAGGAGATAAATACGTGGAATCCTTGTGGGTAGAAATACAGGGAGGGAAAACTAATAACAGCCTGATAGGGGTTTTCTATAGGACACCAAAAATAACGGAAGAAGCTAAAAACTTATTACTAAGACAAATAGAAGAGATGTCAAACCGCAATGAAGTAATTATTATGGGGGACTTTAATTATTCAGATATAATATGGGAAGATAAAAACTGCGAACAATTAAAGATAACTACCTTACAAATGAACATTGACTGAGGACTGTAGCAACAGAAATGGAATCCAAAAGGACATTCTGTGAGGAGACAGAGCCATACTGTGGTAGGTTGACTCTTTGTATGTTATATAAAGGTATGTTTTGTGTTGTGATGGTGGAAAAGGACAGAAAATGGAGATAAAATTCAATAAAAAGATTTAATTGAAAAAAAAGATAACTACCTTACCCAACTTGTACGGCAGCCAACTACAGGTACGGCCATTCTGAACTTATTATTAACCAACAGACCGGGCAGAATCATAGGGGTGCAGGTTGAGGAACACTTAGGAAATAGTGACCACAATATAATTAATTTCCAGCTGTCATTCAATAAGAAGCCTCATCAGGGAGCGACAAAAGAACTTAATTTTAGTAAAGCTTTGATCAGCTCAGAATTACTCTCGGCAACATTAATTGGAACAATGTCCTCAAAAATAACAGTACAGACAACAAATAGGAGAAGTTTAAAAACATTCTAAATACCTCATGTAAGCAGTTTATACTGTTCAAAAATTAAAAAAAACTACAATTAGAAGGAAACCAATGTGGCTCAACAACACTGTAAAGGGGGCAATAAGTGAAAAAAAGAAAGCGTTTAAATTACTAAAACAAGAAGGCAGTGAAAAAGCGCTAAAAACATACGGGGAAAAAAACTAAATATGTAAGGAAAAGATAAAAACTGCAAAAGAGGAGGCACAGAGACTGATTGCCAAAGAGAGCAAAAATAACCCTAAACTATTTTTCAGTTATATAAATGGTAAAAGGATTTGCACTGAAAGCACTGGTCCTTTAACAAATCATGCAGGAGAAATCATAGAAGAACACGAGATGCAGCGGGATAAAATTAACCCCTTACTAAATTTTACCTGCCTAACGCAGGAGGAAGAGCAGAGCCGGCTAAAAAAGATTAATATTGACAAATCGCTAGGCCCAGATGGAATACACCCAAAAGTTCTAAGGGAACTAAGTGACGTGATAGCCAGACCGCTATTTCTTATATTTAGGGACTCTATTAGGACTGGGGTTGTACCACTGGATCGTTGCATTGCCAATGTGGTTCCAATATACAAAAAGGGGTCAAGAAGAAAGCCTGGTAACTACAGGCCAGTAAGTCTCACTTCAATAATTGGAAAAATATTCAAGGGGTTTCTGAGGGATACCATCCTGGAATACCTCAAGGAAGACAGCGGCATAACTCTTCATCAACACGGGTTCCTGAGGGGACGATCATGTCAAACTAACTTGATCATCTTCTACAATGAAGTAAGTTCTAGGCTGGACTTGGGAGAGTCTATTGATCTTGTATATTTGGATTCTTCTAAAGCATTTGATACCGTGCCACATAATAGGCTGATATATAAAATGAGGCAGCTCAGTCTCGGCGAAAACGTGTGTATCTGGGTAAAGAACTGTCTCAGAGTTAAGAAACAGAGAGTGGTAATTAATGGTTTGTACTCTGATTCGGCCTTCGTTGCTAGTAGGGTGCCACTGGGTTCAGTATTAGGCCCCATTCTGTTTAATATATTTATCAATGACCTGATAGAGGGACTGCAGATGATACGAAATTATACAAGATAATTAATACAATGGAGGACAATGTATGGCTGCAAATGGACCTAGATAAGTTCGGGGGAAGGCACATAACTATAGGGGATGCGGTTGCTCTCAGGCCCAGGACCCTTAGGGAGCCAATAAGGCCCATTTTCTCCATATATTAAGCCTAGTAGTATGAATAAAGTTTTGCCTCTGGTTGGGGGCTAGGGTAGAAAAATGGCAAATAAAGTTAAATATTGATAAATGTAAGGTTATGCACATGGGCAGGAGAAACAGATGTCACCAATATACACTAAATGGGGTACTGCTAGGGAAAAGTGATATGGAAAAAGACCTGAGGGTACTAGTTGACTGTAGACTTAACTGAAGCAATCAATGCCAGTCAGCTGCTGTAAAAGCAAGTAAGCCAGCTGTTGCTAGCCAATCAGAGCATTATCTTTGCTGGAGGCAGGGAATTCAGGCCCCACTTCCAGAAGGAAATGCCCTGCCGACACAGAGGACATCTTGACAGCCTGCAGGAGCGACGGGGACCCTCAAGCGCACCGGAACACCGGCGGTAGGTGAGTATTGGTGTTTGTTTTTTTAGGTGTAATGCAGTGTAGTTAGGGGTTGTTTTTGTGTAAATTTTTTTTTCCAGAATTTCGGGTGGGAAGTAGGGGGTGCGTCTTACGTTATATGGGTTGGGGAGAACTATTACTACTGGAGGTGGTTAATATTGCTGAGGGGGGTTATTATTGTGGGGTTAATATTACCCTAGGCACAGGGTCGAACTCCGCTGCGGGATCCCACAGGCAGCCTTTGGCGGCTGGACGTTTTTATGCCGCGGAAATACGCCGATCTGCACTGATGCATTGGAAACCAATGCATAAGATGGGCAGCGTATATAGGCCGGATGTGAAAGCATGGACGATATACGCTCGTGTGAAAGAGCCCTAACAGGCACTTCACTCCCACAGACTGTAGCTCTGGTCCAGTGGCGGTGCAGAGTCTGTGACCACTGACCTCTTCCCTGCTGTGTCTGTGTGTGCCATCCTGTACGCCGTGCGGATGCCGAGGGAAGAGGCCAGCAGTTACAGGCTCAGCAGCGGCTGTGTGAGTGGAATGACTGTAGGAATGCTGGCCAGCCAGGGGCCAATTACTACTGAGGCTGATGTGGAGGTCATTATTACTACTGGGGCCTCTAAAGGGGTCACTGTTACTACTGGGGTTATCATAGGGGTCACTATTACCAGTGGGGCCACTAAGGGGGTCACTATTACTACTGGGGTCACCATCATTACTGAGCCCACAATGGGGACCCTATAACTTCTGAGGCCACAATGGGGGTCACTCTTATTATTAGAGCCACTCTGATTACTGGAGTTGCTTACTACTGGGATCACTATTATTACTGGGTCCACTAAGGGGGTCATTGTTATTACTGGGGCCACTATGGGGGTCACTGTTACTACTGGGGTCACTATGGTGGTCACTTACTACTGGGGCTACTATGGGTCCACTATGGGGGTCACTGTTACTCCTGGGCCACTATGGGTGTCATTGTTATTTCTGGAAACACTTACTACTGGGGCCACTATTATGACTGGGGTCACTATTACTACTGTGACCACTATGGGGTTACTATCACTACTGGGGCCACAATGGGGACTCTATTACTACTGGGGTCACTATTACTACTGCGCCCACTGTGGAGGTCACTATTACTATACTGTCTTACAATTACAATCAGCCCTTTGAAGGCACCAGGAAGGCTGATGTGGCCCTAGGTCAAAATGAGTTTGACCCCCCTGCTCTAATGGATCTCCGGTAAATTTTGCCAGTAGCTTTGATTAAAAAATCTTGTCATGTCTTGCGTATACAGCTTCTAAGCAGAATGACTGCAAACAATCCTGTCTAGCCTGGTCTTGCAGTCCTGTTATAACTGTTTTCCATCCACCTCCTCTTTTAGAGTTTATTCATAATCTACATTATACCCCTAGAGACACATGGTTTTTCATATGAGCTGCATATAGAAAATAGTATGTAATGTTTGTAATTCCCCAAGCACTGGTAAACAGCTATATACAGGGTGCATTAAAAAGACTGCTCCAGTGCTATATCTCAGTACTGGTATCCTATAGTGAACTAATGATAGTGCACTTACATGGGAGGGCATAGATGCGCCATACGGTGCATGGGTTCCTGGACACCTCGAAACATGGATTTCAATTTTGTGTTGTAAGAGATAGAGAGTGCAAAGTGGAAGAGTAGAATGTAAGAAGTAGAAATGCGCTTTCTCTATCTCTCTCCAAAGTCCTGCAGGACCGCTACTATGACTGAAGTAAGGAAAGAGTACTCAAAGTGGTCTACTTCTCCAATGATAATGGCAGATCATCCATGAAGTCATCCATTGTTGCCTGCAGGAGATTCAGGTACCGATCTGTGTTGAGAGTCCCTAGAATAAACACAGGTCCAATTGGGCGATCGAGACCAATTCCAACTCGCATGTTCACGTTGAAATTTGCATCTTTAGTCAGTGGTCCCACAGGACTTATAGAGATGCGAAAGGTGTACTTCTGCTTTTCACTTGCTGCTCTTCAACTTTCCAATTAGGTTTCACTCTTCTTTACAGGGGCACAACACAGAGTTGAAATCTATGTTCCAGGGGCCCGTGCGCCATACTATCATGTAGCACATCCATGCCTTTCAATTCAAGTACACTATTGTTATTTCCATATAGGACGCCAGTATTGAGATATAGCGCTGGATCCGTCTTTTTGACTACAACCTGTATAAACCATTATATAACATGACTGTACATGACGACTCTACATGCACTGAGACATCTGGTGATCGGCAGCCATAATTAAGCTCATCTCCTAAGCCCCTGGATCAGAGAAATAAAATAAAACAATCCAGCCATGAAAGCAGCAGCCAATATTGCAGGCAGGGATGGCGGGCGCACAGCTGGGAGACATTTGTGATGACATCGTCGCGTTAAACCATTTCCTGTCCTGCTGTCTGACCAGCTGTTTCTGTGTATTCAGGCAAGGATTTCCAAAAACATTGTAATGATAGAGTGAAAAGCAAAGAGGACACTTGTGTAAGTGATGAGAAGATGGGGATCCCTCACAACTCTCTTGTAGTTTGATACAATGTATCAGTTTGCAGTCCAGACTAGGACTGTTTCACATCGGAGTCGGAATATCTGGTCGGAGGTTCCATCGCAGAAGAAAAAGAGCTACATGTAGGGCTCAGCTTAAAGCCGGGCAGCTGAGCGGAAAGAGAACAGACCCATCATAGTCAACGGGGTCCATTTGGCTCCGTCATAAGATGGAGACGTTTGGCCAGGGAATTCCCCTTTCCTGTTCCCCAAATGTGGCAGGAAACCAAAATTTCTGAGTGTAGATGTCAAATCACTCTTATGTAGCTCACAGAGCATTATCTAGACTGGATACAATTGTATCCACTTCTCAGCTTAGAAACATGAGCGTTCTCATTCACAGACAGCCAATATATATTTTGAATTGGGGAATTAAGTATAATAGAAAACTGGAGAACCTTTACTTCCCCAGTAAATAAAGGGATTTTAAGAACAGTAATATTGATGGCCTTAGGATAGGCTATCAATATCTGTCCGATGGGGCTTGACTCTTGGCATCCTCACCAATGAGCTGAATGTGGTGCTCCTCTGAGCAACATGTCCATTGGTTATATCTGTGGCGCTACTGCAACTCACTCCAGCTCAGTCCCATTCAAGTGAACTGAACTCCACTTCCAGAAATGGCGGTTTCTTCCTTCCAGCCAACGGGTGGGGGTTTCGAGAGTTGGATCCTCATTCATAAGATCTGTCATGTCACTCATGACACCTGGGTTTTAGGCCCCGTCTCTTGGTAACCTGGTCTTTGGCCCAATACCTGGTGACATTTTCCGTAAAATAAAAAACAGAAGGCTCACCTCTGTTGCTTTCCCCAGCCACTTCAGTCCTCGTCCCACGGATCTCAGGTCACTCATGTGCAGTCACAGGATGTGAGCATGTGACCGCTGCGGTCAAGTGACGAGCTGCCAGGATCGGCAGGGGAGAGCAACACAACTGAGTTCTTTTAAAATTACACCGTATTAAGGGGGGAACAAAGAGGAGGAGCTAATGACTGTGGGGGACAAAAAGAGGGTAAACTAATGACTGTGTGGGACATTTTGTGGTAATCACAATGGAAACTATTACTGTAAGGGGGCACTGAGAGGAACATTGAGGATAGCAGCAGGATGAGTTTGTAGAGATGGGTCATGGCTGAAAGAAGTCTTCGTGGAGGCCAATAGCCAAATAAAGAAGGAAAGATTATAATTTCTGGGGACACAGTATATCATAATTTATTTCTAGAGGCACAGCGAGTAGTGCTATATTCAGGGGACACAGTGTATGGTGCTATTATTTTCAGAGGAGTAAAAGATGTCAGGGCCGCTAACTTCACAAAGGCAAGAATTAGCTGAAGAAGTCCTGAAGATTTGGAGCAGATGGAGGAGAAAAGGAGTGAGCCTTGAGAATGTCAACTGGTAGTGTCATTGTGCCGTCTGTCTACATCATATCAGTATTGTGTTCACATACAAAGTTCCACATCATTCTAGTTTATGAACCTACAATGTTCAGCATGTCCTTACTAGAGATGAGCGAGCATGCTCGGATAAGTCAGTTACTCAAGCGAGCATCGCTCTTCTCGAGTAACTGCATTCTTGTCCAAGCAGGCTCGAGGGGGTGGCAACTGACTTATCCGAGCGTGCTCGCTCATCTCTAGTCCTTACCATTATTCAGGTCATACTTGGAGCTATAGTTTCACAGTATCTGATAGGTTGCCAATAATTCTTTGGTATGCTAAATTCTGTATGCCAAAGCACTAATGGCAACCTAAGTGATTTGACTGCACCATCTTTCATTCTCTCTCACCCCCCCCCCATTTTTCTACTGCTATAGGATAGCCACATTCTAAGCCACACCCTCAAGAAGGCCACTCCCATATTTGCCATGATACTTCTCAAACAGCATCTTGATTTTTAGATTTCTCCCTGCTTTCTCTTTCTTTATGCTGAGAGGTCCTCACTAATCAGCAAACAATCCTCTGTCCTGTGAATAGGAGATAACTTGTGATCCTGGAACAGCCCTACAGCCCCTATGCAGACCTATATGTCTCCATAGTTAGTTACATGACAATCCAACCCCGATCAGCAGTCATACTCTTCTATTTGTCCCCTACTTCTTACTAATAGTCAATGGGCAGGTTACAAGAAGTAGGCTTTAGCCGGAACATAATATGACTGCAAGACCAGACTACACATGGCTTGTTTGTAGTCTGTAACCATGGAAACCCATAGGTGAGCATGGGTGCTGTAAATATGAAACAATAGATTTTAATTTTTTTAAATCAACATTATCTAAAAAGTCGCTTATTTTTTTATATGCCCTGGAGAGCTAGAACAGTGTTTATGGAGAAGGACAAGGTTCATTGTAAGTTCACCTCCTACACAGTCACTTCATCACCAGAATCGCTTCTGTAACACAGAAATGGTGATGTAACTAGATGAGGAATCCCGTTCTACCCTGCGATGAGGATTCCAATACTGTGAGCGGTACTTGTGGCGTGATGTAATCCATGCTGGATTGGTGCATTTTTAACCATAGCTGCTTCCTCCTACGGCCAGAGGATACATTTTATCTCCTAGTCCTATGATAAAGCACTGGGAGATCTAGATATTTACAGCCTTGGCATTAACCTTTTCATTGCCTGGTACTTGTTTACATCCCGTGTCTGAAAACTGATCAAGTCCTTCTCACACAGCTGAAGGTCTGCTACAATGTAGGTGTTACATAGTAACAAAACAGGATGGAAAAGACTCCGATTTACACTGCGCGGCTCAAAGCCTTCTCTGTTTTTCATGAAAAGTTGCCAATCTCCAGCTCTCCAAGTGTCCTGAATGCCCAGATTGTCCAGTAGGTCTGTACTCCAACGAAGCAGGAAAGGTCAGAGTTGCCTTCAGAAGCTAAAGGCCCATTTAGACACAATGATTATCGCTCAAAAGCCATCTTTTAAGCGATAATCGGTGTTTAAATGTGCCCAACTTTCAGTTTTCTGTCAAACGATGAAATTCAGTTCTGCTTGAAAATTGTCCTTCTGCAGAACAGCTGATAAGAAGGACCGCATGCTGTGTTCTGCCTGATTACATTATCTCAGCTGTCAGCCCCATTGGCAGAACAAAGCTAAAGTAATCAGTGAACAGAAGGGGTCTGTTCCCTAAAAACAGCTCCCGCCAGGTTACAGGCTACTACTTGGTACTAAAAGACATTAGTACCAATTAGTAGTTTATGCAAAATGATCGTTTAAAAGCCTTTATCTTTGTGTCTAAATGGGCCTTAAGAAAGCACAGTAGGAACTCAAGAGATGTATTAGCAGCCTTATAAGTCACCCAGCTTTTCCTTGAAGGGACCTAACTAAGGCTGGCACCACACGTGCATGAGGGTGCAGGCAGACGAGCGTAGGCGTATTTACGTTCGCACGAGCACAACGTATAATCGCCCGAGCGATCGTTTTTCACCGATCACGACCAGAGCTAGAAAGCGTATTTTAGTTTGTTCCTACTTTGCAAACGGTCTTTTCGGCGATCGAATATGTGTTGGCGCGTATTTCGGTCGCATATGTTCCGGTTTTTTTTCGGGTTGCCGTTTTTACGCGCCGTAAAATCGCCCATGTGAACGAATACATTCGAAACCAATGCCTCAGATGGTCACGTATATACGTTTGGTCGCAAAAACGCGCCGTTTATGCGCTCGTCTGCCCGCACCCTCAGGCAGAGAACAGAACCAATTGATTTTAATGGGTTCTCATTCACATGTGCAAATTTTTTTCAGCATATTTCGTTTGTGCAAAAAAATGCAGCATGCTTTATTTTTCTGTGCATTTGCACACCAGAAGTCCCATAGAAGTCAATGGGGGGGGGGGGGTGCACAAATGAGCACACAATATGCAAGGAGCTGCGTAATACGCTGCGTAATTACACTGGAAAAAACACACCTGGAACTCATCAGGCGAATTAGCCATTTCCATCGCTGCATCTTTGGTTGCTGCACACAAATAAATATGCCTAGCCGGTGCAAAAAGTACAGCAAAATACGATGAGGTGCAAAAAAAAAAAACAATAGTTCATTTTGCAAAAATGCTATGCTCATGTGCGTGCAAATATGTGCGACGCGGGGTTGTCCAAATTTACATTTTAAACTAACTGTCCGAGCGAATGAGCAAACTGTGACGGTGTTCGCTCGGGTGAGCGACTTCTTGCTACGTGTAAAGTTCCCTTACAAACAGCTTGTAGAATGGATGAGAAGAAGCTATTCCTTCTCCAGCCAGCAGATCAGAATGTGCAGTCAGTGTGCGAGCAGCGGACCGTCTGCCAAGACAAGTGCTGAAGTTTCCATGTCCTGAGCTGTGGCCTGACTCCTCAGCGGCCAATCTGTGCAGGGATTCGTAGGAGGACAGCGCTGCGCCGTGCCAAGTGACTCCCCGAGGAATGTGAAAGTGATAACGAGGAAAATACTTCAGATCCAGATGTTTGCGAACACAGCAAGTAAGATTACCCCGACAACTGACAACCCCGAGACGTGACTCCATATAGCATATATTAGAATAGTAACATATATGGATTTATACCATCAACTCTCCTTCTCTCCTGCAGCACAAAAGCTGGGAACAGTAGGCAAGTGATGGAAGCATCATAACGCCTCACATGGCCAACAAACTGCTCCAATTAACCATCTGGTAAACAGCTGCGCAAATTACATCACTAGTGTGGTGGGAAAAGAGAAATGCTTAGAAATAACCAGTAATTCACAACCAGTTCTGCATCACATTCTTGTACATAGGGGGCAGTATTATAGTAGTTATATATTCCTGTAAACAGGAGCAGTATTATAGTAGCTATATTCTTGTACATAAGGGGGGGGGGGGCGGTGTTATAGTAGTTATATTCTTGTACATAGGGGCAGTATTATAGTAGTTATATTCTAGTACATAGGGGACAGTATTATAGTAGTTATATTCTTGTACATGGGGGCAGTATTATAGTAGTTATATTCTTGTACATAGGAGGCAGTATGATAGTAGTTATATTCTTGTACATAGGGGCAGTATTATAGTAGTTATATTCTTGTACATAGGGGGCAGTATTATAGTAGTTATATATTCCTGTAAACAGGAGCAGTATTATAGTAGATATAGTCCTGTACATAGGAGCAGTATTATAGTAGTTATGTTCTTATACTGTACATAGGGGGCAGTATTATAGTAGTTATATTCTTATACACAGGGGGCAGTATTATAGTAGTTATATTCTTGTACATAGGGGACAGTATTATAGTAGTTATATTCTTGTACATAGGGGACAGTATTATAGTAGTTATATTCTTGTACATAGGAGGCACTATTATAGTAGTTATATTCTTGTACATAGGGGGCAGTATTATAGTAGTTATATATTCCTGTAAACAGGAGCAGTATTATAGTAGATATAGTCCTGTACATAGGAGCAGTATTATAGTAGTTATGTTCTTATACTGTACATAGGGGGCAGTATTATAGTAGTTATATTCTTATACACAGGGGGCAGTATTATAGTAGTTATATTCTTGTACATAGGGGACAGTATTATAGTAGTTATATTCTTGTACATAGGGGACAGTATTATAGTAGTTATATTCTTGTACATAGGAGGCACTATTATAGTAGTTATATTCTTGCACATAGGGGGCAGTATTATAGTAGTTATATTCTTGTACATAGGAGGCAGTATTATAGTAGTTATATTCTTGTACATAGGAGGCACTATTATAGTAGTTATATTCTTGTACATAGGAGGGAGCAGTATTATAGTAGTTATATTCTTGTACATAGGGGGGCAGTATTATAGTAGCTATATTCTTGTACATAGGAGCAGTATTATAGTAGTTATATTCTTATACATAGGGGGCAGTATTATAGTAGTTATATTCTTGTACATAGGGGGCAGTATTATAGTAGTTATATTCTTGTACATAGGGGCAGTATTATAGTAGTTATATTCTTGCACATAGGGGGCAGTATTATAGTAGTTATATTCTTGTACATAGGAGGCAGTATTATAGTAGTTATATTCTTGTACATAGGAGCAGTATTATAGTAGTTATATTCTTGTACATAGGGGGGGCAGTATTATAGTAGTTATATTCTTGTACATAGGGGGGGCAGTATTATAGTAGTTATATTCTTGTACATAGGGGGGGCAGTATTATAGTAGTTATATTCTTGTACATAGGGGGCAGTATTATAGTAGCTATATTCTTGTACATAGGAGCAGTATTATAGTAGTTATATTCTTGTACATAGGGGGGCAGTATTATAGTAGCTATATTCTTGTACATAGGAGCAGTATTATAGTAGTTATATTCTTATACATAGGGGGCAGTATTATAGTAGTTATATTCTTGTACATAGGAGGCAGTATTATAGTAGTTATATTCTTGTACATAGGAGGCAGTATTATAGTAGTTATATTCTTGTACATAGGAGGCAGTATTATAGTATATATATTCTTGTACATAGGAGCAGTATTATAGTAGTTATATTCTTGTACATAGGAGGCAGTATTATAGTAGTTATATTCTTGTACATAGGAGGGAGCAGTATTATAGTAGTTATATTCTTGTACATAGGGGCAGTATTATAGTAGTTATATTCTTGCACATAGGGGGCAGTATTATAGTAGTTATATTCTTGTACATAGGGGGCAGTATTATAGTAGTTATATTCTTGTACATAGGAGGCAGTATTATAGTAGTTATATTCTTGTACATAGGGGGGGCAGTATTATAGTAGTTATATTCTTGTACATAGGGGGGCAGTATTATAGTAGTTATATTCTTGTACATAGGGGGGGCAGTATTATAGTAGTTATATTCTTGTACATAGGAGGCAGTATTATAGTAGTTATATTCTTGTACATAGGAGGCAGTATTATAGTAGTTATATTCTTGTACATAGGAGGCAGTATTATAGTATATATATTCTTGTACATAGGAGCAGTATTATAGTAGTTATATTCTTGTACATAGGGGCAGTATTATAGTAGTTATATTCTTGTACATAGGGGGCAGTATTATAGTAGTTATATTCTTGTACATTGGAGCAGTATTATAGTAGTTATATTCTTGTACATAGGAGCAGTATTATAGTAGTTATATTCTTGTACATAGGAGCAGTATTATAGTAGTTATATTCTTATATATAGGGGGCAGTATTATAGTAGTTATATTCTTGTACATAGGAGGCAGTATTATAGTAGTTATATTCTTGTACATAGGAGGCAGTATTATAGTAGTTATATTCTTGTACATAGGAGGCAGTATTATAGTATATATATTCTTGTACATAGGAGCAGTATTATAGTAGTTATATTCTTGTACATAGGGGCAGTATTATAGTAGTTATATTCTTGTACATAGGGGGCAGTATTATAGTAGTTATATTCTTGTACATTGGAGCAGTATTATAGTAGTTATATTCTTGTACATAGGAGCAGTATTATAGTAGTTATATTCTTGTACATAGGAGCAGTATTATAGTAGTTATATTCTTGTACATAGGGGGCAGTATTATAGTAGTTATATTCTTGTACATAGGGGGCAGTATTATAGCAGTTATATTCTTGTAAATAGGGGGCAGTATTATAGTAGTATTATAAATTTCTTTTATTCATTTACTATATAGTATCAGCATGTTACGCAGCACTTTATAAATCAGACATTTCATACAATATAATACTAATGACCCATTTGACAATAGTTATTTTTGTCACTAGTAAAAATAATGTTTTGCAATAGTATCGACTTTGAAAAATGCAGGAAAAAAACATGAAGAGCATTATACCAATTTACATCTCCTTGTACCTGCCGCTGGCTGGATGTGTTCCTGATCTGGGGCAGGTGCAGCCCAGCAATGTCACTCCTTCCCTAGCCTGGGCCTGTTTGTATGTAATAAAGAAGCCTCCCTGGAGAATAATCTTGCTACATAAATGGTTAAACAGTGAAGTTGGGAGGAAAGACTTGAGTAGCTTGTAACAAAAGACAACAGGTTCTGCAAGATTAACTCTGTACACAGCATAGTGGCAGCCATTTGTGAATGAATGGACCATGGGGAGGAAGCGGTGCGTCAGTCGCTTCAGGTCCGGCTTAAGGGTTCAGCCCTACAAGAATAGTGCAATGGTGCAGAAAGATGACGTGAGCAGATGGCGGCAAGATCAAGTCAAGTCTATTATAATATATGAATAATTAATAAGGACCGCACCACCTGGTGGATAGATTACAACCAAGGAGCCAACAGTAAATACATATCGGGTAAATCCAGGGAACAAAAATGGACACGTACATTTTTGGAGTTTTCTTTCTCATTGCAAATGTTCATCTAAGCTTAAAAAAATGTTATTTTAATAACAAATTTCATTTAAAGGGGTTGTACACAAAAAAAAGAAGAAAAAGAAAAACAGTGCCACACCCATCAGCTGGTTGCGGGTGGTATTGCAGTTTTATCTGATTCAGTATAACGCAGCTCAGCTACAATACTAGACACAACCTGGGGGCAGCTGTATAGTTTCCGGACAAAACATCTGAAAAGTGAATTTACACCTTAAGGGCTTATTTAGACGACCGTATATCGGCTGGATTTTCACGCCGAGCTGATATACGGTGTCCTCGTGTGCAGTGGGCAGGATGGAAGAGCCAGGAGCAGGAACTGAGCTCTCTCCCCTTGCCACTATTTGCAATGGGAGGGGCGGGACAGAGGTGGAGCTAAGCAGCATTACTTAGCTCCACCCCCGGCTCACCCCCTCCTATTGCAAATAGTGGCGAGGGGTGGGGAAGGGGCGGGAGCTCAGTTCCTGCTCCTGGCTCTTCCATCCTCCCCCTCCCTGCAGACAAGGACATCGTATATCGGCTCGACGTGAAAACCAAGCCAATATACGGTCGTCTGAAATAGCCCTAAAAGGGGTTATTCAGACAGTGGCCGCCAGGATACGCCGTACTCTGAGCAGGAGTACTACTACGACCCCTGTGTAGTGGTTGTCTCGCTCACTGAAACCAATGCGGCCCCAGCCGGCAATTACAAGCTCAGCTCCCTTTGATTTCATTCAGAGCTGCGCTTGCAATTACATGCGCCGGCCGCTGCACCGGGGTCGGAGCAGTGCTTCCCACTCCGATCCCGGCGTATCCCAGTATCCACTGTCTGGGAGACCCCTATATGGCTGGCTTCATGTGGGCGTATTTGCATCTGCAATACACAGAAAATAGAATGCTCTGATTTGAACAGGTTTGTTCACATTTCCATATTTTGCGCGCGCATTTCAGTTGTACTAAAAAAAAAGCATATTGAGCATATCTGCATAATAAGGCCTCCCTCACACAGGGCGTTTGCAGAAACGCAGCGTTTTTCAACGCTGCGTTTACTGCAGATTCCGCCCCGTTTCAGCAGCGCTGGCATACTTTATGCCAGCTTTTTGGCTGTGGTTTCAGCTCGGCTGAAAACGCAGCCAAGGATGCTGAAAAGAAAAAAAAAAGTAATACTCATCTAGCCGCTGTAGTCCGGGTCGCGGCCGCTGGTCTCTGAAGCTGATCCGGGCTTCCTCGGCACTCCAAAGTCTATCGCCAGAGGCCAGGTTTGAGAACCCCGCCTCCAGCAATAGAGTGCTGTGATTGGGCATCGAGCAAGCGCCGACAACCAATCACAGCCCTTCATTGACTGTCTCAGCCAATCAGAGCTTGCCGGCGCTGATTGGCTGAGACAGTCAATGAAGGGCTGTGATTGGGCATCGAGCAAGCGCCGACAACCAATCACAGCACTCTATTGCCGGAGGCGGGGTTCTCAAACCTGGCCTACAGCAATAGACTTGTGAATGCAGGGGAAGCCCGGATCAGCGACAGAGACCAGCGGCCGCGACCCGGACCGCAGCGGCTAGGTGAGTATTCCTTTCTTTTTTTCCTCTAGCTAGCTGGGACTGATTTTCGGGGTAGGGCTTCTATTGCAAGCCCTCACCCCGAAAATCGGCGAGCGGTTAATGCTGCCAAAAACACGGCACCAAGTGTTGCTGCGTTTTCAGCAGTGCTAAAACCGCTGCCCATTCATTTCAATGGGCGACGCAGGGCTGAAAACGCCCAAAAATAGCACTTGCATCGCTGTCAAAGCGCAGCGTTGGAAGGCAGCCCTGTGTGAGTAGCCCCATTGAAATGAATGGGAGTGTTGTACAGCGTTTAGCGCTGGGCTGAAAAGGCAGCATTAAATGCTGTACAAAATGCCTGTGTGAGGGAGGCCTCAGGGTCACCAAAGAAGTGGGTCGCAAATTAATGCGCAATACGCAAGGAGATGCAGGACACACTGCATAATTGTGCAGGAAAAAGGACACATATGGAACTCATTAGCTATTTTAATCGATGCATCAGCTTGCGATGCGCAAATGAACATGTCCTGCAGGTGGAAAAAGTGCAGTAAAATATGGCAATGCGCATGCGAAATGGCACGCAAATACGCTTACGCTCATGTGAAGCCGGACTAGGCCTTTATTCAGATGACCAAATTACAAGTTGTGCCAGAGAATATTGGGAGAACTTGCATCAGACTGCACACAGGCCGTCATCCATGTGCTTTCTGACTTGCAAGGACCGTACACATTGCACGTGCCTATCTCGTCTGTGGTTGATATGAGCAAGAATAGGACAAGCGGGTTTTTCTTGTTTTTTTTTTTTTCTTACATAGACCATCAGTTCGTGTGAAAAATCACTTGCATATCTTGATAGGCAATGAAGGGGCCATGGAGGTTCACAGACAGCGCACCACCCCAAAAATGCTAGTTTCGAATGGACTTTGGAAAAGGTTGCAGGGAGGTAGAGAGGCCCCAACGAAGAAGGAACATTGAATGCCAAAGCCTCACATGCAGCAACTCAACTTCAGACTTCTGAGACGCAATTCATCGTAAGTGTAGATGAACTTAAAGGAGTTGACCCACTTCTAGCTGTTTTCAGACAGCGCCGTACAGTGTGCAGTGGCCCAAGTTGGTGTTGCAGGCTGAATCCTATTGAAGTGAATGGAACTCAACCTGCAATAGCAACCTGGGCCACCGCACATCATACAGAGTTGTCCAAAAACCACTAGAAGTGGGACAACCCCATTAAGGCTGTATTTACACAGATGAGGACTATTTATGTGCGGTCCCTCGCAGAACATGCAGACGTCTATGTACTGTGCAATGCATGCTGTACTGGATAACCTCAGGTGCAACTTGCTATCTTGCTTAGCAACTGTTTACTGAGTCTTCACCAATTTGTGGGTTGTTGCATCTTGACATCACAGGTACAACAGTCCACTTCGTTGAGGTGTGATGTTGCGATAGACAATCTTCGTACATGTCAGTTTTCATAGCGAGCCAGGCAAAAAGGTCTTTACGGGGAAGGTTCAGGTCTTGCAGAGACTTAATCACCTTATATGACCCCAAGTTACAGCCATCAAGTAGAAAAATAGGATTCATCGCAAGCAGATGCTGCCACCTAGTGGTAACTTCCAGTATGGACTCTGATTTTAAAACAGAAATCAAAGGGGAATGCTGCAGAAAATGAGTGTTGTTGTAATTATATATTCAGGAGTCGAACAGCCAACTGATGTGGCCTCCTTGCACAGCATTTGCTTTGCTAAAATTCATTTTACTGCTCACTATCACACAAGTTACTTTGGGGGAAAAAAATTGCAACAGGAGCAAAAACAAGTCAAATCAATTGCTAGGCTGTTTCCCTGAAAATAAGACAGGGTCTTATATTAATTTTAGCTCCAAAAGATTTTATTTTTGTATATATTGTATTTTTTTACATGTATAGCTGCCTAGACACTATTTAAAATCGACTCGGGCTTATTTTTGGAATAGGGTATATATTTCAAGCATCCTCAAAAATCATGCTAGAGCTTATTTTCAGGGAAACAAATGAAGTTGCCCTGACATTTGATTGGTCATTTCTCTAGTAATAAGTGCAAGAACCCTGGCACTGAGCCAGAAAGTCTATATCCACAGATTTGCTGCAGATACTTCTGTACTGTCATGTCATTCATCTAAGCAGGGCTTGCAGAAATCAGTGTACATGCTCTGCAAGCAATCCCATTCAGAGGAATGCCTTTAAATACAAAGGTTAAAGCCCACAGAAGATCTGCAACAAAAACCGCACCATTTGGGTACAGATTCGCTGCGGGTATTCTTCTGCAGGATGCCCATACTGAATGCTCAAGCGTGAACATACCAATTCGTAAAGGTGAATTCATACATAAGTCGAATTAACGAACCCCATTAACTTAAGCCCCCTTTACATGGGACGATTATCATGCTCATTGGATCGAGCAATTTGCACAATAATGGTGCAGCAAAAGTTCGATCAGATGTTACCTGCAGGCCGTACAATCATCGTTGGTCTGCCGCTGCATCGTTCCGTTTAAACAAGCAGTTGGTTATCTATGAATGACTGCCTGTGTACTGTGATTGGAGGAGAGCTGACTGCGCTGCCATTCACTGAGCAATGATCCTCCGGTATGAACGCCCAGGCACAATCACCGCTAGTACGACTGTTCAGTCCTTCAGTACTCAACAGTCTTGTAAAAAAAGGGCTCTAGCCGCATCCACACAGCCAGTATTCTTGTGCGAGTTCTGTCTTGTGTCAGAGACCGGCAGAACTCACACGGAAAAAGACATGGGTTCATTCACATGAGCGATTGTTCAGTTGGACTGATAGGATATGCAGTGATTTTTCAGACTATTTGAGGGAGTCTTACATGAGAATGGGATATGTAACGCGTGGTGTCCATGTGCTGCGCAGTGCTAGTTGTGCTCGAGACTCCCGGGCGCAACTTGCTCTTGTTTGTGCGAATATGGCCTTGCAACGGAAAATATTCATGATACAGACTTTTAAATCTGCAACTTGCTTGAGTTGTTGCAGAAGTGCTGCAGATTGTCACCATGTACAGATTTCATTTGATGCAACACAAGTAAATTTCATAGTGAAAACCGGGTTTACTCCAAGATGTGTGATCATAGTCTTAATTGCAGGGGTAGATTTGTAAAGTGCAGGTTTTTATTTTTACTACCTTGGCTAGTGTTTTTTTTTTTTTATAAGAGTGATCGTAGCAACAAAAGAAGAAAAAAAAAATTTTACAAAAACCTGCACATATAAATACAGTATATAGGGGTGTTCGCACCTTGTACTGGGCTGGGGGGCCGCGGTGACTTATAAAACGCACTACTTTGCTACACAATCTTGCACAAAATTCCATGCGCTAAATACTTTGTAATCTGCCATCTTATAAAAAGACATCTCATGCATAAAGTAAAAACACTTGTGACAAATTTTCCATAATGATGGGAGGGACTGTTGTGTAGCGCTAGTGTGTAAAATAGTGACGCAAACTGACATTGTTAATAGCCCCCATATGGAAGGACTAATTCTGCAGGATGAGAGTTTTTTTACTGTAAAAAAAAAACAAAAAAAAAACACACGTTCTGTAAACTTCAGCTGTGGTTGAACAGATGAGGAGAGCAGAGACGGCCAGCCAGGTGGGAGGAGAGCAGAGACCCCCAGCCAGGTGGGAGGAGAGCAGAGACCCCCAGCCAGGTGGGAGGAGAGCAGAGACATGGGAAGAGAGAACTGTCTGCCAGCAATGTCTTCAATGATGGGAGCCTATATGGCTGACGGGAAGCAGCTTCCACCTGTTTCGGAAGCAAAACCACCAGCAGACCACCCCAAGTTTATCACTGTGGTAGCAAATACATTTTAGTATAAGATCAAAATACAACCCACGTCAGAACCGGGAAAGAATCACAAAGCGATCAAGTTGCCTTTAAGTCCCATTTTATTCGTCCCTCCTTTATGAAGGCACGGACCGGTGCAGCAGTAAAGCCCTTATACATGGTGTGCAGCAGCTATTCTTTACATCCCTGATATAAAAGTCCAGCGCATCCACCTACAGTCATCTTCTCATGGCTATCCAGATGATGCAAAACCATGAGGGATGCTGGGAGTTGTAGTTTAACAGCTGGAAAGCCACAGAGCGGAGACCGAAGATCTAGAAAAATCACCTATAGTTGACTATATAATAAAACAGGCACATGGTGGCAGGAAGCAGACTCTGAACTAGACTGACAATTTAAGAGGTTGCACAGACTGGATGGCCCACTGACCTGCTTTGGGGGTCCCTTCTGTAGGGCATTTAGAGAGGCCACTGAAGCTGCTGGGAGCCATGAGATTGTTCGCTTGCAGCAGAGAAGTGGCAATATTTAAGGCCTCAGGTAGTGCGAGTCAGGTGCCTGGACACAAGTGGTGGCCATCCCTGTTGTAGAGATGTTGGGGGTTGTAGTGTCACAACAACTGGAGAGACATAGGCTAGAGACCATTGCCCTCCACTGCCCCAAGAAACTGTGGCTGTCATAAGAAGGGAGTGTTAATACTTTTGAAACAGAAGAGACTATGGGCACATAGCAATAATGCATCCCATGTTCTCAGAAAGTCATTTAGAAAACTTTTTTTCTTTGCAGAAAACCTTTCTGCAAAGTTCTGCAACAAACAGAGCCCTTAACAATGCAAAAACTCTATATGCAGTGAAGACATATTGGTGTATATAAGCCTGCAGCTGACAGAGAATCAATGGCTATGCTGTTTGTAGTTCTACAACAGCTGATTGCGGCTGTATATCTAGAGGTTTTAGTATTTGTAGAAACAGCACCACCTACAGTTATAAAGTGAGAATACACATGTTAATTCCAGTGCTGTGCACGGTTGCAGCCTCCTCTATAAACAGACTGTATGACTGAGGACAGGACATTCATGGTCTTGTTATTTTGCATGTATTGATCACGGGAAGGAGCGGACGGGCCACTGTGTAGGGTTTTAGCTTGGACTTACGGCCCACCGCAGCAGGCACATCAGGGTGGTGTTACATTCTAACAGTTCACATAGTTCCTAGAAAATGCACATTGTTCGGTGATGGCAGTGGTGCAGACAGGAGAGGTTACACAATATTCTCCAGAATGATGGCGATGCCCTGACCGCCGCCGATACAAGCAGACCCCACCGCATATTTTCCACCGCGACGTCTGAAAGGAAAAAAGATATACTTAGCTTTAAACTTGAGATAAACATACATTTACATAGAAGGGTTCATCTGGTGTAAGGCACCTCAGTTCATGAGTCAGATGAGCGATGATTCTGGATCCAGAGGCAGCCAGGGGGTGTCCCAGAGCGATGGCTCCGCCATCGACATTCGTCTTTTCGCGGTTCAGTCCCAAGACTTTCTCCACCGATAAATACTGAGCTGCAAAAGCCTCATTTACCTGAAAACGGAAAGTAATTTGGATGTTAACGGGGATACACCATGATTACAAGTTATCCCCTATACCAGTGGTGGTAAACCTATGCCCGTGTGGCAGAGGCGGCACGCAGAGCCCTATCTGCTGGCACGCGTTGCCATCGGCTGCTCACCATGTTAGTGAATACCAGCAGGGGCCGTGGCTTCCCTGTCGGCATTCACTCAGCGGTGCTGATCCCGATGCACAGTGACGTCAGTGTACAGACAGGATCCACCTCCCCCCCTCCACGGACATGTCGTCTTTGGTTCTGCGAGAGCAGGGGAGGAGGGATCAGTGCCAGCAGCACCACCGAGCAGAGGAGCAGCGGCACTTCTATGAGGAGGAGGGGGTAAGTATATGAGTCTCAGGGGGGCCCCTATTACCGCTGGGGGCCGCTCAGTGGTGGGGGCCATCACCATTACCGCTGGGGGAAGGGGGTGCCACCATTACCGCTGCGGAAGATCTGGGGGGGTCCACTATTACTGCTGCGGCCGCTCCTGGGGGGGGGGGCGTCACCATTACAGCTGCGGCCGCTCCGGGGGGGGGGGTCATTATTACTACTACGGTATGTTTACACGAGGCGGAAATGCTGCAGAATGTCCACAGCATTTCTGCATCCAAAAGCAGTCAAAATCTGCACTGTCTATTTTAAGAACGACGGAGGTAAAAATCATACGTCGTGATAAGTGGGTTTTGGGTTGCAATTTGGGCACATGGTCTCTAAAAGGTTCGCCATCACTGGCCTCTACTATGGAAATCCACAGGGTAGGGGATAAATTGCTGAGTGGTGGGAGCCTTTTAAGGAAGCAGATACGGAAATGAATCTTTTTTGCGCATTTGTAAAAAAAATACTACCATGTGATTAGCTGTATTATGGTCCCCTCAACATAGGCCCGCTCACCTAAAAGTGGCCTAAGAGTGTGATGAAGGTCAATTAGTGTTCCTAAGGACTCTCAGCCTATTAAAAGGCCAAGATAGCTACCAAGTTATAATGCCTGAGCCTCTACAAAGGAGGCAGCCATTATGGTATTAAACCACTGGGGGAGGGGGGCTCCAATACAGTCTTTCCCTTCATTATACGGTGGGCACATGTTTAACAATAGTGGACTGTCTGCAAGGCGCTAAACCTTACTAATATGCACCTGCCCTTACCTCCACCAAATCCATGTCCTTCAGGGCCAGGCCGGCTTTCTTTAGGGCTTCAGTGATGGCAGGGACAGGACCTAGAAGAATGACATCATAGATGTAAGGGCCACAGACACAATACTGCCACGTGAGTACTGCTTCTCATCACATGAATGTTGTGCATACAAGTAACAAGTGGATGGGTTTTGAGAAATCCTCCTCATGTCTTATGTGACTATTATACCCATATAAAAAGGTTACGGTTGGAATCTATATATGTGTATATATACACCTTAGCATCTGTGTCACTACTGCCACCATATGGTTGGATGACAACATGACATGTTAATGGCCCTTTTACACAGGACGATTGTAGTTCAGCATTTCTGCACTCCCACACGATAATCATCCCATGTAAACGCATGAAGCTGTGGTTCACTTCTGAACTGTCTGCTTACTGTGAATGGCGGTGGGCGAGTGAGGAGAGCGCTCCCCTGCCCGCGCGCCTCCATGCCAGCGATACTCACTCCTGTGTAACATCACTGGATCGAGCATCACTGGGCTGCGCTGTTGAGCTCTTCCAGTGTAAACAGACATTAAGGCATTTATATATGTGGGCTAATAGAGGACTTCACCAGCATTCATGCTGATTGCAGCTATTAACCCCTTCCCGCTGCAGGGCGTAAGTTTACGTCCTGGCAGCCTGGTACTTCCCGCAACAGGACGTAAACTTACGTCCTGGAGATAGCGCGGGATCACATATGATCCCACGCTATCCCGCAGTGGGAGCCAGCTGTCAGTCACAGCCGGCGTCCCGCTGCAATAGCGGGGGGCATCAGAGATGCGCCCCCCGCTGTTATCCCCTTCCCTGCCACGATCTAAGTAGATCGCGGCAGGGAAAGAGTTCAGAGGGAGCGCGCTCCCTCTGTGTCTCCAGCCGGAACTCGATGTCATCGCGAGACCCCAGCCTGTCACCATGGCAACAGGATGCCAGACACTGGCGTCCTGTATTGCCTATGCCTATGATCGCTGTATAAGCGATACGGCATGGCAGACAGTGATGCAAGTCCCTCAGAGGGACTCAAATTGTGTAAAAAAAAAAAAAAAAAAAAAAGTAAAAAACCCCTTTATGCTTTTTCTAATATTAACATTAAAAAAGGGGGAAAAAAAAATTAAAACCTCACATATTGGGCATTGACGCGTCCGTAACGACGTGTACAAAAAGTTGAACACGCTTTTTATTTTGTACAACAAAAAGCATTAAAAAAAACGCTAAAAAACAGAGGCAAAATGGTAATTTTTAGCATTTTGCCTCCAAAACAATGCAATAAAAGTGATCAAAAAAGCCATACATTCCCCAAAATGGTACCAATAAAAACTACAGCTCGTCTCGCAAAAAATAAGCCCTTATAGAGCTCCGTACATAGAAAAAGAAAAAAAAGTTACAGGACTTTGAATGCAGCTATAGAGAAAAAAAAAAAAGATTAACAAAAAAAAAAAAGGGGGTTTTATTGCAAAAAAGTATAAAAACCCAAAACAAAAAATATAACAATTTTGGTATCGTTGTAACCGTACCGACCCGCAGAAAAATTTAGTGTGTCATTTATGCTGCATGATTATTGCTGTAAAAAAAAAAAAAAAAAAAAAAAAAAAAAAAAAAAAATCTATGGCAGAATTGATGCGTTTTCTCTCCCTGTTATAAAAAAAAAAAAAAAAAAAAAAAAAAAGTTTTACGATATAGTCTATGTACCCAAAAGTGGCACCGTTAAAAACTACAGCTCGCCACGCAAAAAACAAGCCCTTATACGGCTGCGTCCACGGAAAAATAAAAAAGTTATGTCTTTTGAAAAATGGAGATGGGTAAATTAAAAAAAAAAAAAAAAAAGCTTGGTCCTCAACGCCAAAATAGGCCGTGTCATTGAGGGGTTAAGGGCAGGTGTCAGCCGTCAAAGACAGCTCCATACAAACCCTGTGCGCCCGGGACGTTAAGGGGTTAAAAGGGACTCAGCTCCATGCTGCCTGGACCACAGGCAGCATGAATCTAGGAGTAGGAAACCTGTAGCCCCTGTGGGTCTTCTATCCCGAAACGTTACGACTTTCAGAACAAAATGCAAATCAAAGTTAGACTCAGAGCTGAGCTCCAGCTTCTCCCCGCCGCTGTATGCAGCCCTCTTCCCATACCCAGGGAGAGGAGTCATCAGTATCCATGGAGTGGGCAACGTTATTCAGTATCCATGGACGGGCCAGTCAGTGCTTCATAGGCATTCATGCATGGTAGCCCTGGGAGCCTTCACTAAGCTCCATGCTAACCCATCAGTACCCGGCAATTGCATCTGCCACCCTTTCCGACCACAACTTCTAGACCGTTAACCCTTCCCAATCCAATTTGTGTCTTGGTTTTCCTAGGGAGCTTACTCTTTCTGCTGTCATACAACTGCACTATCTACTGGCTAAAGCCAGTACTGCATGAGGTGACACGTTGGATAGGCTCCGACAGCAGAGAGGCTGGTAATATACAGTAAGAAGAGAATCCTGACGGAAGTCTTCCAACATCGGAGCTGTACAGCCCTAAATCATAATGTCTTCAGACGTCAGAAAGTGGATTGGAAAGGGTTAATGGACATGATTAGAGTGATCTCAGATCACAGCAGTCAAAAATAGCAGATAACTGTGGGGTATAGAGAAGACAACTCCGGAGCCCGTTCTGTAACCCTTTGTGAATGCATGATGTATATGTATGTGATGTGGATCGGGAGGGGTTATATTTATAGGACTGTATCCATATAAAGACGGATCCACCTACACTGCAAGACACCAAACCTCAATGTGAAGGGTTTACTCCCCCTGGTGGCCAAGACAGAAAGTCACTATTGGACAGCTGCAAAATTTATTAGCTTTGCCCATGACAGGAGAGATTTTCTTACCGATGCCCATGATCTTGGGTTCACATCCTGATGCATGGTAGGCTACAATCCTGGCCAATGGTGTAAGCTTGTGCTTGGTGGTGGCTTCCTCACTGGCTAGAATGACGGCTCCAGCTCCATCACAGATCCCCTACAGGAGAAAGAAATGGTCAATACCAAGCTTGTCTATCTGTCCTTATACAGTGCGTAAGCCAATCCTGCTACAAGAGGTTCAGCAGGCCCCTGTCAGTATATAGGAGTGCAGCAGGAAGGGTGCGCTTTATGGAATATGATGGACACAATCAGCGAAAATATCAAGTAGAGCAAAACGTCTGTTTTACTGGATATCTTCTGTGGACTTTGTATGAGAAGTCGTCAGCCTTAGAGGAACCTACATTAGGAGTGTTAGCTGAGTGTATATAGTCTTACTATTCTGTCTTGTCTAGGCTTCCAGCAGTAGTGAGGAGATTGAATGGAGCAGCAGTCACACACGTACGGTGCCGCTCCAATGACTTTCAGTGGGACTGCTGGAGATAGTCGAGTACAAGCACTCAGCAGTTTCCATCTCCACTGAAAGGAACAGAGCGACGGCCACACATGTATGGCCAGTGCTCAATCCCATAGGACGTCCCTGCAGTGACAAGCAGAGGGGCACACTGAGCTCTATTCTCATAGTAAGTGGAGGTCTCAGCGGTCTCCCCATCAATCATAAAGTCAGAGAATAATACCTTTAAAATAGAACAGCCTCTGTTATGTCCAACCCCTTAAGTCATTGCTTAATGAGAAGTTTTAGGACTTTCTAATCCACTTTAAGTTGCAGTACATCACAATTTTCAACACGTTTTCTTGCTTTCCTGCATCCTTGCCAATACGGAGACCTAATTCTCAGAGTTGTGGATTTGCTACAAGTGTATCCAGTCTAGACATTCCTCTGACCTAAACGGACTGATACACTGTAGCAGAATCCCAGCGATAAGTGTGGGATGTGGACCAAGTGGGATACTTAGGTCTATTAATTTTATAGACCTTTACCAGGGACACGCAGTAACATCTTTTACTTGATGATGGAGGATGGGTCTGGCATTGTAGATGAGACTCCTGTATACCATTTTTTTGCATTATGCCAGCAGCTGCTCCAGCCTACCTTCAAGGCTGGAGACTCTGCTAGGTCTTCATTTTTTTTTTTTTTTGGTTCTTTTACCAGCAAACCTCTCTCTGGGCACCTATTGTGGGTTGTGCTAGATCCAGACCATTTAGGGACTGTGATTTGGCAGTATTGCTAACAGAGTTTGCTTCCAGCTCAAGTTTAAATAGGGATTTTGAGGCTGGAGAAAGCTATAAAACCAGCAAGTTTGTGGTCACAGCACTGGGGATTGTCGCCCGTGTAATATAGCTGAACCTTTATCCTAGCATTGCTAGCCATTGTCCCTATTGCTCAAACATTTGGAGATACTTTTTTTGGTTCATTTCCTTTATTGGTAAAGCAGGCTATAAGACCAGTATATCTATGGTCCTAACACTGGGGATCGTTACCTGTGTGCTATAGCTAAACCACCACCCTAGCACTGACCACTCAAATACCTTTTGGGACACAACTTTTTTTTGTCCCTTTTCTCATTCAAGGCTCCTGATGAGTTGCAATTTGCGACAGAAACGCATCGAGCCATTTAAACATTAACTAATATCTAATTTTATTTGAGCTGACAGCATCTTAAAGGGGTTGTCCCGCGCCGAAACGGGTTTTTTTTTTTTCTTCAACCCCCCCCCCCGTTCGGCGCGAGACAACCCCGATGCAGGGGTTAAAAAAAGAACACCGCACAGCGCTTACCTGAATCCCCGCGCTCCGGTGACTTCTTACTTACCTGCTGAAGATGGCCGCCGGGATCTTCTCCCTCGGTGGACCGCAGGGCTTCTGTGCGGTCCATTGCCGATTCCAGCCTCCTGATTGGCTGGAATCGGCACGTGACGGGGCGGAGCTACACGGAGCCGGCATCCTGCACGAGCGGCCCCATTGAGAAAAGAAGACCCGGACTGCGCAAGCGCGTCTAATTTGGCCATTAGACGCCAAAAATTAGACGGGCTCCATGGAAACGAGGACGCTAGCAATGGAGCAGGTAAGTGAAAAACTTCTTATAACTTCTGTATGGCTCATAATTAATGCACAATGTACATTACAAAGTGCATTAATATGGCCATACAGAAGTGTATACCCCACTTGCTGCCGCGGGACAACCCCTTTAATTGAGAATACCGTTTCAAAGAGAAAAAAGTTTCTTTCCGCGCTCCTGCTGTAGATCTTCTTGTTTGGAACGAAACGAACTCTCGTAGCAGACATTCTTTTTTTTATACAATAATAAATTTATTCCAAAAGAAAAGATTGCATGCAAGAAAAATTCTTGCAGCGGTAATTGTACAACGCGTTTCGGCGTTCTTAGACGCCTTTTTCAAGCCTAACAATAGATCAAAAGTACGTCTTTTAAATAGCATTTTTTCTCTTTGAAACGTTGTTCATTTAACCCATTGAGGGAAGATTTTTTCTCTCTGGGATTTTTTCATTCCGGCGGCTCTCCTTCCCTATTGAAGGATATCTGGAGTTTCTTCATACATATACTACAGGTGCAGGCAGGGTGTCCCCATCGACTCACGGGAACCCCGCTACGCACCAGGTGAGTTATTTTCATCATTTGTTATATGGTGGCGCGGATCGTGATTCTAATTTAATTGAGAATACAATATAGATCAAAGCTGGGGTATGTCTGCATCGACAACTGGCTCTTATCCAGAACTTAAAGACTACCTCTTGTTCTTTTGATCAAAGTAAACTGAACCAAGTGTTTGGATAGACTTGGTCCGTACCGCTGTGATAGTGGACAAGCCGAGTTGTATTTGGACGGGAAACGTACCCGTTTCAATTTCTTAGTCCTACGGTGGGAATAGGTGTGCTAGTATCATAACTTTGTCTAGCCAACCCCTACTGATGGAATAGTCGCCATGGCCCCCGGGTTGTCCTGGAGGGGAGTGATATCAAGCTATTTATGTGATGTATGACCTTTACTGCTCAAGTCTAAGACTGTATGCTTTGTATATCCCTCTAAGTGGTTTTAATGTGTTTTCTATATAGTGATCTTTTCTCTTTTTGAGGAACTTTTTTAGATTAGTGTGCCAATCTGTTTATGGAGGCTTCTCTTCTGTGTTACAATGTATAGACAGAACATATTAGAAAGCTGTAGAACTTTTCATTGTACAGCGATTAAACTTTATTTATGGTTGCAAGAAAAAGTGATTCCTTTGAAATTACCTGCATTTTAGCACTGAAGACACTGACCCAAAGCACAAAAGTAAAGGATGGTTGAAAAAGAAGATTAGCATTTTGAATTGGCCAAGTCAGAATCCTAATCTTAACCCTACAGAGAAGCTGTGGCATGAACTGAAGACAGCTGTGCATACAAGGCATCCCAGAAATATTAGCTGGAACACTTTTTCATGGAGCAAAAGTCCAAAAAATTCCACCTCAAGACTGTGCTAATCTTATTTACAGCTATGGGAAACATTTGCTGTAGGCAATTGCTGCTAAAAGAGGGTCTACAGGTTATTAAATTCCACTTTTTCCCCTTGCACTCAAGAGACATGACCGGTACAACTGTGTGTATTAGTTACATTGTGCTGGTCTATAAATTGTAACTTGGAGAACAATCAGATCACATTTTATTAGTGATCAATGCAGATAGATTCCAAAGGGTTCACTTTTTTCTTGTAAATGTACATAATGGTAAACCTGTTTAGAAACCTAGAAGCCCAATGGCAATACAAGCCATCAAATCACATAAGAAAAGCAATCAATGTGTTCCTCCTCACCGATGCATTTGCTGCAGTCACAACGCCGTCTTTCTTGAACACAGGGGGTAGTTTTGCCATCTGCTCCAGGGTGGTCTGTGGTCTCGGGTGTTCATCCTGATCCATTTTAATGGGTCCTTTCTTTGACTTTAATTCAATAGGAGCCATCTCCGCAGTAAAGTATCCAGCGTCCTGGGCTGAAAATACCAGTTTCATATTATAACCCAAGAGCGCCATTATATGAGTGCTAGTGTCCACTGCTTACATTTTGTCAACGATTGCCGGGCTCAAAATGCAAGTTCCGGGGCAACCCAGCAATTAACTGCAAATTGTGAACACTGTCCATGCTCGTGTAGTGGTACCCTACCCTACTCTTGTGTCAGGAACTAGGCCACCAAATCAGCTCCCAACTTCATAATTTACATGCAGTGAGCCCCCCCCCAGTGGTGATTTCACTCTTTATTGCTGCATGAAGGTAAGCAGCATCTCCATGTCACAAAAATGTAGCTCCGACCCCTAGGCTTCATTCACACGACTGTATATTGGCTGCGCTTTCACATCTGGCCAATATACGCTGCCCATCTGATGTATTGGTTTACAATGCATCAGTTCAGATGGGCGTATTCCCACAGTGTAAAAATGTCCAGCCGACAAAGCTGGAGCATGCAGTGCACACTATGGTCAGGTGTTTTTACACTGGCCAGAAAAGATAGTTTAGGAACTATCCTTCGGCCAGAATATGGTGGTGGCTCCCATAGACTCCGATGGGAGCTGCCGAAGAAGGGAGGTGGCATAGAATTTAGCAGTGTCTCCTAAACTCCCACCCCTTTCCATCCTGCTCACTGCCCCTTGCTGTCTGTTTGCAATGGTAGGGGGCAAGAGCTAGCTGGTATGCTTCCGCCCCATCCCGCCCCTCCCATTGCTGGCAGCCAATAAGTGGTGGGAGCTTAGCACACTAGCTCCCGCCCCTCTCCGAAATCCGGTGGTAAGGGAAAGGCAATTTAGCAGAACTAAACTGTCTCCCCCGGCCCTACGGTATCCCAGGCTCGGCGTATATGCGCCAGACCTGGACCATCTGAATGGGCACACAAACGGGAGATGCAGGCATGAATTGGTCACGGCTGCCTCTCATTCACATGATTTTCGGTCGCGCTGTGGCACGGCCAACCAAAAATCACCAACGCTTGTGTGAAAGAGCCCTTCTAAAGAGATATATAGCAAAATTTCAATAATCTGGTATCCTCAGAACCATCAAGGTGCTGGATTACCGAATTTGCCAGACTACTGGAATAGTCAAGTGTATATTAAAGGGGTTGTCCAGGACCTTTACTATTGATGACACATTCCCAATAATTGATTGGTGGGGGGCCACCTCATAGGATCTCTCCTGATCAGCTGGCCCTCTATTAGTGAAGAGAGCACTACAAGCAGATAGCGCTGTGAACATTGCAGCGGCCTAATTTGGTACTTTAAGCAGTTCTCCACTGAATTTAAGGGAGCTGTGCCTGCAATTCCAAACTGGTCCACTGCAATACAGACAGTGCTATCTGCTTCCAGTACGGTACTCACTGAAATAGGGTCTAACGATCAGCTCCAGAGCAGACCACCGCCGATCAACTATTGATGACCTATTCGAAGGATAAGTCATCAAAAGTAAGTGTCCCAGACAACCCCTTTGAATAGTTAATTGAAGTCTATAACCTCAATCACCATGCAGGAGCTTATACTATCTTCTATAATCAACCATTGCGCTTGGAAACGCTCACATCACAATGCAAATGTTCCAGCAACCTCCAAGATTCCTGCTGTAGTCATCACTTAACAGAAACCTATCTTACATGGGTCTTCAATCCATTTCTTAGGACCGGCCTGCCACACAGAGTTCTTAAACTTTGACATGGGACTCTTCTTGCCTGATGCTGGAGTATATCCACCGCTGAATCAGTGGCATTTTGTTAAATTATTAAATCAGTCGGCATATAATTGTTTAATGGACATTATATAGACTGAGGCAATAACTGACCGGCTTTCCATCTCTGCTGAGTCTGGAAGGAATATTTATCACAATCCTCTCTGGAGATGCCATGTTTTTCTGCCAAGTTCTCGGCTGTGATGGCCATGGGGGTGTTAATGTGAGAGTCTGTAAGACCGGCCCAAAGGGTGTCTTCCATCTGGAAGGAATTTACAGATGCGAGTTAATAAAAGAAGGGTGCGGATTTTATAAACAGCTTATAATTCATCTTGACCCACTGATCCTGAGTCTTGACTTGCCCCTTTCTACCATACGTTCGTGGCACCGGTGAGAACATCAATAAATGTGGAATTCAGTCCCACAGATGTCAAAGAAAGATACCAGTGATTTGCTATACTACACACTGAATGGGCACTTTAGCCTGGGTCTCTGCTTCTCAGGGCTGGCTGTGGGGTAGGGGGCGCTCATAAAGCCATTACTCAAGTCATTAAAACTTAAATTCACAGCATAAAAGACAAAAGTAGCTTCATGTAAACAACCTTCTCACAAATGTATAACTTAAGGTGTGTTTAAATGGACTGATTACATAGTTCAAATGAGCGGAAGTGAATAATCGTTCGGCCTGAACAGGAGTCAATGACTGAACGGCGAAAGAGAATAGTCCGCTTCTCGGTCGTCTTTCAGCTTCAGTCGGCATAAAAGCCATCGTTGGCTCATTTACTTATTGTTGCATTCAAACACGCCCTGTTAAGGGTTTCGGTTTCACAGTGAATGATTCTCAACGATGACCCCTAAACAGGCTGCACGAGCGCAAATGATAGAACAGTTACATCTAACAGCACCATTAGCGCAGTGGCTACAGCCCTCCTCAGATGATCTTCATGAAGAATTAAAGATATAACTTTAAGGCTGGCTCTTTTAGAGGAATAGGACAGACAAGAAAAAAAAAAAAGTTTTCATGCACGACCTACTCTTCTTACAGCAAACCCTCGAGGCCGATGGCTAAACTAACTAAACAATGGCAGGTTAAAGGGAAAATTCCTTTGTTATTAAAATCAGAAGGGTCAGGAGTAAAAACCTCTCACCCCCAGGACATAGAAGAGGAAGAACAGAGTTTGTCAGCTAACTTATCTAATCTAAAAGATGACAATGTGACTCCGCAACCAAGCAAATATGATCAATGACTTCCCCCAAAAACATCAAACTCCCATTTACTTAGCAGAGGAACAGCTCTGGACTCTTCATGCCCCATCGCATCTTTCAAGGTTGCTGGAGTAATTAAATCTTAAAGCCCATAAATTGCCAGGGCTGAATGGCTAGTCTACTCCCATTACCGTGTTTCCCCCATAAGCCCTACCCCGATTTTCAGGGGGATAGGGTTTGAAATAAATCCCCCCCACCCCCCTCCAAAAAAAGTCCCCCACGGACAAAAATAAGATACTGTGCCTCATTTTGGGCAAAATTTAATATAAGACAGTGACCGCTTTTTACTACGATTATCATGGCATCCCAAGCGCTGCACTAATCGCAGTACAACGCTCCCATTGATTTCAAGAGGGTCTCGCAGACAAGCCCTTGAATGTGGCATTTCTAACACCGCAATTTTCAAAATGACGGGTGTTAAGAAAATTGTAGATCAATGTATCAGTTAATTATTCTATATTGCATTGTAGAGCATGATACTAGTATGAGTAAGGGGTTAAATGTAACCCTTCTTTAGGCCTCCATGTCTTCTCAGGAAAGATGAGAGTCTACTAGACCCCCCATGTGTGCATATCTATAGACAGGAAACTATAAGACTACAGGGGGTAGGCCTGTAAAGCATTACATGCATTCCTTTCTCCTGAATTCATAACGGTCTCATTGTATGTAATAGATACACCTTAAGAGGTGTAACTTATGTTAATCATTTTTATTTCAGCCTATTATGTATTGGAGGTATACACTTTTGCTGTGATGTCATTTATGCTATATATGCTCTGACCACCTTAGAATAAATTAGAAATCACTTGATACCACATAAGCTGGTTTGATTTGAATTTCTCCTGGGCTCAGACTTCTGCACGAGATCTGGGATCGTCTTCTCTTTGATAAACACAAATTCTCCTTACATTTTTGGTCCTTCGAGCCGGAATCACTCACTGCAGAGGGAGAGGACAGCCTGGCTGTGAAAAGGTGGGCCTGAAGTACTCTCCGATCATTAAAAGACCTCCGTCTTGATTAGACGTAATTAGAGGCCAGTCGGGCATCCTGTCTGAAACAGTGACGTTTTTCCGAACTAGCCGGAGAATTTGGAAGCCTCCCAGATAACGTGTAGTAAGTATAACAATGGTTAAACTTTTCTTCTCTCTTCTTCTTCTGTATACTTTAGTGTTAGTAGAATTTACAATGTGTATTGTAAATGAGACAAGTATAGACGAATAGGTTGTCAAAGGACAATAGCAGTAGTCTATGTGAGACCATAGCCATTGTGAGAAGGCTACAGGAAAGAATTAACTCCGTGCGACACGTAAAAAGTGGTTAGATGACGTCATGGGACACAGGGGTGTCCAGGAACTTTACTTCTTATCTTTCTATTACTTTCTCTTTGATATTGTGTTATAGAGTAATTAAGAATATAAAGAGGGCGGCCGCCTACTAACATAATGTACTATTTGTATTGTTGTCTTATATTGCATGAAGCGAATGTGTGAGGAGGAGATGGTAGATCCCTTCTATAGTATAATCAGAAGGGAATAGGAGGTTATATAATGAGGTACATGGTTACCCACCCTGAGGATGGGATCCTTGCAGGATGTTTTGCAATATGCAAAACATGCAGAAAAGTGTTACAAAGAAAAGGGTGAGAAAGTGAGGTTTTTTTTATATGGGGAGAAGAATGTGATATGATGGTTCAAGAAAGTCAGAGAGGTTATTGGATAGCGAGAGGATGTGAAAGTAGAGACAGAGGAAGAAGCAGAGCTCAGGGATTTAAATGTGTGTTGGAATTATGGGAAGTCTAGTGATTTTGCCTGAGAGTGCCCTGAGAAACAATGTTCTCAGCCACCTTGGGGAAAAATGACTAGGAGGGGTCGATGTATAACACTTGGAGGATCTCATGGCAATTTCCACTGCCTGAGATAGATCTCCAGGTGAATGGGCGGATGATTACTTTCCTGGTGGACTCAGGAGCCATCAGGACATTAATACATCCCAATATGTGGCCAATATAAAATGTAGTAATAGTCATATCCTGGTAAGAGGGGTTAATGGCCGGACTCACAGGGAATCCCTCTCTGAACCAGTTATAACAGACCTAGAGACAAATAAGCCTGTGAAATGTCAAATTATGTAGTCTTGAATATGTCCAGTAAATGTGTTGTGATGAGATATTATGATAACATTAGGTACACCTTCACCAGAGTACCTCAGGGCTGCTGTGAACCTCCAACAATGTTCTCACAGGCCATGTCAGCACACTTAGCCCAGTTCCAGCCTCTTAGAGGTAGTCAGCTACTTCTGTATGTTGGTAGCCAGCAGCAGACAGTGGAGAGCATTGTGGGGGGACACAGTCGCACTCTTGAGGTTTATGTATGAGCAAGGCCATAAAGTAAACAGGTAGAAACTCCAATATTGTCAGTAAACAGTTAAATATTTGGGGTATAACCTGTCAGATGAAGGTAGGCAAGCAATTCTGGAGGTCCCAAAACTATGAGCAAATGATGTCCTCTTTGGGAATGACAATGTTACGTGTGCTGCTGGGATATGTTGTTCTATTGTGTTTCCAGCAGCACAGCACTCACAGGGTTAATGATTGAGCTGGCTGGGTGTGGTACTGTATGCTAGCCAATCCCCTGGTCAGTCTATATGGCCCCCCAGGCGAGCAGTCATGAATGCTTGTCTGGTGAGGGTTGCAGTGTGATCAGGTTCATGTCCGTTTGTACGTTTAAATTCTGTCAGTTTTGTGTTAGTTTGCTGTGTGTCCGGCAATCTGTGTTGTGTCCTGTTGCAGCGTGAGGTGTGAACGCTGTCCGGTTCTGCTGGACTCTTGGTTAGTGTAGGGACTAGCGGTATAACCAGGAGCCGTGAAGTGGCCTGCTAGTTTCAACATATTGTACAACATGTCAATTAATACCTGATATTTATATTCAGCTTCCAATCTGTTACTAGTGGTTGCATGTTGTATGCAGTGTATTCTGGGTCTGTCATGTGGCATGTGAATGCATCCTGTTCTGGTGTGTGGCTCCTAGGATCAGCTAGGGCCCAGATCCGAAGACCGCTGGGTTGCCCTTATTGGGGCAATGTCCCCGCTTAGGTAGGGCCATTTCTACCTCCCGTTAGCACAGGGTCAGTTGCCTGAAACCGGTGTGAGTCCCGTGTGACCCTGGTGATACCCGTGTGCGTCCCCTTTGGTCATGATCATGTGGGTTCCGTGCTTTGCCTGCCCACACGATCGTAACAGACAAACTTCTGCAGCTCCTGGATCCCAAATTCTGCATCTCTGACAGCGCTTCTTACCAGACTCATCTGTGATGAACTTCTGGCTGCAGCTGATAAGATCCAGTGGGATGGGTCCTCTGAAGAAGCCTTTGTTACATTAAAACAGACTCTGGTGGGCACATCTGTCTTGGGCCTCCCAAATTACAGCAAGCCCTTTGTGCTAGCTGTTGACTCAGGGGAAGGATATATGACCTCTGTGTTAACTCAAGAACACGGTAGGAAACAGAGACCGCTGGCATACTACTCTTGCAGATTAGATCCAGTGGCCCGTGCGCTCCCCCCCTGTGTACAAGCAGTAGTAGCAGCAGCTGAAGCAATCAAATCTTCTGCCACTATAGTGCTGTTCCACCCACTTACACTGAAAGTACCGCACGCTGTTGGTTATTCTCCTACAAAACAAGATCTCATATCTTAGTCCTTCCAGACATCTCTCCTGTATGACACTACTGCTCACAGCCACATCTGACAATTGAGAGATGCACAACACTCAATCCATCTACCTTACTGCCTATTTCTTCAGACGGTACTCCACACAACTGTCTGGGGAAGATAGCGCAAAATGTTTTACCCAGACCAGATCTACAGGATATACCTCTTGTAGATGCTGAATACACTCTTTGTAGATGGACTGTACATCTCCGCAGATAAAAAAAAGAAAAAAAAAACTCTTACCTAAATTGTTCTTCAGATGTGCAGCAGTTTTGAGCCATGGCCTGTGTCATGTCTCAACAGGGGGGATGGTGGCACTCATATGGGAAGTATTCACAGCCTAGGGGTTTACAAACTACTCTAAAAAAAATTTTTTTGTCTTGTATTATTTGTGCTAAACAATGCAGAAGGGAGTATAAGACCAGGAGGGGACCCGATCCTACACATGGGGGATGCTGGGAGAGCTCTGGGTGTAACTTCTATAGAAGGAGTGACGAGCGCTATACTGATAGATCTGCTTCCTGACTTATTGACTGCAATCCCTGCTAGCCACCATAAACCAGCCCTGCAGTCATACTGATTCTGCCGTCACACGGCTAAATGTCTGACCATTGTCTATGTGTATAACATCCCTCACTCTCTACCTCGCCATACCGTGCACATCTCCAGTCCGCCATACCGTGCACATCTCCGCCCCACCATACCGGGCACATCTCCGCCCCACCATACCGGGCACATCTCCAGCTCTTTACCTTCTGTATCACCCCATTACTTGTAGTATGTAAGCTCGTTGGAGCAGGACCCGCACCCCTATTGTTTCCATCAGCTGATTACTATGTAACCGTGGTTCTGTAATTTTTGTACTTTTGTCTTTCTGTATTCCCCCTGTCTATGTAAGCGCTGCGGGATATGTTGGCGCTATACACAAAGATTATTATAGATGTGTGTCAGATGAGGGACTTGTTGGCATTGCACACAAAGGGGTAAGGCGTGGCTAGATGCTTGCCTGGCTTGATAGTACTCCTAGTCAGGCCACGTCCCTGGCGGCCATCTTAGTGCTAGTCATGGCCTGCGGCCATTTTAGTACCTGCTGTAAGACCTTCAGCCGCCGCCCAGGCGCCATCTTGGCTGCTTATCTCCCATAGATGTACCTCCTACCTAGCATCCCAATGCTTGCACTTGTAGTACACAACACCAGTGATTAGTGCCTTCTCTGAATTGCATAGGAATAGTCAGCAGCCTCCATCACTGTCCTCTGTGTGTTGATGATATGTTGTCTATCTTATTAAGTGTGTGCTATAAGATAGGCTCAGTAAGATACTACGGGATATTTAGTCTAGCGAGGAATATGTATGGTCTCCTTCAGATAAGTGTCAGGTAGTGAGGGGACAGGTTGCTATGGGTGACGGTAGTGAGGTGACAGGTTGCTATGGGTAACGGTAGTACTGACAAGGATCAGGGATAGTAGACAGAAGGAATGATTACATGATGCAGACAGTCCTGGGATGAGACAGTGAGGGAATGAAAGGTTACAGCAGTATTAGATGAAGATGACAATGACCTGAGTGCTGCTCTGTGTGGTGGGGTCAGCTCACAAATGGTTAAATCATCTGTTACATGGGAATGCTTCTTTCACCCTCACCCCCACTTTTCAGCTTTAGAGTTCAGTGAGAAAAAGAGAGGGGGAGTGGGTACGTGACTGACTCTAGCCATGCTCTGCTTGCTTGATATGAATAGACCTGTAATGAAGATGATCATGGATGAAGTTTAGTATAAACCTGTGTGAACAGGGAACGTTCATTCTTGCTGTTATTTATACATGTCAGTTTTGTGATTGTTTTGCAGTGAGTTTGATTGTTAAATGGTGTTTTCAATGTGATAATGTCATGTAAGATATAATAATAATTAAGTTGTTGATAATGTGAGAGCTGAGTGTTCCTATTATGGGGAGGATATCCCAAGTATACTGCAGCTAGTTGTACGAGTCCAGACACAGCTAAAGCTTTGTTTATCATACTCCATCACCTCTCCTTGATAAGAGAAATTCCAGAAGGGGGGTTGTTAAGGTTGGAGGATCAAGCGACTGCAGATGATTGGAGTAGTAGTAGTTGTGTGAATCTTTATGTTATGCAGTAAATATTGTGTATAGAGAATGTTAATAATTATAGGAGATAGGAAGACTTGACCCCACGATAGATAAAAGTTAATGACAAGTCTTCAAGCTGTGATGAACGTAAAATGTGTGATTAAGCTTCTTAACTGTACCTACCCCCCACAGATAAGTGATCCATGTTATACATTGAGTTTGCTGTTTCCACCTGTGAGCAGGGACCAAATACCTGCTGTTGCCTCTGATCCTGGGGTTATACTTGCTTCGCGCTACCTGGTAATGGGACCGAGGCAGACTACGGGAGACTGCCTGAGGGATACTGTGCAGAGAGGAAAACCGTAAGGGCACGCTGTCTCTGGGATATGGCCTGAGCTACAGGGAGCACACACAGACGTGTGGTGGTTGTGTGGTGACCGGGCCTAGAACAGGTGCCAGGTACAGCCCCTAACGGGATTGTGCTTGGTACAACTGATAATGCCTATATACCTCATGACCTCCGAGGGCAACAGCAAGGGCCGTGTCTGGAGAACTAGGAACACCTCTCCCAAAGGTTCCTCTGACCCATCGGGGTCCCAAGGGGGGTACCGGACGAGTGTAGGGCGAGAAATCGGATGGCTGCAGGGGCTTTGAGTCTCTTCTTGCATGGTGGGTAACAGTGAATAAAAATGTAGACTAGATTAATTACATATATTATAACCAACAGAGATTTGTTAATTATACAAGAGATGCAATCAGGGGCCTAGAGGAACAACTAGGACATACCTTACTTATTACATGGCAAAATAGAATGGCTCTTGATATGTTACTAGCAGAAAAAGGAGGAGTTTGTAAAATGATTGGAGGATATTGTTGTACTTTCATTCCTAATAACACAGCACCTGATGGTAGTGTTACTCGAGCACTGGAAGGGTTAAATGCATAATAAAAATGAACTAGCTGATAACTCTGGTATAGACAATCCATTCACAGACTGGTTGGAAAACTTGTCCGGACATTGGTCACAAGTCTATACTCCACACTAGTCTCTCTGTCAGTATTTGCCTCCACTCTAGTACTCTGTGGTTGTTGTTGTATTCCATGTATTCGAGGACTGTTACAAAACCTTATTAACACTTCCATCACCAAAACTATGTTCCAAAATATACAAGATGACGAAGAACAGGATGGCTTACTGGGTCAGGTGACCACCTCTGTCTGACAAGTGATGGGTAAAAGTTCTATGAAGAAAGTGCTATTTTACTTTGATGATTTTGAAGTGTGACATTTTGATTCCAGTGCGTTCTGATTGTACCGGAGGATCGCTCTAATAACTGATGGACACTTCGATAAGTAAGATTTTATATCATGATGGACAATCATTTATATATGAAGAAAGGAGCATCAATCTCATAATAAATCAAGGCCAAGCTTCTCTTGGAGGCGGGCCTAATTGTGGGTACAATTGGTGGAATGACATATATATATATATATATATCAATGTAATGCTTTTATATGAAATAATTATATACTTAGTCTTGAAGTGTGAACCCAGGCGTCCTGGTAATAAAGCTTCGGGCCTGAATAAGCCAGGGGGTCTGTGGTAGAGTCATTATATATGTGTATTTACTATTATACTGTGTTGATGTATTGATCTAAAGTGGGGAATGTTAAGAAAATTGTAGATCAATGTATCAGTTAATTATTCTATATTGCATTGTAGAGCATGATACTAGTATGAGTAAGGGGTTAAATGTAACCCTTCTTTAGGCCTCCATGTCTTCTCAGGAAAGATGAGAGTCTACTAGACCCCCCATGTGTGCATATCTATAGACAGGAAACTATAAGACTACAGGGGGTAGGCCTGTAAAGCATTACATGCATTCCTTTCTCCTGAATTCATAACGGTCTCATTGTATGTAATAGATACACCTTAAGAGGTGTAACTTATGTTAATCATTTTTATTTCAGCCTATTATGTATTGGAGGTATACACTTTTGCTGTGATGTCATTCATGCTATATATGCTCTGACCACCTTAGAATAAATTAGAAATCACTTGATACCACATAAGCTGGTTTGATTTGAATTTCTCCTGGGCTCAGACTTCTGCACGAGATCTGGGATCGTCTTCTCTTTGATAAACACATAAATTCTCCTTACAACGGGGTGTGTTTAAAAAGCGCGGTCAAACGCTCTACCATGCATTCAAAAGTGCCACTTGAGATTGCGGTAAAATGCTGCAGTTTCGAGCGGGATCTAACTGAATGCATATGTGAAAGTGGCCCAATTAGGGTTCAAAAATGCAACATAAACATGAGCCCAACCTTAGGAGTTACAAACAAGTTTTCATGTAGTGCAGGAAATGAGTCATGTTTAGAAAGCTTACGCCAAGGGACTGGATCATATATGGGAATTTATTTTACAGCTGTATGTAGTGCTGTTTAGGTATGGGTACAGGTGGGGGAGGCCCAGATGAACTTTCGCACCTGGCCCCTGAGTCTTTAGTTACACCCCTGCTTCTGAGTATGTTGGTGTTACATAAGCAACGAGAATAAGTTTTCATTTCTTTACCTTAGGATCAGTTCCCAACTTGGTACCAAAGCGAATGTTCCGCACAGCATACGGCGCCTGGCTCATGCTCTCCGATCCTCCGCACAACACTATTTCCGACTCCCTTAGTGCTATTTCCTACAGTAGAATGAAATAAGCATCAGAAATGATGGCGACACAAAGATGACAGCGATACAGACTCAGCATGTCTTCCTTACCTGACAGCCATTGACAATGGACTGAAATCCAGAACCGCAGAGCCTGTTGACAGTCAGCGCTGGGACAGGTACAGGTATCCCTGATCGGAGAGCGATGTGTCGCGTCAGGTATATGGCATCGGTCGCCGTCTGCAAACAAACAAGTGATGTTAACTTTACTTCTACAATGCAAACAAATATTAAAATAATCACAATATATGGTAAAAAGGGATAGAAGTGATACACCTCATACCTGAGCAACGTTCCCGAAGATCACGCTATCAATGACGTCCGGAGGCACATTCCCAGCAGTGAGGGCGGCTTTTGCAGCTATTTCCCCCAAGTCTGTTGCCGTGTGATCTTTCAGCGCTCCTCCGTAGGCGCCAAATGGAGTCCTTTTGGCAGCAACGACAAAAATACCTGCAAAAGCACAAAGGTTACATAACAGCAAATGCAAGACCCGGGGAGGGGGGGCATGTGACTAAACAGTAAGCACACGGTCACATAGTAGAATCCAACAATCGGGTGCGAGGATTCTACCTCTAAAAAATGACTTTCTGGTGCCACTGTGCAGATAATCGTCCATAGATCTGCAGGAGGATTTAGCCGCTTTCAATGAAGAAGTCTGCATGCAGAATTCCCAGAGCGGAATGTGTGTCAAGGGATGTCACTTTTTTCCATACATGGATTTGAAATCCAAACCATATAGAATACGAGCTGACTTACACTGAACGATAAGCGTTCAGTACAAAGACTGGCAGTGACTGAACGCCGAACGGTAACACAAGAATATTTAATGGTGATTCTAGTAGTATTTCACATGTTAGAATTATTCCATTAGGCAGGTTTTTTGTCCCCATGGCAGCAAATGGTAACCAATTCCCGCCAATACCTGTAGCGCATGCTGCAGATATGAAAGACGAAAATATGAAGCTTTTAGTAAAAATCCCAGTATGAAAAACATAATTATTTGAAGGTCGTTGCTGTATTGTTTGGAATGCAACTTGGGTCCCTAAATTCTGCTGTTTATGTGAAGGGGACCGCAGGGACAGAAGTCTCACTATGTGAAAACAATGGCCTAACCGTGCGCCTCTTATCCCTGGCCAAAAAATGGGTCTTCAGTAGAGAGGAGCGAGCGTACTCGGGAAAAGCACTACTCGCTCGAGTAATTTGCTTTATCCGAGTATCGCTGTGCTCGTCCCTGAAGATTCGGGTGCCGGCATGGAGCGGGGAGCTGCAGGGGAGAGCGGGGAGGAACGGAGGGGAGATCTTTCTCTCCCTCTCTCCCGCCCGCTCTCCCCTGCGACTCACCTGTCAGCCGCAGCTGCACCCGAATCTTTAGCCCCGAGCACAGCGATACTCGGATAAAGCAAATTACTCGAGCGAGTAGTGCTTTTCCGAATACGCTCGCTCATCTCTAGTCTTCAGTGAATCCTGGAAAAGTGAACTCACTGTATAAAGGCAAGAAAACTGTTGAAATAAGTTGTAAAAGTTACATTCTGCAGCTTTTATGAAGTTAGTGATGCAAAACGGAAGGAATTTTTATAGGGCCACAAATCAGATCAGTGATGGGTGATGAAAGATGTCCGGAACTGGTAAATCCACTGCAAAAAACAGATCGGTCGTCACTAAAAAAAAAAAAACATCTCCTCTTCTCACCTCTTGGGGCTGTCAGGGACCAGCATGCTGAGCGTTTCCATGATGGAACAGAGTTGCCGAGGCAAGCAGAGTCCCAGTATGTTGGCTGACTATTACCGGACCGTGAAGACAGACGTCCCAGAAGGAAAATGTTCCCGTCAATCAGCAAAAACTTAAAGGCCCTTAAGGGGGAAAGGTGGGGGGACAATGCTAGGAGAACGACTGATAAAACTGATCGCCAAACTCAAGCTCACTTGATTTAACGATCAGCGAAAAGAGCCAGAAATGCGGGTGCCCCGCGCCCATTTACAAGATTATCGCTAAAACGATCGCCAATGAGCGAAGTTTTAGCCATAACCATCCAGTGTAAATGGGCCTTTAGTAGGTAAACTGGACTTCACGTAATGTTGATTTACAGAAGTGCTGATTTTATAAAACTCGAAATGTGTCACAAATCCCTGCCTGGTGGGAACATTCTAACAGATTTTAATTCCGGAGGTGAAGTACTAAAAGAATCACTATTAACCCCTTAAGGATCAGGCGCTGTAAATTTACAGCACTTGGTCCTGGGCTTTAATGCCGCCCGATAGCAGAAGTATGACGCAGGATTTAAAGAATCTGCCCCTGCAATTAAGGACAAGCAGGTCCGGTTGTCAGATGTAACTCACAGCTGAGAACCTGGAGGAGAAGGGAGAGGCGGTTTTTAATCACTTCTGTGCTCTCCTTTCCTGGGTACAGAACGCTCAATGACAGCCATGTACTAAAAGGTGAAAGCATTAACTTCCACTACACGAGCCTGGGAGTCATGTGATCGCCAGGATTCCCCGACACAGCAGAGATGCAAGGTTCTAGCAGACACTGATCAGCTCTGCCAGTGACTGCTGTAACTACAGGGGATGATTTCCCACTAACTGGGGCTCCTATGGATGCCCCAGCTACAGTGGGAAAAAGTGTGTAATACAGAAAAAAAAAAACATATGAATGTCCCCCAGAGGTCTTCTAAGACGTCATGGAAGACATAGATAGTAAAAAAAAGTTACAAAAATAAGAAAAAAATTACAGACTTAAAAAAAAAATATATACATAAAGAAAAATGAGCCAAAGCCAACACCAACCAAAACTATCACCGTATACGCCCTGTAATCCGAAACCATACATATTATATATCAAAACGTCCAAACCCAAATCAGGAAGCCATTCCCATACTTCATTTTAGCGTTAATATACAAATTAAAAAAGAACTATAAATGTAAAAAAAAAAAAAAAATTCTAGCTTTTTACCCCCAATAAAAACAAAAACAAAAGCCAGTGGAAAAAAAAAAAAGAAATAGCCCTATGTCACAGAAAAAAAAAAGAAACACAGCAAAAATAATTTTCGTAGCTGAAGGCAAAAAAAATAAAAATAAAAAAATAAAATAGGACAGTAAAACCACCACGTGTAAAATCCCTAAAAAGCGCCTGGTCCTTAAGGACCCGATAGTCGTCTTGTGTAAACAGACCTCATGTTGTGGAGTACCATTGGAAGTAATGATACTCAGATTTGCGTAGAATCAGCGCGGATTCCATGGAAAAAAATCTGCCATGTGAACACCCCCTAAGTGAAAGAAAAATGCCAAGTAGGAATGTGGCGTAAATGGGAAAAAATAACTCACGGCGCATTTCAGGAGAGGAGTCTGCGCAGATCATGTGCTCAACGGCGACCCGTTCATTCATGATGCTCATGTTACGGAGGGGCAAGGTGGTGTGTGACGGGTACAAGTGGGAGGACACAGTAATTCAGGAGATCGTAGAGGCGGAAGCTGTTTGACTTCATTATGTTTGTGCAGCATGTGACATGCCTGGGAGTCACACAAGGGACTGCTCACAAGGTGTTCCTGTCACACTGATGGGGAGGGGGGAGCGCCACAGGGATCCGCTCCATGTCACATGCTGCCCACCATGCCCTGCACTAGGAATATGTTTTACCCCACGGCTTTCCTGCCCACCTGAAGTGCCAGCAGCCATGTAACTCTGGAATAAATCTCTGTGATTGCCCAGTCTGGTGAAACATGTGGGCTTTTACATGTCCATCTGTGTCACATCTCCGCATGGGGATCTGATGGAGAACTGACTGCTGAGGTCTTTAACAATCAGCTGTAATTGCTGGAGACTCCCACCGGGCCGCCCCTGCATGGCTCCCATTAATAGGCAAGCATGTCATACACTGTCACACGGAGGCTCCAAAGCGAGAAGGTGGCGTGTAAACCTGTCTATGATCCACGTGTACAATAGGTGACATTCTACTTTATAACCAGTTTGCTACAATTGTATCCAATCCTCTGTGAGCCAAACACATCAGCGCACAAGGCTTTCTCCAGCAAGGATACATATTTTGCTACAATGTATCACTCTGCACTATTCAGCTCACAATGGATTATGGAGACTGGATACAATTGTAGCAAACCCTCAGCTGCGGGAAGTATCGGTCTTCTATCAGAACCAAATGGACCCACTGGCTGTAATGCGTCCCATTTGGTTTCCGCTACACTCTGCCGGATCTGCGATGCGACCTCCGGATGAAGGCGGCTTTTTAGAGTTTTACAGGATGACATGTCACGGCATGCAGCGCACTTTTTGGTCCGGCCCGCACAGGCGGATGGGGTTCCGTGTGCAGGAAGTCCACAGCGAGTTCCAGCTGTGAGTCCTGCATTTAACTATCGTGCATGACCGCGCCGTTGCTTAGCGATGACGCGGTTACCTGCAGCTCATGCACAATGTTAGTTGCGTATAGGCTGTGGGTCAGACGCTGCTATTGACATCAATGGAGGCCGTCCGCACGGAGTCTGCGGCAAAATAGAGCATGCTGTAATTTTTATTCCACTCGCAGAATATGCAGTTCGTATCCGCGAGTGTAAATGAAAAAGCGGAAGTGCGTGCCTTTTAATGCCGCGTTTTACCGTGGATTCCCCCGCGCGGATCGAACACAGAATCCGCTCACCAAGTCCACCCATGTGATGTGGGTGTAAATGAGCCCTAAACCGTAAACCGCATTCAGAGGAGAACCGCTCCACGTCTGGAAGGCATCAACTTCATGTGTTACTAAAACTCTGCTTTCACTTTAAGGAAAAGGCGCTGCAATACTTTAAAGGGACGTTCATACCAGCAAACACGTCACCTGAAGGGGCACAGAAGGTGGAACCCCCCTGTAAGAGGGCATAGTGGCAGGTGAAAACTTGCAGTGAGGGGCACGAGGGGCGCACTTACCTCTCAGCAGCGCCATGGTGACCGGTAGGGTAAGGTAAGGTCAGGACTGCGCACTCCGCTCTCCTTTACGCCGACCAGGCCCCCTCCCACTTAGTCATTGGCCGCGCCGGCCCCACCTCTTCCGCAACACTTCACGTCAAGCAATCGCTAAGCCACGCCTCTTCACAAAATACTTTCGCGCCCCGTCCAATAATTATGCTCTAAAACGAAACTTCGCCCAATCCCAGCACAACCCCGCCCCCTACACGTCCCGTCACGCTCCCCTCATGGTAACCTCTCCCCTAGTTACGCCCCCGGCTGGCTGAATCAGCCAACCCAAACAACCAATAAGGTTGAAGCATCCAACCCTAACAACCAATCAGGTTGCTGGAATCGTTGAATAGGGCGGAAGTGCTGATGAAGATGTTAATATGCCTCGGGCTGCCGTCAGTGACAGTCAGTCGGCGCGGTGCACACTGGGTGTTGTAGTCACCCGCTGAATGTATTCATGCCCTGCGGAGATTTATGACAAATGTTGCAAAACCCTGTGGAGCAGTTGTCCATAGCAACCAGTTATTTGATATGGTCATTTGCCCCAGTTGTAGAGCGCTATGGTGTATGATGGCGCTAGTTTATAGTAACTGCCTTCTGGGAGAGCGGAGACTGGGAAAACGTTCCCCTTGTGCCGACATAAAGTAATAATGTCTCCTTAGGTTCCCATAGTAATACTGTTCCCTTTGAAACCCCCATAAAGTAGTAGCGCCCCCAAGAAAATAGCGCCCTTGTGCCACCATTACATGATAGGGACCTATTCATGCCTCCATTGGGTAATAGTGGGCTTATGCCACCATTAAACGTCAGTGCCCATGTTGTGCCTCTCTTACATTAGTGTCCTCTTTATACCCGTGTTAGGTAATCGTGTGCTCCTGCCACCATTGCATAATAGTGCCCTTTTTGTGTCCCATTAGGTAATAGTGATTTTGCACCCAAATTAAGTGCCCTTGTGCCATCCTCAATTAATAGTGCCACCTTTGTGTCTCCATTAGATAATTGTGCCCTTCTGCCCTCCTTAGATATTAGTTCCATTGTGTCACTATTATGTACCAACTTTGTATCCCCATTAGGTAATAGTGTCCTTGTGGCATGTTTATATAATAGTTTATATAATAAAGGGGGTTTAGGTAGTGGTGCCAACCTTGTGCCCCTATTACATAATATTGTCTACTTTGCGCCCTATTAACCCTCTAAATGCCGACAGTGGCATTTAAATTCCCTGAACGATGTTTGGAGATACTGTATGACCCTTTGCGATGAGATCGCAGAGAGCTGTGCGGGTGTCATGGCAGCCAGAGATCTTGTGCAATGTCCCGAGTCTGTCATGGCACAATGCCTATCAAGCCATCCTTGTGAGGTGGCTTCACAGACTGCCCGCCCGATAGCAGTATATATGGTGTAATGCAGGAGCGATCAAGGCATCGCTAGTTGTGCTCCCCGATGGGGACTAAGAAAAAAAGTGATCAATAAAGTTTCACTAATTATTAAAAAATAAGTAAGAAAAGTAAGAAAAAAAAATACCCTCATGCCATATTTATAATAAAAGAATCTAAATAATAAAAATACATATTTGGTATCGCTGCGTCCGTAAAAGTACAATCTATCAATGGAATGCATTGTTTGCCCCACATCATGAATGCCATCAGAAATGCTCTTTTGGGTCACCCTGCCTCCAAGACAAAATGCAATAAAAAGCGATCAAAAAGTCGTATGTACTCCCAAATGATACCACCGCAAACTACTGGACGACCTGAAAAAAAAATGAGCCCCCGCACAACTATGTCGACAGAAAAATAAAAAAAGTTATTGCACTCAGAAGATGCAGCAGAAAATAATTGTAAAAAATTAAATATTTTTGAAAAAAATACAAGTAGTATAGTAAAAAATCCGATACAATTTGGTATCGCAGTAATCGTACCGACCCACGGAATAAAGGCATCATGGCATTTTTGTTTCAGTTTGTGCGCCGTAGAAACAAAACACACCAAAAGATGGTCCAATTCCTCTCCACTCATTTTTTAAAAGTTTTTTGGTACATTATATGGTACATTAACCCCTTAATGACGCGGCCCTTTTTTCCCCCCATTTTCTTTTTTCCTCCCCCCCTTTAAAAAAAATCATAACTCCTTCATTTATCCATCGACGTCGCTGCATGAGGGCTTGTTTTTTGTGGGACAAGTTGTATTTTTTAATGGCGCTATTTAAAGTACCATAGAAAGTGCTGAAAAACTTTTACAAAATTCTAAGGAGTAAAATGAAAAAAAAAATTACATTCCTCCATCTTTCGGTGCGTCTTGTTTCTATGGCGCACAAACTGCAACAAAAATGACCCGATAACTTTATTCTATGGGTCGGTACGATTACTACAATACCAAACTTGTATAGTTTTTTTTTTTTTTTTTTGCTGTGCTATTTTTATTTTTTTTCAAAGACATTTAACCCCTTAACGACCGCCGATATGCCCTTTTGACGGCCTGTATCGGCGGCCTATGTGTGATGAGAGATTACGGGGCAACCTATCTTCATACAGCGCAATCGTCAGCTGTTTATTACAGCTCACGCCAGCGGGCAATAGCGGCAATCGGCCGTGCAGCCGATCACCGCTATTAACCCTTTAAATGCCACTGTCAATTATGACAGCTGCATTTAAATGCCCGAATGATGTTTGTGGGTCCCGTGTGGCCCACCCCGCGTGAGATCGCAGGGAGCCGTATGGGTGTCATGGCAGCCAGGGTCCTTCTGAAAGGCATTAGCAGATTGCCTATCAAGCCGTCCCCGTGCGGTGGCTTGATAGACTGCCTGTCAGATGGCAGTAAGATGTAATGCTATGGAATTACATCATACTGCAGGAGTGATCAAAGCATCGCTAGTTGTGGTCCCCCAGGGAAGTTAAAAAAAAAAGTAAAAGTAAAATCAATAAAGTTTTATTAATTGTAAAAGAAAAAAAAAATAATAAAAGTTTAAATCACCGCACCCATATCCGAACTTGTTGTTTTCCAGTTGGCAAAACAATTAGGCGAGTTATTTTTTTTTTCACTCTTTTCTTTTTACAGGTTTAACTCTTAAGGGATAAAGGGCAGGATGTGGGTGTATGCATTTTTTTTATTTTACTAACCCTTTAGGGGTTAATTTTTAAAAATTATTTTTTGCCGCCATTTTCTGCACGCAATAACTTTTTTATTTTTCTATCAACGTAGTTGTGCAAGGGCTCATTTTTTGTGGGAAGTCCTGTAGTTTACTTTGGTACACATACAACTTTTTGATCACTTTTTATTGTGCTTTTTCTGAGAGACAGGGTGACTAAAAAAGTGCATTTCTGGCGTTCTTTATTTTTTCTTTCGGACGACGTTCACCGTGTGGGGTAAATAATGTGCTACTTTGATAGATCGGACTTTTACGGACACCACAATACTAAATATGTATTTTTGCTTTATGATTTAGACTTTTTTAATTATAGATATGGCAAAAGGAGGGTGATTTAAACTTTTATTACTTTTTTATTAATTGCAAAAAAAAACAACAACTTTATTGATCTTATTTCTATTTATTTGCCCCCGGGTGACCACAACCAGCGATGCTTGGATCGCTCCTGCAGTATGATGTAATGCTGTAGCATTACATCATACTGCGGTTTGTCAAGCAGTCTATCAAGCCACCCCACGGAGACGGCTTGGTAGGCAGTCTGCTAAGGCAGCCCTGGGGCCTTTCAGAAGGCCCCCAGGCTGTCATGACAAACGCACGTCTCCCTGCGATCACATCGCAGGGGTGGCCGTACGGGACCAACAAACATCGTTCGGGGGATTTAAATGCCGCTGTGAGAATTGACAGAGGCATTTAAAGGGTTAATGGCCGCACGGCCGATTGAATCTATTGCCCGCAAGTGTCTGCTGTAATAAACAGCTGACGTCCGTGCTGTGTAAATAGAGGTCGCCCTGCGATCTGTCTTCATACATACCCCGCATCTCCATGGCGTAGATGTATGTCATATGGCATGAAGAGGTTAAATAGTAACATTGAAAAATATAATTCGTTCCACAAAAAACAAGCTCTCAAACTGCTATGTCGATGGATAAATAAGGAAGTGACGATTTTTTTTAAAGGGGGGGGGGGGGGGGAACAAAAATAGATAAATGAAAAAAAGCTTGGTCACTAAGGGGTTAAATACTCTAGGCAGCTCTGCCATTCAGACAGTCTCTACAAAATCAGATTAGAGTGCTGGAGACAGATTTGTGCTGCTGATGCGTTTGGCTCACAGAGGATTGGATACAATTGTAGCAAACTGGTTATAAAGTAGAATGTCGCCTATTGTACACGTGGATCATAGACAGGTTTACACACGACCTTCTCGCTTGGGAGCCTCCGTGTGACTGTGTATGACATGTTTGCCTGCAACACCCCATAGGGGTGACTCTGGGCACCTGGCTAACATGAAGAGCTGGGAGGGTGAAGTGCTGATGTGTCACGGTGGCACTTACCATGCTCTGGTCCCAGAGGGATGACATGCTGCCAAGGCCAGTGTAGATTGCAAGCCAGGCTTCGACACCCCTTTGGCTAGGAGTGCCAATAAAGGGGATGAGGGGGGTTGTAGTAGATCTCACTCATGACGCAACTGTTCCCACACACCGTTATTCTATGTGGCGGAGTAATAAACACAGAGACTTGTGTGTAGCACCTCGGGTCTTTAGAAACCTAATACATCCCAGAATTGTGTTTGCCTTTTTTTGCTGCTGCATCACACTGTTGACTCATGTTCAGTCTGTGATCTATTAGCATACCTGTCTTTTACACATGTGCTGCTGCTTAGCCCAATCCCTCCCATTCTGATTCTGCTTTTTTCATTTTTCTTGCCCAGATGTAGGACTTTGCATTTCTCCTTGTTAAATACCATTCTGTTAGTCGCCACCCACTGGTCAAGCTTGTCTAGATCTTTTTGAATCCCCTCACTCTTCTCTAGTGTTAGCTATTAGAGATGAGCGAACGTACTCGTCCGAGCTTGATACTCGTTCGAGTATTAGCGTGTTCGAGATGCTCGTTATTCGAAACGAGCACCACGTGATGTTCGAGTTACTTTCACTTTTATCTCTGAGACGTTAGGGTGCTTTTCTGGCCAATAGAAAGACAGGGAAGGCATTACAACTTCCCCCTGCGACGTTCAAGCCCTATACCACCCCCCTGCAGTGAGTGGCTGGGGAGATCAGGTGTCACCCGAGTATAAAAATCGGCCCCTCCCGCGGCTCGCCACAGATGCATTCTGACAGAGATCAGGGAAAGTGCTGCTGATGTCGGAGCTGCTATAGGGAGAGTGTTAGGATTGATTTTAGGCTTCAAGAACCCCAACGGTCCTTCTTAGCGCCACATCTGACCGTGTGCAGTACTGTTGAGGCTGCTTTTTGCAGTGTTGCACTTTTTTTTTTTTTGGATATCGGCCGTGCAGAGCATTTCGTCCAGAGCATTGCGTCCTGCAGTAATTTTACATAGTCCAGGGCCAGTAGTGGTGAGGCAGGGACAGTGAAAGACATATACAGTCTATATAGGCAGTGGGCTTTTCAAAAAAAATTTGGGAAAAAAAATCTATTTGGGCTGCCTGTGACTGTCCTCAGTGTACTGGGTCTCTGCTGGGGGTAGTAGTCCTAATTCATACGCAGCCAGCTAAGTGTTACAGCAGGCTTGCGCAAAATTCTTTCCTGGCTCTGCGTTGCCTCTTACATCACCGCTGTATTCCTGTCCAGAGTGAAACAGTCTGCAGTAATTTTACATAGTCCAGGGCCAGTAGTGGTGGTGAGGCAGGGACAGTGAAAGACATATACAGTCTATATAGGCAGTGGGCTTTTCCAAACAAATTTGGGAAAAAAAATCTATTTGGGCTGCCTGTGACCGTCCTCAGTGTACTGCGTCTCTGCTGGGGGTAGTTGTCCTAATTCATACGCAGCCAGCTAAGTGTTACAGCAGGCTTGCGCAAAATTCTTTCCTGGCTCTGCTGTGCGTTCCGTAAGCGAAGTCAGCCTCCAACCACAGGCCAATAAGCGGCACATTTAATTACAGCGTTCTGTTTCTGCACTACTGGTAATACACCATGCTGAGGGGTAGGGGTAGGCCTAGAGGACGTGGACGCGGAGGCCCAAGTCAGGGTGTGGGCACAGGCCAAGCTCCTGATCCAGGCGTATCGCAGCCGACTGCTGCGGGATTAGGAGACAGGCACGTTTCTGGCGTCCCCACATTCATCTCACAATTAACGGGTCCACGCGGTAGACCTTTATTAGAAAATGAGCAGTGTGAGCAGGTCCTGTCATGGATGGCAGAAAGTGCATACAGCAATCGACCACCCAGAGTTCTGCGCCGTCCACTGCTGCAACTCTGGCTGCTGCTCCTCCTTCCTCCCAGCCTCCTCACTCCATTACAATGACATATTCTGAGGAGCAGGCAGACTCTCAGGAACTGTTCTCGGGCCCCTGCGCAGAATGGGCAGCAATGGTTCCTCTCCCACCGGAGGAGTTTGTCGTGACCGATGCCCAACCTTTGGAAAGTTCCCGGGGTCCGGGGGATGAGGCTGGGGACTTCCGGCAAGTGTCTCAAGAGCTTTCAGTGGGTGAGGAGGACGATGACGATGAGACGCAGTTGTCTATCAGTCAGGTAGTAGTAAGGGCAGTAAGTCCGAGGGAGGAGCGCACAGAGGATTCGGAGGAAGAGCAGCTGGACGATGAGGTGACTGACCCCACCTGGTTTGCTAAGCCTACTGAGGACAGGTCTTCAGAGGGGGAGGCAAGTGCAGCAGCAGGGCAGGTTGGAAGAGGCAGTGCGGTGGCCAGGGGTAGAGGCAGGGCCAGACCGAATAATCCACCCACTGTTTCCCAAAGCGCCCCTTCGCGCCATGCCACCCTGCAGAGGCCGAGGTGCTCAAAGGTCTGGCAGTTTTTCACTGAGCATGCAGACGACCGACGAACAGTGGTGTGCAACCTTTGTCGCGCCAAAATCAGCCGGGGAGCCACCACCACCAGGCTCACCACCACCAGCATGCGCAGGCATATGATGGCCAAGCACCCCACAAGGTGGGACGAAGGCTGTTCACCGCCTCCGGTTTGCACCACTGCCTCTCCCCCTGTGCCCCAACCTGCCACCGAGATCCAACCCCCCTCTCAGGACACAGGCACTACCGTCTCCTGGCCTGCACCCACACCTTCACCTCCGCTGTCCTCGGCCCCATCCACCAATGTCTGTCAGCGCACCGTCCAGCCGTCGCTAGCGCAAGTGTTTGAGCGCAAGCGCAAGTACGCCGCCACACACCCGCACGCTCAAGCGTTAAACGTGCACATAGCCAAATTTATCAGCCTGGAGGTGCTGCCGTATAGGGTTGTGGAAACGGAGGCTTTCAAACACATGATGGTGGCGGCGGCGGCCCCGCACTACTCAGTTCCCAGCCACTACTTTTCCCGATGTGCCGTCCCAGCCCTGCACGACCACGTCTCCCGCAACAACGCGGTTACTGCCAAGGTCCACTTAACAATGGACACATGGACAAGCACAGGCGGGCAGGGCCACTATTTCTCCCTGACGGCACATTGGGTGAATTTAGTGGAGGCTGGGACCGAGTCAGAGCCTGGGACCGCTCCCGTCCTGCCCACCCCCAGAATTGCGGGCCCCAGCTCGGTGCTGGTATCTGCGGCGGTGTATGCTTCCTCCACTAAACCACCCTCCTCCTCCTCCTCCAACGCAACCTCTGTCTCGCAATCAAGATGTGTCAGCAGCAGCACGTCGCCAGCAGTCGGTGTCGCGCGGCACGGCAGCACAGCGGTGGGCAAGCGTCAGCAGGCCGTGCTGAAACTACTCAGCTTAGGAGAGAAGAGGCACATGGCCCACAAACTGCTGCAGGGTCTGACAGAGCAGACCGGCCACTGGCTTGCGCCGCTGAGCCTCCAACCGGGCATGGTCGTGTGTGACAATGGCCGTAACCTGGTGGCGGCTCTGCAGCTCGGCAGCCTCACGCACGTGCCATGCCTGGCCCACGTCTTTAATTTGGTGGTTCAGCGCTTTCTGAAAAGCTACCCACGCTTGTCAGACCTGCTCGGAAAGGTGCGCCGGCTCTGCGCACATTTCCGCAAGTCCCACACGGACGCTGCCACCCTGCGCACCCTGCAACATTGGTTTCATCTGCCAGTGCACCGACTGCTGTGCGACATGCCCACACGGTGGAACTCTACGCTCCACATGTTGGCCAGGCTCTATGAGCAGCGTAGAGCTATAGTGGAATACCAACTCCAACATGGGTGGCACAGTGGGAGTCAGCCTCCTCAATTCTTTACAGAAGAGTGGGCCTGGTTGGCAGACATCTGCCAGGTCCTTGGAAACTTTGAGGAGTCTACCCAGATGGTGAGCGGCGATGCTGCAATCATTAGCGTCACCATTCCTCTGCTATGCCTCTTGAGAAGTTCCCTGCAAAGCATAAAGGCAGACGCTTTGCGCTCGGAAACGAAGGCGGGGGAAGACAGTATGTCGCTGGATAGTCAGAGCACCCTCCTGTCTATATCTCAGCGCGTTGAGGAGGAGGAGGAGCATGAGGAGGATGAGGAGGAGGGGGGAAGAGACAGCTTGGCCCACTGCTGAGGGTACCCATGCTGCTTGCCTGTCATCCTTTCAGCGTGTATGGCCTGAGGAGGAGGAGGATCCTGAAAGTGATCTTCCTAGTGAGGACAGCCATGTGTTGCGTACAGGTACCCTGGCACACATGGCTGACTTCCTGTTAGGATGCCTTTCTCGTGACCCTCGCGTTACACGCATTCTGGCCACTACGGATTACTGGGTGTACACACTGCTCGACCCACGGTATAAGGAGAACCTTTCCACTCTCATACCCGAAGAGGAAAGGGGTTCGAGAGTGATGCTATACCACAGGACCCTGGCGGACAAGCTGATGGTAAAATTCCCATCCGACAGCGCTAGTGGCAGAAGGCGCAGTTCCGAGGGCCAGGTAGCAGGGGAGGCGCGGAGATCAGGCAGCATGTACAGCACAGGCAGGGGAACACTCTCTAAGGCCTTTGACAGCTTTCTGGCTCCCTAGCAAGACTGTGTCACCGCTCCCCAGTCAAGGCTGAGTCGGCGGGAGCACTGTAAAAGGATGGTGAGGGAGTACGTAGCCGATCGCATGACCGTCCACCGTGACGCCTCTGCCCCCTACAACTACTGGGTGTCGAAGCTGGACACGTGGCCTGAACTCACGCTGTATGCCCTGGAGGTGCTTGCTTGTCCTGCGGCTAGCGTCTTGTCAGAGAGGGTGTTTAGTGTGGCTGGGGGAATCATCACAGATAAGCGTACCCGCCTGTCAACCGACAGTGCCGACAGGCTTACACTCATCAAGATGAACAAAGCCTGGATTTCCCCAGACTTCTCTTCTCCACCAGCGGACAGCAGCGATACCTAAACAATACGTAGGCTGCACCCGCGGATGGAAGCATCGTTCTCTATCACCATCAAAAACGGGGACCTTTTAGCTTCATCAATCTGTGTATAATATTCCTCCTCCTCCTCCTCCTCCTCCTCCTGAAACCTCACGTAATCACGCCGAATGGGCAATTTTTCTTAGGCCCACAAGGCTCAGTCATATAATTTTTGTAAACAATTTTTAGACGTTTCAATGCTCATTAAAGCGTTGAAACTTTCACCTCAACCAATTTTTATTTTAACTGGGCTGCCTCCAGGCCTAGTTACCAATTAAGCCACATTAACCAAAGCGATTAATGGGTTTCACCTGCCCTTTTGTTTGGGCATGGCCAATTTTTCTGACGTACATTAGTACTGTTGGTACACCAATTTTTTGGGGCCCTCGCCTACAGTGTAATCCAATTAATTTTTTGCCCACCTGCATTAAAGCTGACGTTACATCAGCTGTGCTGGGCACTGCAATGGGATATATGTATGTACCGCCGGTGGGTTCCAGGGAGCCACCCATGCTGTCGGTCCACACGGAGTTGTAACTGCATGTGTCCACTTCTAAAGAACCCCAGTCTGACTGGGGCATGCAGTGCGGGCCGAAGCCCACCTGCATTAAACATGACATTACCTCAGCTGTGCTGGGCAATGCAATGGGATTTAATTATGTACCGCCGGTGGCTTCCTGGGACCCTCCCATGCTGTCGGTCCACACGGACTTCACAATAGGGAGTTGTACCTGCCTGTCTCTACTTATAAAGAACCCCAGTCTGACTGGGGCATGCAGTGTGGGCCGAAGCCCACCTGCATTTAATCTGACGTTAGCTCTGCTGTCCAGGGCACTGCAATGGGATACATTTATGTACAGCCGGTGGGTTCCAGGAAGCCACCCATGCGGTCGGTCCACACGGAGTTGTAACTGCATATGTCCACTTCTAAAGAACCCCAGTCTGACTGGGTGTGGGCCGAAGCCCACCTGCATTAAACATGACATTACCTCAGCTGTGCTGGGCACTGCAATGGGATATATTTATGTACCGCCGTTGACTTCCTGGCACCCACCCATGCTGTCGGTCCACAGGGACTTCACAATAGGGAGTTGTACCTGCCTGTGTCTATGAATTAAAAACCCCGGTCAGGTTGGGGCATGCAGTGTGGGCCGAAGCCCACCTGCATTTAATCTGACGTTAGCTCTGCTGTCCAGGGCACTGCAGTGGGATACATTTATGTACAGCCGGTGGGTTCCACGGAGCCACCCATGCTGTGGGTGCACACGGAATTCCCATTGCGGAGTTGTACCTGCCTGTGACTATTTATTAAAAACCACGGTCTGACTGGGGCATGCAGACACCTTGACAGAATGAATAGTGTGTAGCATATAGGTTCCCCATTGCTATGCCCACGTGTGCAGCTCCTGATGGCGGTGGCACAGGATTATATTTCTCATTGCTTCTGTACAGCATTGTGGGCTATCGCCCCACCCCTTTTAAAGAGGGTCGCTGCCTAGCCGTGCCAACCCTCTGCAGTGTGTGCCTGCGGTTCCTCCTCATGGCAGACGCACTTATAAATAGACATGAGGGTGGTGTGGCATGAGGGCAGCTGAAGGCTGCGCAGGGACACTTTGGTGTGCGCTGTGGACACTGGGTCGTGCGGGGGGGGGGGGGGGGGGGTTGGGCAGCATGTAACCCAGGAGAAGTGGCAGCGGAGTGTCATGCAGGCAGTGATTGTGCTTTGTTGGAGGTAGTGTGGTGCTTAGCTAAGGTATGCATTGCTAATGAGGGCTTTTCAGAAGTAAAAATTGTTGGGAGGAGGGGGGGCACTCTTGCCGCTATTGTGGCTTAATAGTGGGACCTGGGAACTTGAGATGCAGCCCAACATGTAGCCCCTCGCCTGCCCTATCCGTTGCTGTGTCGTTCCCATCACTTTCTTGAATTGCCCAGATTTTCACAAATGGAAACCTTAGCGAGCATCGGCGATATACAAAAATGCTCGGGTCGCCCATTGACTTCAATGGGGTTCGTTATTCGACACGAACCCTCGAGCATCGCGAAAATTTCGTCCCGAGTAACGAGCACCCGAGCATTTTGGTGCTCGCTCATCTCTATTAGCTATCCCTCCTAGCTTTGTTGTCAGCAAATTTGATCAGTTTCCCCTCAATTCTCTCCTCTAGATCATTTATAAAAATGTAGAACAACACTGGGCCCCGGAGAGAGCCTTGTGGTACCCCACTTGACACATTCTTCCAATTGGTTGTGCAGCCATTTATGACCACTCTTTGAGTATGATCACTCAGCCAGTTGTGAATCCACCTAACAGTTGCCTGGTCAATCCCATACTTGGTCATTTTTTTTCAAAAAGGAGGGTATGAGATACTTTGTCAAACGCTTTACTAAAGTCAAGATATACTAAATCTACTGTATTTCCCTGATCAACCCAGTCAGTGTTTCTGTCATAAGAGGAAATTGGATTAGTCTGGCATGACTTGTTTGTTACAAACCCATGCTGGCTCTGTTTAATTACTGCATTCTCATACAAAGTACTTGCATATGTGCTGTTTAATAATTTGTTCAAAGATCTTTCCTGGTATAGAAGTCAGGCTCACAGGCCTGTAGTTTCTTGGGTCCACCTTCTGTTTTTGGAAGATAGGGACAACATTTGCCCTTTTCCAATCTTCTGTGAATTCTCCAGTTCTCTAGGAATTATGGCGAGTGGTTCAGCAATTACCTCTGCTGCTTCCTTTAGTATCCTAGGATGTAATTCATCTGGACCTTGGGACTTGAATTCATGTAAGTTAGCTAAGTGTTCCCTGACCATCTCTCTGCTTATAGATAGTCTGCATCCTTTTATTCCTTTAATAGTATAGAATGTAAGCTTGCTGGGAGATTGACATAATTCTACATTTCCCACATCCTGTAGTCGACATCACAGTAGAGTGGGGTCCCTATTTCCAACTTTTCTCTAGGGTTACGTGTTCTCTGTATATATAAATACACAAATCACACCAAACTTTATGCATAAAACATAGAGAATTTATTTGGCCTTTGACATACTGTGCATCTCTGCTCCTGATAAGACATTGGGAACATTATATACATTTGTATGTGGTGTGTATATTACAGCTCATTGTATACAGATGACATCTCATATCTATCCCTGCACACAATGACAGAGTTATATAGTAACATACAGTGTAATAAGAGATCTGCGCTACTCACTGTGTGCAAGAGGTGGGCATATGGCCACGATAATTAAAAATGGTTGCCCCTACTACAGGAAGCTACTTTTGTGCAATTCGAGTGGCTCCTCTTTTATTTTTTACCCAGATTTCAATGGAATTCCACTGACTCTGATGTTGTAGCACATGGTGACACTTGAATTTGAACCTTGCTACTTCCCTCCATGGTTGCCATATTCCGAACAAAGTGGAGCACCTGTACTGGCACAACTAGTGCAACATGTGCCATATTCCTCAACATGATGCATACTTACACTGGTGGAAATTGAAAGTGTTACACCCAGACAGAGTTGCAGAAAATTTATGAGAGTTGACTCAAAGTCTCTCCATATGAAAGTATTGAATAATTACAAATTTGATGAACTCCGCGTATTAGTATGCAAATTATGGCCCCTTTTGTTATGCAAAATGCTACATTATTTTAGAATAAGTCAAAGTGTGATATGTAAGAAGGCTTTTTTGTCCACATATGGTCCATGACCAAGTACACCAAATTCGAGTTCAAACTCCATACACGCAAATGTCTGACTATGAGAGAGGTCAGATAATGGACATGCTTTAAATGGAGGCATCATATTGTGAAATCTCCTGAAGGCACTGCCATAGTGCAATGTTAGTACAGAAAGCGGTTACTTAGTGGATACAGAAAGGCTCCAGTATTCACAGACCCGACATAGGTAGGTCTATGCAGGACAATGGCCATATGAAGAACACCAAATTGTGCAGATAGCAGTTACTGATACACGGGCGACTGCAGCACAGATCCGAGCAGTGGTTGGAGTCAGATTCACTCTACGAACAATTCTAAACCAATTGCTTGAAGCTGGGCTGCATCCTCGGACCCCCATGCAGTGCGTCCTGTTAACTCGATATCACAGCTAGCAACGACTAACCTGATGTACTGCTAGATGCAACTGGGCAGGTGAACGGAGAACAACTGTGGTTAGTGATCTCCTGGTTCTGTCTGGGGCAAAGTGATAACCATCTACATATCCATCGGCATTTTGGAGAAAGGGCCCACCCTGCTGTGATTTCAGAGTGCCACATGGGTCCAACCCCTAGAGTCCGGGTTTGGGGGGCAATCAGTTATAACAATAGGACAGAGTTGGTGGTTGTGGAAGGCACAACGACTGCCCACCACCATGTACACAGAGTGGTACAGCCTGTTGTCATACCCTTCGTGACCACCATCCAAAATAGTATCTTCCAATACTATAATGCCCGTCCACATACTGCAGCCATCACAAGACATACCCTGCAAGGTGTCACGACCATGGATTGGCGCCCAGATTTATCTCCAATAGAGCATGTCTGGGGCGCCATAAGTAGATGTATTATGTCACGTGGCCACCAACCACAAACTGTACAACTGACTGCACAAGTCATGGAGAGACCCCAACAAGATATCCGAACACTTATTGATTCGATGCCTTCAAGGACCCAAGAGTGTGTAGGTGCTCATGGTGGGCACACCTCTTACCGACACCCGTGCCCAACAGTAGGAAACTGTCCGATTCATTCCAATTTGCTACCATTTATTCTGAGTCCGTACATATCGGCCACGGTTCATGAAATTCCATAAACTCCTTCTGGGCGTATCACTTCCAATTTTCACCGAGCAAAGCCTTGATTCATTCTTGAAGAATGTGTTGCACCGAGTGTGACTGTGAAGCTCCACCCACTTTCTGCAACACTTGAGACTGTCCCACTGATAAACCCCTCCCAGTGAGTACAAGTAGACACCTTGTAATACAACATCATCTGGGCATACAATTATGAAAAGTTATTCTAAATCTTTATATAAAAGTAAAATCACATCATAAATATAATATACATTATTGGTAAGTGGAAAGAGCTGTGGATCAATTTTGGCTGATGGCACCAAAAATAGCGGAGTGTTTAACGCCATACAGGACAGCAGGTGATTGGTCAGTAGTATTTAAAGGGGAAACATCGTAGATATGTGCCAGACGATAACTTCAACACAGTGCATGAGACTGAACCAGCAACGATCTGCAGAAGGAATAGGCCGAATCAAAAGCTTTCAAACCTGTTCATCAGCAGAGGCCTTCAGTAATAGAAAACTATGTGGTGCCAAAGGGGTTTGGGCGGTTTACAGACTCTGTGATTTGATCTATTCATTCCTATGGTCACTAAATAGATTTTGGGTGGATTTCCTCTTTAAAGTCAATCTCCAGCCACAATTAAAAGCTCTTCCTAACAGGGTTGCCACTAGACCACCAGGGATGCTGACATTAAATGGGATGTTTTATCACTGACAACCCCTTTCATTATGTGGTACCTGAGGCAAAGAGTTGACCAACTTGTTCTGATCCCGGCACCCACAGCAAACAGCTGATTTTGCTGGGAATGCTGCTGGTATCTATAGGGAAAATGTAGTATTACAGGGTGTCCAGTCAGATGAATGGCCGTCCTGTAAAACAGGACAGCTCAAAGTCTGCCAGAACAGAAGCTGCACTTATTGTGGGAGACCCTGCTCTATGACGCTCAAATGTCCTAACAGGGCATATTAACAGGGGTTGTGTTCTTGGCACAATCCTTTTAATATCTTCTCTGCTCTAGACCACCAGGGATGCTGATAGTAAAACTTTTTGCTATATTAGAGAACCAGGACCACCTCTTTACACCACTAGACCGCCAGGAATGCTGGTATCAACCCATTTACCCCACACTAGACCACCAGGAATGCTGGTATCAACTTCTACTACACTAGACCACCAGGAATGCTGGTATTAACCTCCTTACCCTACAATACGCCGCCAGAAATGCTGGTATTAACCTCTCTACCCCACTAGACTGACAGCAATGCTGGTATTAACCTTTTTACCAGACTAGAATAGCAGAAATACCTAAAATAACCCTTTCTACCACAGATAACTGTGGACTTCTGCGTTTTATCCCTCTACTTCCATAAACCACCAAGGATTTTGGCATTGACCTTTTCAATACACTAAATCACCAAGGATGCCAGCTGGCATTGTTCCTTCAGTACCCAGACCAGTTGGCATTAACCCTTTAACCACTTTGGACTACTAAGGATATTGGTATTGTCTCTTTCACTACCCTATACTCCCAGGGAAATTTTAAATAATTCACTCAGTCGCCTCCTTTTTATATGTCCTATATTTGTTGGCAGTAAAGGTGGCAACCCTGCTTTCCAACTGCTACAACGGAGCTCCAGTAGCCGCCTACCACTGAGGATCATGCTTGGAGTAGGGCTACAGGAGGTGCAGTTATGGCGCCTCGCTCACTAAAAACAAGGAATGTCAAAGGGAGGCAGCTAGTGATCCAGTCATCCACTAAAGACTAAGCTTTCCATTTCTATTTAGAGTTTGACAAAAAAAGGCTGATAATTCCAGTGATCCCAATATGTTCACAATGAATGGCATCTCATGATAGAGAATAGCGGTCATCGCGTTGGTCTGAGGGTCACTGTTTTACTGACCGCCAGCGGTGGGAGGTCTACCATCTATGGCTGCCTATTGACAGTGCTATATTTAATAGACAGTAGGTCCAGTGCTACTCTGTCTAATACAGAGATGACGGCTTCACACATATCTTATTGTACAGATGTAGCAGAGATGAATTTGCCATGTAAAGTGTATTTCCAGATATGTGCAGATATCTGTGCGTAAACCTGAAAGTACTGGTCGGGGTGACTAATTCACCATTTTAATCAAAAAGCATTCTCATTTTCTATCAGAACCGTGACATTGATACTGGCCCTGACTTGGGGGGATTGTGATGGCTGTGGGGTGTACAGTACATGGAGGGCGGTGGGGGTGCGATGGCTGGGGGTATATAGTACATGGGGGGGGGGGGGGTGCGATGGCTGGGGGGTATATAGTACATGGGGGCTGTGATGCTTGTGGGGTGTATAGTACATGAGGGGTGCAATGGCTGGCGATATATATAGTACATTGTGGGCTGTGATGGCTGTGGGTATATAGTACATGGTGAGCTGTGATGGCAGTGGGGCATACAGTACATGGGGGGTGGGTGCGATGGCTAGGGGTATACAGTATATGGGAGGCTGTGATTGCTGTGAGGTGTATAGTACATGGGGTGCGGTGATGGCTGGGGGTATATAGTACATGGGGGCTGTGATGCTCGTGGGGTGTACAGTTCTTGGGGGGCCGTGATGGCTAAGGGGTGTACTGTACATGGGGGGTGCGATGGCTGGAGGTATATAGTACATGGGGGGGCTGTGATGGCTGTGGGGTGTACAGTTCATGGGGGGCTGTGATGGCTGTGGGGTGTACAGTACGTGGGGGTTGCGATGGCTTTGGGTATATAGTTTATGGGAGGGCTGTGATGGCTGTGGGGTGTACAGTTCATAGGAGGGGCTGTGATGGCTGTGGGGTGCTCAGTTCATAGGAGGGGCTGTGATGGCTGTGGGGTGCTCAGTTCATAGGAGGGGCTGTGATGGCTGGGGGTATATAGTACATGTGTGGGCTGTGATTGCTGTGGGGTGTACAGTACATGGGGGGGCTGTGATGTGTACAGTATATGGGGAAGCTGTGATGGCTGTGGGTATATAGTACATGGTGAGCTGTGATAGCAGTGGGGCATACAGTACATGGGGGGTGGGTGCGATGGCTAGGGGTATACAGTATATGGGAGGCTGTGATTGCTGTGAGGTGTATAGTACATGGGGTGCGGTGATGGCTGGGGGTATATAGTACATGGGGTCTGTGATGCTCGTGGGGTGTACAGTTCTTGGGGGGCTGTGATGGCTAAGGGATGTACTGTACATGGGGGGTGCGATGGCTGGAGGTATATAGTACATGGGGGGTCTGTGATGGCTGTGGGGTGTACAGTTCATGGGGGGCTGTGATGGCTGTGGGGTGTACAGTACGTGGGGGTTGCGATGGCTTTGGGTATATAGTTTATGGGAGGGCTGTGATGGCTGTGGGGTGTACAGTTCGCAGGGGGGGCTGTGATGGCTGTGGGGTGCTCAGTTCATAGGAGGGGCTGTGATGGCTGGGGGTATATAGTACATGTGTGGGCTGTGATTGCTGTGGGGTGTACAGTACATGGGGGGGCTGTGATGTGTACAGTATATGGGGAAGCTGTGATGGCTGTGGGGTGTACAGTACATGGGGGGCTGTGATGTGTACAGTATATGGGGAAGCTGTAATGGCTGTGGGGTGTACAGTACATGGGGGGCTGTGATGGCTGTAGGGTGTACAGTACATGGGGGGCTGTGATGGCTGTCGGGTGTAAAGTACATGGTCGGTCTGTGATGGCTTTGGGGTGTACAGTACACGGGGTGGCTGTGAAGTGTACAGTACATGGGGGGCTGTGATGGCTGTGGGGTGTACAGTACATGGGGGGCTGTGATGGCTGTGGGGTGTACAGTACATGGGGGGCTGTGATGGCTGTGGGGTGTACAGTACATGGGGGGCTGTGAGGTGTACAGTACATGGGGGGCTGTGATGGCTGTGGGGTGTACAGTGCATGGGGGGCTGTGATGGCTGTGGGGTGTACAGTACATGGGGGGCTGTGATGGCTGTGGGGTGTACAGTACATGGGGGGCTGTGATGGCTGTGGGGTGTACAGTTCATGGCGGGGGGTGTGATGTCTGGGGGTATACAGTATATGGGAAAATGTGATGCCTGGAAGTGCACAATACATCGGGGCGCTGTGATGGTTGGGGGTGGATAGTATGTGACACCATGTGGATGTCTAACAGACTGTGTATAGTACATGAGGGCTGTGATGACTGGGGGTATATAGGACATGATGGGCTATGATAGTTGGGGGTGCACAATATTTAGAGGCTGTAATTACAGGGAGAAGTGTACTGTATATGGTGTCCTCTGGTAACAGGGTCTGTACAATACATGGGGGGTATATAGTACATATTAAACTGTGATGATTCAGGGCATATAGTATATGGATAGGCTATAGTGACTGTAGGGAGTGGAACCCTACGCTAACCCCATTCTTCTATAGAAATAATGTGCATATGCAGTAATTCCTTAATGCAACCCGCTGGTCCTGGACAAACAAAGATGGCTACTCTACCTGATAGACTACCGCTACATATTAATGCACAGTGTGTAAGTTCACTACATGCCCTCTGATTGGCCAGCACTGCTCATGGTGCAGAACCACAGAGTCGCTTTAATATATATCATCAGAACTGTCCCCTACTCCTGTTCATGCAATTCCCTTATGTTAATACAGCGTCTGGCTCCTCCTTTAGGCTGGGTTTACATTGCCTGAGTCCATCATAAGCGGCGAACAATTAAGAAAACTGAAGTGCCAGATCCGATACATGAGAGGCTAGAACGGTGCAGATGTTCCCCATAGAATATACTTGGGCTTCTTGGGTTTCCAGCATGCTGCCTGGCATTTTCTCAAACTAAAAAGCAGAGCTATTGCGCTATTTTGCCAGTATTTTATGCTGGATCTGCGCCTGGCCTTCGATGCAGATGTGAACAAAGCCTTAGCTTGTTTAGCAGGAGAAAAAAAAATCAAGATTAAAATCAAGAAAAGTTTGAAAAACAAAATCAAGATTTTCATTTTAGGTCATATCATCCACCCATACCCGGCAATAAGTGTTCAACTTCCCTGCAGCACCCCCACAGGAGAAATGAAGCATTACACAGCGTCCATTAATAGTAATGATTTGTCTCTGTAACACAGAATAGACCTCCAAAGTGAGAGACACTCTTTGTAACCCCTCTTCACTCGAGGAATGTAAATTCTGAATAGAGGACCTCCCTCTATTAATTCCGAATTCCTTAAAAGGATATACAAAATGTGTTTTCTAAACTGGACATGCAGTTTTGTGTCAAACCACCGATAACATTGTGATATCACAACCGATAAGCTCATCTCTGCTACATCTGCTTTAAATCTGGTACATCATTTACAGAAAACTCTAGGTAATTATTAAATTCTAGCTTCAGACCCCAGAAATCCTGTCCGGCATCCGATAAATAGTATTTTCATGTTACAGCCGAACACCAAAACTCTGACACGTGCCGAGTGGTACAAAAAGCCTGCGAGACGCCCACTTCTAGTCTCGGATTCTTCCAGTAAAACATGACGCCGACGCTGGAGGTTCCTTATAAAACAATAGCTTCCATCACCCAGGAGAATGGCGGCACGATGTAAACGTTTTCTACCATTTTTAAAGGATTTTCTTTCTTTAGACAAAAAATTTTCCTTGCAAAACTTGAAAAGAAAAGAAAATCTGTTTCTGCAAGAATTCTCTTCCTCAGGATGTGGCGTCTTGGTCCTCGGATTTTATATATTTATATATCTATTTTTTTTTTTTGCCTGGATTATAATTTTGATAGAAAAAAAAAATAAATTGTCTTTTCAAACTTTGTTGAGGAAGTTGAGTTTTAGGGATTCGGGTATATGAACAGTGTCCAAGGTGATTAATGATGGGTTAAAGGGGAATAAGACCGGGAACATGTACTTGGAGTCTAGCAGCAGCTGTGGAGGGTCCTTACGGTCTTGTAATTGGGCCTGATAAAAAAAAAATATATAGATTATTGATATATATATATATATATATATATTAAAAAAAAACAAATAAAATTATTAACCCCTTTATGACCGCAATACACCTTTTTTTTTACTGACCTCACTAATGGGCTTTAAACCTGCACATCTTTTGAAGACGGTGGCTTGGCTGACTACTGACAGCCAGGCTCGTGCTCTAACAGCCAGAAATGGAGAAACATCAGATCCTGGCAGTTTAACCCGTTACATGCCACAATCAATAGCAACTGCAGCATGTAAGCACATGGCAGTGGATTGGGGGGGATCTTTCTATCATCCATCAGCACCCTAAAGAGCGATCACAAGGTACCAATGGATTCCCATGCCAGTCGGAATCCTGACAAAGACCTCCATGTCTGCCATGAAACAACTGAGCCTATTAGGCCCCGCCTCCAGCAAAGTTTAGTAGGCTGCTGTCAGAGGCTTAGTAGCATGCACTACATAAGTAATGGTGTGGACTATCCTAGTGATTGAATGATCCCATCTTTTAGTCCCCTTATGAGACAACCCCTGTAAATTTAATTAAAAGCAACCCTCCGCCTTCAGGACAAAATTCTGTCCCAGGACTGGAGAGGGTGGTGGATAGATTACCTACAGTTATTGTTCTCTGCTGGTCCTCTAATCTGCCAGTTCTGGGTCCTGTTTTTGGTCGTCCAAGATGGCCGATGTAATCTTCAGACTACTTAATCCTCACATTAATTGGTAGTGTTAGACTGTTATGGCACTATACCTGTTCTCTGATTGACTAAAGCTGCTTCAGTACTGGCCAATCAGAAAGCAGTGCATAGTGTGCATTAGGTAGCTGGAAAACTGTGAAGGCCACCATCGACGTCCGAAAACGAGACCCAAAAGCAGCGGATCAGAGGGACAGCAGAGTAGTTCAACAGCAGGTAATATACCCCCTCCAGTCCTGGGACAAAATTAATTCCTCACAAAACTAAGGCCATATTTGTAGGAAACAGAAAGGCCCTCTAAGAATCAAATAGTGGCACTGGTGGCATCTGCAACTGGTACAACACGGAATACTGCATATGTCAATGAGCGTGCATATCCCCTCTGGAAGACCTAGCTCTATTCTCTTCCTGAAGTCTGTAGGAGCTACATATAGGGCACTTCTCATTGGTTGGTGGGGCTGTTAGAGGGGAGGAGCCACCACCTAAGCTCATCAACATTCATATTTTAGCATATGGCCTCACAACTAGAACAGACTCACAAAGGCTAGCTATATGCATGCGAGAAGTATCTTGCTTGACTACATCAAATGCATATACGCTTAGCTGGTGTAAGCGCACATGCGTATTCAAGGGGAAGGGGGGAGACTCTTCTGACAGCTGCTTATCTCCAAGAAGAAGAAAAGATTGGCCATGATGAAAGCCAACATGTCTGATCCTTGGTTGGTCCCACATATATCAGATTAAAGGGGTTGTCCAGGGTTAGAAAAACACAACTGCTTTCTTCTAAATACAGTGCCAACCTTGTCTGTGTGGTTGTGTCTGGTATTACAGCTCAGTTCCATAGAGGTGAATGGGAGCTGAGCTGCAATACCAGACACAACCCATGGACAACAGTGGCGCTGTGTTTGGAAGAAAGCAGCAATGTTTTTCTAACCATGGACAACCCCTTTCATCTAAACTGTATGAGCAGCCTTAGGACTGAGATATTTGCCTCACCTGAATACTTCTGATAAAAGCGACCGTCACGCGTTCCTCAAACTCATTGACTGGCGTGTACAGGTTCAGAATCTTGACTATCTGTTACAGGAAGAAGAAATATTAATTCATTTCTTGAGCAGGATGTTCAGAACACACTTTTATACTCCGTTCTACAAGTATATTCATTACGGATTTGGTTTGTCCCATAGGGATAAAGGTCAATTGGCATTCAAGGGGGTGTAGACTTTTGCAATCAATTTGCTTTTTTTTCCTGATACATCTAATTAAAAATCAACTGTTTTGTGCCTCCATGGTAACAGACTGTAAACAAACTTGGTGTAGCCCGGCCTGCAGAAATGGGTTACTTTCCTCTATCTGATCCCTCTGCTACTGTCTGTAGGTTATCAAGAAGAGGGAACAGGGTGTAGACCACATAACTGCAGGATCAGACAACAGAGGGTTTTTGTAGTCTGTAACCATGGAAGCTCTTCGGTCTGCACGATTTAATAGAATGCCTGCAGAAATACAATACACTGCAGTACTGGATGTGGAAGAGAACGCTGCCGCTGAAACACGCCTCTTCTATAGGACAGCAGCGGAAGTAAAGTCAGGTTTGAAGGAACAATCCCCTTTCCATCCAACTAAGTGTTCCTCGTCTTAGTAGGACTCAAATGTTGCATGCATTGCCCGGTTTTCATGATGGTGATAAAAAGATCATGGGGAAAAAAAAAAGAAAAAAAAAATGTATTTACTTTACAAACTTTCTTTTTGTCATTACATTTTTTTTTTAATCTATCGATCGATAAATCGCGGTGGAGAAAAAAAAAGAAAAAAAGAAAAAGTGTCCTCAAGGAGTTAAAACTGCAAAATTTATCATTATCAACAATTCTTGTGATACATATGGTCCTACAAGTCCCAGATCCCCCCCGCACCTGCTGTGTGGTGAGAGCGGTGCACAGCGAGCATATGGCCTCCGAATCCTCCTGAGTTTTCTTCTTCAGCTGCAGGAGTTGTGCTGCCTGGATCAGCGGCTCCATGGTCTGTGCGGCGCCGCTGTTGTGCAGGTTCTTTCCTCGGAGCCATTCCTCCAGCTGACAGATGTTATACCTGCATGAGACAATATGAGATGTGAAGTGCAGACACTCCGTATACAAGGCGAGGGCGTAAAGCTCGGCCACAGACGAGGCGATTCTTCCCCGACGGGTGTAGGCGAACACTATGGATACTTTTTTAATGTGTGCAGCATCAAATGTCAGTGAATGGAAACATTCTTGATTACACCCATACAGACATAGTACTTTGCACAGCAGAGGGTTTGTTACTATTGTACGCAGTCTAGAGAATTCTCTCTGATCTAAACTACGTACTCCAGGTTGATACATTCATCTGCACTGACACACTGTAGCAAACTATCCGGACATAAGAGAAGGGTTTGTGCTGCTGATGTATTTACCTCGCAGACTGGATAGCACTGTATTAAGGTTTGCAGGGGATTTCAACCTCTCCATGTAATCAAGAATGCCTTTATTCACTGACAGCAAGCAGATATTTTGATAACAGTGAAGAAATGAATGCTAATTCAATAATATGTCCTCTTCTTTCATTAATAAACTTGCAGATAGCTTAGGGCAGTGGTTGCGAACCTATGGCACGCAGAGCCCTCCCTGCTGGCACGCGCGCTGTTGGCTGCTCACCACGGTAGTGAATACTGGCCTGGGTGCCGCTGTTTCCCTGCTGGTATTCACACAGCGGCGCTGCGAGCGGTTCCCTTGCCGGTATTCACTCAGCGGCGCTGCTAGCGGCACTGATCCCAGGTGCACACTATGATGTCCGTGTGCACCTGGGATCCTCCTCCCCCCTCCCCTGACTTCTCCTCCCTGGTTCCACGAAAGCAGAAGAGGGGAGGCGTCCGGACGCACACACTGGTGTCACAGTGTGCAACTGGGATCAGCGCAGATCAGAGGAGCAGAGGCGCTTCGACAAGGAGAAGGGGATAAGTATATGCGTCTCAGGGGGGGGAAACTATTACTACTTGGGCTGATATAGGCGATACTATTAGTAATAGTGTCCCCTATATTGGCCCCAGTAGTAATAGCATTACTATTAGGGCCGCTGTGGGGGTCACTATTACTACTGGGGCTACTGTGGAGGTCACCATTACTGATGAGGGGGTCACTATTACTGTTGAGGCCACTGTGCAGGTCACTATTATAGCTGAAGGGGTCACTATTACTGCTGAGACCACTGTGGGGGTCACTATTACTGCTGAGGCCACTGTGGGGGTCACTATTACTATTGGGGTACGTTTTGTCCGTGACGGTATGTCCTCAGCGGAAATTTTAAAAATTCTATTTTAAAACAGCCCTGTCCATTTTAGAACGACGGAGGTAAAATCATACATCGTGATAAGCCCCGCCCCCTTACATGTTGACACTTTATGATGAATAAGTGGGTTTTGGGTTGCAGTTTAGGCACTCGCTCTCTAAAAGGTTCACCATCACTGGCTTAGGGTATATGTTCATACAGTGGTTTTCTTTGCAGATTTAGTGTGGATCCGAGATGTTTCTGCATTAAATCCGCAGAAAAACTTGCATCCCAAAGTGTCCCATTGGTTGTAATGGAATCCGTGCCATAGGCATTTATGCTATGTGAACATTGCCTTAGGGTGCATTTACACACACACATTCGTCAGAAAATGATAGTTTTGAGTGATCATTTTGCATTTGCTAATCCGCCCATTAGTAGCTAACTAGCTTCATTTCCATGTATTTAGAGAACAGTGGGTGGTCTTTTCTCTAAATACATCACTATTGTTCTCCAGAGGGACAGCTGCTGAAAGAATGCGGAGAACTCAGCATGTGGTCCGTCTTATCAGGGACGATGGATTTTAAGCTGAACTGAGCGATAATCGTTGTGTGTAAAAGGGCCTTTAGGCCTTGTACACATGGGGTATTTTCCCAATGTGGATCTTGACAGTTTGATTGGTGACAGAACTCCAAGACCCATCTTCGGAGTTCTGCCACAGATATTGATGTGATCCGCATAGGGATTTGGCAACAGTGGATGCGGCCAATCCGTGCGCAGCCGCCTGATCCAGTTTCCGTACCAAGAATCGACACGTCGATAAATTTATTCCATGCAAACAAAATCCAACGCAGAATTATGCCGTGTAAACACAGCCTTAGGCCTCGTTCACACAAGTATGTCACTGTTCCATGTCAGATTTTTCCGTGGTAGACCCAACAGTTTAATCCATAGTAGAACGTCAAGGCTGAGCTATGGACAGACTACTTTACTATGAAGTTTGGGCAAAAGAATAGGAGAAATCACAGTGCGATCTGTGTGGGGAACATGGCCTATCCAGGTTGTCGGTCATCATTACCTGAGCTGCATGCCAGTACTCCAGGAGCAGACATCCTTCCTCAGCAGCAGGTTGTTCAGGGCTACTGCATTGATCATGTAGAAGAGCTGTTTGAAGACTTGCTGTATGATCTCTGGGTCCAGGCCATGCTCACACATGATGCTGTTGAGTAAGTTCAGCTGACGAATCACAGTTTCCAGGCTGTATGAGTTGTCGCCACCTCCGTCCGCCATGCTGGACGACCTCTTCCTATAGCCAGTCGGCTTTACCCCTGATAGACCCTGGATGCTCTCATTTTCTAACATGGCAGAAACTACAAAGGAAGACAAGAAAAACCGGTTGCAAAAACAGGACTATCACTGTGTGGTATATTACAGATATAAGTGAAGCTACAGCCCGGTCACAGTTACTCAGTCTACAGGTATGCTGACTTATAATTCCAATTATCACTCCTTCCCCATCCTCTGTTAGAACATTGCTCTAGTCAGCTGCCCATCACTATGTAGAGACTGCTTTCTTGAATCATTGCTGATGCTGCAGTGATCACAGGACACTGCAAACTATTTCTCTCTATTAATACAAAGATTGTTCGTAATTACATATCTTGGTAAAGTATTCAATCTAATTTAGCCCTGCACCCATGGACGGACATACTGTCTGTGCAGCTGCACAGGGGACCAGAAGAAGAGTATGCCCGTGCCAAGTTGCCCCACCCCCTGGACTGCCTTTGACTTGCTGGGTCACCACTCTCTAAAGGCCCTTTTACATGCAACAATTAGTGCTCAAAATTCATTCAAACGGCTGAAAGTGAGCGAAAATCGTTACATGTAAATGTGGGCAGTCGTGCACTATTCGTTCACTTGTCGTTTAGCATAGTTTTTTAGCCGGCATAACAAACATCGCTTGATCGCTCAAAATTTGTTCCATTCCAATGGAATTTTGAGCGGCTGCATAATGGGGTTTGTTTGTCTTGCATACATAATGAGTACACTGTTTACTCATTATGTACTCTACTGGGAGGGGACAATGGAATACTGCTTGCCAGATAACCATCGCATAAACACACGCCAAGCTGAGCAAACAACTCGTGGAGGAAATACAGATGATTAAAAGCCATTATCTGTAAGTGTAATTTTATTCAAAAATGTCAGCAGTTTGTTCAGTTGTGTGGTTGTTTAGGCGATTATCTTTGCATGTAAAAGGGCCTTAACTTTCAGCTGCTACAGCTGAGGTCCAGCAGTACTGGAAGAACTATCTCCTTGGCTCACACAATCCTCACTAACACTTGCCGCTCATCTTAACTCCTCCCCTTTCTCCTAGTACAGCAAGTGCAGGAGATGGGGGTGGGGTGGGGAAGGTGTGGTTAAGATGTTCACAGAGTAAGGCCGCATGCACAGAGACGGGTCGGATTCCGCATGTGGAATCCCGTAATGGAAGCTGGCCCTGGCCCTTTTTTTCTCTTCCCTGTACAGATTTTTGTTTTTCAAAACTTCTGCTTTTCCTGCGTCATCGTGGTTATCCGCGACCTTTTTGCAAAAATGCAGCGTGCTGCAATTTTTCATCCGCGAGTGGAAACCGCAATTGGTTTCCGCTCATGCGCATGAAGAATCACTTTTGCATTGCATCCTATGGGTGGTATCTGCTGCGGAATCCGGAGGCAAACGCCTGCTCTGGATTCCGCAATGCAAATCCGCCCTTGTGCATGAGGCCCAAGAAGCATCAGTGAGAACTATTACTATATGAGAGCGCTACGAGGAGGGGTTAGCTGCAAAAAGGGTAGAGTCTGTAGAGACAAGTTGTTGCTGAAAGAAGTCTTTAACTTGATCTGGGCCCAGATAAAAAAAACAAAAAGTGACAAGGCCAATCAGAGATGATACCTGTGATCACTGGGGGTAACTGCACTGTAATCACTATCATTGTGCAGAACTGTTATCTGACTACTGTAAACTGATTGCAGTATTTACAGGTTTACTAGCAGTAAATTACCACTGAGGTCTCAAAGTGGAGCCATCTTACAATATGCTAATCACTTTGTACAATGGGAATAACCCTTTAAAGCAATGCGGCTCCAGAGCTTTTGGGTTGTGGCTCGGTCCTGTGTACACAGATACAATCCAGGAGTCCATCCTCCTCTAGATTACCTTACCTATCATTGGCTGCAATAGGCCTTCAGCAATCTTTATGAGCTGCTGGTAGATCTGGATGGACAGATCACTGAGGACCTGCCGATACTCTGTGAGGTCGAAGTTGCGGAGGCAATGCTCGTTCTGCTTGGAAGAGTTGCTCGTCATAAAACCCTGGTAAAAGAAATGGGGTCACATATATACAATGGTGTTATAAGCATGGTCGTATGTTACAGAAGAGGACAACTTCTTGTATAGGGGCATGTATGTACTTCATGGTAACCACTGCTGCCCCATCGCCAGCTCTAGAAGTCTTGAGAACTCACTGAACAGTCTGGTCACATGCTGTACACTTCAGAAGAGACGGCTACTCACCTCATCCCCGCTGTATTGCTTCAGACAGTGGAGGAGACGGCTGGAGTTTGATAGCCAGAAAGACGTCATTTGGAAATCATCATTTTGTTTCTATCAACAATAAATAGTAATAATATTATAATAGAGTATGGGAGCTGTCAGAAAAGGCTTTTTTATTAAAGATTTTTTTATTGTGCCGATCCTCTGTTATTCCTCCTGGAAATGTATTTATACATTGGCCATGGCCTTTGTTTGGAATTGCAGCTCAGCTCCTTTCACATAAAGCTAGCTCAGCTAAAAAGTTAAGTGAATGTCTGGCAAGCTTGTTTGCAGTTTCCAAATAACCAGCAGAATTATGAATGTAGCTCTGGAGTACAATACAGGTTATAGTAGAGCTCTGTACACAATGTGCACTATATGCATCTTCTAGACATTGGATAGTTATGACTGTACCTTCAGCACTTTCTTAATGCCATTGATGGTGGAGGTGAGAAGGGAGTGAACCTTCTGGTCATCATTAATGTAGTCTGCGTGTCTGATGCACATAAAGAGGATGTATGCTGGCAGGCACGGCACACTCGTAGATATCAACTGCGGCTTCAGGTCTGAAAACAAAAAAAGAAGCTAAGACGAATTTTTCTCAATAGCTATCCTGTCAGTAGACTATAGTGTGAGGACCCCACCAAATAGCTCCCCATACATGGCCTGCCTTAGCTGCATGCGACCTATGCACAGGGTGCTGGCCAGTAGCGTGTATGGGGGGTGCACTAGGCAGATGTAGGCTGGGGGCGATCACCCTCCCTTAAATCTGCCGGATCAGATGACCATAGTAACATTTCATATAAAGCCGAAAAAAGACATATGTCCATCCAGTTCAGCCTATTTTCCCCCAATGTTGATCCAGAAGGCGGCAAGAAAACCCCAATGAGATAGAAGCCAATTTTCCCAATTTAAAGGGAAAAAAAATCCTTCCTAACTCCAAGCTTCAGAGCCACTAAGCTGCCAGGAGAACTGGCTGTGGAAAAGCTGGAAGATCCGTCCGACGGGGAGAAAGGAGCGCAGAGAAGAGGAGCGCAGAGAAGAGGAGCGCAGAGAAGCGGAGCGCAGAGAAGCGGAGCGCAGAGAAGCGGAGCGCAGAGAAGCGGAGCGCAGAGAAGCGGAGCGCAGAGAAGCGGAGCGCAGAGAAGAGGAGCGCAGAGAAGAGGAGCGCAGAGAAGAGGAGCGCAGAGAAGAGGAGCGCAGAGAAGAGGAGCGCAGAGAAGAGGAGCGCAGAGAAGAGGAGCGCAGAGAAGAGGAGCGCAGAGAAGAGGAGCGGAGAGAAGAGGAGCGGAGAGAAGAGGAGCGGAGAGAAGAGGAGCGGAGAGAAGAGGAGCGGAGAGACGAGGAGCGATAGGCGGCCAGTGAGAGAGAGGAGCAGGTCCTGACACTGAACCTGCGCCTGGCGTAGATCCTCACTAGAATGAGCTTGATGCTTGGCAATGCCATGCAGTCCTTGGACAGTCGTTGGAGGGTGGATACTTTTGTGCGAGATCCAAGTATGTAGCACATTTGGAACCCCAAATCCTGGAATTAAATGAGCGACTTGCAACACTGAGATCCATTGACAACATGGGAAGGAGTTTGCAGGCGCTCGCTGGGGTTAATGTGGGGAGGATGGTAGTTCAGGAGAGCAGGATAAGCAGGCAGCTAGCTGGGCGACAGACATGTAGAGGGAAGAGAACCAGGGAGGCTAGTCCTGAACTGGCATGTCTTTACAGGGTTAGCACTGCTGCAGAATGACATGCCCTCTGACTGCCATGGGATGTCAGCTCCCATAAGAAGGGGAGCACAGGGCAGGCAAGACAGCTCCTAGTGGTGGGGGACGCATATATCTATATTACACTCACGTTCGGCACTAACAACCAATAAGGTTGAATCAGGGAACCCAAACAACCAATGAGGTTGAATCAGACAGGCCAAATAACCAATGAGATTGCTGGAATTGTGAATCAGAACCAATGAGGTTGCTGGAATTGCTCCATAGTGCCGAACTTGAGTGTAATATAGATATATGCGTGGGGGACTCGATTATTCGGGGAACAGACAAGGCAATCTGCCACAAAGACCACGATCGTCGAACGGCGTGTGTTAACTTCCTGGTGCTTGAATTCGACACATCACGGATTGGTTGACAGATTTCAGGGAGGGGCTGGTGAGGATCCAGCAGTCATGGTGCACATTGGTACCTCCCTAATCTACCACTGCCTCTCTAGTGTGGCACTAGTATAGTATTTCCCGTAGTATTTCCGAGAAAATTGCCTTGGAGGTCCTCGCCCTGAGCTTGGATCGTAGATCCCCGAAATCATTTTTAAGGGTCCTCCATCGACCTCTGACTTTGTCATTGGTACCAATGTCTATGACACGTGTAGTGTTCTGTCAGTAAGGACGCAGCTCCCTATGGGGCTTCTGAAGTCAGAGCCTATGGCCATAAAGTAGGACGATACATGAAGCAGTAATGCCGCAGACAAGACACTGATAGTTGTGTAGTCATGAGACTCGCTGCTGCCAAGAGATGATGGGAAGAGATGTACAGTTTGGCGAGGGGTGCTGTTTGATGGGGAGGGTATTTTAAGTCACAGAACGTATTCAGAGTTCTGTCACTTTAGCAGAGGTTATCATGCAACGTTAAAGTACGAAAACCCTTCTGGGGATAGAAACCATGTTTAATTAGTTTATGGTCAGTAAAAGGATATTTTTGTAAGGATGTGCCGCCTCCGTCTGTCACCGCCACATCATCTCACATCCAGCGACACCGAACATTACCACCGGCCTGGGAACTGTGATAAATCTAGTCTCTAGCTGCATGTCAGCAGGGATGCCTCTGCCATCTTGGAAAATAGTGAGGTGTGATTTTGTGCAGATTTTTTGGTGCATTTTGTGTGCCGTGTGTGACCTTTTTGGTTTCTAAAAGGATCATTTACATAGGACGATTATTGCTCAAAATCCATTGAAACAAATTAAATTGAGTGATAATCGTAAAGTGTAAATGCCAAAAAATCATTTACTATTTTTTCACTTCTCATTAGTCGCTGACTCTCAGTTTAAAAAACATTGCTTGATTGCGAGATTTCCACTAAGTGCAAAATCCTTCCCACTGAGCGCTTTGCACAGAATGATACGTGTACTGTATATTTGATTGTAAGCTCTTAGGATCAGGACATGAACTGTTTATTAGATTGTGAGCTATTAGGGCCAGGGAGTGTACTGTATATTAGGTAAAAAAGAGCTTAAGAAAAAAACAGCAGTAGAATGTATGATGGCATCACAAGTCACATGATGTCATGATAATTGGTGCAGAATGTGAAAGTTCTAAACCAGAACCATCTGGTGTCACTTCGGCAGGAAAGCCTGACGAGGACGGGTGCTGGTATGTAGCTCCTCACCCAGTGCTGAGGCCTTGTTCACACATCGTGTAGCCGGGGGCGAGGGGTGAAGTTTAGAACTGCACCGTCTTATCCCCCAAAACTCTCAAAACTCTCAGCACAGACACCTGTATGACTCGTTACTTGCTGTGATTAATAGGACAAGATAGGGGGGGGGGGGAGGAGGCCGCCTGACGCCGGGGCCTGAGGGCGGGGGGGGGGGGGGGGGGGGGGAGGCCGCCTGACGCCGGGGCCTGAGGGAGGCCGGGGCCTGAGGGCGGGGGGGGGGGGGGCCGCCTGACGTCGGGGCTTGAGAGCAGAGGGAGGCCGCCTGACGCCGGGGCCTGAGGGAGGCCGGGGCCTGACGTCGGGGCCTGAGGGCGGGGGGGGGGGGGGGGCCGCCTGACGTCGGGGCTTGAGAGCAGAGGGAGGCCGCCTGACGCCGGGGCCTGAGGGAGGCCGGGGCCTGACGCCGGGGCCTGAGGGAGGCCGGGGCCTGACGCCGGGGCCTGAGGGAGGCCGGGGCCTGACGCCGGGGCCTGAGGGAGGCCGGGGCCTGACGCCGGGGCCTGAGGGAGGCCGGGGCCTGACGCCGGGGCCTGAGGGAGGCCGGGGCCTGACGCCGGGGCCTGAGGGAGGCCGGGGCCTGACGCCGGGGCCTGAGGGAGGCCGGGGCCTGACGCCGGGGCCTGAGGGAGGCCGGGGCCTGACGCCGGGGCCTGAGGGAGGCCGGGGCCTGACGCCGGGGCCTGAGGGAGGCCGGGGCCTGAGGGAGGCCGGGGCCTGACGCCGGGGCCTGAGGGAGGCCGGGGCCTGACGCCGGGGCCTGAGGGAGGCCGGGGCCTGACGCCGGGGCCTGAGGGAGGCCGGGGCCTGACGCCGGGGCCTGAGGGAGGCCGGGGCCTGACGCCGGGGCCTGAGGGAGGCCGGGGCCTGACGCCGGGGCCTGAGGGAGGCCGGGGCCTGACGCCGGGGCCTGAGGGAGGCCGGGGCCTGACGCCGGGGCCTGAGGGAGGCCGGGGCCTGACGCCGGGGCCTGAGGGAGGCCGGGGCCTGACGCCGGGGCCTGAGGGAGGCCGGGGCCTGACGCCGGGGCCTGAGGGAGGCCGGGGCCTGACGCCGGGGCCTGAGGGAGGCCGGGGCCTGACGCCGGGGCCTGAGGGAGGCCGGGGCCTGACGCCGGGGCCTGAGGGAGGCCGGGGCCTGACGCCGGGGCCTGAGGGAGGCCGGGGCCTGAGGGAGGCCGGGGCCTGAGGGAGGCCGGGGCCTGAGGGAGGCCGGGGCCTGAGGGAGGCCGGGGCCTGAGGGAGGCCGGGGCCTGAGGGAGGCCGGGGCCTGAGGGAGGCCGGGGCCTGAGGGAGGCCGGGGCCTGAGGGAGGCCGGGGCCTGAGGGAGGCCGGGGCCTGACGCCGGGGCCTGAGGGAGGCCGGGGCCTGACGCCGGGGCCTGAGGCCGGGGCCTGAGGGAGGCCGGGGCCTGACGCCGGGGCCTGAGGGAGGCCGGGGCCTGACGCCGGGGCCTGAGGGAGGCCGGGGCCTGACGCCGGGGCCTGAGGGAGGCCGGGGCCTGACGCCGGGGCCTGAGGGAGGCCGGGGCCTGACGCCGGGGCCTGAGGGAGGCCGGGGCCTGACGCCGGGGCCTGAGGGAGGCCGGGGCCTGACGCCGGGGCCTGACGTCGGGGCTTGAGAGCAGAGGGAGGCCGCCTGACGCCGGGGCCTGACGCCGGGGCCTGAGGGAGGCCGGGGCCTGACGCCGGGGCCTGAGGGAGGCCGGGGCCTGACGCCGGGGCCTGAGGGAGGCCGGGGCCTGACGCCGGGGCCTGAGGGAGGCCGGGGCCTGACGCCGGGGCCTGAGGGAGGCCGGGGCCTGACGCCGGGGCCTGAGGGCGGGGGGGGGGGGGGGGCCGCCTGACGTCGGGGCTTGAGAGCAGAGGGAGGCCGCCTGACGCCGGGGCCTGAGGGAGGCCGGGGCCTGAGGGAGGCCGGGGCCTGAGGGAGGCCGGGGCCTGAGGGAGGCCGGGGCCTGAGGGAGGCCGGGGCCTGAGGGAGGCCGGGGCCTGAGGGAGGCCGGGGCCTGAGGGAGGCCGGGGCCTGAGGGAGGCCGGGGCCTGAGGGAGGCCGGGGCCTGAGGGAGGCCGGGGCCTGGGGGAGGCCGGGGCCTGAGGGAGGCCGGGGCCTGGGGGAGGCCGGGGCCTGACGCCGGGGCCTGAGGGAGGCCGGGGCCTGACGCCGGGGCCTGAGGGAGGCCGGGGCCTGACGCCGGGGCCTGAGGGAGGCCGGGGCCTGACGCCGGGGCCTGAGGGAGGCCGGGGCCTGACGCCGGGGCCTGAGGGAGTCCCACTGACGCCGGGGCCTGAGGGAGTCCCACTGACGCCGGGGCCTGAGGGAGTCCCACTGACGCCGGGGCCTGAGGGAGTCCCACTGACGCCGAGGCCTGAGGGAGTCCCACTGACGCCGAGGCATGAGGGCAGAGGTTGGCCGCCTGACACCGGGGCCTGAGGGTGGACACCCCGTGACAGCCCATGAGAGAACAAAGGAGCTGATTGCAGAGTTCAGACCACCTGCTGAGTTCTGCAAACAGCTCCTGGAGGCCCATTTACAAGCAAATGTAGCTGATAAATTGCTAATGGGCATTAGTACTTTATGCAAAATGATTACTAAAACTTTAAATCTTTTGAAAGATTATCTTTGCATGTAAATGGGCCTTTACATCTCCATAAACAGATTAACAGAAACATATCTGACCTAAAATGAGGTTCCTGATGAGGAGAGGTTCATCCTCCTTGTAAAACTCCAACATTCCTTGGAAATCCTTTTCGAGGCGTTGCACGGTCACTTGTCTGCTCAGCTCAGACTGCCTCCTCTCCGGCTGAATGATGTCTGCTGTTCCTGCTCAACATAATCAGCACACAGGATTTTAGGTTTCACAGAAGACTCTGGCATGTACAACCATTATTTCCATATTCGCTTTATGATAATAACAAGCTACAGATCCTTCTAACTGGGCAGCTACACATTTGTGGTTTTGCGAATAATCTAGATCTCACTGTTTTGTGTACACAGCTCCCATGCAGGCCTAAGTCTCCATCCTAACAAGCTACAAACACTGCGTATTCCGATCCTGCGTCCATGTGGCCTTACTTCTTGCTCAAGCACTGTGGGTAAGTTTGCAAGAATAAGAAGCGAGAGGGAGAATAACACACGACTGCAGGATCAGACTAAACATAGGCTTTGTTGGTACTCTGCTACCATGAAGACATATAAGCGTGCATAGGAGCTGTATACAAAAAATGGTAGGTGATAATTTGCAAAGTCAATTTCTTAGTAAGATGCATTGGAGTGATAAAACAAAAATTGATGCATTTTACCTTCAGACTCTTGAACTTTCTTCAAATAAAACTTCAGTTGTTTCTTCAGTTTCTTCTCATTCTTCTCCGACTTCTCCAGCAATTCCTTGAGGTCCTGATGAAAGATATAAAAATGTTACTTATTCATCAACACTCATATTCCCAGATAGAGAGAAGCTAGGAAATCATGCTCAACTGCCACTCAATGCATGCAAGGACCTTTGGGTCCCCCGTTCTCGTGATCGGCGGGAATCGCAGTGGTTGGACCCCCTCACTATTCTAAAGGTCATCCCCTCTCCTACAAGTGCAACAACACGGAACTGCATAGCAATCTATTACCAGATTCTCATTCGTGAGCCGTGTGATTTCGTGCTGTAGTCCAAATTCCACCTGCGCCTCAGGGGACAGCTGCATGGCCTGGAGTAGAACTTGCTGCTGTTTATCCAGTTCTTCTTTCAGCGCCTCGATCTGATCGGACAGCGCCTCCACCTCGTCGTCATGCTGCTGGCTTTGAGCCTGTAGCTGGGCCTCCAGGAGCCTGGGAGATGAAGAAGAGCACAGCGCCATTCACCAACTAGAGTTCCACCCAAAGAAATATTGTTTTAAGGTGCCATAAAGGGCAATTCTTGCTCAGTTCGGCTGAGCATTCCTGTAATTACTATGGGGAAAGCTGCAGCCAGATAGCACCGGAGGAAGTTTATCTTCAGGAAGAACAAAAAGACCGGGCATTGGAATAAAAAAAAAAAGTATTTGTATAGCGCCAACTTGCCCCGCAGCGATTTCAGGTAATTTACTTATTTATTACCCCCCACCAATCTGGGTACTCATTTTATCGACCTCGGAAGGATGGAACGGTGAGTTAACCTTTAGTTGGTTAACTGAACCATGCGGGGATTATACTCCCAACCTTCAGCTTGTAAGCTGCTGCCTTAGCATTCTGCGCCATACATGATCTAACTTTCCTCCAATATCATCTGTAGAGGAGAGTCAGGAGGCCCCATACACATTCAACAGACAACAGGTCTAAAGACCCCCGGGGCTGCCATGCATTTCTGTGCATTAAGACGAACCTGTGGCAGGGCTTAATAGAATGCCTGCAGAAGTACAATACATAGCAATACTGAAGTACTCTATTGCAGTATATTGTATAAGTGATAAAACAAATCGATAGTTTGAGACGCCTTTGGGTTCTAAAAAAAAAAAAAAAAAAGGAAAAGGGAAATAAAAGTTGTTGTTTTTTTAACTACTAAAAAAATATTAAAAGTTTAAATCCCCATGTTTTCCAATTTTTTTCATATAAACATCAAAACAAAATATATCAGGTATCACCGAGGCTGTAAAAGGCTGATAAGTTAAAATAATACATTATTTATCCCATGTGATGAGCACCATCAGAAAAAGAAAAATACACGACAGAACTTTTTAGGTCACCCCATCTTCAAGAGAAAATGTAATAACAATCAATTAAAAGGGTGTATGCACCCCAAAATGGTACCAATAGAAGCTACTGCTACTGTGACAGAATGATTTTTTAAGTATGACAATGACTCGCAGAATAAAGTTAATATGTCCTTTTCACCGCCCCATGTTTGCTGTAAAACAAATTTTGCAGAAAAATATTGCAACTGTGTTTTTTTTCCCCATATCACCCCACATAGAAATTTGATGACCTTTCCTCAGGATAAGGATATCAATAGTTGATCGTGGGGGTCTGTCGCTCGTAATCCCTGCTGAACAGCTGATTGAAGTGACAGCGGCACCCAACACAGCGCCGTTCGCTGTATAGTGGCTGTGCCTGGTATTGCAGCTCAATCAAAATTTACTTGAATGGGACAGAGCTGCTCTTAGGCCATGTGATGGACCCCCGCCTGGTCAACTATTGATGACCCATTGATGGGTCACAAGGTTAGTGTAGATAAAAACCCCTTCAATTATAAATTACTTTTATCTCCTTGTAAGACAGTTGTTGGAATGACAGAACAAAAAGCAGTAGATGCAAGTAAAGTAAGGAGCAGGAGGGGACAGACAACCTGGCGACTTGCTTTAAGCCTTGATAAGCCAGGCCCAGCTCACCGTCTTCGTTCAGATACCCCCAGTCCTCAGTCTTTCTAGAGAGAAAGGACAGAGAAAAGGAAAAGAGAGAAAGATTGCAGAAAAAGAAATAAAAATAAAGCAAAAAGATCTGAAGAAAGTCAATTCCAGAAGTCCCCCTCAGCAGCTGCTCATTGGGAAAATACTTATAGGGAACCTGTCACCTGCCTCTAGCAGCATTAACTAACTTATGTCGCTGTTAGGGCGGGTGCTGTAATTTTCATACACACCTGCTTCCAAGTTCCCGTGTAGAGATGAGCGAGTATACTCGCTAAGGCACATTAGAGGTGAGCGGGGAGATACTCGGCTAAGGCACTACTCGCTCGAGTAAAGATTCGGGGGCCGGCGGGGGGCGGCGGTGAAGAGAGGGGAGGAACGGAGGGGAGATCTCTCTCTTCTTCCCCCGCAACTCACCTGTCACCCGTGCCAGCCCACCGAATCTTTAGAGACGAGCGGGGAGATACTCGGCTAAGGCACTACTCGCTCGAGTAATGTGCCTTAGCGAGTATACTCGCTCATCTCTATTCCCGCGGTATTTCCCTATGAGGTTCATGCCGGATGAATATCCGACTCTTTTCAGAGTCTCTCCTACAAGTCTATGGGAGAGTGCATGCACAGGATGCATAACTTAGTTCATGGTGCAGGAGGAAGGTGACACTTCCTTTACAATGGAATTTACCACCTATACTTTTTTTTTAACCAATTTAAACCATATAGTTCAACATTTTCCATTTTTCTAATCCATTTTTATTTTCTGTCCGTAGATTTTTTTATTCCATTGTCTGTATATGACTATGATGTCGGCCATCTTGCCTAAGCTGCAGTTTACATTTAGAGATATGCTTTACAACAGCCTCATGTGCCAGGCACAATGGACAGCAGGGGACCAACTTACTTCTATGGCAAAATGTTGTTAGCATGCTCTGTGAGCTGTGCAGGGGTGGGAGGAGGTGAGCTGTGACCATCAGCTTTTCGGAATTATGGATTCTGTGTTATCAATATATATAAGTCTCATCCACCTCTCCTTGTAATCCTCCCTTGATGATAAAGAGATAACTGCTGAGACGTTTTCTCTACAGAACAGGAAGTCTGAGTGTATTATTTGGCCTAGGGCCCTTTTACACGGGCCAATAAATTATTCAGGTTCCCACATCCAGACGGAATCTGAACGATATCGCACAGTCTAAATGCATGCATCGACTAAATGACAAACGAGAATTCGTGCACTTCTCATTCGTCGTTCAGTTTATGCACACACAAAACTGAAAGACGGATCAGGCCGTGTAAACAGGCACCCGTTCATTTATGAATGACTGTCTGTTTACTGTCAATGAAGGCGGGTGGGCCAGAACGATCTCCAGCCCACTCCGCCTCCATTCCCTTAGCAATGCTCATTCCTGTGTAAAAGCATAGAAATGACTATTGCTGGGACGACCTGTCGGGCATCTGCACCCAACAGATCAACTCACATAATAGGGCCCTTAATGGTCAGTGTGAGAACTGCAGGATTTCAGGATTTTTTTTTAAGCATAGATCGTGACACTGAAAATTAACCATATATATATATATAATTATACTTAAGGAATTTGGTGCATTTTGGTAAATTTTTGTCTGTTATGCTCAAAGGTTTAGTAAGTGATGTTAGTAGCGGTTTACCTATTTGTTTCGCAGACGCCGTGGTATGCCTCAATGGCATCATCTTGGTCCATCTCTTTGTTGCTGTTAGACCAGTTTGCTTCTGATACCTGCATAAAAAAGATCCAGAAAAACAGGAATTTAAGGCCCATTTACACGAGCAGATAATCGCTCAAACGATAGTTTGAGTGACAGCTTTAAGCGATTATTTTGCTTAAAACATAACTGGTATTTAAGTAGCTTCTCAGCTACTTAAATGCTAATTATGTATGTTAATGAAGCCTTCACTGAATGCATGCTAATAGCCCAAGCCTATTAGCTATGCTCAGATGCTTTGTTCTCCATGGGGGAAACAATGCTATCAGCACTCCCCCCCCCCCCCCCCTTGGAGAACAACTGATAAAACGGATTGCTGAAATCAAGCTCACTTGATTTTAATCATCAGCAGAAAGAGCCCGAAATGCGGGTGCCCCGCACCCATTTACACGCACCGATTAGCGCTAAAACGATCGCCGATGAGCGAAGCTTTTAGCGATAATCATCCAGTGTAAATGGGCCTTAACACTTTGTTTTTTGCAAATGTCAAGCTTAGTTTCCACCACTTTTAAGAATAAATTTGCTAATTAGCTTATATCAGCCAAACCAGGGACTCCTCCAAAAGGAAGAGTATCTAGTCTTTAGACAGAAGCAGTCCATCTACAAATGGGGTTCTCTTCTTTTTAGAGGAGTCTCTGGTTTGGATGATATGAGGTCATTTGCATACTCATACCTATGGTACATTGCCTGAAAGTAACTCAACTGTTTAGACTGTTTCTGGTTCTCACTGAAGAGACCATGTATGGAGACTTACTTTCACACAATGCTTCATGGGAATAAAGTATGCAAAGTAGCTCATGTCAGCCAAATAAGAGGCTCCTCCAAAAGGAAGAGAAGCCCATCTGTAGACATACTGTTTCTAGTGCTGGTCTTTATACATCCACTTGGTCTCTTCAAATGAGACTCAGACATGCTCTATTTAAAGATGTGTTTCTCTTCCTTTAGGAGGACTCTTTAGTTTGGCTGACATGAGCTAAGATTATCTTTGCGTGTAAATGGGCCTTTAGTCTTCATGCTCCCGCTCGGTCTCTTCAATGAGAACTAGTACTCCCAATGAATACAAATAAGACATTTTGCAAACATGATCATCAAGACATCATAGTTGGGATTGATAAAACCATCCAAGGAATTTATATCACAGTTAAGCAAGCCCCAGAATAGCAACAACGGTGCATTCCACTATGTAGTTGTACTCCAGTCACTGCGTACAAAGTCACTATTTACCGCGCTCTTGTTGGAATCTTTCTGCTGCGCAGAGTTAACGATCTGCGTCCTGAGGATGAGGACCTCTTCCTTCCGCACCTCCAGCTCCTCATGAGCGGACTTCAGCTGGTTGAGGAGGAGGCCGTAGCCAGTGGATTCTTCATTGGAGTCTGTGTCACCTGCTGAATTGGCAATAGCTTTTCTCAGTTCATTCAACTCGTTCTTCAGCTTTTTGTTCTCAGACTCCAGTTCTTGCCTCTGTAATAATAGAAAGATACAAAGAGGTTGATACGAGTCATTAGATGCCATCAGTCCTGATCATTGCAAGTAGATGCACTATACAGATCATGTCTATGCAAAAGAAAAAGGCAGAGGGCCCCAAATTTACATATCATCACCCTTCTGGCGAACGTCTCTACTGTAACTAAGCTCAAGGCCAAAAAGCACAAGTACTGGCTGTGCCTCCACCCATTCCACCGCCTTAGGGTGATATCCTTGCAGAAGGAGGAGCTGAGCTACTCCCTTTGTGCCTCTTCTTTCAACCCTAGAGGCAATACTAGAGGGGCTAGATGGAAGATATTAAGGGTCTATATACAGGAGCAGATAAGCTGTCTGTAACAAGCACCAAATGACGATACAGCACGCCAATCCGTGTTTGTTAAACTTTCATTTACGTGCAGCAATCATCGTAAGTATGCAAAATGTATGGGGAAGAATGGTGGTTAAGCAGTTAACACAAGGGGATGTGCTGTGGACAAACGATGAGGCTCATGGCTGCAGAAAAGTTGCATGCAATGATAAAGTTTGCTCGCATGTTGACTAATAACGGATTATATTTGCATGGGGCATTGATCGAAATTAAACTCTCCAACAGCCAATTATTCACCCATGTAAATGGGCATTAAATGGGTAGTTCCATTTGGCAATTTGAGGAAGAGTATTCTATAAAATAATAAACAACCAAATACTTACCTTGTAATCGCCTGCTGCTGCGGCACTGCGACTCCCTTCCTACCCTTGTGGGTCTTTGTTTACTGCCCTGACGTGACTATATGTGACCACTGCAGCCAATCAAGTGTGAGCTCCACACCCCGGAAGAGAAAGTCACTAGTTGTGTCTCGTATGGAGGGGACAGACTATTAACTTCAGCCCGCGTGATCTGAATACAGAACATCACTGGGCATGGATGAAGTGGTGACATCACAGTTCATGTGATGTATCATTGGGAGTTTTAGTAATTTACAAAATTGATATCTTCAGCAAAGGGTATCAATAGTTTAATTAAGAAAAAAAAACACTTGGACACTCCCTTTAACATGTGATTGCAGGATCAGACTACATACATGGCTTGTTTGTTGTCTGTTACCATGGAGACCCATAAGGCAGCATAGAAGACATGAATAGTAAGCCTTTTAACTATTTTCTTTATATACCAAATGCCCATTAATTGAGCACAATGTTGCCTGTAATTCTGATACTTGTTATTATCAAAAAGACATATACCCACACCCTACAGAACACTAAACGATCCACGATGAAAGGAACAATAAAATGCACACAGGTAGCAAAGTTTTTATCCTAAATATCTGTATACACGTTATGTGCTTCGTTACCTTCAGGTTATTGTAGGCAATGTCAGTGTCACGATCCGCGTCATTAGCTGTCTCAATGACCTGGATAGGCAGAAGATATCATTACACTTCACTGCATAATACATAAGGGCATTAATACAGACATGCATAGTAGTGGGCAATAACTACTTGCATCTTATTATATAAGAACTGTAGCCCCTTCATTCTGGAAATCGTTTGGTGGGGTCTAGTAATACCCCCAATATCATTTTCACGGTACGTGGCTTTTAGGATGTTCCTATTCTACTCCCACTGGACTCTATCCACTCGTTCCTGCCTCAAGCATCATGTGATGCACCCACATATCCAGTTTTTCTCAGAATTAGAAACAATGGGGCAATGTGATTCCATGGATATGACTTATCAGAAGCCGGCCACCATTGAACAGTAGCCACCAGGAACAGAACCCCATTTAGATGCCATGATGTCAAAATAAATGATCCAAAAACATATAGAGATGTCCAATATTACCGGAGACTTCTTGTTTTCTTGCTGCTCTTTCTTGTCCAGCTGGTTCTGCAGCTTCTTCCTCTCCAGCTCCAGCTCCCTCACCCTCTTCTGGAGCTTCAGGAACAGAGTCATGTCCATTGCTGCCTTCTCCAGCCCAGCTTCCTGCGAGAAGGTCAGAAAGCAAAAACGTTTTCAAAAACCAAGGCTCACCAGTGTCATAGGCAATGATATTGTGCGTACTGGGAGGCGGGAGCCACACGAAGAACACAACAGTCATGTGTAGATATATGAAGGCTCGCAGGTATTTTCCTACTCTGGTAAACATGACACTTCTGAACATGAGCACATTGGTGAGCTGAGTTGCATTGCTCTTACCTCCACTTCCATAATGGTATCCTCCGTGTCCCCAATTTCAGAGGTGGATATTGAGGGGTAGTTGGAATCGGATTCCAGACTGCTTTGGTTAGATGGGTTCCTGCGATGTCCCGGTGTTTGCTAGAAAACAAGTATAAAGAAGGAATAAATATAAAAAATCTGGCAGATCTACTAAATGGCGAGTCTACCATCAAGTCAAATACAGAGTAGTAAACACTTTACAATATAGTTGGACACTGTTTTCAAGAGAATAACTATTGTAGCTTGTGGTTGAGCTTAAAGCGACTCTCCGGTTTTGGGACAAATGTTTGTCCTGGGACATGAGGGGCAAGGCAGCATCTTACCTACATGTGTTCTTCTAAGTTGCCCATCTGATCCGCTACTTTTGAGCCCTGCTTTCAGCTGTCTAAGATGGCTACAGCAATTCTGTATCAAGCTACTGCACACTGCTCTCTGATTGGCTAGTGGTGATCACATGAGCAGCCCTGGCCAATGAGAGAGCAGGTATAGTGTATTGGTAGTCCTAACACTATTAAAGGCACTGTGGAGAATAGGTAGTCTGAAGATTGCATGAGACATCTGAGATGACTGAAAACAGTCATGAACCTCCAGCAATCTTATCGATTTGAAACCCTCCTTTAAGTCAACCACCTCCTGCCATTGTCCCCGACTCTAGTACTGACCTTGATGAGGGTGACCTCCTCCCGCAGGTTGTCATATCTCTGCTCCAATCTGGTGTATTCCTTCACTAAGTTCTGGTAGCGGGCTCTCTCTTCCTCCAGATCCTTCCGAGCTTCTTGATTTTCTTTGAGTGCACTCTGTGTAAAGTCATCTTAAGAGGAACAAACAACAGAGACGGCAACACTGATCAAAGAACCGGACATCAATACAGAAACTAACAGAACTTGGGTTTAATCTACCAACCATAAAGTAAGTTCTTACACAACAATAACCATTAACTAATAGACATTGCTTGAGCTTGACAACGGCCCCCTCGCCTACAGCAAGTTATAAGAGCACAGGTAAATACATGCAGGTGATCCTCCACTGAACTGTCGCTGCTGGTCTTCACAAGAATTCAGGGAATTCAGTGGACTTGGCAACTAATGTGTGCGTGCTGTGGAGGGGTCAAAATTTCAAATACAAGCCTGACAAAGACCCTACTGCCCCCTAACTACCCGTGTTTCCCCGAAAATAAGACAGTGTCTTATATTAATTTTTGTTCAAAAAGGTTTAACCTTTTTTACATGTATAGCTGCCTGGACACTATTTAAATTGACTTTTTTAATTAACTGTAAGCAGGGCTTAATTTTGGAGTAGAGCTTATATTTCAAGCATCCTCAAAAAGCCTGAAAAATCATTTTGCATCCTCAAAAATTCTGGAAAATCATGCTATGTCTTATTTTCAGGGTATGTATTATTTTCAGGGAAACAGGGTAGCTGATGAACGATATAGTGGCCCGTGTAAATGCTCAAAACAACTCGTTCAGCAATTACGAAATCGAACAATTGGAAAACAAGCGTTCCGTGTAAAAGCACACAAACAACTGTTGTTTGAACGCTTTAGAGCCTATTTTGAGTGACTATTCAGATGATAGTTGTCCCAGGTAAAACCACCCTGGCATACATTAATCCCTTAAGGACGAGATCCTTTTTATTTTTTTAGTCACCATCGGGGACAAGAACTTGTGATGGTTGGATTGCTCCTGCAGTACGATACCATCGTGTTAGATTGTACCATAATACCATAGTGTTAGATTGCCTATCTCTCCCCCCCCCCCCCCCGCCACACCATCCCAACACGTTTCAAAGCACAAAAGCCTATTGATCACTGCATAGTGGGTAAAACATCACAGATTCTGGATACCTAGGCATGAATTTCAGAAGTGTTCTGCTATACACTTACTAATAGAATTTACACCTTGTTGAAATGAGCTTTTAATGGATCTGTGATGTTTTGTCCACCGTGCTGTCATCAAGAAGCCTCAGAGATTTAAAACGTGTATGATGCGGGGGGCTCAGAGTTACGTGCAGATACATTTTACCATGATGTTTTAATTAACCCTTTCCAATCCAATTATTTTTTCTCAGCCATTCTCCCCAGCTCCAAATAAATTGGAGCTGGTGAGAATGGATGAGAAAAAATACATTTCCCTGCACCCTCCTGAACTGACAGAGTTCAGGTGGGTGCACGTGCTCACTGCACCGTGGAGGGGGGGGGGGGGGGGCCTGCTTACCTGTCCGGCGTCTTCCGCATTCTCCTTTCTGCCTCCCGGCTCAGCGATCATGTGACCGCTGGGGTCAGGTGGCACCCAGCGGTCACATGATCGCCGAGCCAGGAGACAGAAGGGAGAATGTGGAAGACGCCGGACAGGTAAGCAGGTCCCCCACGGTGCAGGCTCCTGGCTCGGCGTTCATGTGACCGCTGGGGGTCAGGTAACACTGGCGGTCACATGATCGCCGGCTGGAATCTCCATGCATTACATAGCGCTAATTGAGCGCTATGTAATGTGTAAAGGAGAAGGCAGAAAGGGTTAAAAACCCTTTCTGCCTTCTCCTCGGGGGTGTGCAGGAGTGTATCTGCACCCAATGTGTCTGACGATCGGGTGCAGAAGCACTCCTGCACTGCAGTGTCGGGCCTGCCCCGACATCGGAGCTGTGGAGGACAATTATGATGTCGGGGCAGGCCCGACATTGGATTGGAAAGGGTTAATAATGATTAAAGGGGTTGTCCCGCGGCAGCAAGTGGGTCTATACACTTCTGTATGGCCATATTAATGCACTTTGTAATGTACATTGTGCATTAATTATGAGCCATACAGAAGTTATAAGAAGTTATTCACTTACCTGCTCCGTTGCTAGCGTCCTCGTTTCCATGGAGCCGACTAATTTTCGGCGTCTAATGGCCAAATTAGCCGCGCTTGCGCAGTCCGGGTCTTCTTCTTATCTCAATGGGGCCGCTCGTGCAGGATGCCGGCTCCGTGTAGCTCCGCCCCGTCACGTGCCGATTCCAGCCAATCAGGAGGCTGGAATCGGCAATGGACCGCACAGCAGCCCTGCGGTCCACCGAGGGAGAAGATCCCGGCGGCCATCTTCAACCGGTAAGTAAGAAGTCACCGGAGCGCGGGGATTCAGGTAAGCGCTGTGCGTTTTTTCTTTTAAGTAAAAAAAAAACCCGTTTCGGCGCGGGACAACCCCTTTAAGATCTGGCCCAATAACTTTCATTCCTGGATTATTTGCTGCTGTACTCCAGGACAGGTCATCAATAGTTTATCGGCTAGGGTAAGTTGCTCGGGCCCCCAACTGATCAGCTTACTGTGTGCCCGCTGACAGCGTTGCAAATACACAGGGGGTTGGGGTTGGTAGTCTCTGCTCTGACCTCTGTGAAGTGGTCGGCGCTTGTAACTGTAGATACGGCTCCCACTGATTTTAAATAAGAGCTACACTTGCAGTTACAAGCGACGGACACTCCACAGAGGTCGGAGTGGAGACTTCCGCTGCTTCCGCTCTGACTCCTGAGTAATTGCAGTGCTGTTAGCGGGAACACAATCAGCTGATCATTTAGGGTCCCGAGCGGCAGACCCCAGCCGATCCTGAGGATAGGTCATCAATAGTATTCTCTCTGGGAAACTCCTTGAAGTATTCTGAACAATTTTTCGTATTGCTTACTTTTACAAAATGCTTTTTTTCCATACAGAAATGCAAAAAAAAAATGTTTTCGGGGTCGAATGTACATTGTAAACAGCGCAACAACTACTACAGTTCTCTGTGTGCTAAGGATGGAAGTGGCTGCAGATATAGCAGATACAAATATGATGAAGAGAAGCAATTTCCTTATAACTCAACCCCATACAACCTTTATCCCATACAACCCCACCCCACACAACCCCACCCCATGCAACCCTATCCCATAAGGTTTGATACCTTCAGAGTGGAGGAGGATTCGCTCGTTAAGTTCTTCTTTGTCTTCTTTTAGCTGTGAGTTCTCCACTTCCAGCTCAGAGATTCTCTGGGTAACAAAGAACAAGAACAATCAGTATATAAAGTCCACGGCCCGACTGGAAATACTTCACTTGCAGGTTTTCCTGAACAAAACCTCAACCCCTTTGACCCAGTCTCCCCCCTGCAGCCCTCTTTAGTTTTCTCATTTTCTTTTTTTTCCCCCTCACTTTCAAAACATCCAAGCTCTTTTACCTTTCCGGTTACATAGCTACATGAGGGCTTGTGTTTTTGCTAGACTGGTTGTATTTTTCAATTGCATTATTTAACATACCTTGTAATGTGCTGCGAAAAATGAAAATAATTTCTAAGTGGGGAGAAATGGAAAAAAATGCAATTGTGCAATATTTTGGAGGTGGGGGGTTGCTTTTATGATGCTCAGAGTGCAGTAAAAATGACGTGTTATTGTTATTCTGTGATTACAGCGATACTAGTAGGTTTTTTTTATGCAATACACCTCAAAAAGAGAAAAATACAATTTTTCTTTTTAACAAAAATTGTTTTCTGTTGCCATCTTTTGACCTCCATAACTGTTTTGTCATTCGGGTTGTGTGCGGGCTCATTTTTTCTGCAGTGACATGTCATTTTTATTAATACCATTTTGGGGAAACAAGATTTTGAGATTTTTATTCCGTTTTTTTTTAGGATACAGAATGACCAAAAAACACAATTCTGGCATTGCATTTCTTCTTTTTCCTGATGGCGTTTGCTGTGCAGGATCAATAATGTGATATTTCAATTACTTGGACTTTTGTGGACGCAGTGAAACCACTTTTTTTTTTTGACAAGACGGCTAGGAAAAAAGTTTTTGTTTTAAAAACTTTTACAACTTTTTATTTTTTTCTAATAATGAAACTTTTTTTCTTCGTTTTAAATTTTTTTTTCCTCACAGGGTCATTAATTTGTAATTGTTTGATCGCTCATACAGTGTAATTCCATATTTTAGTATTTACTGCATTATTACACGCATTCTATCAAGATGTGCCACAGGCGGATGATAAAGAGGATGACCCCTAGTGACAAGCTGCAGACAGCTGTGCACCTTCAGTATCCTCTACTTGGCAGGCTCAGGCTTGTACTGCAGTAAAGGGTCCTCCAACCACAACTTACTAGTATCCTCCTTGGACTTCTGACATCAGCCCTGAGTGCTGCGTCTGCATTCTGAAAGTGGTCGGGTTGGGGCGCACACAACTGGGAGGTGGAGCCAAAGAGAGTGTAGACACGTTAGAGGGAGGCACGGGCAGAGATGCCAGACAAGCGAGTGAGATCACTCTCCTCCGCCAGCCCAAGACAGGCTCCCGCTGACTTTGTGCTTGTTTTTCAGCAGCAGCTCTGAAAGATCATTCTCTTTCTTACAGCTGGGCATTGTCCAATTTGCCTTCCGTAATATAAGCCCTGGATACAGAGCTCCAAATCCCATGTATAGACCATTACATAATTCTATGCCTTTTTTACAGTCACCACTAAAGAAAACTGAAGAGTTTGCTGTATACTGGCTGATCATTGAGTTCAATGTACAATCAGTCTACAGTTAGCTCCCTCTAGTGGTGGCTGCAGGCAGCCAGAATATTATTTAACTCTGTGACTGTGCTGCAGCTTTGAAGCTCAGTAAATTAAAAATGGAGCTTCAACCGCTGTAAAGATATGATAACAAATTAATTGGCACAAAATGTTGAGCGTATTTGGATGAAAGAGAACATTGATGTTAAACTTTTAGTTTCTTCATTAGTATTTAATGGCATTGTGCGCCCATAGACTCATGGTAAGAAAAAAAATAATGCTACTTTTACATCTTTCGTAGAGTTCCGAAAAAAAGGTACATATTAGTAAATACTTGCCCAATGCATGTCAAAATAACACACTTTTGGCATCTGCTGGGTCAATCGCCCCTACCAATATGTTCTTGTATGTGCTGAAAATTTTTGTCATCCCTCCACTAGTTTCAGGAAAAGCATCTTTTCCCCTCCGTGTTTGTGTAGCTGTTCTTGGAAGGATGTCAGAGCAGCACTAAGTACCCTGAGATAATTAGATCTCATCCCCCTTGTAGATTATAGTGCCTTGCTGATGGCAACTGGTTGTACTGAGCAGTGTGAGAGATATCGACAGTAACCTGTTGCAGCTGCTGCTTCTCACTCATATACAAGTCCTCCGTGATCTTCCTCTCGTCTCTGCTCTTGGTGAGTTCTGCTCTGAGTGCCTCGATCTCCTCCTGTAGGCTGCTCAGCTGGTTCTCGTCTTGCTGGTTTTGGTTTTGCCGCTGCCGCTCCAGCTCTTTCTGCAGTTTCTCCACCTCTGTTGCATGCACCGACGTTACGACATTAAGCTGCTCCTTCAGGTCTTTGTGCTCTTTGTTCTAAATAAAACACACAGGGATCAATAGATAACAATAGAGGAAGCATGCGGCTCAATACAGACCCCAGAAGACACGCAACGTTCTATATCTCATATCGTCCTTCCACCAGTTTCACACCTTTCTCTTTGTGAACATGTTTGGACTGTTGCACAACAAGGCTCCAGAGGAGATCAGCTCATGTCACTGATATTTTCTGCATACGCTGGATGAACAATGTGTACAAGACAGCCACAATACTAAAAAGGAAGTTAAGGGCCTACATATATCCAACAACAGTCGGACAAACGATCTTTATTCTGATTGGTACTTCAAAGTATGTTGGAATTCCCTGCTGTGTTAGAGGCAGAGAGAGCTGCATCATTTACTGTCTGGACACAGAGTTAAGATCATTTCACAGGTAGTAATTTGCTCCAGTAGATGAGCTCAGATCAACGAGCTTAGCATTCATTCACCAGACCTTTACACAGGCCAATTCTGACTCGATCAGGGGCTAAATGATCATTAATATGAACAATTGTTTGTCCTCATAGAGCTGTTGTTAGGCAGCTACACATCTCTATTCAGCTAACCAGTGAGCATTTTAATGCTCGCACAAATGAGCTGATCAGTTAATTCACTGGTTGATGGTTTACACTTCTACACAGACTAATGATTGCACAGAAAGAAAGTTTGCGCATACATTCTTGCTCAACTTTCAGGTCGTGTAAAAGGACTTTAAAGAGGTTATACGAAGACTGACTTTTATAACCTATCCACAGGAGAGACGATTAAAGTCTGATCGGTGGAGGTCACGCCTCACCCTCTCCTCACTGCAGGCTCACTACACCCTCTGCAGTTAGGAGGAGAATGGGGCAGCGATGCACAGTGCCACTCCCTTTATCTTCAATGGGTCAATCCCACTGAGATGAATAGAAGAGTGCCTCGCATGTGTAACTGCCACTAAAATTCAATCCCCCCCTCATTGCAGGTGGGTGCAGTGAAGCCTGCAGTGAGAAGGAGGGTGGGGGGTGCACATAACCTCCATTTTTGGGATTGGTACGGGCAACAGTAGTGAGGCCCCACCAATCAGAATTTTATCACCTATCCCGTGGATAGATAATAAACGTTTTCGGTACAACCACTTTAAATCTAGTCACATTTAGAGACTACGATGATGGGGAGTCCTGATCAATGAAATAAGTGCTCATCTTCCAGGCCTTCACAAGGGCAAATTCAAGACTCTGGTCTTTCATAAGACCATTCATAGAGTTTTATAGTTTTGGGCAGCACATCCTCTGTTCACTCGTGGAGATGTGCCGTCACCAACGATAACTTTTTGTGTTGCAAAAATGATGTGATCACCTGACAGATGAGCGTCTGTTGCTTGTTGGATAATTGGCCGCACTTTCCCAAGGTCTGATGATCGGGTCTGTACATTCCTAGGTACGTGCCTGCCCAATCATTGGGCCTTGTAAAAGGCATTTTATACACATGGCTGTTCTAAAGACCATAAACTGTGACATACCAGGATTTATAAGGAACATTTACCCGCATGTGATAAGAGCACCCACCAATCATATTACATACAAGGCTTACCACCTTTTACACAATTGTGTGATAACAGTTGGGACACAATATGACCAAGAAAAAGCCAAAGTTAAAAAACTAAACACATTGTTTTTGTTTCCTGAAGCAAATTGTTTTTAAAGAAGCTTAGGGACCAAAAAATAAGAAAAAGCCGAGAGCTCAGCGTATCCTGCACATAGCAAATGAAAAACGAGGCAGGTAATCCCCAGAGAACAGCGGCAAAAGAGAATAATATCAAATACCAAGTCTAGGCGACTAATTTTGTAAAGCCGATTCTACTGTGAAAGAAGGCCTGTAATTCTCTCCATGTTCCCTATAACTGATAAGATATTTCACAATGTGACAAAGAGCAGAGACAGCCGCTATTGTAAATCACAACCAACGCGTTTCATTGTCCTTCACTCTGCAGGCTTTAAGTATTACAAATAATCCTGAAGTTAAAATAAAGAAAAGACTCAATCTCTTTCTGTGCTGGAGGTGAGACGTTACGAGAAGTCATTGAATTCCGATGATGCTCAGAGTTCAGACCAGGAAACCTGCGGTTTGGCTGGGGCAGCGGTCAATATTACGGGTGCAAAAATGTATTACGGATGTAAAAAATGTGCGAGAAATATACTCGTCTGTCACTGTCTAAGGCCAAAATGACAACCTTCTGGCATCTGTCAGGTTAAGGGGACCCTATGATTAAGTTCGGCACATACGCTAGGAGCTTTCCTGGCGCGTTAGGACACATAATAACGTCAAACGTGGTGTGGATACAACCTGATAGGATAATTAAAATACAGCTGTAATGAATCTGACATGATCAAAGATAATCATTCCTCATATTCCGAGACTGAAAATCCCATCCCGAATGAATGACGACAAATTGTGCAGACAACGACGAAATGTGCGCTTGAACACGTTAGTTGTAGCACCAGAGTTGTAATTGGCTGCAATTTCCTTGCCTTTGTAGCACCTGGTCATCAGAACGATTCCTTACATCCTCCTCTGACCCCTTTCAGCAACACATTTTTCTCATCCACAGAATCCCCTTTCTCTGGATGTTTTTCCTGGTTTGCGCCATTCTCGGTATACTCTCCACACAACTACATGTGAAAACCCCACGCGGTTGGCAGTAACATCCCAGCCCCGGCTAGTCTAGCACCGATGACCGGGCCTCATTGGAAGCCGCTTAGATCGCTGGATTTTCCCATGTAATGTGGATTCACACTAAAACTGATCCATGGAGAACTTGTCACGTGATTTTATGCTGCAGGGTCACGGGTAGAACTTCCATACAGGAAAGCTAAAATCATGAGAGCGCCGGGGCTCTAATAAAGTGGCCATTTAGTGTATCATTATTGTATCATAATACACCAATGGTCTTCACCCTTGGAATACCATCAAATCATGATTTGTTGATGCTATTTGAAGAGTGAAGAGATGCAAACCACTATCTACATTGTATCACACTGATCAGCAGCGTTAGCAGGATTGGGTCAGAAAGCCTGTAATCAAGAATATTTTCATTCACTAACAGCAAGCAGAGATCTTGAAAATAGGGTGGAATGTAAATAGAAACAGCGAGAGACGGTGCAAAGAAGCAGCAAGCAATCAGATTGCAGCTTTCATTAAAGAAGAGTCTCATCTAATGCAGAGTGTTCTAATTTGTTATAATGAAAAACGTGTGGTACAGTGTTAGCCAGTAGAGCAAAATGTGATTGTTCCCAGCAAGAGAAACCAAGTAATCTTGTAGATATGATACCTTTTAATGATTAAACAAGAATACATGAAGGTAATGCGAGCTTTTGAACCTCTCGGGGTTCTGCTTCAGGCTTAAATGCAATATTTGTGAAGAGGCAACTTTGCATTACTTAATTTGTATTGATACCGAGTTACAGTTTATATTATATTTCAGAGCTGCAATCACAATTCTGAAATCTCTGCTTGTCCAGAGTCTGAATAGCGCTCACTTTGGTAAACTACCTTCTGGAAAGTGTTGTCTTTAAATCAGACGCTGTACAGTAATCTGATATAGTGAAAACTAACTTTCCCACTTGCTCATAAGCTTGCCAACAGTTTCTGTAATAACCAACAGAACTGTGAACGCAGCTCTGAAGTATAATACTACGGTAGCAGCGATTACTCAGGATTAATACAATATATAATGTGTCCTTTTATCTTTTACAAAAATAGACCAAACGGATATGCAAGAATGGATGACAAGCAACTGCAATACTGGTACTGCAATGCAGTGCAAGAACCAACATACCGCAATGTGCCAGTATGTCGGCAGATCACTATATAAATTCTATTTAGCTAAAGGTCACATCATTTACCTGTTCGTCAATCTTCCTCTGTAGTTGCACCACTTTGTTCTCCATGCCCACACTTAGCTTCTTAAAGTGTTCTGCTGTCCTGGCCTCGATCTTCAGCTGTTTGAGCTCCCTTCGGGCCATCATCCTGCGGTAATAGCACTGGATAACAATGGCTGCGTTGCGGAACTTGATGAACTGTTTACGTGCGACCCATCCTCTCAGATGCTTCTGAATGATTTTAGCTTTGTGTTGAAGAAGGAGCTGCAAAAACAGAAAATCACAAGACTGAAGGACTGTAGCCATAACGTTATCAACGCATCATGTAAACATATATATAGGGTGCTTAGGATATTGAAAATGCTGGGCCGTTAAATTCTACAGGGTGGCAGAGAGGCCTGATTTGAGGTTATTGCAGACTTAGTGATAATGAAAAAAGATGATTATCAGAGGTTGGTGGAGAATGCGGGCAACTTTGTATCTGCAAATATGGATGAGGTAGTGAAAGCCTTGATTCAATCACCTGCGGCCCAACAAGATGCTACTGGAAAGGGGCAGTGTACAAATGCAAGCCAGCAGGAAGTTGTCTACATTAATACAGTCTACAAATAAAGACTGCCAGATAATGCAGAACTCAGTGCAGCATTTGGAGGAAGTGATTGAGGTGCAGGTAGAATCAGGATAACCAGAGCAGGACCTAATCAGGCAAACTATTTTCTATAAAGAATGGAGGTAGCCTGCCAGGTTTGCAATGAAACACTTATCTTGAACACCCTTATATCCTTTCCTGTCCACCTGTAGTGCACACCTGCCCCATTTAAGATGACTCAGCCACACAGCATGGCAGCAAACCTGTTAATTTGGAATGTGCCACCTTTAGTATTACAGTGAGGTTTCAGTCCATTGCAATGCGACAGAGAATTGGTGTTACAATTGCACCGATCCAAAAATATCATGCCTCTTCATGTCATCCTATGAAGGTGAGCCTAAAACATGGAACCCACAAAGTAGTTCGCTGGCCGGGGCTTGTAGAGCAGCAAAATGTTTGGAATACATTACCTCCCGATAAGCTCGTCTATCGAACATGCCCCGGGTGTAGGACTGGATAGTAATAGCGGCTCTTCGTTTTTTCTGGTAGAGGCGATGCACGCGGATCATGCGGTATTGTTTCTGGAAACATATGGCTGCTTTCGTTTTGCGGATATGGTCAGCCAACCTGATTAAAAAAAGTTCAAAGCTTGGTTGATGGATAGTTGCTGGCAACTATTTTTGTGCGTTAGACTACATTCACATGGGCAAGCGCGATATCGGGCAGAGAAAATCGGCCTGATATTGTGCTTGCCAATGTGCTTTTTTTCGCAGCAATGAAAACGTTTTAGATGTTAAAAAAAAATTTAAAAAAATCGCATCACTTCTATGAAATTGCAATTTTCATGGATGTAAAAGCATTAGAGATGAGCGAGTATACTCGCTAAGGCACATTACTTAAGCGAGTAGTGCCTTAGCCGAGTATCTCCCCACTCGTCTCTAAAGATTCGGGGGCCGGCGGCGGGGAGGAACGGAGGGGAGATCTCTCTCTCACCCCCCGCTGCAACTCGCCTGTCACCCACGCCGCCCCCCGAATCTTTAGAGATGAGCGGGGAGATACTCGGCTAAGGCACTACTCGCTTAAGTAATGTGCGTTAGCGAGTATACTCGCTCATCTCTAGAAAGCATCACAAGTGTTTCCTGTTGACTTCAATGGGAAACATTGAATCGCACTCGCATGTGAGTGCCATGTGCGGTCTTTGAAGGTCCCATGGAAAACAATGGGCGAGCCAACACTCAAACATAGAACATGTTGCGAAAAGAATCGCTCATGTGAATTAATCCATTCATATTTGTTTAAGTTTTGTGCTCATCGCATCACACAAAACTCGTGTGCGAATATTGTTCATGTGACTGCGCCCCTAGACGGTGGATCTTATTTTACCTGCGGGCGAGATATCCCCGTGTGTATCTCTGGATTGTAATGGCAGCAGCTCTCATCCTCCTATATTTCAGTCTCTGTAACCAGCCACGTACTGTCTTCTGGATCATAATGGTGGCCGCACGGAACTTATCAGCACGCAGTTTCTCCAGATAAGCCACTTGTCCGGCCCGGAAAAAGATCTTTGTGCGTCCAAACTGGAACTTGTCCGGATCCTGTTAAAATTGCAATTCATCACTTAGAACAACAATTCATGGAGCAGATAGTAAAAATTAGCAGTGTGAGAGGGATTCCACATCCAGAACCTCTTCTCATAAGGACTATGGGCTAAGGTACCTTTAATCGGACGCTGAGGCTGCGCAAAAGAGGATTTTCTTTTAATTCGCAACTATTCCATCATAAGAAAATAACCAGTTTTCGAGATCATAGTTTTAGATGAATGATGGACTCTATTGTACTGCTGGAGACTAGATAAGCAGGACTGCTTATCTAAACATACACTCTGCTGTGTTTAACCCATTTAGGCTGGGTTCTCACAGGGCGGATTCGAGGCGGAAATGTCGTGGTTTGGCTGCAGCGAAAAAAAAGGAGGAGAGCGCGGCCGCAGAGGAAAAAAAAAATGGACATGCTTCTGCCAGCTTAGCAGCAGCGTATTTCTGAGAAATCTCGTCCACATGGCTGGCTAACCCTGAGATTAGCGGCCGCATGCGGATTTGCCGCGGTGAAATTCCGCACGGAATTTTCGCGGCAAATCCGCCCCACGTGAACCCAGCCTAAAGGTCAGAATTTAGTCAAATTTTCCAGTTTGTTTTTTCATCCCTACTTTTCAGGAGCAACAACTTCATTTCTCTATCGACACAGCAGCATGAGGCTTGTTTATTGCGGGATGAGTTGTACTTTTTAGTTCCATTTAAGGCTGGGTTCACACAGGGCAGATTTGCCACGGTTTTGCTACGCTTTTTCTGTTGTGGTTTTGCCGCAAAAGAACTGCTTCTGCGGCAAAACCGCTTCAGAGGTTATTTTTTTCTTGCGTATTTTTCTTTTGCATATTTTCCGTGCTTTTTTGGCGTGGAAAATCCGCAAGGGTTTTTTCCCGCGGCGCTTTTTTTTACTTTTGCAGCGTATTTTGCTGCGTCGAGGTCTATGGACAAAAAAGCGCTGCGGAAACAGCAAAAGTATTGACATGCTGTGTCTTGAAAAACCGCGCCGCAGCTGCATTTCCGCACTGCGGAAAAAATCTGTCGTGTGAGAACAGCTTTTTGACCAAACACATTTGCACTGCAAACGCAGCGGTTTAGCCGCAGTGCGGATATGCAACGGCAAACCGCGGAAAAATTGCAGCAAATCCAACCCATGTAAACCCAGGCTATTAGTTCCATTTAATGTATTGTATACTGTATTGAAAAACGTAAAAATTTGAGTGGGTTGAAATAGAAAAAAATATGCAATTTCGCTTTTTTGGGTTTCATTTTTGCTGTGTTCGCAGTGTTGCAAAAATGACAGGTTAACTTTAGTCTGTGGGTCAGTATGAATGTGGCGATACCAAATTTGTACAGTTTTTTAATGTGTCATTACTTCTTGCGTTTTAGTGGAGAGGACATGTAGTTTTTATGGTCACAGTGCCATACATGGTCCAGTGGCTATGCTCGCTATTGCAGCTCAGTCCCATTCACTTAAAAGGGACTGAGCTGCTCTCAAACCACATGACCCATGAAAGGGACATCACATGCCTAAGAGGATGTGGCACTGCATTGAGCACCGAGGCCTCTTCAATCAGCTGATCGGCAGGGATACCAACCAATGTTCCCTGCCAAACAACTAGTAATGACGTACCGTGAAGATAGGTTATCAGTAGTGTAGTCTCGAAAATCCTAAAATTGGTCTCCTGATGCCCATACAAGCATCAGTCACTCAGTGGGGACAGCTGATTAGCAAAGATAATGATTAAGTGACTGTAAAATTGCTTGTTAATTATCTTCAAGCCTGTCACCTTTATAAGATTCTCCAGCAGGTTTTTACAGGTGATTTTCTTGTCAGGTTGGGAACGATCCTTCTTCGTCATCAATACACGGTATCTAATGAAGAAGTCATGGTAGGTCCACCTAGAAGACATAAAATATCCTTAATACAAAAGTCAAAAACAATGTGATCCTGCAGAATGACCACCTTGTGTCCTCCTTGTCAAAGGAACCACCAGGGGCGCTACAGCAGTTCTGCAGTGTGTGAACCCTAACCAAGAGCTCCACATACACGGCCTCACAGAGAAAACGCCACGTCATGAAGATTTTGTCAAGCAATATGCAATTTTCAATGTATGTTCAGAAAAACAAGTTATGCAAACTGCTGCAGTTTTGCGCCAGTCTCCTAAGCCAACGTTGGAGACACCCATGAAAATTGTTTTCGTTTTTTGCGATGAAGATTAAGAAGTGAAGACGCTTCTAAGAGCCGTTTTATCAAAAGGATGAGTTTACTAAAGGTTCCATCACACAATTATGTGTAGCTGGTTGGTCTTTGCATTACATCGAGGCAGAAACTCAACGGGATGGTACAACTGTGGGCCTAAAATGGAGACGGTGGTCAGCAGAACAGAACAAAGTGTGCAGCGGGACTGGAGCACGGAGACGAACGCTATAACGCACAGATGGACGCATCTGGAGTCACGCAGGACTGACTCCACAATTCACAGCTGGTGACATTCTATGGGGTGTATGGACAGATCAGGATGCTCTAATATTGAGTGTTTCTTAACCATTGGCTGAGGCAGGTTTGCAGTTAAGTCCCCCATTGCGTAGACTGCTCCTCATACCACACCATTGTCCTGAATGTTTGCAGTGGTGTCAATTCCAGAGCTACCTGGCATTCCCAGATCTTTCTCCAATCAAGAATCTGTGGGAGACGATTCGACGTGAAGTGATCTCTGTCCCACAGCCTCATAATGAAGATGGATTGTGGACTCTGGTCAATACCACAGGGTCAACATCACTGGAGGACAGTCTTCGAGCACTCACTGAATCAGTGCTATACCATGTTAATGGCTGCATCGCCCAACATGATGGTTATCGGGCCACAGGAGATATGTAATTGAATGTAAAATTGCTTGTTCAGAACTTAATTCTTTATCTGTATGTTGAGTTTCGTCTCATTTCGAGCACTTCTTCATGGTGTGGTCTGTAAGCCAGTGCATCTCAGTTTCCTGGACTACTGCATGACATTAAGGAAGTTGGCTGCTGATGAAGTATAAGGTTTGGATTGTAGGCGTTGTACTATTATTATTCTAAGTACTTGGTGTATTCTGGGTAATCTGTGACTGTTGGCTTACTGCTCCAGTGTTATTGTATGACGCAGAAAGGACAATAAAGCTTAGAAAATGAACAGAAGTCACAGGCAATTTGAGACGGAACAGCTTACACTTGTTTCGACTTGGCTGAGCAGAATATTGGGAACTGCTGGAATTGAGCCCTCAATGATGGTACTTCTCTGCATGGAAAAATGTCACGTCCGAACCAATGCAGATAATTCATTCTTCGCCCTAACATCCCACGGTGAGGTACTGTATGAGAGGGTTAGGAAATGGCAGGGATAGCTATGTAATGAATACAAGTGATTCCAGCTAACAAGCTGATTGCTACATTGCAGATACTGCGAATACGTTATATGTAAAGCAAGGTGAAGCAAGGAAGGGTGGAAATACATTGGAAAATAATGGAATCCAATGCAAAAACATTAAAGGAACATTCCAGTGTGAAGCACTTATCACTAGACATGTAATAAATTTTAAATCTGTGGGGTCCGACCACTGGGATACTTAACGATCACTAGAACAGTTGGTCCGAGTCCTCCCAGTCCCAGGTTTGCACCTAGAAGCCAAACTCGGAAACTTTTATCAATACCATAGACTTTGAATTAAATGTCAGCTCTACTCAAACACTTTTGAGTAAAGGGTGTGCAAGAGGGGTTCTCTTCTTTTAGTGCCTTTGAGGGTCCCACATGCTCAGATCTTCACCTAACATTTATCAACTATCCACTGGACAGATGACAAATTGGCTTGAATACCCTTTTAATTCTCTTTCATCCTCTCCGCATCATTGGAACATAGAATGGGATTGAAGACGGTAATCATGTATTGAGAAGTCAATCTCAATGACGCAGAAAAGTGATGGTGTCAATTTTTTATTGCTGTTAATCCCATTTGTATAAATTTTATTGGTGACGTAGCCTAGAGTCAGAGATTCGTGTATACCTCCCTTATACAATGTAACAAATTCATAAGCTGTGCAAGCAGAAGGTTTCTTTGCCTCTGTGACTCATGAAGGCAACCACTTTTCAAATCGAAGTCGCTAATACCAAGTGAGCAGCTGTACAGCAGCAATCAAATTTATTCAACCCCCACTGTAAATTAGGTCTATTTGCCACTTTTGCAAACTTCCAGCTGTTTCCCCCCAAAAAGATAAAAATTAACTTAAGAAAAATTTAAATAGCTAATCTAATGTGATTTCAACACATTCTGAACAAACTGTAACTTTTAATGACTACTGCAGTCTCAAAAGTATTCAGCCCCCTGAATAGAATTGCTTATAAGAGTACATATTTGCAAATCACGTTATCTTAAGCACACCTGGTGCAACTAATCAAGGACTTCATTATTAGCTTTAGGTGCTCTTGAGATAAAACACATCAAATACATGAACTGGCTAAGGCGTTGTTGACTATGATGTTTCATTCCATGTCAGAAATATGGCTAATGAACCATTTTTACAGGACAATTATCGTTTAAAGTTGTTCCCATTCCGGCGCTCCTGTGGGAGTTTGAACAACAGTCGTCCCGTGTTAATGCATGCAGCAACTGAACGAGAGTCGTTTAGTCGTTCAGTTTGTGCATGCAGAAAATTGAACGACTAGCTGTTCAGTGTAAACAGCAGTCGTTAACTTCTGAACGACTTTCTGCTTACTATGAATGGAGGAGGGAGAACGCTCCCCAGCTACCCTGCCTCAGTGCTGGCAGTGCTCTGAGCGATACCAGCGATACTCGCTCCTGTAACTGCATAAGAGTGAACTTCACTGGGATGCACTGTTGGGCATGGTCTGCCCGACACCCGTCCGATGTAAATGGGGCTTAAGGGCCATAATTTCTGCATGCATAAAAACTTAATGACAGATAGATCCCGTGTTAACAGGCAGTAGTTCATCTAGGATCGACTGCCAGTTTACTGTAAAGGGAGGCGGGTGGGCTCGACTGATCTCTGGCCGACTCTGCCTCCATCTACTAGCAATAATCATGCCTGCAAAAGAACACAGGAACGATCTGTGCCCAACGTGTGAAAGCACCCTACGTCAAGAGACTGGTCAAAAAAGTTAGGAAAAGAAATTGACTTGTCCAAACAAGAAAAAAGCAAACATAAAAATAACAAAGGTCCAAAATGTTCCTAGAAGATACATTTACAGTATAGTAAAAAAAACATTATGTCTTCTCTAAGGAAGCTGAAGCTTGGGCATTATTGGACCTTCCAACGGCACAATAATCACAAGCATACTGCAAAATCCACCAGGCCTTGGTCTTTGAAGTAGAGCTGCAAGATTCTGGAGAGGCCGTCACAGTCGTCTGACTTGAACCCCATAAAAAATCTTTGGTGGGATATGAGGAAGGCGATTGTAGCACATAAACCCAAGAATATTAGTGAACAGGAGGCCATTGCCAATGAGGGATGTGCTAAGAGTCCTCCATAACGCTGTCAGAAGCCGGTGTCTAGCTATACATCATATTTCCAGCAGGTCATAACAGTATAAAGTTCTCTACTAAGTACTAAAGACACTTCTCGTGAAGGGGTTGAATAATTCTGAGGCTGCAGTAGTCAGTTAAAGTGGCATTCTGTGTAGCATTTGGAAAAACAAATATTAGTTGTGTTCAGCTATTGAAATTGATTTTGCTTGATTTTTTTTTGCAAATGGCTGAAAGTTTGTAAAATTGGCAAATAAACCTAATTTGCAATGGGGGTTGAATAATTTTAGGTAAAACTGTAGCTGCATCTAGCTAATAATTTACATGACGATATTTAAATCAGCTGCCCAGATTTGCCAGAATTGAGTTGCTCTCAAAGTGGGGACCCCTTAATTACTTCCATATACCCATCCTTTATAAAATTCACGACCCCTTTACCTTCACTCCCATGATACCTTTATTCTTTAGGTTTTCCTCAAGATGAGATTACTTCTGTGCTCACTGTCGCCCCCTGCTGAGTCACTCCCAACGACCTGTTTAACGTAACTGGAGGTGGGCAGGCCTGAACGATTTCTGGCCAACTCTGTCTCCATTCCTTAGTGATGCTCATTCCTGTATAGAGGCTCAAGAACGATCATTGCTGGGACGACCTGTCAGGCATCCGCGCCAAACAGGTCCCCCAGTATAAAAGCACCCTATATAGGCAGCCAACATGGGTAGGGAAGCGAAGTGACAACTAATCAGAACACATTTCTGACTCAGAAAAGCAGTTGTCACTTCTCAAGCTCATTCAGCAATTCGACAAAGAAACTAAGTAGAATATTTCTTGTAGTAGAATACTACCCCCTGTAAAAGAGATGAACAGATGACCCTGGTGGTCCCTTCCAACTCTACCATTCTATAATTCTCAAAATTAAGGATCCTGACTATAGCAAAGCTGTATGATTGGAGTTGCAGATATTTCCAAGGTTTCTAAGCACTAATGCAGATAGCAGCACTATACGGATCACCAGGAAGAAATACTGTCCTCCAAGAGAGAAGCATTGATGACGGCCCACGTACCTTGATGGGTAGCCTGCGGCACTGATTCTGATGGTCTCCAGAACGCCACAAGCTCTCAGCTGCTGCACGGCTCTCTTTGGATCGAAGCTGTAAAACAATAAAAACTAGATTGAATATAACGCCAGCAAAGCAATCTATCCATGGTGCCAATCACAGATATCTGCCACACGCTGAGTTATTACAGAGATTAAATCATGTTTGGCAAAAAAAGAAAATATTGATTTTCTATGTAACAAATTAAATTACTGTTTTACCTAATTTGTGCATTAGATGAAAGCAAACGCCTCGACTCCGGCTGTCAATCATCTGCCGACACATTATGTTCTAAACAGCACATTATATTTGGAAATAATGAGAGCGATGCACATAGAGACCCGAATTATAGTTTTATGTAATTAGAGAAAATGAGATTTCAGTTAATGCATTTTTGGCATCTTAAATGTGCGGTTCACGTACAAGAATATAGCTACTATAATACTGCTCTCTATGTACAAGAATATAACTTCTATAATACTGCTCCCTATGTACAAGAATATAACTACTATAATACTGCCCCCTATGTACAAGAATATAACTACTATAATACTGCCCCCCCCTATATACAAGAATATAACTACTATAATACTGCCCCCTATGTACAAGAATATAACTACTATAATACTGCCCCCCCTATATACAAGAATATAACTACTATAATACTGCCCCCTATGTACAAGCATATAACTACTATAATACTGCCTCCTATGTATAAGAACATAACTACTATAATACTGCCCCCTATGTACAAGAATATAACTACTATAATACTGGTCCTATGTACAAGAATATAACTACGATAATACTGCTCCCTGTGTACAAGAATATAACTACTATAATACTACGCCCTATGAACAAGAATATAACTATTATAATACTGCCCCCTATGTACAAGAATATACCTACTATAATACTGCCCCCTATGTACAAGAATATACCTACTATAATACTGCCTCCTATGTATAAGAACATAACTACTATAATACTGCCCCCTATGTACAAGAATATAACTACTATAATACTGGTCCTATGTACAAGAATATAACTACGATAATACTGCTCCCTGTGTACAAGAATATAACTACTATAATACTACGCCCTATGAACAAGAATATAACTATTATAATACTGCCCCCTATGTACAAGAATATACCTACTATAATACTGCCCCCTATGTACAAGAATATACCTACTATAAAACTGCCCCCTATGTACAAGAATATACCTACTATAATACTGCCCCCTATGTACAAGAATATAACTACTATAATACTGCCCCCTATGTACAAGAATATACCTACTATAATACTGCCCCCTATGTACAAGAATATAACTATTATAATACTGCCCACTATGTACAAGAATATAACTACTATAATACTGCCCCCTATGTACAAGAATTTAACTACTATAATACTGCCCCCTATGTACAAGAATATAACAACTATAATACTGCCCTTTATGTAAAAGGAAATAACTACTATAATACTGCCTCCTATCTACAAAAATATAACTACTGTAACACTTCTCCTATGTACAAGAATATAACTACTATAATACTGTCCCCTATGTACAAGAATATAACTACTAGAATACTGCCCCCTGTGTACAAGATTATAACTACTATAATACTGCCCCCCTATATACAAGAATATAACTACTATAATACTGCCTCCTATGTACAAGAATATAACTACTATAATACTGCCCCCCTATATACAAGAATATTACTACTATAATACTGCCTCCTATGTATAAGAACATAACTACTATAAAACTGTCCCTTATGTACAAGAATATAACTACTATAATACTGGTCCTATGTACAAGAATATAACTACTATAATACTGCCCCCTATGTATAAGAATATACCTACTATAATACTGCCCCCTATGTACAAGAATATACCTACTATAATACTGCCCCCTATGTACAAGAATATACCTACTATAATACTGCCCCCTATGTACAAGAATATACCTACTATAATACTACTCCTATTTACAAGAATATAATTACTATAATACTGCCCCCTATGTACAAGCATATAACTACTATAATACTGCCCCCTATGTACAAGAATATAACTACTATAATACTGCCCCCTATGTACAAGAATATAACTACTATAATACTGCCCTTTATGTACAAGGAAATAACTACTATAATACTGCCTCCTATCTACAAAAATATAACTATTGTAATACTTCTCCTATATACAAGAATATAAATACTATAATACTGCCTCCTATGTACAAGAATATAACTACTATAATATTGCCCCCTATGTACAAGACTATAACTACTATAATACTGCCCCTATATACAAGAATACAACTACTGTAATACTGCCCCTATGTACAAGAATATAACTACTATAATACTTCTCCTATGTACAAGAATATTACTACTATATTACTGCCCCTATATACAAGAATACAACTACTGTAATACTGCCCCTATGTACAAGAATATAACTACTATAATACTACCTCCTATGTACAAGAATATAACTACTATAATACTGCCCCTATGTACAAGAATATAACTACTATAATACTACCTCCTATGTACAAGAATGTAACTACTATGATACTGGCATCTGTGTACAAGAATATAACTACTGTAGTACTGTCCTTATATATCTGAATATAACTCCTATAATACTGCTCCTATGTACAAGAATATAACTACTATAATACTGCCCCTATGTACAAGAATATAACTACTATAATACTGCCCCATATGTACACAAATATAACTACTCTAATACTGCCCCCTATGTACAAGAATATAACTACTATAATACTGCTCCTATGTACAAGAATATAACTACTATAATACTGCCCCCTATGTACAAGAATATAACTACTATAATACTGCCCCCCTATGTACAAGAATATAACTACTATAATACTGCCCCCCTATGTACACAAATAAAACTACTATAATACTGCCCCATATGTACACAAATATAACTACTCTAATACTGCCCCCTATGTACAAGAATATAACTACTATAATACTGCTCCTATGTACAAGAATATAACTATTATAATACTGCCCCCTATGTACAAGAATATAACTACTATAATACTGCCCCCTATGTACACAAATATAACTACTATAATACTGTTCCTATGTACAAGAATATAACTACTATAATACTGACCCCTATGTACACAAATATAACTACTAAAATACTGCCTCCTATGTACAAGAATATAACTACTATAATACTGCCCCCCTATGTACAAGAATATAACTACTATAATACTGCTCCTATGTACAAGAATATAACTACTATAATACTGCCCACTATGTACAAGAATATAACTACTATAATACTGCTCCCTGTATACAAGAATATAACTACTATAATACTGCCCCCTATGTACAAGTATATAACTACTATAATACTACCCCCTATGTACAAGAACACAACTGCTATAATACTACCCCCTATGTACAAGTATATAACTACTATAATACTGCTCCCCTATATACAAGAATATAACTACTATAATACTGCCTCTTATGTACAAGAATATAACTACTATAATACTGCCCCCTATGTACAAGAATATAACTACTTTAATACTTCCATTTTCTTAGAATTTTCAGCCCAGAACTTTGTGTAAGCCAACAGCCCTGACAGAAAAAGCAGACTATAAAATAACACATCTGTTTCTTTCCCCCTTCCGATAACATTCGCCGTGTTCATCTTTATGGAGATTTACAAACAGTGAGACAGAATCCAGCAGACCCATCTGTGTTCTGCAATGCTCAGACGATGCCGCTCCTTCTAATGCCAGCAGCTCTGTACTAGTCACACAACCTGTCACCAAACTGAAGCTCTCTTAACTAAACTTGCGTATGGATGCAGCAGAGCTGAATTTGTCAGTTGTGCAGCACTCTATAGGACACAGTTATAAGAGTGGACAACAGCAATGAGAATTTCAGCTCTGCTGCATCTGTATTACTGGTGAGATATCCATTTGCATATCTATATCCTTCGGCGTTACGGTTATAAGCCGGAGCGACAATACAGCCCATAAATGTGAAGAAGTCTACATTGTAAAGCCAATCACACCACTTGGTCAGTAGTGGCACCGTTTTAAAAAATGCCAGGGAGCATGGCAACTTAGTATAGGATTGCCTGGTCTTCCAGTGAGAGGGGACTTACCTTCATACCTGCAGAGCCGTGGGTAGGCCATGTGAAGCGGCTGATAACCAGTTCCCAGGCTTTACTCCCCACATACCCAGATATATTCACCCACTGACAATGAGCAGAGACACTCACAATGAGCCGACTGTCCCTTCCCGCATCTCTCATTACTGACTTGTAACTAATCCAACATAGCAGAGCTGAATTTGCCATTTGAATCTTAAGACCGGCATCGCTTGTGCAATGCAGTTCTACACAAAACCACATGTAGTATTCCCACAGGTTGTACCAAATGACAAACTCAGCTCTGATATAGCGGTACAATAAGCACCGTGGAGCCATATAACACAGATCTATGATAAATGTGCGCAGAACAGATATTGGGGGACATTAACAAAGGGCTTTAAATGAGAATTCTGGCGTCGAAAAGTCACACATTTTGGCGCAGGTCCCTCTTCTGCAAAACATTTGAGACTTTTCAGCTTTTTGCACCGCCCTCGCCACTTTTGTAAAAGTGGGTGGGGCTTGTTGAGATGGCCGTCCAAGATTGACACATTTATGTATAATTTACACCAGAAATCTACGTTGGCTTCTAGATGGTGTAAATGTCTGTGTCAGTGCAGGAAGGAGCCGAGAGATGCCATATATATGAAGAAGCGTACGGCTCTTTGTATATTGGTCATCTCGTGTGCCAGGGGAAATTATATTAAGAACGGTGTTTGAAACAGTGTTTAACCCTTTCCAATCCAATTCGTATCTTGGTTTTCCTAGGGGGCTTACTCCTTTTCTGCCGTTATACATTGGCGCTATCTGCTGGCTAAAGCCAGTACTGCATGAGGTGACACGTTGGATAGGCTCCGACAGCAGAGAGGCTGGCAATATACAGTAAGAGAACCCCGACGGACGTCTTCCAACATCACAGCTGTACAGCCTTAAATCATAATGTCTTCAGACGTCAGACAGTGGATTGGAAAGGGTTTAAGACCGTTCTATACTTACAGGAGCGTGTCCTGGGGACCTCCCTACTCGAGCGCCGAGCTATTTTTTATTTTTTTGGTTTTACTATACATTTTGGGCTGATTCCGCTGGAGGCCACAATTTGCCAGGCGTCTCTCCTGACTATTCAGGATTGTAGGGAAGTACTTGAGGATCCTGCATCAATTGCTACATGCCTACCGGGACTTGGAGGTGCTAGTGCGGGCTAACCCTAGTCTCCCCGCTAGTCACCGGGTAAGTCCCTTTTATATTTCTTCATACTGTGTGCTTTTATGCATTTCTATGGAGCGCTGTCCTAATATTATGGTTTTTTTTGACATTTGTTATTTTGGACACATTTCTTGTTGCGCCTGGCAAAGGGGCGGAGCTTTGCAAAAGAGGGCAAGCCTAAGTGTGGGAAAAAATTGCACCAAAATGTTGGCGCAATTTTCGGTGTGGACTAAGCCTACTAAAACGTGGTCCTAGACTTATACAGGACAGTCATAAAATCCAATAGATCTATCACTCAGCAGAGCTACAGTGATTAATCGGCAGTATTTGTAAATAAGCCCCAGAGGTGCTTTCCTTGGAGAGGGCTCTGATTTACCAGACTCTCCAGACCGTATACATTTACACCCTCCGCAGACAGTTCTGGTTGAGCTGGAAGGACAGGTTCCATCATGCCACACCATATTTTACACGCTCCCATGCGAACTGACAGATGTCCTCGGGTGTCAGTATCTACTGCGGGTTATGGTTCCTACGGTACATAGGCTGCTATTAATCTCTGAGCCAGCAGTGAAGACTTATGCACTTAGCCCTCAGTGCTATCACAGTGATTCAGAGTCGTGCAGCCGGAGCGGTTGTAAATCTGTCTGTATGTTCCCGCTTTCACCTGACAACAGGATAGGAGATCTCCTGAACACACAAAGACAAGACGGCTCAGCTCATTTATCCCCAGCTCTGGAGCAGCAGCGTGCAATGAAATGGAATTTATGGAGTCACAACAACACCCCCTTTCCTCAAATAATGGCCCAAATCTATGAGCAGCAGCATCGGTCTCCTCTATTACCCCAATGTCTGCAACATGGGACTGTGCATCGTATCCTGTACTGACACTAATACCCCATTTAGACACAACGATTCTCGCTCAAAGTTTGCTCAAAAGCCGTCTTTTGAGTGATAATCGTGTCTAAACGCGCGGCCATCGTGCACTATTCGCTCATCGCTAAGTTTCAGCTAGCTGAAAGACAACGAGTGCAGCTCTGAAGTATAATACAGGATTTAACTCAGGATCAGTACAGGATAAGTAATGTATATACACACTGACTCCACCAGCAGAATAGTGAGTGCAGCTCTGTAGTATAATACAGAATGTAACTCAGGATAAGTAATGTATGTACACAGTAACTCCACCAGCAGAATAGTGAGTGCAGCTCTGTAGTATAATACAGAATGTAACTCAGGATAAGTAATGTATGTACACAGTAACTCCACCAGCAGAATAGTGAGTGCAGCTCTGGAGTATAATGCAGGATTGAACTTTACAGAGAGTGAGACAACTTTCTATTTTGATTATACAGACTATATAATCCATAAAATGACTTTCCAAGGAGGAGATCTGCTTTAAACACAGGGTCGATCTCAGCCTTCTATTCTTGGCCGCATTGGTACACTCTATATGAATGTACTCGTCTTACCTGAACGCTAGCTTGTCATCATTGGGTTTAATGCAGCGCACATAATGAGGTGTAGTTGCATTTAAAGTCTCCATCAGCAGCTGGAGAGAGTTCCGAAACTGAGAAAAAGAATGAAGATTCATTACTTCCCCATTACTTATATTATACACAACAATCTCATGGGGTGTGCAGTCTGATCTGCAGCCATGAGTTACTCCCTGCCATCTGCCCCTACTTGTACTCATCATTAACACGTAATTGACAGATTGATCGCGTTTTACGCCTGCCGAATTATCGTCCAGATATAATGAGCAACTACTGACATACATCTGAATGGACGCTCGTTTAATTTTCTTTTACATGGGTTGAAAATCGTCTTCAAGGGGACGAACAATTGTTAGCATGACTGTTGGTCCCCATAGGCCGTCTATCTGCCGGTTTACTTGGGGAGATCTACCACTAAACAGCAAGTATTTTTATGCTTGCTGAAACTGAATAATTAGCTGATGAACAAATCTTGCTCTTTAGTTGATTGTTGGCCCTTTTGGCACTCATTGTCAGGCGAATGAGTGCTCGGAGGAACTTTCAGGCTTGATTAGCCCATGTAAAAGAACCTTTAGACTACAACCCAAGGTTTGTATGTAGCAGTCCTGAAAAAGGCAGCCCAGGGGAGAGCGGGCAAGGCGGCCCAGGGGAGAGCGGGCAAGGCGGCCCAGGGGAGAGCGGGCAAGGCGGCCCAGGGGAGAGCGGGAAAGGCGGCCCAGGGGAGAGCGGGAAAGGCGGCCCAGGGGAGAGCGGGAAAGGCGGCCCAGGGGAGAGCGGGAAAGGCGGCCCAGGGGAGAGCGGGAAAGGCGGCCCAGGGGAGAGCGGGAAAGGCGGCCCAGGGGAGACCGGGAAAGGCGGCCCAGGGGAGACCGGGAAAGGCGGCCCAGGGGAGACCGGGAAAGGCGGCCCAGGGGAGACCGGGAAAGGCGGCCCAGGGGAGACCGGGAAAGGCGGCCCAGGGGAGACCGGGAAAGGCGGCCCAGGGGAGACCGGGAAAGGCAGCCCAGGGGAGACCGGGAAAGGCAGCCCAGGGGAGACCGGGAAAGGCAGCCCAGGGGAGACCGGGAAAGGCAGCCCAGGGGAGAGCGGGAAAGGCAGCCCAGGGGAGAGCGGGAAAGGCAGCCCAGGGGAGAGCGGGAAAGGCAGCCCAGGGGAGAGCGGGAAAGGCAGCCCAGGGGAGAGCGGGAAAGGCAGCCCAGGGGAGAGCGGGAAAGGCAGCCCAGGGGAGAGCGGGAAAGGCAGCCCAGGGGAGAGCGGGAAAGGTCGCCAGCATGGGAATAAAACACAGAGACTATGAAAAGAATTTACAAATGTGAAACCCGTCACCACGTACGATAAAATGGCAACATATAGATATATCTAAGAGCTGTATATATTGTGATAGTTACCTGATGTCCCACAGTTTTCTTATGTTCTTTATTGGCATTTTTGATGACTGGTTTTGCTGGTCTGACACTAATTTTCGACTTCCCGCTTGGAGCTGGAGGGACTGGGTCTTTGTCATCGTGGAATAGATCAGCGACCAGTTGATACTGTCAGAAAAATAACATGGCAGCTCTATACAACTGAATGTGAACCTAAATGAGTTTTTTTTTAAATTTATTTTATTTAACACAGCTGTCAAACAAAGGCAGTATGAACCTAAATGAGTTTTATGGTCTTACTGCAACTAAATCTGTCAAATCGCTAAAATATGCCATACATTTCCAAACTTCAGGACCCCAAGCGATCCAGAGAATGAAAGTGACATAGTGCTGGTATAGCTCCATGTCAGTTTTAATTTCTCCTGCACACCTGTGCTCCGACTACGCAGATGTGCAAACAATACAGCACAGCAGCATTCACTTGCAGCTCACTGCGTAGTTAGTGGCCGGGTCACAGCTGCGCAGTGTAATATCACTAAGCCAACACCACAGCCCTTTCATTCTCCAAACTGCTGGATCAGACCCCGCGATCATAAAGTGACAGCATATAGCAGTGACGCTCTCAGCTGGGAGAAGTATTACGTCTCTGAAGGGTTTTTCTCTTCAGCTTGTAACCTAAATTGTTCTATTGCCATTCACAGTCAGCAAGCAGATACATTGAACATAGTAAGAAACTGATACACAAAGCAAGAATAGGCGCTAAAAGATCCTCACCTTACTGGCTTTCAGTATATTAATCTGCTCTTCATACACCGTATCTCGATTCTTCTCCAAGAACCCATCACACTGGTATTCAACCTATAGAAAATATCATCTGTAATTATTATCTGTGTATGGCCGCCCGCACACGGGCGGAAATCCCGCGGCGGTATTTCCCGCGGGATTTCCGCCACTGAAAGTTTGCATAGGAGTGCATTACAATACGCACTCCTATGCAGACGGCCGCGGTTTCGCGCGGCAAACAAACCGCGGCATGTCCTATTTTTGTGCGGGGCACGCACTCACCCGGCCGCCGGCTCCGGTCTGCGCATGCGCCGGCTGTGCCGCAGCCGGCACATGAAAGAGCCGGGGCCGCCAGGCGCGGGTGAGTACGCGCTCGTCTCTGCAGGCGCTCGGGTCGGGTCCCGCGGCGAGAATTCTCGCTGCCGGATCCGACCTGCTCGTCTGCAGGCGGCCTATATATGGCCGTTACATATATGATGAAGTCTCTTAAAGCATTTCTCTATCCAAGTGATTAAACTTTACACATGATCATGAATGTTTCTGATCTATTGATCTGCACAGCAGTGTACTAGTTAGAGCAGCAGTTTGTGCTCCAGAGCTGCAATGCTAGGTCAGACATCCTACAGCAGCCAAATCTTCTCTTCCCTCTGCATGTAATATATAATACACACATACCTACATATACAAACAAACAATGAATGGTTACTTTATAAGGCCATTGGCCTTTTTATGATTGGCGCTTCCCTGTATGGAAATTCTCCCTGTGACCCTGGAGTGCAGCATAGAATCCTGTGACAAGTTTTCAGAGTGAATCCACATTAGATGATCTAGAAGTCACTCAGATCGCTGGATTTTCTCATCGGTGGTAGACTAGCCGGGGCCGGGATGTCACTAAGTGTGTAGCGGTATAAAGAGTATCCCGAGAATGACGCAACTGAGAAAAAACATTCAGCGAAAGGGGATCCTGTAGACAGATTTGTCACCAAAAGGGGTCAGAGGAGGATGTCAGGAATCATTCAGACAGACAAACAGGCACTGCAGAGTCAAGCAAACTGCTGCCGAATACAATGCTGGTGCTCAAATATGTAGACGCACAACTTGCTGTTGCTTAGCACAGATGGTTATTACAGACAGCCAGTTTCAGCACCATTGCTGTGTAAGAGAAACAGAAAGACGAGACTCCAGTGGGCAGAAGAGCGCAAAAACTGTATCACTGAGCAGTGGAAAAACATCTCCTGGTCAGATGGATCCAGATTTCTGTTGCCCCGTGCTGATGGGAGGTCAGTATTTGGCACAAACAGCATGGATGGATGACCCCCTTCCTGTCAGCTGGTCAGAGCATGTCAGCACCTCCATCTAATCTGTGGCAACTACAAGAAGCTTCCTGTCCGCAGGGGCCAAAATATCTGCAGAACGATTTCATCACCTAGTGGGATCTATGCTATGACGAATTACTGCATTTCTGAAGGTCAAAGAAGGTCAAACGTGGTACTAGATGGGGGACTCTAATAAAGAAGGTATTGAGGGGGTGAATATATCTACACTTACACAATCACAGATCTCTATGAAATGCTTCAGCTTCCTTGCTTCCACTTATATAAAGGTCAGTTTGCCTACAGCGAACAATATCCAATACAATTCACTTGGATAACTTGATGAAAAAGTTAAATATTCTCTGTGACCTTCTCAATGCAGAGTCAGATGGCGGCTATACCCCGGCACCACGGGGAAGCCCGATGGGACATATTTTGTAATAATATACAAATACAAGTGAAGAAAAGCATCCAAAGCAGAGACCATATAAACTACATCGACAGCGACCGAAAAGAATCAATATGTAATGTACTCGTGTGCGGCAGAAACTGCCTAACATCCAAACTTCTCCACGCACCGTAGAACAAAGGAACAAACAAAAATCCATCTCTCAGGTAGGTCCTGGCGAAAGCTATTCTGCCATATAATATATGTATATAGGGCTCAGAGCACCATTTTTCTGTTACAGAGCTCCAAATCCTCTGCTTCCCTTGATCAAGCCATATAGTTAACCCCTTTCCCCCCCTGACGTACTTATATACCATGGATTAGAAGGGGTTCCCACGAAATGCAATACATTTACAGCATGAGCCTGCCCTATCTGCAGTAGGAGTCAGCTGTGACTGATAGCTGGGGTCCCGCTGCAACAGCAGGGATCAGAGAGAACACAGAACCCGCCGTTAACACCTTACATGTCATGATCAATGTTTGTCACAGCATGTACGGACTTAAAGGGGCTTTCCGGGACATTTTTAAAAATTTATACAGGGTTAAGATGAAGCGAAATTGAATACTCCCCTATCTCGGCAGCTCCATGTCCAGCGCTGCAGCCATGGCGCCCGCAGCATGGAACCCGAAAGTGGGCAGTCACTCAGCCACTAACAGGCTTCAGCAGCCATGGAAGAATCACTGATGAAGCCTGCGAGTAGCTGAGCGGGTCACATGCACAATGGTTCTGTGCAGCCGGCACTAGGACTGCAGCTCTGGATAAAGAGCATTTTTTCTAATGTTCAAGGAAAAACCCTTTAACGAGCGCCTTCTATGATTTAATCAGCAAACTACCAGCTAATCACTGAGGGCTGATGTGTTGCCATGTTCCAATTTTACCATTAGAGGTGCTGGCAAGGAAACCAAATAATACACTGCAGTAGAGAAGTACTGCAGTGTATTATCTAAGCCATCATAGGATTGCAGGTTCAAGTCCTCTACAGGGAGAAAAGAAGGGAAATAAAAATGTTAAAAGTAAATTTAAAAAAAGACCTCTCTGTGTACTTTTACATTTTTCAAAAAAATGAGTAAAATAAAAAAATAACGTTTCATATTGTCAAGTCTGTAACATACTCTTTATCCTGCGTGGCAAATGCTATGAAAAAAAAGGAAAAAAAATGGAAGCAAAATGGTTTTTAGCTCATTTTGCCTCTCAAAAACCACAATAAAAAGTGATTTTAAAAAATCATATGTACTTCAAAATGGTACCAATAAAAACTACCACTTGTCATGCAGAAAAACAAGCCCTCACACAGCTGTTTCTGTCTATGGAAAAATAAAAAAGTTCTGATTCTTTGAATACTGTGATGCCAAAAAATATTATCTTTCAAAAGAGGGGTGTTAATGTGAAAAAAAAGTGGAAAAACGTAAAAATATATATAATTTTAGTATTGCTGTAATTATACTATGCACCATATTTCCCTCAAAAATGTGTCAATAAAAACTACAGCTTGCCACACGAGTCCTCACGGAAATGGAAAAAGGTAAATGTTATAGCTTTTGAAAAGTAGAGATGAAAATTCCAAAAAATAGTACCGTATGTGCCAAACAAGGCCTCATCCTTAAAGGATAAAATTCCGTATGCCCGTTCTGTCACTAGGGGGAGCTTTCTGAGGATAAATTAATTATTCAATGGGAGCCTCGTGCAGGGAGCTCCCTCTAGTGGTGGCACCAGGTAGCCAGAATGTTAACATATAAGTCTACGTCTATGCAGATGATTTGGAATTAATGGAAAAACAAAACTCCGAATGCTATAAAGATATGGACCTAAAAATGACATGATGTTATAAAGTGGAGATTTATTTAAGGGTTTGTGTCCCTTTAAATGAAGAGACATTGCGTGACACAAGTAATCAGAGGATTGTATTACAGGGAGTCATCACTTACCATGTCAGCAAAATGAATGACAATAAAGGAGATATTAGACATCCGAGGCTTCTTAAAGTGCTGACTGCTGCTGTGCCGGTCGTACAACTTCTGAGCCCAGTTCTGGTCCGTGCCTTTGGGGACCTAAAGACAAAGCAGCTGTGATTATAAAGCTGCACTAGAAACTATGTCCAACCAAGGGGAAATCTGTGTCATGTACAGAGGACCGCGGCAGTAAGAACAACATTACTTCTAAAACTGCAGCGTTCCATGGTAGGACGTCAACCAACATGGAACATTTGCAGTGTAAGGCCTTAGTCACACGGGCGTTTTTTCACGCGATTTGCGGATCGCATGACGGATGCGCATCCGCAAATCGCGTGACCGGTGCGCGCAAGTCGCCCGCAAATCGCCCGAAAATCTGCTCCTAGCCGCGTTTCATTAGAAACGGGCCGGAGCTGTCCAGCGCATTGCATTCAATGGAGACGGCAATAGAGCCGGCTCCATTTAAAGCAATGCGCTGCGGGCGAGCCCGGGATGAATTGTCGGGAAGGGCTTAAATATACAAGCCCTTCCCTGCAATTCATCCTAAAATGTGTAAAAATAAAAAATATATATATATATATATATATATACTCACCTTCTCCCGGCAGCCGGAGCTCCGCACGGCCGTCCTGCAGTGGGTGTGAAGGGGGTGTGAGTCAGACCTGCCCCCTGATTGGCTCAGCGCTGAGAGGCAGCAGTCACTCACCCATTCATGAATTCATGAATGGGTGTGTGAGTGAAACCTGCCTCTGATTGGTCAGGGCTGTGACCAATCAGAGGCAGCTCATTCAGCAGGCGGGGATTTTAAAGCCCCGCCGGCTGAATAGTGCCGAGAAGCAGTTCAGGAGAACTGACAGCGGCCGCGGCTGGACTCTGGCTGCAGCGGAAAGGTGAGTATACAATTTTTTTTTATTTTAACACATTTTAGGATGAATTGCAGGGAAGGGCTTATATATTTAAGCCCTTCCCGACAATTCACCCCGCGCACGCCGGCAGCCCATTGCTTTCAATGGAGCGGCTGTATTGCCGGCTCCATTGAATTCAATGGGCAAACATCATTCTTCTCTGCTACAGCTGTTACAGCTGTGGCAGAGAAGAATGATTTGTCTTCTATATGTTCTCAATGGGGTCGGCGCTGCAGCCGCCGGCCCCATTGAGCGCATATAGAGAAGAGAACAGGAAGATAGGTGCGATCTGCGATTTCTGTTTTATAATTTATCGGACGAGCGCATAAAAAGCACTCATGTGTCCGATACCATTGCAAAGCAATGGTTTTATAAAATCGCCGGGCGCATACGCATGTGCAAATCGCGGCTAAAAACGCCCATCTGACTAAGGCCTAAAGGAGGTTGGGTGATATCCATGCAAGCAACATTTCAATTCCTTGCTATTTTCAACATCTCAGCTGATAGTCAGTGAATGGAAACATCTGAAAACCATTTACTCACAAAGCTGAAGGTTTACCACCATTTAGGCAGTTCTTTAACCCATTAAGGACCAAGCACAGTAAATTTACAGCGTTTGGTCCTGGGCTTTAAACCCAGCCGATTAAAAAAAAAAAAAAAAAGGCAGAGGTTTAAAAGCCCCTGCTTCTGCAAAAAATCAGGAGCATGTTGGGTTGTCAGCGGTTAGTCACAGCTGATAACCCGGAGGAGAAGGAAGGAGGCTTTTCAAACCCTTTCTGCCCTCTCCTTTCCCGAGTACACAGCGCTCAATGAGTACTATGTACTAAAATGTGAAAGTGGAAGTCTAACTTCCACTACACGAGCTGCCAGGATTCCCTGCTACAGCAGAGCTGCAGGGTCGTAGCAGAGCCTAATCAGCTCTGCCAGTGATTATTGTCACTACAGGGAATGTTTCTCCCTGTAACTGGGGCTCCTATGGATGCCCCAGCTACAGTAGGAAAGTGTCAAATAAAAAGAACTAAAGAAACATTTGAATGTCCCCCAGAGGTCTTACATGATGTCATTGGGGACATAGATAGTAAAAAAAGTAACTGCATAAATAAGTAAAACAAAACTACAGAATAAAATAAAAATATATACATAAAAAAGAAAATAACACAAAGTCGCAGCCAACCAAAACCGTCGCCGTATGCGCCCTGTAATCCAAAACCATAATATTATATATCACAATGTCCGAAACAAAATAAGGAACCAGTTTCTTTACTTTATTTTAGTGTAAATATACAATTAAAAAAAAGAATAACTAAATTTTTTTTTTAAATCTTTTTTTTTTTAGGTCCCCCTGCAATAAAACTAAAAACTGGGGAAAAAGTCAGTGAAGAAAATATTTAAAAATTAGCCCTATATGTCACGGGAAAAAAAACGCAGCAAAAATAATTCTGAGTAGCTGAGGGGAAAAAAAATAGGGCAGTTAAACCACTACATGGGTAAAATCCCTAAAAAGTGTCTGGTCCTTAAGGTACAAAACAGCCTGTCCTAAAGGGGCTAAAAGCTAAATGCAGCAGCAACAATTTTTTTTCTGTCCTGCAAACTAAGGGCTCTTTCACGTGGGCACCGCAATTTTCGTCAGCCCGCATCGCTCCCGAAAATCGCATTAAAGAGAGGCAGCAGTGACCAAGTCACGGCTGCATTTCTCGTTTCCTCGCCCATTCAGACTTGCGTAGGTTTGAAAGCTTACTAGATCATCATGTATTTTTGTTAGCCATTAACCCTTTCCAATCCACTGTCTGACGCCTAAAGACATTCTGATTGAAGGCTGTACAGCTCCGATGTCAGAAGACGTCCGGCAGGGTATTCTCACTGTATATTACTGGCCGCTCTGTTGTCGGAGGACTCTCCAGCATGTCCCATACAGCAGTGCTGGCTCTAGCCAGCAGATGGCGCCATTGTATAAAGGCAGAAAGAGAAAGACACCTAGAAGGCTCTGAATCCAAAAATGGATTGTAAAGGGTTAAAAGGTATCATATGTGCAAGATTACTTGGTTTCTGTTGCTGAGAACAATCACATTTTGCCCTACTGGCTAACATGGTACAAAATTATTTTCGTTTTACTGAGGTTCAACAAACACCAAAGAGAGAAGCCATGTGTCCTGCAAAACCCAACAGGTGATGCACTTCTCATTACATATGGTATCCCTTTAAATAAAGCAGTATGCTCTCCCATGATAGGGGGCACCGGCTCCCATTCAGGATCCAGATTCAGTCAACGAGAAGATATCTTGAAACTTTTGGTTTTTTGATCTACCGAACTGCTACAAAATAAGTGTAAAAAAGGCAATTTCTATACCCAGCACCAGACATAACAGATTTACTCTGGAACAATAAAACTCTAGAAAGACCTGAAGACGGAAACCCTTGTGTTCATTACACTCAACACTCACCTTACACTCCTCGTCCAGAAGGTCCAAAATACCAAGTTTGGCCTCAATCAGGTCGATGCAGGGCTGATTGTCATAGAAATCAATGAGGGTCCATGGGATCTGTTCCTTCATGTATTCCTCTTGCTCCAGTTTAAACACGTGCTGCAAGAAGAACACAATTAGTACTGGGAATTCACAAAAAGGGATAGATTACACCAACTTTATAGAAGATCAGGATTTCTTCTTTAAATCCGCAAACAGGAAAAATGTTTTTATTTTTTACTCCTTTTATAACAGTTACAAAAAAATTGTATTAACCTTTTTTACTTCCCATAGAGCATTTGAATTTGCGATCGTCTGATTACCCATGGAATATACTGCAATAGTCAAGTAGGTGATCAGATGATTGCAAGCTTAAGTTCAAAAAAGGAAAAGTAAAACAGTTTCATTATTTTTAAACTATTACAATAATTAAAAAGATATTAAAACTTATCGTATATTATTGCAGAATATTGTGCTTCTGATGTCTACCTATTAAGCCATTGCACAGGCAAGGCTTAATATGCTGATAACCATGTCAGCCCTGGGAGTTTTCATAAGACCCCAAACTGACATGGCAATCCTTTGGCAACCCACAATCACATTGTGAGGGGGTGGGCCCGATGGAGTGACAAGGGATACGTCCTTCCAACCAACTGCTTAAGTCCAATTGTGGCCATTGCTGGTGGCTGTCAGCTCTGTGAAACAGCTAATAGTCACCAAATTATGAAGAGGTTTCGGCAATCAAGCCTGCTTCATACTCACTCTGCAGACCAATATCACACACGTACATTATTGGTCATCAAGAGGAGGATCAGTCAGCCCTCCCTACATGTCTTTTCTAGTGCGTACTTGCATTTCTCTATAAAATATACATTTTTTCTCAAAGCTCTGTTCCTTTGTTAGTCTCCTTCGAAATACAGTATAACTCTAAGTTGACAATAGGGTGCTACCATTCGCTTTGCCAATAGGATGTGACTTTGTCTGCACTAATTAGTGTCAGATTGTGTGGGGACATGCCACATTGACAAGAGGAACGGTAATGTCCACATAATTCATACATTTCCTGGAGGAATAATCGAAGGATGGCACAATGCGGAGTTCCAAGAAAAGATGATCCAGCATTATCGTATAAGGAATGCAAATATTTACTAAGGCAGACATATCAGGAGATAACCATAAAAGTATCATGCTGTTGTCGTTAGCTGTTGAGTCGTTCACGACCCTCGGTGACCCTAAAGCCGAGCTCCCTCCATGTTTTTCGGTTTTGGACCGCTTCTTTCAGTTGGTTGATATCCATGCCAGTTTTAGCTTTAACAGTATCAAGGTGAGCAATTGACTGTTGGGACTTCCAAGTTCTTCTAGGCAAGGGGCCCCAAAATGACGTGTTAGTCGGTCATCTCCATAGAAATGATGGGGACTGTTGGAAACTGACATTTTTTCCTAGTTCCAAGATCTCTTGTAACTTTTTCCCTCTGGTTAGAGCTGAAGTTTCTGCTCAAGAGCTGCACTCTCAACAGTAACTGTAGATAAGTAGCAGCGACTTTATTCAGTAATTTTGCAAAACTGGAGGCAAGTCCTCTGGGCACCCACAGACCTTTCCTTGCCATGTCCTCATTCCTTCCCATCTTTTTCCTTCTCCGTTTCTCCCATGTACTTGTACCTCATATACACCTAAAGGAAAATCCACATGATGGCCCACATATCTAGCAATGCAAACTCCGTCTTTATAAGGCATGGAGATGGCCATAAAAATATAGTATTTCGAACCCCGAGGCAGAGCTTGCGAGAAATTTGAGCAATCAACTGAACATACACTTCCAGAGAAGTCACTACCCCCATGAGCTGCTCTATAGGTTATGGATATAGGAGCCGGAGGCCAACATACCGAGTTAAACTGCTGCTGTAGCTTCTCATTGGCGTAGTTGATGCAGAATTGTTCAAAGCTGTTTATTTCAAATGTTTCAAACCTGCAAATACAGAGACAGAGATTCATCTCAGCCATTATCTCTACTGTACGTCAGGAGAAAGTTGGGTATGTCACTATATAGGGTTTGTCATTCAGCTTTCTTGGACTGAGGGCTTAGTTTTCCTCTGCTCTCTCCTAATAGTAACAGTGCCCCCAGTAATGACCCCGATAGTAATGGTGACTGCCTTAGTGGCCTCAATAGTAATAGGTCCCCCTCTGTGCCCTCCAGATCCTGAACTTGCGATCGTTCAGGAACCCCAGAGCATCTACTATGTTACTCACTCACTCTTTAGCTCATGTCAAGCCACCGTAATCAGAGTTGTGACCCCTGATCTCTCCTCCCAGTGGAAGACGTGCAGGAACAAGGATGCTGGAAGGAGAGGTCAGGGGTCATAGTTCTGATTACGATGGCCGGACCGGAGCTAAAGAGAGAGATGCTGTCGGGTTGCTGCCCAGCCATTTTCTTAACTGACAATTTCTACTAGCCATTAATATGGCTGATAAAAAATAAATACCAGCAATGGTCTTTGGACTTTGTTACCAGCTGGGTCGGTGAGTAATTGGACCATTGGCAACCCTAGACCCACCAGGTCAGTTGAGTGAGAATGGCTCAATTGTTAGAGTAGCTCAGTTTTTAGTGCAACTATGAACAACTACCTGTTTACTCTGAATGTAGGCGGGTGACCAGAAGAGATCTCCAGCCTCCATTCAGTGACCGATTATCGACAGCTATTATGTATAAAGGCACCCCTGGACTGCAGTTTGTATATACGGGAATATGTAGAAGCTGCAGAAGCAACATTTTAAAATTAAACTCAACTGCAGAAATGATTATCAGCCCAAAATACCCCCCAAAGGCGTTTATAGCCTTTAAGTTAGAACAACCAGCTTGGAGGAAAAAGAAGCTGAATAACACAGAGCATTGTTCATAACTCAGCAGAATGACAGCAATGTGTTCGATAGGCTGTGACCATGATGACCGGGAAGTGAGATATATTATATTATGTTCTGAAACTCAGTACGGTCAAGGAAGAGCAATTGACAGAAGTGTACAGCAATGAATACAGCAAAAATGGCAGTCAGTCAGGTCAGCCGTATTAGACAGCAGCCTTATTTCTTTTTTTTATTCATACTAATCACAGAACTTTCCAAAAGCCTCGATCAAGAAGTCTACCAAATTATACCAAGATACAAGAAAGATGGACATCACAGCATCAGATGATGTCGGGGGTAAAGAAGGACTGGGGATGTTCAGCAACCGGTCCTTTCGCTCCCTGGGAGATAAGCCACCATCACAGCTGTCTGGCAGCAGCTTATCTCCCTAAACACATGAATGTTTGGCCGAGCTGAATGTTCATGTGTAATGGGGGCCAAGAAGGTCAGGAGGGGTGTCATGACTCCTTAAGGAGAGCAGCCAAAACGTGTGTGTGCGCGCGTGCGCGTGTGCGTACGTGTGCGTGCGTGTGTGACACGAGGGCATTGGGGCATTGTCCCTCCCCAAGGAGAGCACTCAGGGGGTGTAAGAAGACTTATACAGCCATGCACGCTCCTCTGGGTAATTTATGCAAATAAGGAAGATGGAGCAATACCTCTGCAGCGCCACCTATTGGATGGCAGCATTCCTTCAAATCAATAACAGACCCTTTATACAGGTCTTTAGAACAATGATTGGGAATAGGAAACCAAGCCAAGAGAAACAGCTATCAGTCCGACAGTTGTTCAATGCATATGGGCAGCTTTAGCCCTATACACCAGAATCTGCAAGACGCAATATCTCATTGGCTGGTAAATCCATCAGCTTGGATATCTGTGTTGGCACTACTGCCGAAGATCATGCTCCATGGATATGGTTGCATTTGGCTATTGGATTTACTAATGGCTGAACTACCACAGTGGATGGAAAATGGAATGCTTGCCCTAATCACGGGAGAGGTACAGACCGTGCAGAACGCACCCATGTACGGGACCCGTACAGCAACATTCTACACGTGTTACTTCTTTTATAACTTTGTCGCCAGTGCCGCCACTCTTAGTACTATCATAGCACCAACTCACTATGTGAACTGCCATTTCCCGTCACAGTAGCGATTTAGCAAAGTAATGACAGCCCGACGCTGTGCGGTATAGGACATCGTGTATAATGCTTCCCCCTCGTGACCAAATTTTAAGCTGCTTTACTAGTTTTCCAAAAAGGAAAGAATATGAAAAAAGTTTTAATCATGTGAAATGCGCTCAGGCAACGGCCGTGTTCAGCGCTGGAGATACTAATTGTCCTTTTATAAGTGGGAGGAAAACGACCATTCATCTGTTCTGAGACTCCGTAATCTCGGAGGACAATTAAGGAGACGCAGTGTGCCTGTCAGAGGCTTCTCGGAGCAGCGGCGCGGCACAGTACAGAAGATTTACATTATCCGCTAATTTATAACCAGGGGCCAAAGCAACACAGCAGTGGAATAAACAATTATTCTGCTCCCCTCCAAGACTCCATAGATCACCTCATTACTTGTATACAAGACGGGAGAAACCGCCTCGTATCTAATTCTTACTGCGCCACAATTAAATAGGATGCACACTGACAGGTGTCCGCGGCACGAAGACAGAACAGTTGGATCCGGAAGGAGGAAAAAACTAAATTGCTTCCCCATAATGGAATTAAAACAATTCTTTCCGACCGACAGAGGCGGGCGGACAACTTCACTAAATCCAGTGAAAGGGTTTGTAGACTTTTTAAAGAATTTTCTATTGCTCCAAAAGCATGTAAAATGAAGCAAGTTGGCAAGACTTCTTTAATGTGAATATACCGTTTTGTGTATACAGCTCCTATGCAAAGTCAGCTTTTTGAACGAACACCTGTGTAGTCAGATTCTACAGTCGTGTGTTACTCCACTGCCCTCAGCCAGAGTTCATACTGCATTTTCTGTGTACATTAAGCGTGGACGGTAGGGTAGATGTCAAAAACGTGTAAAAATGTATTCAAAAGGTATCCCTCATTTACAGTATGTTCTCATAAAAAAAACATATCCGTTAAACAGAAATGTTTGTACAGAAAAAACATATACTTTTTATGAAGAACCACAAAAGTAGAGGAGAATCTTTGAAAATTGAAGTTGTCTAGTTTGTTTGATCTCCTTCTGTGAACGCTGCCGTAGAAAGCGTTAAACACAGCGTCCTTGTACACACTGTATGACTCCACTCAGGGGTTCCATGATGGCTGAAAACAGCGCCGGAACAGAATTCCCGAATAGAAACTAAAGGAAGGAACCATCCTCTGGAAAATCCCCGGGGCTTGCTGCACTGACCATGCAGTTAAACCCCGGAAGATTTCCGTGGACAGCTCTAGTGCTGAAATGTGCAGAGCACTGAGCTGTCATCTGAAATCTTCTGGGGTTTTTACTGCATACTCAGCGCAGCAAGCCCCAGAGATTTCACTGCCATAATATGGAAATAATAATCCTGCCACTGAAGGGTTTAATAGGGCTGTCCCACCAAAGAAACTATGCCCCATCCATAGGATAGGGAATAGTTGAATGACAAGTGGAGGGGTCTGACAACTTGGACCCAACATCAATTCCGAGAACAGACATCTTGAAGCTCCATGCATGAATGGTGCGGTGGTAGAGCAGGCACAATATCGCTCCATTCATTTTAACAGAATTGCTGGAGTTAGCCGAGCGCTTGAACTCTTATCTCCAGCACTCCCATCGAACTGAATGTGGCGGTAGTGTGCATGCTTGCTCCAATCCCTGCGGTCTAACCTGCACTGATCAGATAGCTATTCCCTATCCTATGCATTGGCGATATCTTCTTTTGGTGGGACAACCCGTTTAATGATGGCTATGGATGTAATAGTAATGGGTAAAGGTACCTTTCCACAGTATGATTCTCGTATGCACAGAGGAGCAAAAGTCATTTAGAGAATGGAGATGGAGAGCGCCAATTCAGGCCAATCGCCTCCATTCACTGCTAACAGGCAGTCGTTAAGAGATTGGGAAGTCACGCTCAAACTGAGTGAGAAGTCGCTCAATACTGGTAGTCATTCTATTTCCACACACTGTAATGGAACGACCAGAAACTACTGAGCAACCTCTTGCTCAGCGCCCTGCCAGGGGCCATGTGTACTCGGACCGACAATCGCCCGTTATCACTCATTTGAGTGATTATTTGGGCGACTATCGGCCTGTTTAAAGGTACCTTAGTAATCTGAAAAGACGACTGCTATCACTTATCATTTAGGCTAGGGCTACACTGTGACGTGTAGTGCGATACAAAGATCGCAGCGTTACACGGCAACATCGCATCCAATGGTGTCACGTTGGAACCTGCGACCTAACCACATGAACAAGGGATACCATATTTAAGTATATAGAACAAGGCAAGCCACTCTCTTACCCGTATATATCCAGCACGCCGATAAACGAGTGCTGCTTGCTGGTGGTGTGCAGAGCTTTGTTCACATGTTGCACAATCCAGTTGAATAACTGAGCGTAGATGTGCTTGGCCAGAGCATTCCTGGCATTGAGAGCTTGCTGGACTGACATGCCCTTCACGTAAGTTTCTGAGGTGGTGACGAGTTTCCTGTGGCACAACCAATGCGCCATCTGGTCATGTTCTACCCCCAGCAACGTACAGAAGTGGTTAAGATGCTTCTCTCCCTTCTGGTAAACAGGAAACAGAAACGGGACAGATGAAGACATAGAAAATCCAAGACTAACATACAATAAATGTTTCCTACAGACTATGGACACCTTTGAGGGACATTTTTCCCCCCACTTAAATGCATGCATTTTGGGATGACAGTCATTTTTGCAATGGGGTTTAATTAAAAATTCTGCAACATTTGTCTTCTGCAGCTTCTACATATCGCTGCTTTTATATACTCGGCTCGGGGCTGGCGCCCGCGGAGGCGTTCGCGCACTCGGGGCTGGCGCCCGCGGAGGCGTTCGCGCACTCGGGGCTGGCGCCCGCGGAGGCGTTCGCGCACTCGGGGCTGGCGCCCGCGGAGGCGTTCGCGCACTCGGGGCTGGCGCCCGCGGAGGCGTTCGCGCACTCGGGGCTGGCGCCCGCGGAGGCGTTCGCGCACTCGGGGCTGGCGCCCGCGGAGGCGTTCGCGCACTCGGGGCTCGCGCCCGCGGAGGCGTTCGCGCACTCGGGGCTGGCGCCCGCGGAGGCGTTCGCGCACTCGGGGCTGGCGCCCGCGGAGGCGTTCGCGCACTCGGGGCTGGCGCCCGCGGAGGCGTTCGCGCACTCGGGGCTGGCGCCCGCGGAGGCGTTCACGCACTCGGGGCTGGCGTCCGCGGAGGCGTTCACGCACTCGGCTGGCGTCCGCGGAGGCGTTCACGCACTCGGCTGGCGTCCGCGGAGGCGTTCACGCACTCGGCTGGCGTCCGCGGAGGCGTTCACGCACTCGGCTGGCGTCCGCGGAGGCGTTCACGCACTCGGCTGGCGTCCGCGGAGGCGTTCACGCACTCGGCTGGCGTCCGCGGAGGCGTTCACGCACTCGGCTGGCGTCCGCGGAGGCGTTCACGCACTCGGCTGGCGTCCGCGGAGGCGTTCACGCACTCGGCTGGCGTCCGCGGAGGCGTTCACGCACTCGGCTGGCGTCCGCGGAGGCGTTCACGCACTCGGCTGGCGTCCGCGGAGGCATTCACGCACTCGGCTGGCGTCCGCGGAGGCATTCACGCACTCGGCTGGCGTCTGCGGATGCATTTACGTACTCGGCTGGCGTCTGGGGATGCATTTATGCTATGAGCTTGGTTCGGGTACAGTATTTATTCACTGACCTGTTCTGGTGTGGGTGCGCTGCTACTGTATGTTGCTGTTTCTGGCAGACTGCAATATATATTGTTTTTCCCTTATGACACGGGAAGATACACACAGGGTGCCATCTATTCTAAGGGCAGCACTGCTGCCACCCACAGGGCTACTGTAGGATTATCACTGGCAGGCATATTCTGGCGATGGACCACAACAGGATGTGATGCCACTAGATGTCAGTACAGGATTTTGCATCGCTGCACTCTCACTCCAGCCTTACGGCTCCATCTACAATGCATGTGAGTGAAGCGAGTACAAGAACTGCAGCAACTTATGTAGCCACTCAAGCCAATTCTTTGATGCTTACATCTTACAAAATGAATGTACAATGGAGTGGAGAGCCATTCATGAATTAAACTATGTGCATCTGCATCAATGCACTGCAATGTACCGCACGCCGGAGTGCGTTCACTGGCTGAAATACACAGAGGGGAAATAGGGCAACCACCATAGGGCGGGTTGTGGTATATGACAAGTCTAGACTCTCAGACAAGTTACCAGCGAAGAACATAACACACATTTGTTGTCAGTCATTCAGACAATGTTGAGGATTGATGACATCACAGATGAAGTCCCCACTGTTTCTTAAATATTTGCATGCGGCTGAGATCAACATTATCTCTGGTCCCGGCCATTGCAGAGGGACTCCGGCTGTCAGTTATAGCTGCCTCCCACTGTGGAGAGCGGGGCTCAGCTCTGGAGTCCATGTCATTTATATCCAGTGCATTTATGGCATTTCATGAATGTCCCCTGCTGACATTTCAATATTGTACATCATGGGGCAGGAAGGGGTTGAAAAGGGTTGACCGAATTAGAAAAAAAAAAAAAGGATTTTGAGGGACCCCATTATTTGGGCACTGTGTGACACTGCCACTGGGGAATAATGCATGTGCACATTTTGACAAACATGATAACAGTAGATTACTTACCGACAAGCTGCAGGATTCCCCGTCCCGCTCCGAGACGATCTCTATGTTCCCCAAGTGCAGAATGGAAGCGATGATCCTAAAGATACTCATCTGATGCGACTCCTTCACTCCTGATAAGACACAAACACAGCGAGGGCATGCAGTATGAGAAGACATTGTGGAATAAAACTAGTAAAACTTTGTGTGGGCCAGTGAGGTTGTCAGAGCCCCAAGCACCTTATGACAACAGCTACTATAACTCTGCTTCCCATATAGTGCCCTCTCCGTCTACTACACTGGTACAGAAATCACTAACTTTAAAAGGGACACTCATTCACTAGCCCCCCAGTATATAGGTTGGCTAGTGTTACCTTGGTTAGGTATTTTCTTCTATCTGAAATTACCAGGCTCTTTTCCTCAGATGGTCATGTGATCTCAGTTCTTTTTGAGGTTATGGTTGACTTTCTAGTTAATTTATCTGTCTGTGTGATGCTGTTACATAGATCTACTTCTGTTGAGAGGGACATAGGCAACCCCATCACAGTTACTGATGATGATCACGCAGCTCCTGTCACACAGGTATAATAGAGGAGATCTCAGCTCATCCTTCTGACTGTATACTTATGGTCTGTAGCTTATTTGGGTGAATATAGAAGGTAAAAAAATGGCGTAGCTCTAGCTTATGCTATGCTGAGGTGTTATGGGATTGATTAAAAGTGAAAGTAAAAAATCTCACTCTCAAGACGGTGCCTGACGCGCATCAGACAAGCATTAAAGTGGTTACAAAACACAGAGTAGACCTCCAGAGTGTGACAAGCAATCAGGTCAGAAGGGAAGGAAAAAAAATGTGCTTTCACTGGAGCGGCCCTTTAACCTGACATAGAACTTGCTATGATAACTTAGCTACAATGTACTACAGTGGAGGAAATGGAGTTATCCCGATACGGCAGTCTTGTTAAAGACGGCTACATCTGTACTTGTCTTTTTAAATTCAGATATCACCATACACCCATCCTATCAAAAGTTATTGGACACCTGAGCAAGAACCAAAGGTAGTATTTATTTCCATATGTTATTATTTAGTGGGGCTCCTTTGGCTTTAACGGCATCAGATACTCTCAGTAGCATACTTTCTACTGACGTCTAATACACTTCAGCTGGTATTTCCCTCCACTCATCCTGCAAACATCTGGTGAGTTCTTTTAAACAAGATGGACAGTGTTCATATTTCCTGATCTGACGGTCCATTTCATTCCAAAGACGTTCAGTAGGTTCAGGTCGGACTCTGTGCAGGTGGTCAAATTGTGGGACATCCGTATGCTCAAACCAATGTAATACAGCATTGGATTTATGACAAGGCTTATTGTCTTGTTGGAAGTATGGCTGACCATTCCCAGAGTATTACCACATTGTGGGCAGCACATTATTGTCTACAATGTCAGGGACACCTCTATGTTCATGGTTCTTGTCACTACAACCAATGGACCAAGACCATGATACGTCAAGTTCCTAAGATCATAATTGACCTACCTCTGCTGTACTTAACTCTTGGCACAGCACATTCAGACAAGAGGCCTTGCCCAGTCATCAGCCACACCCAGGTACATCCATCTAATGTAAAATTAGAGTAATGCGATTCATCACTCCATGGTACATTCTTCCATGACTCAACTATCCAATGACGACGCTTCTTGCACCATTATAGATGGTTTGATGCATTGTGCTCCCTGATGGGCGGCTTGTGTACAGCAGCTTAACCCCTATATTCAATAGTGTGCAGTTCCCATCACAAACTATGGCGGACACCTCCAGGGGTCTGCATCTTATGTAGCATGGTTTAGGATATGTGATATGCTAATAAGACACAATCCATTCTACTGATCGGGGTGCCTAAGTCTTGTACTTTTGGTACAATAGTGTATGTTCTCTTCACATTACTATACAACACACATTATTTTAACATTAGGATTAATCTTCAGCTGATACTGACAAGCATGTAAATATTCAAAATGGAGAAGTATGATAACCTATTGGTTACTAATCAACAGGGACTATTGTCATTTTGCAGGATTAGTACACTACAGATCCATAATATGGACACATGCAAGAGTCTTGAGGCTGCACGTACATGCTAAAGCCATGTGTAGGAGGATATACAGAAGCACATGTACCAAGAAGGCACAGGTACTCTGTGTGTTGCCATATCATCTATCAGGCATTGCATATCAGCGATAGTATATCAGATCCTGCTTCTAAGGAAGACTAAGAACTCAGTATGCCTCCATAAGAAATCAGAAGCATAAGGTGGTACAGTAAGGTCTTATGCACCTCTTCAGGTGCTCTATTATGACTCTATAAGACTTAAAAGTGAGTTATGCCAAGTATAGGGCACGACGAGGCAGCGAATGGCACAAGTATTCGATAACCACCACTTCCACTTATCAGGCACCGTCCCCTCCTTTAAAGGCATTGTCCAGAACTTTTTGGATCTTTTTTTCTATTGATGACCTGTCCTGTCAATAGATTATCGTCGGGGGCCTGACGCTTGGTATCACCGATTCTGCTGTCACTACAGACAGCAGTGTAAGCACATTGCAAACACTGAAATGCAGCGGCCTGGGTTGGCATTGCATTGATTTCAATAGTGGCTGCACCTGCAATACCAGCCCAGGCCACTGTGCTATGGTCAGCGTGATGCGTTTCCTGAACTGTCCATAGTGAGAACAGCATTGGGAATCAGCTGATTAACGGGGATTCTGAGCAGCGGACTCCTGCCGATCATCATCTGATGACCTATCCTGAGGACAGGTTGTCAAACCAAAAAAATACAAAAAGTCCCAGACGACCACTTTAAGATCTCCTAATACTTGATTCTTCTCACAGCTGAGTGTAAAACTCCTTGAGTAGCCTATCAGCCTCTCAAAAAGATGAGCATCAAGCTGAAGACCGTGCAGCTGCTGCAGCCTCCGATGAACATTTCATGAGCGCGGCCAATGTGTTACATCCCTGATCGGGACACATCGTGTCAGCAGCCTCCAGCGTTCGACACAGAAATGCATTTTTGCAAGAGTCGCCCATCTGTTCTGTATTTTACATGTCCCATTGGCTTCTGGCTTCCTCCGCTACTTAGATACAATGTGACAATGTCACTTGAGAGGAGACGTGGACATGTTAGGTTAATGCTACGCAACAGGTTTAGTAACCTGCAAAATATTTTCCTGGAGTAGGGTTTTATTTAGTATCCTAGTCAATTCACAACCAAAGCTGCATCCCAAAATTCTGCGACTTTCCCGTAAGATCGTACCCTGCATTACTTCACACGTTTGCTGCCTCGTGTTGGTTAAGTGTTGTTGCGGAGTATTTCCTGTTGTCAATCATCTGTTCACATGGGGAGATGTGCCGCCAATAACGATTAATTTTTCAGCTGCACAAAATGTCCCAGGGTCATTCTGTGCGACCGAAAGGATCCTGAATCCCCCAAATATTGTCATAAACTTAAAGGGGCTTTCCAGGACTTACAATACTGGTGACCTGTCCTCATGATATTAGTAACCTGTCCTGATTCATCAATGAGTGATCGGCAGGGTCCGCCACTCCGGATCCCAGCTGAGTTAAGAGGCCGCAGCGCTTCAGGCCTGTGACATCATGTACACGGTCACATGACGTGAGAGTAGCACGGTCCCATTGAAGTCAATGGGATTGAGCTGCAAAACCAGGTACAGCCACAATACAATGTATGGAGGAATGTCTACCATGGACTGAAGTGACAATGGTAAATAGGCAAGCTCAGCTGTCACTTCAGACAGCTGATTGGCGGGGATCTCAAGTGGCAGACCCCCACTGATGAACTATTCATAAGTCATCAATAATATAGTGTTGCAAGTCCCCTTTAAAAGAGGAAAAAATTTGTCCAAAGCATAAAAAAAAAAAAATCATCTGCTCCTTGGGGAAGATCGTGGTTGGGTCTTCGCATTTTGCTGCGTCATGTAATATGTCTAATATTTTGAGGTGGTCAATATGATTTTCGTGGTATTTACAACTTCTTGGCTGATCACTGCCACATTTCTAGGAGTCAATGCTCAGGTGAACAATCGTTCTAATGAACGCCCATTCAAGATTATTGGGCTGTGTAAATAACCCCCAATGATGGGGAATTTAATGCCGGTCTTATGAAATGTGCCCCATTTTTTAACTCTAAACAATGGAACACATCAGGCTTGCATAGGAGCTGCCACCATAAAATGATAGGAACTTTCTTGAATTGCAACAATAAAAAAAAGTTTGTAAAAGTCTACATACCCTTTAAGAAACGGACATCAAAAAGTCTATCTAGTTTTACTTAAGCTCAAAATGTAAAAGATTCAGAATGGACCGGAGAATATATCATACTAAATCAGTGTGTATATTGAAAAATTGATTATAACATAACCACCATTCATGCAACAAGGTCAAAGTTTTCAATTTAGCACTCCGTAGTAGATGCACATTTAGAAGATAAACAGTGTGCTGAACGCGGTGTAATGAATGGTCTTCGCAATCAGGGTTATACTTTTTCTTATGAAGAAGAAAGATTGAAGTCTACAGTCTTTTCTTTTAAGAATAAACAATAATGCAAAGAACCCTGAGCAGTCAGCAGCAAGTATTACCACCCTCACTTATATTCTATCTTTACATTGGAGCGGTTTCTGTGAACATACAAAACTAAGGCCAAAGGTGTCCATGCAATCAAACGTCACAGTCAATAAATTACTTGCCAGTCCAGGTATTTGATGTGTTTTATCTTAAGCACAACTGATGCAACTAATTAAGCCCTTGATTAGTTACACCAGGTGTGCTTGAGACAGCACTTGATTTGCAAATGTGTGCTGTTTTGAGGGATTCTATTCAGAGGGTTGAATAATTCTGAGACTGTCAGTAGCTCAGCACAACTAATATGATATGTGGTTTCTTTAAATGCAACACAAAAGCCACTTTTAATAACTGCTAAATTGCTCGTTTCATTATTTTTTGTTGCAAATAGCTGAAAGTTTGTAAATAAACCTATTTTGCAAAGGGTCCTTAATAATTTTAATTGCAACTGTACCATAGAGGCAGCGTGCAGAGGTAATCTAGGGTGCTTGGCATTCAGTGCCCAGCTCTAGTTAGGTTGTGAGAACCTGGGCAGAGATTTCCTCTCAAAAAGGGTCTACATATTCCTGAAGTGCGTGGACAGTCAATTGATTTCAATAGGAATTGTAATGCTTCATTTCCTCTGTGGGGGCACTGCAGGAAAACTGAATGCTTTCAGAGAGAATCCTCCATAAATCACAGCTGATTACTAAGAGCGCCAGCAAACGGACAACCTATGACCAGCTTATATTTAGTGGCCTATTGTAACAAAAAAAATGACTCAAAGTAGATGACCCCTCAGAAAAGTCCCAGTCACTAGGGGTTTTATGACTACAGAATCTTGTCATGTTCCTTTACGCATCATTAGCCGGCATATTCCAGCTGTGAGACAAGGAAGGTTCACCCACCAAGACCGTAACATTTTTCAGGCAGAAGCATTTGAAATGCAATCCTTACCGAGAAGTGTCAACGCCTGCCGTGTCTTTTCAAAGTCGTCTGCGTCATCCACCCCCTCGATGACAGTGTCACCTCCCTGCGAGGTGTAAAAAAAATTCTCGGCTTGTGCTGAAAATATAAAAACACATGATGGAAAGGTTAAGTAACAGAAACACATCAGTATCCAGATACAGAGTGTAGTAAATAAAGACGTCAACTGTCCATTGCTGTATTAGGTGATGGAGCATACATGAAATAGGAAAGGAATTGAAAACATCAGACTTGGAGTAATCAGCATGAGAAAAACTTTCTTAAAGATGAATAAAATTTTCAAAACCGGGTGAATTTTCAAGAGTATAACTACTATAATACTGCCTCCTATGTACAAGAATATAGCTACTATAATACTGCCCCCTATGTACAAGAATATAACTACTATAATACTGCTCCCTATGTACAAGAATATAACTACTGTAATACTGCTCCCTATATACAAGAATATAACTACTATAATACCGCCCCCTATGTACAAGAATATAATTACTATAATACTGCCCCCCTATGTACAAGAATATAACAACTATAATACTGCCTCCTATGTACAAGAATATAACAACTATAATACTGCCTCCTATGTACAAGAATATAACTACTATAATACTGCCCCCCTATGTACAAGAATATAACTACTGTAATACTGCTCCCTATATACAAGAATATAACTACTATAATACTGCCCCCTATGTACAAGAATATAACTACTATAATACTGCCCCCCTATGTACAAGAATATAACTACTGTAATACTGCTCCCTATATACAAGAATATAACTACTATAATACTGCCCCCTATGTACAAGAATATAACTACTATAATACTGCCCATATGTACAAGAATATAACTACTATAATACTACCCCCTATGTACAAGAATATAACTACTATAATACTGCCTCCTATGTACAAGAATATAACTACTATAATACTGCCCCCTATGTACAAGAATATAACTACTATAATACTGCCCATATGTACAAGAATATAACTACTATAATACTACCCCCTATGTACAAGAATATAACTACTATAATACTGCCTCCTATGTACAAGAATATAACTACTATAATACTGCCCCCTATGTACAAGAATATAACTACTATAATACTGCTCCCTATGTACAAGAATATAACTACTGTAATACTGCTCCTACGGTATGCACAAGAATATAACTACTATAATACTGCCTCCTATGCACAAGAATATAACTACTATAATACTGCCTCCAATGTACGAGAATATAACTACTATAATACTGCCCCCTATGTACAAGAATATAACTACTATAATACTGCTCCCTGTATACAAGAATATAACTACTATAATACTGCTCTTATGTACAAGAATATAACTACTATAATACTGCTTCCTATGTACAAGAATATAACTACTGTAATACTGCTCCTATGTACAAGAATATATCTACTACAATACTGCCCCCTATGTACAAGAATATAACTACTGTAATACTGCTCCTATGTACAAGAATATATCTACTACAATACTGCCTCCTATGTACAAGAATATAACTACTATAATACTGCCCCCTATGTACAAGAATATAACTACTGTAATACTGCGCCCTATGCACAAGAATATAACTACTATAATACTGCCTCCTATGTACGAAAATATAACTACTATAATACTGCCTCCTATGTACGAAAATATAACTACTATAATACTGCCTCCTATGTACGAAAATATAACTACTATAATACTGCCTCCTATGTACAAGAGAATAACTACTATAATACTGCCTCCTATGTACAAGAATATTACTACTATAATACTGCTCCCTATATACAAGAATATAACTACTGTAATACTGCTCCTATGAACAAGAATATAACTACTATAATACTGCCCCCTATGTACAAGAATATAACTACTGTAATGCTGCTCCTATGTACAAGAATATAACTACTATAATACTGCCCCCTAGGTACGAGAATATAACTACTATAATACTGCCTCCAATGTACAAGAATATAACTACTATAATACTGCCTCCTATGTACAAGAATATCATTATTATAATACTGCCTCCTATGTACAAGAATATAACTACTATAATACTGCTCCCTATATACAAGAATATAACTACTGTAATACTGCTCCTATGAACAAGAATATAACTACTATAATACTGCCCCCTATGTATAAGAATATAACTAATGTAATACTGCTCCTATGTACAAGAATATAACTACTATAATACTGCCTCCTATGTACAAGAATATAACTACTATAATACTGCCTCCTATGTACAAGAATATAACTACTATAATACTGCCTCCTATGTACAAGAATATAACTACTATAATACTGCCTCCTATGTACAAGAATATAACTACTATAATACTGTCCCCTGTGTACAAGAATATAACTACTATAATACTGTCCCCTGTGTACAAGAATATAACTACTATAATACTGCTTCCTATGTACAAGAATATAACTACTATGATACTGCTCCTATGTACAAGAGTAGAACTACTATAATACTGCCTCTATGTACAAGAATATAACTACTATAATACTGCCTCCTATGTACAAGAATAGAACTACTATAATACTGCCTCCTATGTACAAGAATATAATTACTATAATACTGCCTCCTATGTACAAGAATATAACTACTATAATACTGCCTCCTATGTACAAGAATATAACTACTATAATACTGCTCCCTGTATACAAGAATGTAACTACTGTAAAACTGCCTCCTATGTACAAGAATATAACTACTATAATACTGCTCCCTATATACAAGAATATAACTACTGTAATACTGCTCTTATGTACAAGAATATAACTACTGTAATACTGCTCCTATGTACAAGAATATATCTACTACAATACTGCCCCCTATGTACAAAAATATAACTACTGTAATACTGCTCCTATGTACAAGAATATATCTACTACAATACTGCCTCCTATGTACAAGAATATATCTACTACAATACTGCCCCCTATAAACAAGAATATAACTACTATAATACTGCCTCCTATGTACAAGAATATAACTACTATAATACTGCCTCCTATGTACAAGAATATAACTACTATAATACTGCCTCCTATGTACAAGAATATAACTACTATAATACTGTCCCCCTATGTACAAGAATATAACTACTATAATACTGCCCCCTATGTACAAGAATATAACTACTATAATACTGCCCCTATATACAAGAATATAACTACTATAATACTGCCCCCATGTACAAGAATATAACTACTATAATACTGCCCCCTATGTACAAGAATATAATTACTATAACACTGCCTCCTATGTACAAGAATATAACTACTATAATACTGCCTCCAATGTACAAGAATATAATTACTATAATACTGCCTCCTATGTACAAGAATATAACTACTATAATACTGCCTCCTATGTACAAGAATATAACTACTATAATACTGTCCCCTGTGTACAAGAATATAACTACTATAATACTGTCCCCTGTGTACAAGAATATAACTACTATAATACTGTCCCCTGTGTACAAGAATATAACTACTATAATACTGCTTCCTATGTACAAGAATATAACTACTATAATACTGCCTCCTATGTACAAGAATATAACTACTATAATACTGTCCCCTGTGTACAAGAATATAACTACTATAATACTGTCCCCTGTGTACAAGAATATAACTACTATAATACTGCTTCCTATGTACAAGAATATAACTACTATAATACTGCCTCCAATGTACAAGAATATAATTACTATAACACTGCCTCCTATGTACAAGAATATAACTACTATAATACTGCCTCCAATGTACAAGAATATAATTACTATAACACTGCCTCCTATGTACAAGAATATAACTACTATAATACTGCCTTCAATGTACAAGAATATAATTCCTATAATACTGTCCCCTGTGTACAAGAATATAACTACTATAATACTGCTTCCTATGTACAAGAATATAACTACTATAATACTGCCTCCTATGTACAAGAATATAACTACTATAATACTGCCTCCTATGTACAAGAATATAACTACTATAATACTGTCCCCTGTGTACAAGAATATAACTACTATAATACTGCTTCCTATGTACAAGAATATAACTACTATAATACTGCTCCTATGTACAAGAGTAGAACTACTATAATACTGCCTCTATGTACAAGAATATAACTACTATAATACTGCCCTTTACGAACAAGAATATAACTACTATAATACTGCTCCTATATACAAGAATATAACTACTATAATACTGCTCCTATATACAAGAATATAACTACTATAATACTGCTCCTATATACAAGAATATAACTACTATAATACTGGCATCAACCAAGAGACCATGTACCTCATTATTACCATCATCAAATATTACCAGTGGCACACCAGAACAAGAGTGTCCATCCATAATGAGTCATTTGATCACATGTCAGCAGTGAACCTTATTCTGTCCGAATTGACTTGGGTGAAAAACTTAGAAGTTAACAAAAACGCTAAAAAACTCTGAATTGTGGCGAAATATACATATTTATTAATGTGGGGATAGTTGTATGTAGGCAACCTTGTGTTATGTTTGGAAACTACATTTAATTTATTCTTTCTCTATCCCCTTAACAGCAATGGACTCTAACTAAGTTAAAGTTGTTGAAAGTGGGGTTTGTTTCTGTTTCGTTTCCTTTTTTTTTTATAGGCATGTATATTGTTACATAATTCTTTGTGTTGATATTTCTGGAAGAAATGTATTGTTTATTTCTTGTATGTTTTTTACTAATAAAAATTGCCTCCTATGTAGAAGAATATAACTACTATAATACTGCACCCTATGTACAAGAATATAACTACTATAATACTGCCCCCTATGTAGAAGAATATAACTAGTATAATACTGCCCCCTATGTTCAAGAATATAACTACTATAATACTGCCCCCTATGTACAAGAATATAACTACTATAATACTACCCCCTATGTACAAGAATATAACTACTATAATACCGCCTCCTATGTACAAGAATATAACTACTATAATACTGCCCCCTATGTACAAGAATATAACTACTATAATACTGCTCCCTATGTACAAGAATATAACTACTGTAATACTGCTCCTACGGTATGCACAAGAATATAACTACTATAATACTGCCTCCTATGCACAAGAATATAACTACTATAATACTGCCTCCAATGTACGAGAATATAACTACTATAATACTGCCCCCTATGTACAAGAATATAACTACTATAATACTGCTCCCTGTATACAAGAATATAACTACTGTAATACTGCTCTTATGTACAAGAATATAACTACTATAATACTGCTTCCTATTTACAAGAATATAACTACTGTAATACTGCTCCTATGTACAAGAATATATCTACTACAATACTGCCCCCTATGTACAAGAATATAACTACTGTAATACTGCTCCTATGTACAAGAATATATCTACTACAATACTGCCTCCTATGTACAAGAATATAACTACTATAATACTGCCCCCTATGTACAAGAATATAACTACTGTAATACTGCGCCCTATGCACAAGAATATAACTACTATAATACTGCCTCCTATGTACGAAAATATAACTACTATAATACTGCCTCCTATGTACGAAAATATAACTACTATAATACTGCCTCCTATGTACAAGAGAATAACTACTATAATACTGCCTCCTATGTACAAGAATATTACTACTATAATACTGCTCCCTATATACAAGAATATAACTACTGTAATACTGCTCCTATGAACAAGAATATAACTACTATAATACTGCCCCCTATGTACAAGAATATAACTACTGTAATGCTGCTCCTATGTACAAGAATATAACTACTATAATACTGCCCTCTAGGTACGAGAATATAACTACTATAATACTGCCTCCAATGTACAAGAATATAACTACTATAATACTGCCTCCTATGTACAAGAATATAATTATTATAATACTGCCTCCTATGTACAAGAATATAACTACTATAATACTGCTCCCTATATACAAGAATATAACTACTGTAATACTGCTCCTATGAACAAGAATATAACTACTATAATACTGCCCCCTATGTATAAGAATATAACTAATGTAATACTGCTCCTATGTACAAGAATATAACTACTATAATACTGCCTCCTATGTACAAGAATATAACTACTATAATACTGCCTCCTATGTACAAGAATATAACTACTATAATACTGCCTCCTATGTACAAGAATATAACTACTATAATACTGCCTCCAATGTACAAGAATATAACTACTATAATACTGCCTCCTATGTACAAGAATATAACTACTATAATACTGCCTCCTATGTACAAGAATATAACTACTATAATACTGTCCCCTGTGTACAAGAATATAACTACTATAATACTGTCCCCTGTGTACAAGAATATAACTACTATAATACTGCTTCCTATGTACAAGAATATAACTACTATAATACTGCTCCTATGTACAAGAGTAGAACTACTATAATACTGCCTCTATGTACAAGAATATAACTACTATAATACTGCCTCCTATGTACAAGAATAGAACTACTATAATACTGCCTCCTATGTACAAGAATATAATTACTATAATACTGCCTCCTATGTACAAGAATATAACTACTATAATACTGCCTCCTATGTACAAGAATATAACTACTATAATACTGCTCCCTGTATACAAGAATATAACTACTGTAATACTGCTCCTATGTACAAGAATATAACTACTATAATACTGCCCCCTATGTACAAGAATATAACTACTATAATACTGCCCCCTATGTACAAGAATGTAACTACTGTAAAACTGCCTCCTATGTACAAGAATATAACTACTATAATACTGCTCCCTATATACAAGAATATAACTACTGTAATACTGCTCTTATGTACAAGAATATAACTACTGTAATACTGCTCCTATGTACAAGAATATATCTACTACAATACTGCCCCCTATGTACAAAAATATAACTACTGTAATACTGCTCCTATGTACAAGAATATATCTACTACAATACTGCCTCCTATGTACAAGAATATATCTACTACAATACTGCCCCCTATAAACAAGAATATAACTACTATAATACTGCCTCCTATGTACAAGAATATAACTACTATAATACTGCCTCCTATGTACAAGAATATAACTACTATAATACTGCCTCATATGTACAAGAATATAACTACTATAATACTGCCTCCTATGTACAAGAATATAACTACTATAATACTGTCCCCCTATGTACAAGAATATAACTACTATAATACTGCCCCCTATGTACAAGAATATAACTACTATAATACTGCCCCTATATACAAGAATATAACTACTATAATACTGCCCCCATGTACAAGAATATAACTACTATAATACTGCCCCCTATGTACAAGAATATAATTACTATAACACTGCCTCCTATGTACAAGAATATAACTACTATAATACTGCCTCCAATGTACAAGAATATAATTACTATAATACTGCCTCCTATGTACAAGAATATAACTACTATAATACTGCCTCCTATGTACAAGAATATAACTACTATAATACTGTCCCCTGTGTACAAGAATATAACTACTATAATACTGTCCCCTGTGTACAAGAATATAACTACTATAATACTGTCCCCTGTGTACAAGAATATAACTACTATAATACTGTCCCCTGTGTACAAGAATATAACTACTATAATACTGCTTCCTATGTACAAGAATATAACTACTATAATACTGCCTCCTATGTACAAGAATATAACTACTATAATACTGTCCCCTGTGTACAAGAATATAACTACTATAATACTGTCCCCTGTGTACAAGAATATAACTACTATAATACTGCTTCCTATGTACAAGAATATAACTACTATAATACTGCCTCCAATGTACAAGAATATAATTACTATAACACTGCCTCCTATGTACAAGAATATAACTACTATAATACTGCCTCCAATGTACAAGAATATAATTACTATAACACTGCCTCCTATGTACAAGAATATAACTACTATAATACTGCCTTCAATGTACAAGAATATAATTCCTATAATACTGTCCCCTGTGTACAAGAATATAACTACTATAATACTGCTTCCTATGTACAAGAATATAACTACTATAATACTGCCTCCTATGTACAAGAATATAACTACTATAATACTGTCCCCTGTGTACAAGAATATAACTACTATAATACTGCTTCCTATGTACAAGAATATAACTACTATAATACTGCTCCTATGTACAAGAGTAGAACTACTATAATACTGCCTCTATGTACAAGAATATAACTACTATAATACTGCCCTTTACGAACAAGAATATAACTACTATAATACTGCTCCTATATACAAGAATATAACTACTATAATACTGCTCCTATATACAAGAATATAACTACTATAATACTGGCATCAACCAAGAGACCATGTACCTCATTATTACCATCATCAAATATTACCAGTGGCACACCAGAACAAGAGTGTCCATCCATAATGAGTCATTTGATCACATGTCAGCAGTGAACCTTATTCTGTCCGAATTGACTTGGGTGAAAAACTTAGAAGTTAACAAAAACGCTAAAAAACTCTGAATTGTGGCGAAATATACATATTTATTAATGTGGGGATAGTTGTATGTAGGCAACCTTGTGTTATGTTTGGAAACTACATTTAATTTATTCTTTCTCTATCCCCTTAACAGCAATGGACTCTAACTAAGTTAAAGTTGTTGAAAGTGGGGTTTGTTTCTGTTTCGTTTCCTTTTTTTTTTATAGGCATGTATATTGTTACATAATTCTTTGTGTTGATATTTCTGGAAGAAATGTATTGTTTATTTCTTGTATGTTTTTTACTAATAAAAATTGCCTCCTATGTAGAAGAATATAACTACTATAATACTGCCCCCTATGTAGAAGAATATAACTACTATAATACTGCCCCCTATGTAGAAGAATATAACTAGTATAATACTGCCCCCTATGTTCAAGAATATAACTACTATAATACTGCCCCCTATGTACAAGAATATAACTACTATAATACTACCCCCTATGTACAAGAATATAACTACTATAATACTGCCTCCTATGTACAAGAATATAACTACTATAATACTGCCCCCTATGTACAAGAATATAACTACTATAATACTGCTCCCTATGTACAAGAATATAACTACTGTAATACTGCTCCTACGGTATGCACAAGAATATAACTACTATAATACTGCCTCCTATGCACAAGAATATAACTACTATAATACTGCCTCCAATGTACGAGAATATAACTACTATAATACTGCCCCCTATGTACAAGAATATAACTACTATAATACTGCTCCTATGTACAAGAGTAGAACTACTATAATACTGCCTCTATGTACAAGAATATAACTACTATAATACTGCCTCTATGTACAAGAATATAACTACTATAATACTGCCTCCTATGTACAAGAATAGAACTACTATAATACTGCCTCCTATGTACAAGAATATAATTACTATAATACTGCCTCCTATGTACAAGAATATAACTACTATAATACTGCCTCCTATGTACAAGAATATAACTACTATAATACTGCTCCCTGTATACAAGAATATAACTACTGTAATACTGCTCCTATGTACAAGAATATAACTACTATAATACTGCCCCCTATGTACAAGAATATAACTACTATAATACTGCCCCCTATGTACAAGAATGTAACTACTGTAAAACTGCCTCCTATGTACAAGAATATAACTACTATAATACTGCTCCCTATATACAAGAATATAACTACTGTAATACTGCTCTTATGTACAAGAATATAACTACTGTAATACTGCTCCTATGTACAAGAATATATCTACTACAATACTGCCCCCTATGTACAAAAATATAACTACTGTAATACTGCCCCCTATGTACAAGAATATAACTACTATAATACTGCTCCTATGTACAAGAATATAACTACTATAATACTGCCTCATATGTACAAGAATATAACTACTATAATACTGCCTCCTATGTACAAGAATATAACTACTATAATACTGTCCCCCTATGTACAAGAATATAACTACTATAATACTGCCCCCTATGTACAAGAATATAACTACTATAATACTGCCCCTATATACAAGAATATAACTACTATAATACTGCCCCCATGTACAAGAATATAACTACTATAATACTGCCCCCTATGTACAAGAATATAATTACTATAACACTGCCTCCTATGTACAAGAATATAACTACTATAATACTGCCTCCTATGTACAAGAATATAACTACTATAATACTGTCCCCTGTGTACAAGAATATAACTACTATAATACTGTCCCCTGTGTACAAGAATATAACTACTATAATACTGTCCCCTGTGTACAAGAATATAACTACTATAATACTGTCCCCTGTGTACAAGAATATAACTACTATAATACTGTCCCCTGTGTACAAGAATATAACTACTATAATACTGCTTCCTATGTACAAGAATATAACTACTATAATACTGCCTCCTATGTACAAGAATATAACTACTATAATACTGTCCCCTGTGTACAAGAATATAACTACTATAATACTGTCCCCTGTGTACAAGAATATAACTACTATAATACTGCTTCCTATGTACAAGAATATAACTACTATAATACTGCCTCCAATGTACAAGAATATAATTACTATAACACTGCCTCCTATGTACAAGAATATAACTACTATAATACTGCCTCCAATGTACAAGAATATAATTACTATAACACTGCCTCCTATGTACAAGAATATAACTACTATAATACTGCCTTCAATGTACAAGAATATAATTCCTATAATACTGTCCCCTGTGTACAAGAATATAACTACTATAATACTGCTTCCTATGTACAAGAATATAACTACTATAATACTGCCTCCTATGTACAAGAATATAACTACTATAATACTGCCTCCTATGTACAAGAATATAACTACTATAATACTGTCCCCTGTGTACAAGAATATAACTACTATAATACTGCTTCCTATGTACAAGAATATAACTACTATAATACTGCTCCTATGTACAAGAGTAGAACTACTATAATACTGCCTCTATGTACAAGAATATAACTACTATAATACTGCTCCTATATACAAGAATATAACTACTATAATACTGCTCCTATATACAAGAATATAACTACTATAATACTGGCATCAACCAAGAGACCATGTACCTCATTATTACCATCATCAAATATTACCAGTGGCACACCAGAACAAGAGTGTCCATCCATAATGAGTCATTTGATCACATGTCAGCAGTGAACCTTATTCTGTCCGAATTGACTTGGGTGAAAAACTTAGAAGTTAACAAAAACGCTAAAAAACTCTGAATTGTGGCGAAATATACATATTTATTAATGTGGGGATAGTTGTATGTAGGCAACCTTGTGTTATGTTTGGAAACTACATTTAATTTATTCTTTCTCTATCCCCTTAACAGCAATGGACTCTAACTAAGTTAAAGTTGTTGAAAGTGGGGTTTGTTTCTGTTTCGTTTCCTTTTTTTTTTATAGGCATGTATATTGTTACATAATTCTTTGTGTTGATATTTCTGGAAGAAATGTATTGTTTATTTCTTGTATGTTTTTTACTAATAAAAATTGCCTCCTATGTAGAAGAATATAACTACTATAATACTGCCCCCTATGTAGAAGAATATAACTAGTATAATACTGCCCCCTATGTACAAGAATATAACTACTATAATACTGCCCCCTATGTACAAGAATATAACTACTATAATACTGCCCCCTATGTACAAGAATATAACTAGTATAATACTGCCCCCTATGTTCAAGAATATAACTACTATAATACTGCTCAGTATGTACAAGAATATAACTACTATAATACTGCCCCCTATGTACAAGAATATAGCTACTATAATACTGCTCCTATGTACAAGAATATAACTACTATAATACTGCCCCCTATGTACAAGACTATAACTACTATAATACTGCTCTCCCCTATGTACAAGAATATAACTACTATAATACTGCTCCTATGTACAAGACTATAACTACTATAATACTGCCCTCCCCTATGTACAAGAATTTAACTACTATAATACTGCTCCTATGTACAAGAATATAACTACTATAATACTGCCCCCTATGTACAAGAATATAACTACTATAATACTGCCTCCTATGTAGAAGAATATAACTACTATAATACTGCCCCCTATGTAGAAGAATATAACTACTATAATACTGCCCCCTATGTACAAGAATATAACTACTATAATACTGCCCCCTATGTAGAAGAATATAACTAGTATAATACTGCCCCCTATGTTCAAGAATATAACTACTATAATACTGCCCCCTATGTACAAGAATATAACTACTATAATACTGCCCCCTATGTACAAGACTATAACTAGTATAATACTGCCCCCTATGTTCAAGAATATAACTACTATAATACTGCTCAGTATGTACAAGAATATAACTACTATAATACTGCCCCCTATGTACAAGAATATAGCTACTATAATACTGCTCCTATGTACAAGAATATAACTACTATAATACTGCCCCCTATGTACAAGACTATAACTACTATAATACTGCTCTCCCCTATGTACAAGAATATAACTACTATAATACTGCTCCTATGTACAAGACTATAACTACTATAATACTGCCCTCCCCTATGTACAAGAATTTAACTACTATAATACTGCTCCTATGTACAAGAATATAACTACTATAATACTGCCCCCTATGTACAAGAATATAACTACTATAATACTGCCCTCCCCTATGTACAAGAATATAACTACTATAATACTGCCCCCTATGTAGAAGAATATAACTAGTATAATACTGCCCCCTATGTTCAAGAATATAACTACTATAATACTGCCCCCTATGTAGAAGAATATAACTAGTATAATACTGCCCCCTATGTTCAAGAATATAACTACTATAATACTGCCCCCTATGTACAAGAATATAACTAGTATAATACTGCCCCCTATGTTCAAGAATATAACTACTATAATACTGCCCCCTATGTACAAGAATATAACTAGTATAATACTGCCCCCTATGTTCAAGAATATAACTACTATAATACTGCTCAGTATGTACAAGAATATAACTACTATAATACTGCCCCCTATGTACAAGAATATAACTACTATAATACTGCCTCCTATGTACAAGAATATAACTACTATAATACTGCCTCCTATGTACAAGAATATAACTACTATAATACTGTCCCCCTATGTACAAGAATATAACTACTATAATACTGCCCCCTATGTACAAGAATATAACTACTATAATACTGCCCCTATATACAAGAATATAACTACTATAATAACTGCCCCCTATGTACCAGAATATAGCTACTATAATACTGCCCCCTATGTACAAGAATATAACTACTATAATACTGCCCCCTATGTACAAGAATATAACTACTATAATACTGCTCAGTATGTACAAGAATTTAAAGGGGTTGTCCCGCGCCGAAACGGGGTTTTTTTTTTTTTTTTAACCCCCCCCCCCCCCCCGTTCGGCGCGAGACAACCCCGATGCAGGGGTTAAAAAAACAACCCGCACAGCGCTTACCTGAATCCCGGCGGTCCGGCGTCTTCATACTTACCTGCTGAAGATGGCCGCCGGGATCCTCTGTCTCCGTGGACCGCAGGGCTTCTGTGCGGTCCATTGCCGATTCCAGCCTCCTGATTGGCTGGAATCGGCACGTGACGGGGCGGAGCTACACGGAGCCGGCATTCTACACGAGCGGCCCCATAGAAGACTGCAGAAGACCCGGACTGCGCAAGCGCGGCTAATTTGGCCATCGGAGGGCGAAAATTAGTCGGCTCCATGGGAACGAGGACGCCAGCAACGGAGCAGGTAAGTATAAAACTTTTTATAACTTCTGTATGGCTCATAATTAATGCACAATGTACATTACAAAGTGCATTATTATGGCCATACAGAAGTGTATAGACCCACTTGCTGCCGCGGGACAACCCCTTTAACTACTATAATACTGCTCCTATGTACAAGAATATAACTACTATAATACTGCCCCCTATGTACAAGAATATAACTACTATAATACTGCCCTCTATGTACAAGAATATAACTACTATAATACTGCCCTCCCCTATGTACAAGAATATAACTACTATAACACTGCCCCTATGTACAAGAATATAACTATAATAATAATAATCTTTATTTGTATAGCGCCAACATATTCCGCAGCGCTTACATAGACAGGGGGGAATACAGAAAGACAAAATACAAACATTACAGAACCACGGTTACATATAGTAATCAGTTGATGGAAACAATAGGGGTGCGGGTCCTGCTCCAACGAGCTTACATACTACAAGTAATGGGGTGATACAGAGGGTAAAGGGGCTGGAGATGTGCACGGTATGGCGAGGTGGAGAGTGAGCGATGTTATACACAGACAATGGTCAGACATTTAGCCGTGTGACGGCAGAAACAGTATGACTGCAGGAGCGGTTTATGATGGCTAGCAGGGATTGCAGTCAGTAGGTCAGGGAGCAGGTTATCAGGCGGAGTACAGAGAGGTTTGTTTAGGGAATGCGGTATGCCTCCCTGAAGAGGTGCGTTTTTAGAGCACGCCTGAAGTTCTGCGAGTCCTGGATTGCTCGGGTAGCCTTTGGTAGTGCGTTCCAGAGGACCGGTGCTGCTCTGGAGAAGTCTTGGAGGCGGGAATGAGAAGTTCGAATTAAAGGGGCGCTCAGTCTGGTTTCATTAGCAGAGCGGAGAGCCCGGGCTGGTTGATGGATTGAGATGAGGGAGGCGATATAGGGTGGCGCTGTACTGTGGAGGGCTTTGTGGATGAAGGTAGCGAGTTTGAATTGAATTCTGTATTTAACGGGCAGCCAGTGCAGTGACCGGCACAGGACAGAGGCGTCCGAGTAGCGGCTGGACAGGAAGATGAGCCTGGCTGCCGCATTCAGGATGGATTGGAGAGGGTAGAGTCTGGTGCAGGGGAGGCCAATCAGCAACGAGTTGCAATAATCGAGCCGGGAGTGGATGAGGGCGACAATAAGCGTTTTTAACGTCTCCACAGTGAGAAAAGAGCGGATTCTTGCGATGTTCTTGAGGTGCAGCTGACATGTTCGGGCCAGAGATTGGATGTAGGGGGCAAAAGAGAGATCAGAGTCAAATATGACCCCAAGGCAGCGGGCCTGTTGTCTAGGAGTTATGGTGGCGCCACACACTGAGATGGAGATGTCAGGATGAGGTAGGTTAGTGGAGGGTGGAAATACCAGTAAGTCAGTTTTAGAGAGGTTTAGTTTTAGGTAGAGAGAGGACATGGTGTTAGAGACAGCGGACAGACAGTTAGTGATGTTTTGGAGGAAGGGTGCAGAGATGTCACGGGCAGAGGTGTATAGCTGGGTGTCATCAGCGTACAGGTGGTATTTGAGGCCAAAACTCCTGATGGTTTGTCCAATAGGGGCTGTGTAGATATAGAAGAGAAGGGGGCCAAGGACCGAGCCCTGGGGGACCCCAACAGCAAGGGGAAGAGGAGGGGAGGTAGAGCCAGCAAAGTAGACACAGAAAGAGCGGTCAGATAGGTAAGAGGAGAACCAGGAGAGGGCAGTGTCCTTTAGGCCAATGGAGCGTAGCATACTGAGGAGGAGTTTGTGGTCAACAGTGTCAAACGCTGCAGAAAGGTCGAGGAGGATCAGTAGGGAGTAATCGCCCCTTGATTTGGCTGTCAGTAGGTCATTGGATACCCTAGTAAGGGCAGTTTCTGTCGAGTGTTGAGGTCGGAAGCCAGACTGTAGGGGGTCTAGGAGAGAGTTCTCTGATAAATAGCTTACAAGGCGGGAGTAAACTAGGCATTCTAGTAGTTTGGAGATGAAGGGGAGGTTTGAGATGGGTCTGTAGTTGGAAGCATCAGTCGCGTCCAGAGTCGGTTTCTTTAGCAGTGGGGATATGATGGCGTGTTTGAAAGAAGAGGGAAAGATGCCAGAGGTCAGAGAGAGGTTGAATATAGTGGTGAGATGGGAGATGACCACTGGAGAGAGGGATCGGAAGAGGTGTGAGGGGAGAGGGTCGCTAGCGCAGGTGGTGGGGCGAGCAGAGAGGAGCAATTTGGAGACTTCTTCCTCTGTCGCTGGTCTGAGTACAGACAGTGAGCAGGAGCTAGATGCAGTGCTGACAGGACTAGGGTCAGGGCTAGTCTGGGATTGGGAAGTTATTTCCTGACGGATGTCGTCTATTTTCTTTTTGAAGTAAGCAGCCAACTCTTCAGCACTGAGATCCGTCACTGGGGGCTGCGGTTTTGGGCTGAGAAGGGAGTGAAAAGTATCAAAGAGCCGTTTAGGGTTGTGCGATAATGAGGAGACTAGAGAGGTGAAGTAGACTTGTTTGGCATGGTGGAGGGCGAGGTTGTAGGTTCTGAGCATGAATTTGTAGTGGAGGAAGTCTGGTGCCGTTTGCGATTTCCTCCACAGCCGTTCAGCACTTCTAGAGCACCGCCGGATGAAGCGTGTATGAGGTGTGAGCCAGGGTTGCCGTGTTCTACATCGAATGGCTCGGGTTCTGGGGGGCGCTGCTTCATCCAGGGCATGTTTGAGAGCGGTGTTGTAGTGAGCGGCAGCCAGGTTGGGGCAGGAGAGGAGAGAGATGGGGGACAGAGAGGACTGTAGGGATTCAGCAAAGTCCTGGGTGTGAATGGTCTTAAGGTTCCTGTAGGTACTGTAGGTAGGTGGGTCTGGAGAGATGGTAGGGAGCGTGACAGAGAAAGAGAGGAAGTTATGATCCGAGAGCGGGAGAGGGGAGTTAGTGAAGTTGGAAACAGAGCAGAGACGGAAGAAGACCAGATCAAGAGTGTTGCCATCCCTGTGAGTGGGAGAGGCTGTGAGTTGAGAGAGACCAAGGGAGGAGGTGAGCGAAAGAAGCTTAGAGGCAGATGGGGACATAGGGTCATTAGTGGGGATGTTAAAATCACCTAAGATGAGGGTTGGAATTTCACAGGATAGGAAGTGGGGGAGCCAGGCAGCAAAGTGGTCCAAAAACAGGCGAGGAGCACCTGGGGGGCGATAGATAACTGCTACTCGCATGGACAGCGTATGTACCTCAAATGATGGAAATAACTACTATAATACTGCCCCCTATGTACAAGAATATTACTACTATAATACTGCTCCTATGTACAAGAATATAACTGCTATAATACTGCCCCCTATGTACAAGAATATAACTACTATAATACTGCTCACTATGTACAAGAATATTACTATAATACTGCTCCTATGTACAAGAATATAACTGCTATAATACTGCCCCCTATGTACAAGAATATAACTACTATAATACTGCCCCCTATGTACAAGAATATAACTACTATAATACTGCCCCTATCTACAAGAATATAACTACTACAATACTGCCCTCTATGTACAAGAATATAACTACTATAATACTGCCCCCCCTATGTACAAGAATATAACTACTATAATACTACTCCTATGTACAAGAATATAACTACTATAATACTGCCCCCTATGTACAAGAATATAACTACTATAATACTGCTCACTATGTACAAGAATATAACTACTATAATACTGCTCCTATGTACAAGAATTTAACTACTATAATACTGCCCCTATATACAAGACTATATCTACTATAATACTGCCCCCTATGTACAAGAATATAACTACTATAATACTGTCCCCTGTGTACAAGAATATAACTATTATAATACTGCCAATATGTACTAGAATATAACTACTATAATACTGCCTATATACAAGAATATAACTACTATAATACTGCCCCCTATGTACAAGAATATAACTATTATAATACTGCCAATATGTACTAGAATATAACTACTATAATACTGCCCCTATATACAAGACTATATCTACTATAATACTGCCCCCTATGTTCAAGTGTGGCTTTGTTTACCCAGAATTTTCTTCAAAAGTTTCTTTTCCGCTTCAGACTCAGAGTCCGCTACGGCGCCCTCCACAAAACCCTCATACTCACTTTCTGCATCCGCCACGTTATTCCCGTCGCTTGAGCACTGCGGGAGGATGCGGTCTGCTGTGGGCTATAGCAGAAGTACAGCCTGACGGCCGCCTTCCGTTGACTACAAAGTAAGCCGGCCGCGCGTATTCCCGCGACAATTAGAGCATGCCGCGTTTTCCTTCATGCGGTGGAATTCCACGGTGGAATTCCGCAGCGTGAACATTAAGCTATTAGATTCAATAGAACCTAATAGCTGCAGTATAATGTTGCGGATTTCCGACGCGTAAAACACTGCAGAAATCCAGCCGTGGTCATTAGCCCTCAGGGCTTCTACCCACTTGCATTTTATTAACGCTGCGATATCGCAGGTTTTTTTGTTTGTTTGTTTTTTTTTTCCACGATTGTCAATGGGACTTTCTAACGTTAAAAACCCATCACAACTTTGTGCTTAGCGATTTTTGTGCGATGCGTTTTCAACATTGGAAAGTCCCATTGACAATCGTGTTAAAGAAACGCAGTAATATCGCAGCGTTAAAAAACTGCAAGTGGGTAGGAGCTCTCAGAGTGCCAAAATTCAATTTACTTGGCTATGGATGAATAACTATAGTATTTCATTCTACGTTCTATTTTGGTTCTTAGTTTTTATGTAATTACACAATTTATCTGATATGGTGTAGATTAATGTAGAGAGTGGGTGTGAAACTATGGGAAAAAAAGCACATAAGTCGAGAAAATGACAGAAGAGCAAGGATTAGGGCTGACATGATCACTTTGGGTGAAAACAGTTCATAAAAGATTATACTAGTATAATTGTGGTTTTTTTAAATCTGCCCTAAAATAAACCAAACTATGGACTACAGGACCAGAAAATAGTGTTCTTCAAGTTTCGTGTCCTCCTGCAATTCCCTAGAAGGGAGCTCTAAGAACATCCATGACACAGGCAAGCAGTGGAGCATCACAGACATTTTGTGGAGATTCGGTCAGTTGTGAATCCAAGACCCCAGCGGTGCAAGGCAACTGTGCTTGCCCTTGAGCCACCATACTACCTTGGTCAAATGGTCAAGATCATTACTCCGGTCATGATCCTGAGGCTGCAGAGTAGACCCAAGTGGCTGGATGGTAGTTCTCTAAGTAGACTGCAAAGGGCAGACCAGATATCAGGACCGGATGACTGGAACACTTTGGGCCAGATATGCTGCAGTTGATCAACCAAGGAGCCAGGTCTAGATTACCAAGAATGTTCAAGATTGTAGTGGGATAAGGGAGACAGTAGGAACAAGAAAGAAGAAGCCAAATCCAGGTAGGCCATTCTAAGTGTCCAGACATGTGTTTATTGGGAGTGCACAATATATATTCAATAGCATATGTTTCATTTGTAGACCCACTGATCCTCAATGTACTTATTAATAGCCAGAATCCCATAAATGAGGCAATATGATTGGGGTGGCAAACTAGGAGATTATATGGTCAACTTATCATTTAATGGTGCTTTTACATGATGAGATAAATCTGCCCGGGTTAAAGGGCAGTGACCAACAATGAGCATGTCAGTCAGCAATTGTTCCTCTTGCTTATACAGGTAGATCATCTGCAGTACTATATGCAGTATTGATGATAATTCGTTCTCATACAGCCATCATTTGTTAGTTGCACATCTTCCCATTTCCATTATGAGATGTGCAGTCAACCAGCAAGCATTTTTTATGGTCGCATTAATGAGACAATCAGCTGCTGAAAAGACATTTGCTCATTCATCAGTTTATCGTTGGCCCTTTTACACGACCCAATAACTGGGCAAATGCACGTTTGGGTAAAGGTTTGTGTTCCTCATTAGGCTGTGAAAAAGTAGACCCGGCTGTATCTGGTTGCAGTGGAAGTCCCAAGACCTGGGTCATAGAAGCCGTAAGAGAAGAAAGGTAAAAGGTGAAGTCCCCTGGTGCAAGCACCGAGTCATGACTGACTCCTCGGGTTTCTTGGCAGACTGTTTTTTGCGGGGTGGTTTGCATTGCCTTCCCTAGTCATCTATTACCCCCCAGCAAGCTGGGTACTCATTTTACCGACCTCAGAAGGATGGAAGGCTGAGTCAACCTTGAGCCGGCTACCTGACACATGTGGGGGTTCAACCGGCAACCTTCAGGTCGTGAGCGAGAGTTTAGACCTGCATTTTCCATATGTCTGATTGAGCCACATGGACGTCATAGACGGGGCTGTTCTTCTGGTGGCCTTTAGTAGTCCTTGTGTTAACACCAACATACAACTATAACTCCCAGAAGGGTGATCACCAAGCTTTCAAATATACCCTAATTGCCATTGTGCCTAATTATGGAGTGATACTACAGAAAGGGATCAAGTAAGAGAAGATCATGGTTAATTAAGGGGCTAAAATGACGTTTTACAGTCCAGAAAGTTTTACAAAATCAAAGCAGAGACCCCCCCCCCCCCCCCCCGCCTCCAGCCGACGCCAATCACCACAGCTGGAATACATAGTGCCGAATCGGTTAATAATTTACAACAAGCGCTCGCCATCTCCCGGTGAACAATTAACGCGCTTTATTTGATAAACCTAATTGATAGGGTAATTCTGCACGTTCCCGTCTAATTACATCTCGGCTCACATCTGCGGGATATCATTATTCATTACGGCTATCTAATGGATTTTACAGATTTTGTTTTTGCATCAAAACAAGCGGTTTATGAGCGCAGAAAAGCTGAGCTAAGGTATGAAAAATGACTTACAGAGTGACAAGTCGGCAAATTCGGGCAGACCGGAGGAGGCACAGAGCTGGTAGAAGATGTGGTAGTTCCTCTCGTCCTCCGCCTGGTAATAGGAAGAAGAGTTGGTGTCAAACAAACCGCAATTTACGCCTTAATGAGATCAGCAATTAAAATGTTAACGTGACCTATCACTGCCATATTCATGTATTAGCTCAAGTTGTATTTACCAAAAGTGACATTTTTAATACTGATCATATCAACCATTATCACATATTGGGTAAACCAACTTTTTTAGGTTGTCACAGCTCCTCCCCCTTTAAAGGGGAAGTTGAAAGTATTTAATCTTAATTTAAAAATAAGATACAAATCTGTAAAAGGAAATTAATGGTACTTTTTTTTTTTTTTTTTTACATGTTGTAGCTATTTATCATTTACTTTCAAGAACTTCCTTAGGGTGGCCATATTGGAAACACCTCCTTTCCAGATTATCTGTGTCCATGGTGCAGAAGGGTGTTTGATGGCTGTAATGAATGGAAGCCAAAAGTAAATCGCTCTTTTACATGGGTAGATAATCTGCCCGTGTCAACGACCAATGAGCATGTCTGTCAACGCTCGTTCATTCTATATATACACAAGCAGATTATCTGCTCTGTGGGGACTACCGATTGTTAACATGATCATTCAACCCCATGTAGCTCTTACCGATTGGCCGATCAGGGAGCATTTTTATGTTAAAACATGAAGGAATCTGCCTGTTCATTGGCTGATCGTTTGTCCTTTTACACGGCCCAATTGTCAGGAGAACAAGCGTTCATAGGAAACTTCGCCCCGATAATTAGACCTTTACAGTGTGGGGAGACTGAGTCCCCAAGAAACAGAGGAATAACATGGGAACTGCGTACAGTTTAAAGCTGGCCATACACATTAGCCTAGCATCCTTCAAACCTGCAGCTTTCAGTGGGATCAGACAACCATTAAAGGGCTCATTCACATCAGCACTTTCGTTTTCCGTTCTGCTGTTCCATCACAGGAGCAGCGAGAAATGGAAAAAAAAAAAGTTCTGTTTTACTTCCCATTAATTTCAAGCTTATGTTCGGAGCTTCAGTTAGGCTCCATTCAATTCCTTCTCTTCTTTTTCCTTTAAAAACGGGGAAAATAAGAGTGCAAACAGCAGAGCGTCTTTCCACTAAAAAAATAGAAAGCAAACGGAAAGCCCCTTCTGCTTTTTTATATCAAGTCAACGGGTGACAGAACTGAATTAAAAGACTTTCGTTGGGTTCCATGTTTCTTGTGTGTTTAATTGAGCAGAAGGGAAGAACAAAACCGTCATCTAACGGATGTAAGCACAATGAGATGGAAACAAGCTGATAGAAATAGCCTGTATAATGGCTTTTACAGATCTATCGGATCTAGTAGAAAACCAAAAACTAGGGTTTCCGTTTCATTCCACTTCAATTTTGCTTTGCTATTAGTTTCATTAACAAAAACGGACCAGTTAATAATGGAAAGGAGAACGGTGTTGTAAAGAAGCCCTTGTGTGTATGGGAGCCGCTTGTGACTCTCCCCTACGGGCGCACCGTACTGGTTTATGAAAAGTTATCTGAAAACTTTTACATTTTACGGTTCTGTTTCCAGTTACTTCAGACCACTCAAGTATAACTGAGACATTCATGCTGGTAAGAACTCTTCTTTCTCCTTTTCCCCATGCCTTCCTTTTCACTCCTGTCATACGTTTTGTTTTTTCTCAGGGCACGCAAATGTTTTGTAGTTGTGGCAAAATAATTTGAAATCTTTCCATAAAATATTGTAATATTAACAAAAGCATTTGTTTTTCTTCCATATAAGAATAATACATTCTAAGGCCAACAATGGCAAAAATTCTGATGGCGAAGATGTTTTATTTAAAACCTAAGGCTGGGATCACACGAGCGGAATTTCTGCGAGCTCTTTGCACGGAAAATCCTGGGATAAAGCAGCAAAGTGGACGCCATTTGCAAAAATCTCGTCCAGACGCTGAGGCCAAGCCATGTTGAAATTGACATGCCACGTGGAATTCATAGCCGCGGCATGTTAATTTTATTGCCGTTTTTGCTGCGGCAATCTCTCTGGTGAAGAGCTGGCTGCAGTAGAATAGGCCGCTTAAAAACCCGCGGGACTTCAAGCTGTAGAAATCTCGCTGAATTTCTGTGCGGTCCCGCTGCGGACATTCCGCGACATTTGCGCCCTGTGTGAACCCAGCCTTTAACTTAATTTAAGACTCTAACAGACCTGAATTTTGAAGTTGTGGGGTTCAAAACATCCCTGATTTTTAATGAAATTTAAGATGATTAAAATGCAATGATAAAAAAAAGTGGAAATACAACAATTAAAAAAAAAACAAAAACAAAAAAAAACACGCACACAGATTGCAGCATTCCTGGTTTTTGAGATGGAAGGTCAGAATGTTTTTGTATTTTTTTTTCTTTTATGTAGAATTTTTGAAAACCACAGAAAAAAAACATTTGGAATGTGAGTAAATAGAGCCGTACTGACAGCTAATACCCAGAACGCACAATAGAATGCAGTATGCAGGTTCTGCTCCAGAGGGTCGGCCTTGTGTATAACAGAGACGACTACCTGCTCCTTCCCAGCCTTGTTCTCATCACTTGAGTTTATAGAAAAAAAAAATCAATGAGGCAGAAATCACGAGAGGCTCCCTCCCGGCAGCGGCCACGGAAAGGACATTTGTCATTCACTGGGGAACCGACTTCCATCTCCAAATGTTTCTATTCGGCCGAGATCCTGTCTTCTCATTCCATCACTTGGGCAGGTGAGAAGTAATCTGATTCAATTACTTTTTCGTTCTTTTAGGCAAAGTTTCTTAAAGTTTGTGTCGGGAGATAAGGAAATTAAATTAAGAGGCCTGCAGAGGAGGGGGACACAAATATCACGTGGACACTGCTGTAGACTATGTCGGCGCGATATAGAACTAGCCCCGTTGGCTCAGTGGTTGGACACAGTACGCTCCTCTGCTTGATACTTTACATGGAGAGATCAGATTGGAGATGGATAGAATTAGAATACAACAACATTGTTCTTTTGCCATTTCTTCTGCATAGCTAGAGAAGAGGATGAGGCAGCTAGACAGATGGAGGGATAGATGGGATGTGATAGATGATTGATAGGTGGGGTGTGACAGAGTGAAGGGTGAAGCGGATAGATGGAACGACGGAAGAATTAGACAGACAGACAGACACATAGATGTGATAGATAGAAGCACATGATGGATCCGATAGATAGAATCATGGTCTACTGCCTCCTGTTGATTAAACAGCTGTTCCAAACCCCCTCTGCTGTAGTGCATTGTGGGAGATGTGTACAGCTAGCAACATGTAGGGGTCTGATGTAGAATTTTTGGAGTTCAGTGCATTATGGGATTTATTCTAAGATGCTGCATATACGTCTGAAAGCACAGCTTAGGGTGTGAGTAGAGTAAAGATCATGATGTAACGCTGACACAGTACAAATAATGTTACCTCTGTGGAGCACTTGTCAAACTGAAAGCCAGTGGGCCGAATCCAGCCGCCATGTCATTTCATGTGGCCCGTGAGGTCCAGATGCAGAAGGACCGGCTCTCCACTTTCCCCAGAGGATGCAGCTAGTGTTTGGTTTGGGAGCGAGCGGGTGCCATCCTTGGATTGTGAGCTCCGGCACGCTTCTCCGCACCGCCCTGTTCAACAACTCTTAGGTGGTAGCCAAGCTCTGACGGCCCTACCTGGCACCATAGCCACCCGCCAAGGTAGGAAGCTCGGTATTAAAGAAGTGGAAGGGGCTGGCTATTATCTAACCTGGCCCTAAAGGACATCTTGGCCTTTTACTGACCAAGTGGCGCACTGTAACATCTCTGGTGGAACAATTTTAACTATCGTGTTTCCCCGAAAATAAGACAGTCATATTAATTTTTGCCCCAAAAGAGACGCTAGGTCTCATTTTCGGGGAATGTCTTATTAAACTTACCTAGCAGGCGCGGTCCATGTCCCTGCGCCGCAGCATTGATTGGCCAATTCATAAATGCCTTCATACGTACATATGCATGTATCATGCATATTCACTGCCTACATATGCGATCCCACTGACTTCAATGGGCAATTTCGGACTAAAATAGGATATGCTACAAACATGCATGTCTAAATACCCCCATGCAAATCAATGGGGTTTAAGCTGCCCGTATTGCGCATGTAAAAACTAAACATTTAATACAGAGCACAAATACACTTGTGTGAATGAACCCTTATAAATGGCCCTTTGAAGGTAGCCATAATGCTGCTGTGGCCCTCGGTGAAAATGAGTCCGATACCCCTGCTTGATCATATAGAGCCACCACACTTATAAGGCCATGCATGCTCCTCTGGGAAATATATGCAAATAAGGAAGATGGAACAATGCCTCTGCAGCGCCACCTACTGGATGCCAGCATTCCTGCAAATGAGTATCCGACCCTTTATACAGGTCTTTAGACTAATGATTGGTAATTGAAAAGCGAGCCAGAATTCTAAGTTATTACACAGAGACACCTACCTGGAACACCACACGTGACTTCTCCAGCAGGTAGGTTCTCATATTGGCACCGATGATGTGATATCTCCTGTCAAATCCTATCTGGATGTATTTCCCAAACCGACTGCTGTTGTCATTCCGGGTAGTTTTGGCATTTCCAAGGGCCTGCGGGTGCGAAAATATTAGAGGCAACGTTTAATGTATGATCACGATAAAATGTTTACAATGTGCAGAAAGTAAGAATTTAATTAGTCCAGTTTGTAGAGGGCATTACTGGATTTATGGACATAAAGCAAACACAACATAGAAGCACATATCCTCTGTGAAAGGGCGCCAACTATGGTCTACAGCGCAGTACTGCACCTTAAAAAAAAATGTCCCCAGATTAATCTGAAATTTGATGAATGTAGTGGACCAGTACCAGGGTCTCATTCAGATGTGGAGGTGTTAAAAACATTCTTGGTGTTAAAAGTCCTGAATTCTCCGCTTTTATACCCAATAACTGCTTACATATTTGCATGGATACATGGTCACGGAACATCAAAGTCTACACTGAATGGCCACTTCACTAGAGACCTGCGTTGGTCCTCATTTGGTTTTCAGAAGTGTGGCATATATTCTACTAGATGTTGAAATCGTTCTGCGGTAAGACTGGCTGCCTTGCCACAAGTTAGATGGAGGGGCTGACATGTTCTGACCAGCTGACAGGAAAAGATCATCAATTCATGCTGCTTGTGCCAAATTCTGAATCTCCCAACAGTACGGTGCAACAGAAATCTGGATTAATCTGACCAGGCGATGTTTTTCTGCTGCTCAGTGATACAATTTTTGCACTATTTTGCCCACTGGAATCTCATCAGTGCTGGAACTGGTCGTCTGCTGTTATAGTCCATCAGTGCTACATAATAACGAGTTATGTGACTGGATACATTAGTTGGAGCCCCAGCATTGTATTCAGCTGCAACTTGCTTGACTGTGCAGCATCTGTTCATCAGAATAATTCCTGACATCCTCCTTTGACCCCTTTTATTGACGAGTTGCTTGCATCCACAGGATCCCCTTTCCCTGGATGTTTGTCCTCGATCACACCATTCTCTGTATACTCTCCATACTGTTACACAAGTAAACCCCACACGGTTGGTAGTGACATCCCGGCCCGACTAGTCTAGTACCAATGACCCATCCTCGTTGGAAGTCGCTCAGATTGCTGGATTTTCCCATCTGATGTGGATTCACGCTGAAACTGATCCACAGAAAACTTGTGACGTGATTTTATGCTGCACACCGGGGTCAGCGGGAGAATTCCTATACAGGGAAGCGCCGGGTGTTCTAATCAAGTGACCGTTCAATTTGTATATATACAGTTATTATTAAAAAAATATTTTTCTTATTAGAGAGATCAGTATCTAGATCTTTCTAGATTAATAGACAGCAAGATAGACAAAGCGAGATGTATATTAAGCTTTCATGAGCATGCTCTGACTCCTGTACCCGCGGGCCGCGCTCCGTACAGAGCTACGTCCGTGCCAGTCTGAGAATAAAGATAGTTTCTATAGGACTCCATTCAGGTCTGGGTAAGCTGACAACTGGAGCTTCTGTCAGTCGTCTTTTCTAAGCGTGACGTAATAACAGATCAGTTGACCTAATCGAGGACTAGAATCATTGGTACATGGACTCCTTCATGCTACAGGTGACCCTTCTAATTGCATCCTTCCGTCTGGACTCACACAAGGCATCCATCTCTTTGTCCACGAGACCCTTGTAAAGCTAAATGTTACATGCCCTATAGTAGGGAAATACAGCAAGAACCATGGAAAAGTAGCAGCACCAGTCTTATGAAAGCCGTCTAAAAGATCATCTCTTCCAGCGTCCCAATGACAACACTTCCTGACCTGTGGCAGTTCAGACATGCAAAGACACATTGCGGCTTATTTACCATTCAAAATATGACAGTTTTGTGGTGCAACGTATGCCTGAGGATGGTCTTACAACTCATCACTTGGTGATCTGCTTATTCTCAAGAGACTCTGCTAAGAAGTAGGGATTGTCCAATAATAAAGAACCCATTTAAAGGTGATGAAGTTGGCAGAACAAATGGGAAAAAAAAGTAAGGAGAAAGAGAGAGAGGTTTTCCCTTATTTGCAGGGGTGCCGCAAGATAACATTTTTTGGAAAAGGTGTGCTGCGAGTCAGAAAATGTTGGGAGACACTGGTATCAGTAACTAGACAAACGCTAGTTCAAGTCCTCTATGGGGACTAAAAAAAAAAAAAGTGAAAAAAGTTTTATTATAAAAAAAATGTAAGTATTAAAAAAAAAAATAAAAAAAACTTTACGCAGTATGAGCATAAAACGTTTTAGTATCATCTTCATCATAACGATCCACAGAATAAAATTAACATGTCCTTTTTGTAGCGCTGTGCTAAAACAAGCCCCAAAAATGGTACAATTGCTTTCTTTTCATTCTTTTTCCATGTTATATGGAACATTAAATGCCACCGCTGAAAAACACAACTGGTGGCGCAAAAAAAAAAAGCCTCATAGAGCTACATGGATGGAAAAATAAACGTTTTTGAAAGCGGGGAGGAGAAAAAAACCAAGATTAAAAAGTTATGAAAAAAGGCAGTGCATTCAAGTAGGTAAATAAAAACTACATAAAACGAAGAAAAAACAACTGTGTTGATGGAATAAAGGTCCGTTTGTAAATTAATCGGAACAACAATTTCCATCATTTTGTGGCCGCGTTTACTGAGAGCTCAGGAAGAGCTTTACGGTTCTGTAGTTCCAGTCACTCACATTTTATCGAAGACGGTTTTTGCTGAATCAGACAGGCTTCAGGCGAACACAGCGACTCGTCAGTATATTGCCTAATTACTTCCTATAAACTCCTATTACAAGGAGCGCTAATTTTATGGAAAACGAGTCCGCTGCCAGCAAAATGTGTCCAGAAAATAAAACAGAAGTGACGGTAATTGATAATGAAGAAATGACTCGCTCGTGGGTTAGAAAGCATTACTGCGCTCCCTGCTCTGACTCACAAGAGAGGAGGCCGAAGTCAGAGATCTGCTTTACAGAAGGTACTTGGACATGAACTTCAGGCAGAACATGACTGACCCAAGGACCTTTATGGGGATTGTTGTGGGCATGCTCTATGAGAGGAGTGAGCCAGTTGTCTCCGGTGCCAGCCTGCCAGAATGCCACACCAATGATACAAAACAATGGTGCCAGTATAAAGCATTCTTGGTAACCTAATGATCGATTTCTTAAGTACTTGGTAAGTGGCATTTATCTGGATTTGTCATGTGCTTATGGTAAGGATTGAGCTGGCAAGTATTTGTAGGTTGAGGGGTCTCCTTAATATATTCTATCTTTTTATTTCAAGGGATGCCTCACAAAGACAAATCGCTTTTTAAAGGGAAGCCAATGCAGTGATCAGCTGATCGCCACTGGTCCGGCTACTGGCACTCCCCCTCCCCCCATAACTCCCATGTAATGATACATGCTTTTGATATCAATGGAAACAGAAACTCAAAAATTTTCATTTAGCCAAACTGTTTGCCATAAGATGCCCTTGATACCCTTGACATGCTGCCTCCCGGGAATATGCGCTGTAGCACCAGCTAATGTCCGCCCTGTTTGGATGAGATTTTTGACACATCTCGGCCACATGGCTGGCTAATCCCGGGATAAGCGGCCGCAGGATGATTCGCCGAAGCGAAATCCCGCGGCAAATCCGCCCTGTGTGAACCCAGCCTTACAGCTTTCAGGCAACACATGTAATGTCAGAATCGGGGGGAAAACCCACCGGTCTCTGTGGAGAGTATGTGCGACTTCCCCAACGGGAGTGTGTTTTGTGCTATAACCTATCGGAAAATGTCTGGCCCCTTCTATTCCCATGAGGAAACAATCCCGGGGATTTCGTACCTGGACCCTACAGATATGACTTCTGCCGCAGCCAGAACAGGAAATCCCAAGTTTCATCTTCCGCCATTTTCATGAAGTCAGAAGTGAGCGGCGACTACCAAACAGATGGCTTGGCCGTGCAGGTCATGATGATAGTGGCCTCCAAATTCCCCGAACCTTACATCTTGTGATTGTTTTCTCTGGGGGAGTCTATATGCCCCCTTTACCATCCACCATGATCCGTGAGGATGCATCCCAGAAGCCATTGCATCAGTCAGTCGTTATATGCTACAACATGTATGGCAGGACCTGGACCACCGGCTCACACAGAACACTGCTCAGGGATACCATTTCTCTGGTCTTTTTCCACTGGAGTATTCCCTTTCTGTTTCTCTTAGACATGATGGATTTGGAACTGGCCGTCTGCTGTTATAGCCCATCCGTGCTGAGGACCAGAGTTGCGTGTTTGGATATTTTAGTTGCACCCGTGTTGTATTTGGCTGCCATAAACTTGACTGTGCGGTGCCCGTTCATCAAAATGATTCCTGACCTCCTCGGTTCCCTTTCTTCCGGTGAGGAGTGGTTTCCTTCCACAGGATGCTTTTCCTCCATCCCACCATTTGCAGTACATTCTCTACACCGTTGCACGAGAAAACCCCACGCGGCTGGCAGTGACATCCCGGCCCGGCTAGTCTAGCACCGATGACCGGGCCTTGTTAAAAGTCACTCAGACCGCTGGATTTTCCCATCTAATGTGGATTCACACTGAAACTGATCCACGGAAAACTTGTCACGGGATTTTATCCTGCACTCGCGCGTCACTGGGTTAGTTCCCATAGAGGGAAGCTCCAATCCTGAAAGGTCTGGGGTCTCTAATAAAGGGGATGTTCAGTGCATATCCAAAAAAAGATTCTGTGGCACAAAGTCAATTTTTTATTGCTTAGTCTGAACTCTGGAGTGATTCATGTATTTACAAAAAGATTTCTTTTTTTTAAGTGCCTATGTGTTTGAAGTCTCACCTCCATAATTGGACTGGACGCCAGGACTTTCTCCTCCACGTTAGTTTCGCTGGCAGAACCCCCAACAGTGGCAAAGTACCTCATGGCATACTTGGCAGACACAGTTTTCCCAGCTCCAGACTCTCCACTAACAATGATGGATTGGTTCTTCTCATCCCTGGAAGACAAGAGTATAAAAGTAGTATCAGCATCTGTGGGGTTCATTTAAAGATGAGCTTACACAATAGGATATGCCAATGATGGGAATTTTTGTGGGTTGTATGAAGATTTGCAGACTGACATTGGGGGGGTCGGCCATGATCATCAACAGAATAGGCCATCTGCTTTAAAAGTCCAATTTTAACAGCTACGCCTACTTCTACAACCATTTCTGTTATTGAATGAACGTGACCAAAATGAAACACAGATGGACTCCTTGTCAAAGAAAGTAAAACAAACCCTAAACTGTTCTTCAACTATATAAATAGCAAAAGTATTACTCAGGAAAATAAAATGTCAGGTGAAATGCAGACTGATCAAGTAAACTCTCCATTCAATGTCACCAGTCTAAGGCTGGGTTCACACAGGGCGGATTTGTTGCGGTTTTTCCCCAGAAGAACTGCTTCTGCGGCAAAACCGCTTCAAAAGGTTATTTTTGTCTTGCGGATTTTCCGTGCGGAAAATCCGCAAGCGTTTCAGGGCTCGGAACCTGCAGATCAGACCGACAGCGGAGAAGAACAACTGCAAGAAATATCCCCCTCCTGGTCCCAGGATAGCACTGTGTCATGAAATTGAAGAGTCGCTTTAAGGATGTATCAGACATTGGAGAACAGGTACAAAATGGGCAAAACAAGTAGACAAATCATAGATTGGTGATATTTTCTTGGGGTCTGTGTAAAAGCACCTTTACATGGACCGATAGTCGCCCGAATAATCGCTCAAATGAGCGATCTCAGGTAACGGTCTACATACGGCCAGTGACATAGCACGGATTAAGAAGTCGCTCGCTTTTCGCCAGTGGTTCCGTTCCAGCTCCTCAATCTATGAGCAACTGCCTGCTTGTAGATGGGTGGGCTGGAAAGACCCCCAACCCCCTCCATTCATTTGAATGACTATCACTCCGGTGTAAAGCACAGCAGCGATAGTCCCTGGTACGGCTGTCGGGCACTTCTGCCTCCAACCGTTGTACCCTATAAAGATACCTTTACGTCCTGATCGTCCTGCTGACTCAGCATTTCTGCAGCACATGGCTTTGGCTGTATTGCATTGTGGGGGATGCAGCAAGTAAAAAAAATCCAACAAGGTAAATGGAACAAGATTCAGCATACTATACAGATGTGCTGTCTGCTAAAAGATTCCACTGCAGCTCTGGGTGTGACTAGAGTATAAGACACAATGCAAGCAAAGAAAATAGGTTAATGAGCAAAAATAGTTTCCACCTGTATGGATGAGTCAGATTTGTTTTAACGATAAATATGCAAAACGCTTGAACTAATTTGCATATAAGTTTAATTTCATCGGATTCTGTCATCCATCAGATATGTTTAGTGAATTCCTGACTCCATGCCGGATATATTCCTCGTCCCTCTTATTTTGTAGGTCATAAGACACAGGAATACCAGGAGTCATCAGAACACATTTTTAGCCGCTGTCTCAGAGGAGTCGGATGTTAATTTACATTTACACCTTCATGTCTCAGTAATTATCGGACTACCTGGCAAATAAAGCTGCTGCAGAACCTCCAGGGAGACGGAGCTGTCAGTCACAGCAATGAGCTTTTCTACCCTGCATATCTGCGCACTCATCACTTATTGCTAAAGACAAAGGACACCGGTTCAGACTCGTTTGGGCAAAGGTCGTCACACGCTTCACAGATCAGAGCTGCCGCAGACTGGCATGTTTCTGCCTTCCCAGCAGCAGGTTTAATTTGACTAATTACAAGTGACTTCGTTAAATGTGTATCTGTCATCTCTCCTGACAGAACTGATTCATGAAATACTTCGGTTCCCATCACAACAAAAATTCTAAGCAAAGTTCTTTTCTTTGAAGTCTGCTTTGTGTCGTTCCTCAGTTCTTCCTCCTGGAAACTTATGAATAGACAAATAGGTATTACCATTCCCCCTTGTTAACAAGGTGTGTCTATACAGTCTCTGTCAGCACTGATTACATGTGTCAGACTGTGAAGGAACATGAGAATCGGAACACCCAGTTGTCAATTCATTCACACATTTCTAGGAGGCAAAACAGAGGAATGCCACAATGCAGAATTCTATAAAAAGATGCTCCAGCATTGTTAGCTGTATGCCAAGTTACATACAAAGCTGAGTTACTTTGCAAATACGTTTCATTACTTATCAAGAACTGATCCAGAGTCACAACCTATATTATGCTCCAGAGCTGCACTCCCTATTCTGCTGGTGGAGTAACTGTGTATTTACATTACTTATCCTGTACTGATCCTGAGTTACATCCTGTATTATACTGCAGAGCTGCACTCACTATTCTGCTGGTGTAGTCACTGTGTACATATATTACTTATCAAGAACTGATCCAGAGTTACATCCTGTATTATACTCCGGAGCTGCACTCACTATTCTGCTGGTGGAGTCACTGGGTACATAAATTTCTTATTTTCTACTTACCCTGAGTTACATCCTGTATTATACTCCACAGCTGCACTCACTATTCTGCTGGTGGAGTCACTGTGTACATACCTTACTTATCCTGTACTGATCCTGAGTTACATCCTGTATTATACTCCAGAGCAGCACTCACTATTCTGCTGGTGGAGTCACTATGTACATACATTACTGATCCTGAGTTACATCCTGTATTATACTCCACCAGCAGAATAGTGAGTGCTGCTCTGGAGTCACTATGTACATACATTACTTATCCTGTACTGATCCTGAGTTACATCCTGTATTATACTCCAGAGCTGCACTCACTATTCTGCTGGTGGAGTCACTGGGTACATAAATTTCTTATTTTCTACTTACCCTGAGTTACATCCTGGATTATACCCCAGAACTGAATAGTAAGTGCAGCTCTGGAGTATAATACAGGATGTAACTCAGGATCAGTACAGGATAAGTAATGTATGTACACAGTGACTCCACCAGCAGAATAGTGAGTGCAGCTCTGGAGTATAATACAGAATATAACTGTTCCAGTGCCATTACTGTCTAAGAGAAACAGAAAGCAGAGACTCCAGTGGGCAGAAGAGCACAAAAATTGTATCACTGAGCAGTGAAAAAACATCTCCTGGTCAGATGGATCCAGATTTCTGCTGCTCCGTGCTGATGGGATGTCAGAATTTGGCGCAAGCAGCATGAATCGCTGACCCCTTCCTGTCAGCTGGTCAGAACATGTCAGCACCTCCATCTAATTTGCAGCAACTACAAGAAGCTTCCTGTCCGCAGGGGCCGATATTCCTGCAAAACAATTTCATCACCTAGTGGTAGATTACACCACGACGAACTGCTGCGGTTCTGAAGGCCAAAGGAGGTCCAACGCACTACTAGATGGGGGTCTCTAATAAAGAGACCATTCACTGTATCACTGGGCATATTTTTTTTCTACTTTTTAACCCTACGGTTGGTGGGTGGCTTTTGAGTCAGTCTAAAAGCAGTTTTGTAAAATTTGCTCGTTTATATCATTAACAAGTCCAATTAATGCTCTAAAAACATGAAAAACAAACATGTTTGATCATTTTGGGAAGATTAATAATGTGTTTTTTTTCTGCTTGCAGATGAATGTCTCATTACTGAGAGCGCGGCATTGTTTGCTATGTGGCCATTGAAGTGCATTGGGGCAAAATAATTACTACCATCTGCATTTGTGCTTAATTAGAGCGTCTGCATATCTGAATATTTCTGTCACAAATACCAGTACAGCTACCTGACCGGAATGTGTATCACCACCGAGGGGCGTTCCTGCTCTGAAGACAGTCTGCACTGTTAGATTACGTATGGAAGGTGAGGTTAAGGGGCAACTCTCCCGAAAAAAAACAGTAAATAGCCCAAAAGACTTTGCATCTGCTCAACCTTATCAGTTATGTCCAAGAAACAGGAGTGACAACCAGTACAGCAGCCATTCCAGCTCAAACATGGGTTGTCAGCCAACGTTCCACATCTCTACACAGATTTTTCAGGACTCAGATACTAATGAAAATTTTTTTCCCGTCCTATGGTTGGTGGGTCTGTTAAAGGGATTTTTTGGGACTAAGATACCCTATCCTACCTAAAGGAATTGGACACCTCAGCAAGAATCACAAGTAGTATTTACTTCTATAGGTTAGGATTTAGTGGGGCTCCTTTTGCGCTAATGACATTGGATACTCTCCATGGTATACTTTATATTAATGTCTGATACACTTCAGCTGGTATTTCCCTTTATTCATCCTGCAAATGTCTGGCGAATTCTCTCAAAGAAAATAGATACTGTTCATACTTCCTGATCTAATGTTCCAGTTCACCCCAGAGATGTTCAGTAGGATTCAGGTTGGAACACTGTGCTGCCAGTCAAATTCTGGAACATTCATATGCTCAACCAATATAAAACAGTGTTGGATATGTGACAAGGCGCATTGTCTTGATAGAAGTATGGCCGACCATTCAAAGAGTATGGTCACATTGTTGGGAGGGTCACCTCCGCGCTCATGGTTCTTGTCACTACAACCGATGGACAGAGACCATGCCACGTAAAACATCCCAAAACCATGAGAACCTCCGCTGTACTTACCTATTAGCACAACACACTCAAGTAAAAGGTGTTCTCCAGGCTCCTCCACACCCAGATACCTCCATCCAATGTCAAGATGGAGTAGTGCGATTGCATTGCTCAACCAATGACAACGCTCCTTGCACCATTGTAGATGGGTCGCTGTATCTTCTGTGAAAGAACCTGACAGACGTTTGCAGGATGAATGGAGGGAAATGGAAGCTGAAGTGTATCAAAGAAGAGCATAGGAGGCCAAACTAAGTATTCACATATGGAAATATCTACTAATGATTCTTGCTCAGGTGTCCAATTACTTTTGGTAGTGTAGTGCATCATTATGCAAATAAATGGTTGCGCAAAAATATTTACATTCGTTGTGCAAATGCATAAGTTGTTTTTGCTGAAGAGTACAAACCCTTTAATTTGGTCTGCCTGTTACATCACAGATAACGGTGACCATACACTTACCCATTTGATACAACTAAACTTTGGATTGGCTTAAAATGTGTTGTTTTTTTTTTAAACAGTAGTTTCTTTTTCTATGAAAAAAAAATATCCGTTTTCGCTCATTTTTTTTTTTTTTTTTACCAAAGATCTAGATAATTAAAACAAGAGAAAAATCCTTTAACCAAGCCACAATGGCTTCAGTATTGCTGTACAGCAGCTTTATCTTCTGCCTGTAGAAGGTTTTCCACCCCTGTACAGTGCAGCGCCATAATGTATCCCCAGAGACATCCTAATGAATCTGTGCCTAGATGGCTACTTTGTAGATATTGTTCACTTTATCAGAGAGAGTTCACCTAAGATGGGCTGCTTACTGCGAGACTCGCCTACATACAGATGCACAGTAAATATGGAGTACGCACCGAATGGTCACTTTATTAGAGACATCCATCTAGCAGAGCGTTGGACCTCCTTTGGCCTTCGGTACTGCGGCAATTCGTCATGGCATGGATGATGAAATCATTTTACAGGAATATCGGCCCATGCGGACAGAAAGCTTCTTATAGTTCCAACAGATTAGATGGAGGTGATGACATGTTCCGAGCAGTTGACAGGAAGGGGTCATCGATTCATGACGCTTGCGCCAAACTCTGACCTCCCATCAGCATGGTGCAACAAAAAGCTGGATTTATTTGACCAGGTGATGATTTTCCGCTGCTCACCGATATAATTTTTATGCTCTTTTGCCCACTGAAGTCTCGCCTTTCTGTTCCTCTTAGACAGTAATGGTGCTGGAACTGATCACCTGCTGTTACCCTGCTTTCCTGAAAATAAGACCTACTCCAAAAAAAGACCTACTCTTTTTTGGGAGGTTTGAAAAATAAGCCCTACCCTGAAAAAAGCCCTAGCTGCATTACCTTTAAAAAAAAAAAAAAAAAGGAACACATTGCAGAGCGGGCTTGGTTCAGGTCCTTCCGCTGCTCTCTGAAACTCCGCCGCATGTGCTGCAGTCCTTAGCCATCCACAGAAGATCAGTTCCTGGTTACTGGATTCATAAATCCCGCCTCTAGAAAGCAACGGCTGTGATTTGCTCATCGAGTGCTGCTCAGTCAATAAATGCAGCGCTGGATGAACCAATCACAGCCATCACATTGATTCATCAAACCTTGCATTGATTGGCTGAGCAGCACTTGTGAACCAATCAGAGCCATCGCTTCCTAGAGGCAGTATTTATGAATCCTGTAACCAGGAAGTGATCTTCTGTGGGCAGCCAAGGACTTCAGGGCGCGTTAGAGCTTTAGAGAGCACTGACTGTCTAATTAAGTCAGTTGCTGGAACTATATCACCTATGGGACTCCTAGAGGTATAGTGAAATCCAAGTCCTCTGCCCAGAAGGCACAAAATTAAGAAATGTACCTGTAGGGGTGTGCAGCAAGTTTAATTTGTATGAGGATGGTAAAGATTCTCTTTAATGAGAAACCCTCCTTAAAAGACAGTCTTCCAACATGACAATGACGGAGATTTCCGACTAGTTCTAAAGATCTCCAGACGCTGCACATAGTACATGGTTCCTTCAATTACAAGTCAGTGGGGATTCAAGCTCACAGACTACCACCGATGACATCACATGACATGGCACTGTTTTTTAGATGGACGCCCTCTCCAATGCCAGGTGGGCCCCAGTGACTAATAAAATATTTATATTCCAGTATAAATGCTCCCCCGTCAGTCTGCAGCAAATGTCAAAACAGAGAGTGGAAGAAAGCCGAGATCTGAGAGCGAGCCGGGGTTCACTTATAATGGACCCAGCTAACAACACCTCACAGTGTGATCGATGCTCCAGGGACGTTCACGTCGGTTGGCAAAGTTTACATCAATTTCTCTGCTTCACTAAAAATTTCATCCGAAGTGCTGTGTGCACGCAGTATCCTCCACGGCCGCACACCACCAGCCGGAGGCGCAACGGAGAGCCCATTCACTGTATAGCTTGTAGGATCAAGTCTTAGGAAGGTGTTAAGTCTCCCTGACGGTCTGGAAGCGTCAACGACATCATCGGTTTACTCCTATTTCATGTACAATGTGATTTAGTAAAACACACACACACACACACACACACACACTTCAATAGAACCAAGCTGCAATGGCAGATACAACCTATGGACTGCCAATGGTCCACCTGCTGAGACCCTCACCAACCAGCTGTTTGCCAGGGCGCTGTTACAGTGTTTGCAGTAGGAAGCTCCGTACACCTGGTAGTGGTCTGAGTCGGTACTGCAGGCATGAATAGCCTAAGCTACTTGCAACCTGTGTGATTGCACATGGCACTGACCGCCAGCTTGTAGGGATGGGTGCACTATGCAGATATAGGCTGGGTTCAATCACCTCCCAGAGGTCCGTTTCACAAGTTAATGGTTTTCCTCCGTGCGGCACCATCTTATGGACCTTCATAAATCAGCTTCCTCTTGACTCCCTCTTCTTCCATCACTTGTTCTAAAATACTGCTATTAGCCAACCAACATCTTCAAAATACAATTGCTTCTTTCTGTTACTGCATTTCTGTTATGAGCTTGGTTCGGGTTGGTTCGGGGGCCGCATTGAAGTACTGACCCTGGTTCGGGGACCGCATTGCAGTACTGACCCTGGTTCGGGGACCGCATTGCAGTACTGACCCTGGTTCGGGGGCCGCATTGAAGTACTGACCTTGGTTCGGGGGCCGCATTGAAGTACTGACCTTGGTTCGGGGGCCGCATTGAAGTACTGACCCTGGTTCGGGGGCCGCATTGAAGTACTGACCCTGGTTCGGCGGCCGCATTGAAGTACTGACCCTGGTTCGGGGGCCGCATTGAAGTACTGACCTTGGTTCGGGGGCCGCATTGAAGTACTGACCTTGGTTCGGGGGCCGCATTGCAGTACTGACCTTGGTTCGGGGGCCGCATTGCAGTACTGACCTTGGTTCGGGGGCCGCATTGCAGTACTGACCTTGGTTCGGGGGCCGCATTGAAGTACTGACCCTGGTTCGGGGACCGCATTGCAGTACTGACCTTGGTTCGGGGGCCGCATTGCAGTACTGACCTTGGTTCGGGGGCCGCATTGAAGTACTGACCTTGGTTCGGGGGCCGCATTGAAGTACTGACCTTGGTTCGGGGGCCGCATTGAAGTACTGACCTTGGTTCGGGGGCCGCATTGAAGTACTGACCTTGGTTCGGGGGCCGCATTGAAGTACTGACCTTGGTTCGGGGGCCGCATTGAAGTACGGAGCTTGGCTCGGGGGCCGCATTGAAGTACTGACCTTGGTTCGGGGGCCGCATTGAAGTACTGACCTTCGTTCGGGGGTCGCATTGAAGTACTGACCTTGGTTCGGGGGCCGCATTGAAGTACTGACCTTGGTTCGGGGGCCGCATTGAAGTACTGACCTTGGTTCGGGGGCCGCATTGAAGTACTGACCTTGGTTCGGGGGCCGCATTGAAGTACTGACCTTGGTTCGGGGGCCGCATTGAAGTACTGACCTTGGTTCGGGGGCCGCATTGAAGTACTGACCTTGGTTCAGGGGCCGCATTGAAGTACTGACCTTGGTTCAGGGGCCGCATTGAAGTACTGACCTTGGTTCGGGGGCCGCATTGAAGTACTGAGCATGGTCCGGGGGCCGCATTGAAGTACTGAGCATGGTCCGGGGGCCGCATTGAAGTACTGAGCGTGGCTTGGGGGCCGCATTGAAGTACGAAGCTTGGCTCGGGGGCTGCATTGAAGTACGGAGCTTCGTTTGGGGACAGCATTGAAGTACTGAGCTTGGTTCAAGGGCCACATTGGCGTAGTGAGCATGGTTCGGGGACCGCATTGAAGTACTGAGCTTGGTTCGGGGGACACATTTATGTACCGAGCTTGGTTTAGGAGCTGCATTTATGTACTTGAGCTTAAAGGGGTGTCCATTTTGACCCAAAGTCCCAGTCCCATGATAAATGAGGGGACAATATCCTGATTAGAATCTACTTTAGAGTCCAGCTACAATGTACGGCATCCAGCCTGATAGTGGTTATATAAGAGCAGCCGGCCAGGGATGATAACACGTTGAAGAGATGAGTAACAATGCATGTCACTGGCAAATGACTCTGAGAAACCACTCAAACATACAAAGACCTCTTTTAATTATTAATATCTTTGTCCTGATTCTTAAAGGTTACGCTCTGGACAGCTGCTGCCTCACATTCTTTTTGTCATCAATGCAAATGTAGTTTCGGATCCGCGCCGCGCGTTTTATATCCAGAACGCCGAGCGCCACTCTTAACTGGGTTTGCTAAATGCTATAAATCTTGCAGTGTTTTCTTTTACTCCTCTGAATATTAATGCTGAAAAGAAATTAAAAGATCTTTTTGGGAACGCAGCCAAAGTCTTTAATTGTCAGCGCTGCTTCTATCTAAAGTTAGCGGCAGAAGGCACAACATGGTGACTATTTATGCAACAAAGGGGGTGGCTGATACACAAGACAGCTCATCGCCAGCATACAAAGCAACAGTGCTTAAAGGGAAAGTTCTACAACCTTCTAATATACTCTGCAATTCAATTCTTCACAATTCTCAAGATATATGTTTGCTGCCAGTGAATGAGGACAGTCTTGCTTACATTCAGAAGACGATGAAGAAGATGGGAGCATCAAACTGGAGCAAATATTCCAAAGTTTTATTCTCCCGTAGCCAAAAGAAACATAATGTTTCGACCCACAAATAGGTCTTTGTCAAGTCGCAACGTCGTGTTTCTTTTGGCTATGGGAGAATAATATTGGAATATTTGCACCAGGTTGATGCTGCCATCTTCTTCATCTTCTTCTGAACTTTGGGACTTGGTCCAAACCTGGGTGGCTGCTGCATCGTATGATAAGTTCCTACCCATATTGGGACTGTGATGTGCTGCTTGTGATATCTCTATATCCTTGCTTACATTCAGAGGCAGTAACCCTGTACATAGCTAGTCCTGCACTTAGCTGAGAAGTGGCTGCAATTTTATCCAGTCTAGACAATGCTCTGTGAGCTAAACAGCCCGAACTCCACACTGATACATTGTAGCAAACTAGCAGAGAAATTTGTGCAGTGGCTGCGGCTGTGTTGAGCTCACAGAGCATTGTCTAGATCAGATAAAATTGTGTCCATTTCTTAGCAGACAGCAGGAAAAGCAATAAATTAGTTGCCGTCTCTGGAAGTAAGAAAGAGTGTTCTGGTTGTCTTGTCCAGTGTATCATCCTCCCTGCTTTGTTGTGTGAATAAGGCTGAGGTATCCCGGGCAATGCGGTATCCTGCGGCGGAGATCTGCGGGATACCGTCGCCTGGGAGCAGAAGCCAGCAGACGGATTTCTGCTGTCAGCCTATTTGGCTGACCGCTGAGAATTGCAGCAAATCGCAGCATCCTGCGATTTGCCGGCCGCGAGCGGAAAATCGCAATCATTTTCCGCTCGTAGACAGGGTGGAAACGCTCTCCATAGCAACGCTATGGAGAACATTCACTGCGTTCCCCGTGGCCGGATTATCTCCGCGGGGAACGCAATGAAAACCCGTCCATGGGCAGTCTAAATCACCATGCCGTAACTTCTCTTACATTAGGAGGAAGTAACCATGTACTGTATATAGCTAGTCCTGCTCTCAGCTGGAAAGTGGATACAAAGTATACAATTTAAACAATGCTCTGTGAGCTAAACACATGAGCAGCAGCTGCACAAATCTCTATGCTAGTTTACTACAATGTATCAGCCTGGAGTCAGAGCAGTTTAGCTCAAAGAACATTGTCTAGATACAACTGTATCCACTTCTCAGCTGAGCACAGCACTAGATAAAGTACAGGTTTACTGCATCTAAAGGCCCATTTACACACAACGAATATCGCTCAAAATTCATTTGGACGAGCGAAAGTGAGCGCTAATCGTTCAGTGTGATGGCGAAAAAAATCGGTCACTTGTTTTCACGGTTGTTAGCAATTGCTGGCTTGTCGTTCCATGTAAATGCTTCAAGCTCAGCGATTCCCATAGGAGGGGGAAGCGCTGAGCGAGAAGTGGACGAGAAGCCAGCGAGCGTCCGACAGGTCTTTCTCTTTGAACGCTCTGCACGAGTGCTGACGACCTTAGTGGTGATGCCAGCGCTCTTGCAGTCGTTCAAACAACTGTCAGCCCGTATAAAAGGCAAGTGTACTGTAAGTGAAACATCATCAGCTGGACACTAAATGACATAACTTGGATTCTTCTTAAGCAGTTGCCTTTCCTGGATACTTTTAACAGTCTCTCCCAGCACTCAGATACACCAAGGACTTACAGTAGAAAATAGTGTAAAAACACTAATGCAACTATGGATTTACCACTGATTAATAAGATAAGATTCAGAGGAGACTGAAACAGATGGTATAGAACCAAAATAACAAGCAGGGAAACCAAGTCCCTAAAGCTAGCTCTCCCAACGTCATTCACTGACAATGTCCCTGAACACCAGACACCGCTGTCCCTAAATAGTATCCATGTTTGAAATACTGTTACTGAGTAGAAGAAAAAAAAAGACACGAGCCCAGAGAAGAAGCTAAACAGCCAAGGTGTAATGAATCAAGACTAGGCAGATACAAACAACCAAGGAATAACAAGACCAACCATAGTCTAGGAAACTAGACTAGGTTAAAAAAACAAGGAGCAAGAAACACTGACTGGCCAACTAAACAAGACTGGACCACAATTAGGTTCCTGGGATTAGAACAAGGAATATTGGAGAGAACATGTCGTCACAGCTATCAACCACACCACACTGCAGAAACCACAACTATTTATAAAGAGGCTAAATAGTCAGACACTCCTCACTATAACAAGGCTGAGAAGTGTGGTCTGCGGATCTACTCCAGTGAGTCATAGCAACTGCCCCAACAACAAACTTAGAAAGCAGGGGGTACATATGTAGCAAAGTTTAACTTGACTCTCAATGCATGAAGATTGCTTTTGTGCCACAATTTGCCATTTCAATAGCTTTTCAAAAGATTAAGATAATTTGTCACTAAAAGTTATCAAAATTGATATTTAAATTACATCACCATGACAACCAGGGAGTTTTCGATATTTAAAGCGCAACTGCACTTTGTAAAAACGTTTGACAGGTAATGGGGACATGTCAAAAGTTTTGATCGCTGGCAGGTATATCATTAGAATGAGCGAGCTAAAGCGCGTGTTTGAGCGCTGTCAATTCTCACTAACTTAAGATGGGCTCGTAGACTTTTTGTTGAGTCTGTCTTCAGCCAGCAGAAGTGACAGGCTCGAAATAACGCTTCAGCTGACTCATTCTATCGATCGGACTCTGAGCGATCAAAACTTTCGACATGTCCCAATCACCTATCTAAACTTAAGAAAGCAGAGTTATACATTAAGGTGACAATCATATATATGAACATACCTGGCCATCTGCTTATATGCTTCTTCTGCCACTGCGAATATGTGGGGGTCCATATCGCCCATGTTTTGGCCGCTGTATGCATAAATGACATCTTCACCGTAGATTGGCAACTGCTCATAAGGATTTATGGCAACTAGGACAATTCCTATGGATAAAAATAAAGAAGCCACGATTCAAAAGAAGTCTTCCACGATGTTTATAGTGCCTTGTCCGAGGGTAGAATATTCTAGTGAATTGCAGTGTGGGGGTCACTTACTTTGATAGGTGTGGTAATTTTCCTAAAAATCTATATTCCTTGCTACAGTGTGAGCACAGCATGTAATCCATTCTATGCTCTACTCGCACTGTATAGTCCATGATATTTATGAGCTGCAGATGATCCTGGATTCCTTGGAGGATTGACAGCTTTCTCCCTATACTATGTAAAGGAAGACAGGGAAAAGTGACTTCTTCCTCTTCCAAGAGCTTGTCCTTCCCCTTCCCTACCTGCACCCATTCTGTGAATGTTCAGTAACCTCCTCATCCACTGTATAATTCCTCACCAGAAGGAGGGAGGAGGAGGGGGATGCAGATTCAGTTTCTTAATATTTTAGTGTCAGTACGAGGGGGAGAAAGGTGCAGCATTAAGGAGGTTGTATGGGTCTTGTACTTTAGATCACTTATCATCAGGATGGGTCATCAAAAGTTGATCGATGGGGTCCACCGCTCGGGATCCACGCTGATCAGCTGGCCGGCTGTCAGTGCAGACTGCGCTGTCAACATTACAGCAGACAGGTTTTCCACTGTATGAGCTGTCAGCATTTAATTCATTGGGAGCTCTACCTATAGTACCAAACTGGGTCACTGCGGTACCAACAGCTTCCAATGCTGTCTATGCTAACAGCAAGCTGGTAGTCAGCTGATTGGTTATCGCGAGAATAGGTCATTAACAGTGGAAGTCCTGAAAAACCCCTTTAAAGTCCTTTTACACGGACTAAAGCCCCATTTACACACAAAGATAATCGCTCATTGAAAGACAGGGAGAGTGACAGTTTGAGTGATTGGCTCATTAGTAGCTTATTAGCTTCCTTTGCATGTAAATGAGCCTCCCTTCCTGTATGCAGATAACAGAAGGTGGTCTGTTATCTGCTAACAGCCCCTTTGTTCTGCCGCGGGACTGCAGCTGAATACAATGTTATTGGCGCTCTCGTGTAGAATCACAGTGTGCGGTCCCTGCTATCACCTCTCCGTCCGAACGATGGATTTTAAACTCAACATAAAATCATCATTCGGCCAAAAAGCAAACAATGGTAGCATTTACACGCAAAGATTATTGCTCAAAAGACACTGTTTAACCAAATTTTGAGTGATAATCTTCCCGTGTAATTGGGGCTTTATGCTTGGGCCCAAACATTCGTTTGTCTAATATGTGCATCTAAATATGCCTACAAACGCTCGTTCATTGGCCAAATGGATCTTTTATATGGACATAAAAGAGCTACTGGATGCTAATCTGTATTGGTACGAATGACTGTATTAACAACCGTTCATTCCCATTCATTCTATTGCTTGCGAACAGCAGTAATGAGAGCCAGTCAGCAAGCCATTTGTTGATTGGCATTTGTTATAACAGACAGTCTCAGCCCATGTAAAAGGGCCAGGGAAACATGTACATCTCTGACTGCTTAATAAGTAATCGTAAACCATCTTTTTGTAAGTACATGTACAAGTTGCACGAAGGTGCAGACATAATACACTTGGCAACATAAGTATTAAAGGCAATTCAGCAGTCCTCTAAGGGGTAACCTTATCTTCCTTCTTATACGGCAGAATGACCTAATCTCTCTAGATCGTCTCAAGATTTATGGGTAGTCGCAGTCTAAAGGGGATTCCTTTAGAACAACTGACATGCAGATACAATACTGGGAAAAAGTTTTAGGCAGATGTGGAAAAATGCTGCAAAGTGAAAACGCTTTAAAAAACAGATTAACAAAAATAAACTATTAGCACCTCTAATTTTGAAAGCATTCTTAAAGCTCACTTACCACAATATGTGTAGATGTGGTTGGATTCTAAGAAGCGGACTTTGAGGTTATGGAGAACAGCCGGTTCATGGAGGTAACTGAGTGCGGTCAGGTCATTTTCTCCCACCAGAATGTCCGGATTCCGCAAGTGAGGTAACGAGGTGAGAGACACCGGGTACTCCAGGACCTGGGAGCAGATGGAATACTACATGTTAGAAAAGTATAGATAAAACCATCATCCTTTAGTCAACGGTGCAAAAGCCTGAATCTCCATCTACTCCCTTGTGGAGACAGCAGACAGACAGGCTTGGATACACCCGCTCAGGAGTCAGTATCATACAGGACAGTCTTTGATACACCAGATTAGCAGAGTGAAGGACGTAAACAATATTACAAGATGATTTATACCAACTAAAGGCCCATTTAGACCCAATGATTTTTGCTCAAAATTCGCTCAAATGCGTCTTTTGAGCGAGAATCGTTGGGTCTAAATGCATGGACATTGTGCAGTTTTTGTGCACGAGTCGTTCTTCGCTCAATTCTAGTTTTCTTGAATTGAGCGATGAACTCTTATCAGCGGTGCAGTCTGTTATTACAGTCCGCAGAGCTGATAAGATTCTTTCAGCTCGTGTACCGCTGGTAGTTCACAGCAGCACGTGAGCTGTAAGAGCAAAGAACAATGCAGCTGTTTGATTATGCAAAACGGCTGCATTGTTCACCAAGCGATAGCGGCGGTGGCCCGCTCCACCTGCATAGCTCTTAAGTGGCTACTATAGACTTTGCAAAGATGATTGCTCAAAACTGTCACTTCAACTGTTGTTTGAGCGACTTTTGAGCGATCATCTGTCAGTGTAAACGGGGTCTAAGGCCCAATCCAGACGAGGCAGACCCGCCACAGATTTGTGGTATGAAATCAGCACCACAGATCTACAGCAATTTACAAAAGAGTACGTGTTAACGGGGTTTTCAAAACTTTATCGTCTTGTTGCAGACATATGACCATGTTGCAGATCTTCAGCGGAGATTTTACTTTTTGGGAAACTTAGGTGAAAATCGACGTTAAACTTCAAGCAAATTGCGAGACAAAATCCGTTTGCATTAACTATCCGCCAGGCTAGTACTAAACATCCTATGGTTGAACAGACACTATCACATAGTATATGCTATCACACATCGCTCCAGTACAGTCTTTATAAAACCCTGCTCTATGTAAATCTCCGCACTGAAATCAAATGGAGAAAGGCTTTGAACAAGTATTTTGGTGTAAAAGAGATGCAAATTTTGGTGCATTTTTGCGTTACAATTTGCAACTTTTTTCTTCTTTCAACAGTAGAGAAAAATGTTGAAAGAAAGCGCAGACAGTAGCGGGGGCGGAGCCAGCATCACACAAGTTTTAAGCTGGTGCAAAAAGTGATACAAATCCGGCATACAGACAGCTCAGGGTGCACGAACGTTATTAAGAGGCGTGCATCTCTAAATAAACTTGGCGCACTTTATTCCAACAGACTTCGGCTTGACGTGACGTTTTCCATATACATTCCGCTTCTAAAGCTGCAGCAGAAATCTGTGGCTGAACTGTGTATTCAGATCCCCTGTGAATGGCTAAAGCTACGCGCGCAATTTCCGATATGGATCCGCATTAAGGAACGCTAGGTCATTTATTTTTTTTATGCAAACGCGGATTTCAAGTTTACAGCGGAAAAATCCACATTGTGAAGACAGCGACATGAATTCCCATTCAGACAGATGGATTTGGTGCAGACCTTGATATGACATCAATGCCAAAATCTGCCACGTGAACATACTTCAAAAGGGTGCGTTCACGGGTTGTAGATTTTGGTGCGCATCTAAGGCAGATTTCCCCATTTACAATGATTTTGAATTGAATGGGTGAAATCTGCTGCAACCGAATCCAGGTCAAAATCTGCAACAAATCAACCAAATGTAAAACACAGCATAAGACTGGAGTCTTAAGGAAACACGTCGGAGAACTGGATGCGGAATTTGTGCCAAATCTGTGCCTTGAAGGGTGGAATGTGAATCTCCACTATAGTCTATACAGCGCAGCTTTGAAATCCGTATGCGGCAAAAATTTGTGAAAGCTCGTTCACATCAGCGCTGTAGGGTATCGCTTTTCTGCTCCTTTATGGGAGCGGGAAAACAGCAGCGGGTGGCTGAATGGAACAGTCATATGACAGACGAAACAGCATTAAATGGACCCTACTGACTATAATGGCTGGATGCAATACCGGTAGGATGACGGCTGAGACACAATACAGAAGTACTGCAGTGTATTGTACAAGTGACGTCACTCTAAACCAGTGTTCCCCAACTCCAGTCCTCAGGGACCGCCAACAGGTCATGTTTTCAAGATTTCCTCAGTGTTGCACAGGTGATGTAATTATTGTCGGTGCCTCAGACATTGCCACATGTGTTCTTACCATAGGATATCCTGAAAACATGACCTGTTGGTGGTCCCTGAGGACTGGAGTTGGGGACCCCTAATCTAAGGGATGAAAAGAAGTGTAGAAAAAAAGTTTCAACATTTTGTAAAAAAAGATATAGCAAAAAATATTAAAAGTTGAAAATCCAAAATTTTTTACATAAAAATCTAACTGGCATTGCTGTGTCCTACCGTGTTTCCCCGAAAATAAAACAGTGTCATATTAATTTTTGTTCAAAAAGGTTTAACTTTTTTACATGTATAGCTGCCTGAACACTATATAAATTGACTTTTTAAATTAACTGTTAAGCAGGGCTTAATTTTGGAGTAGGGCTTATATTTCAAGCATCCTCAAAAATTCTGGAAAAATCACGCTAGGTCTTATTTTCAGGGAAACAGGGTAGTTAGTACAATATCCTTTGCTCAGTATCGTTTGTAGTGGTGCCGGACTACTTTTCCGTGGCCCACCTTGTATAAGCAACAAATCTGTAGGACAAGATACCTAAAATAGTTTTTCCAAGTTCCCGAACCACAACAAGATTCTACGCAGCCGACACTAAATGTTCCCTCTCCGTCCCCGGGGATGAGCGATAGTGATTTATTCTCCGCACTTTATTTGCAGAGTAGAAGAGATGGAGCGGCTGACACGGGCCATGCATCAATAGACCGGTCCTCCGACTGACAGCCTTCCACTTCTCTTCTGCTGAGCTGCCGGTTTTAAGAAAATACAATCGGCCTCAAGGGCGCGCGGACACATCCTGACAACCCTATTAATGAAGTATGAAATACAGTGCGAACGCAGGGGCGCAGAGATATCGCGGTGACCGTTCATCACCGTACTGTCACTTACAGGCTCATAATGGTGCTTTATTTGTAAGGTGTCTCTTATTGAAACAACGGAGGCTAATATCTGTCAGAGAAGACGCTTAAAGGGGATGTATCACCTTTAGCCTGTTATTACTAACTGAAGCCCGAGGCCAATATAGTATTCTTTCTTCTAATTGGTTTTTATTTTCTGCTTGTAGACTTTTTTTTATTGTATTGTTTGTAAACGACTATAGGAGCGGCCATCTTGCTTAACAGCATTCCACAATGTGCTTTACGGCAGCCACATGGACCCTAGAAACCTAGAAGACAACTCACTTCTATGGGAGAGTGCTGTGGGCATGTTCTGTGGCCTGTGCAGAGAAGGGGAGGAGGTGAGCTGTGACATCACCCATTATGAATGTCAGATCCTGTGTTACCTATATTCAGCTATTACCTCTCATTGTAACCTCGCCTGTGAGGATAATAATGAGACGACTGCTGAGAAGTGATCTCAACAGCAGAGGAAGGGTCAGACTATTATCAGGGCTAGTAGTCAGTGTGAGAACGGCAGGATTTGGGGATTTTTTTTTTTTTCAAATAAATCATGACATTGTATATTAAAAAAAACAACTATTTACCTATTTTTTCACCCACATGAGGCTTTAGTTTTTGCTAGTCTAGTTGTTTTTAAAATCGGCCTCATTTTGGGGTCCATAACATTCTTTCATCATTCCTTATTCGATTTTTGGGGAAATGAAGCTGACTAATAAAACCTGCAATTCTGCCAATTTTACATTTATCATGCAGGATGAACATGATATTTTATTAGATTGTACTTTTTTGGACATAGCAATGTCAGTTATAATAATAATAATAATAATAATCTTTATTTGTATAGCGCCAACATATTCCGCAGCGCTTACATAGACAGGGGGGAATACAGAAAGACAAAATACAAACATTACAGAACCGCGGTTACATATAGTAATCAGTTGATGGAAACAATAGGGGTGAGGGTCCTGCTCCAACGAGCTTACATACTACAAGTAATGGCGTGATACAGAGGGTAAAGGGCTGGAGATGTGCACGGTATGGCGAGGTGGAGAGTGAGCGATGCTATACACATAGACAATGGTCAGACATTTAGCCGTGTGATGGCAGAAACGGTGTGACTGCAGGAGCGGTTTATGATGGCTAGCAGGGATTGCAGTCAGTAGGTCAGGGAGCATGTTATCAGGCGGAGTACAGAGGGGTTTGTTTAGAGAATGCGGTATGCCTCCCTGAAGAGGTGCGTTTTTAGAGCACGCCTGAAGTTCTGCGAGTCCTGGATTGCTCGGGTAGCCTTTGGTAGTGCGTTCCAGAGGACCGGTGCTGCTCTGGAGAAGTCTTGGAGGCGGGAATGAGAAGTTCGAATTAAAGGGGCGCTCAGTCTGGTTTCATTAGCAGAGCGGAGAGCCCAGGCTGGTTGATGGATTGAGATGAGGGAGGCGATATAGGGTGGCGCTGTACTGTGGAGGGCTTTGTGGATGAAGGTAGCGAGTTTGAATTGAATTCTGTATTTAACGGGCAGCCAGTGCAGTGACCGGCACAGGGCAGAGGCGTCCGAGTAGTGGCTGGACAGGAAGATGAGCCTGGCTGCTGCATTCAGGATGGATTGGAGAGGGTAGAGTCTGGTGCAGGGGAGGCCGATCAGCAACGAGTTGCAATAATCGAGCCGGGAGTGGATGAGGGCGACAATAAGCGTTTTTAACGTCTCCACAGTGAGAAAAGAGCGGATTCTTGCGATGTTCTTGAGGTGCAGCTGACATGTTCGGGCCAGAGATTGGATGTAGGGGGTAAAAGAGAGATCAGAGTCAAATATGACCCCAAGGCAGCGGGCATGTTGTCTAGGAGTTATGGTGGCGCCACACACTGAGATGGAGATGTCAGGAGGAGGTCGGTTAGTGGAGGGTGGAAATACCAGTAAGTCAGTTTTAGAGAGGTTTAGTTTTAGGTAGAGAGAGGACATGGTGTTAGAGACAGCGGACAGACAGTTAGTGATGTTTTGGAGGAAGGGTGCAGAGATGTCACGGGCAGAGGTGTATAGCTGGGTGTCATCAGTTATATGTTTATGTGTAAATTAAAAAGTGTTTTCAACTTTTTATATTTTTCGCTATATCCATTTTTACAAAGTGTTCAAACTTTTTTCTACATTTCTTTTAATTTCTTAGAGTGACTTCAACAAGCGATATGTTGCTCACTTGGACAATACACTGCAATACTTTTGTATTAGGTCTCATCTGTCATCCTATTACACTGCCACTGTGGGTGGACGTCCGCTGTAGAACACATCTAGATCTCAAAATTATGTTCCATCTAATTTCATTCTCTACCCTTAAAATGATCAGAGCCTAAAAAGCATTCTAGGACTAAACTATTGATGGATCTATCCTTAGAATGGACCATCAATATCTGATCGATGAAGGTCCACTCTTTGGAATCCCCGATGATCAGCTGATTGAGGAGGCCATAGTGCTTGGATGCTCCATCCCCATCTCACACCTATGAGGTCATGTTCATTGTTCACATGGCCTTTAAATTAATTGGTCTGAGCTGCAACACCAGATACAGACGCTAAACAATGCATGGTACTGCAAAATGAAGAGAAAAGCCATACTCCCCTCCTTCAATGGCTTCCCATCAACTGCTTCACCTGACATGGCGCAATCATTACGGAGGCCTGTGACTGGCTGAGTGGTCACATGCACAATGAACGGCATGTGACCGCAGCTAGGTTCTTCTGGGTTTAGGTACGGAGGAGACTGACCGGGGCTCAAGTGCTGGATGGGAAGCCACTGAAAGAGGGGCGTGACTATTTCCTACACCACCATTACACAGCTGCAGAATTTTTTGAGCCCCAATGCTCAATAATAAAACCGGATGCAATAAGCGCCACCCAGTGATGGCTGCAGGAATCTAGACTTTAATCATTCTACAGGCAGTAGCGACTAATAGTCCCTATCCCAAGCCCAGTGCAGAAGGGAAGTCAGGGATGAAGAGTTATACTCCACGCAGACATCTTTTTTAATTGAAATCAAACACAATAGTGACTGTCACATAGGATGATCGATTTAAATGTGAGGCTTAGCTGGGTAAGAATGTAGAACTGAATAAGGGGTTAGTTGAGTACAATATTTTTGTGTGCCATCAAGTAGAAATCTTGTACAAAAAACACACACTAATATCCTGAATCCTTCCAGTTCTGCCTAGCAGACATCTGCGAGTTCACAAGGAGGCGGGAATAGTATGCCTGGACCCTTAAACCAGACAGAGCAGAGGGGGAGTGCTCCTGCTACAGTTAGTAGCCTTACAAACAAAGAGAGAATTATGGAAAATGGAGGAATGACTGATCTCCAGGGACACATGTGGAAAAATTCTTAACTTATTTCTCCGTTTTGACTGGAAAATAAGATCAAAAGAGAAGAAAGCGGGAAATTGTGAAAACTTTTTTCTGCATTTTCTACATGTTCCTTTAAGTGTGTCCAATTCCAGTTATTGAGAAAAGTGTTAACAGGGAAATTACATACTCCACCCGTGCTCCACCCACCTCCATCGACATACCATCGAGTACCAGAGCTGCAACTAATTACAGTGCCGATTTTGCTCAATACAAAGAGGCGAGGAGCACAGGTGAGAATTAACGAGGACCGTTATGGTAATGATGATAGTCTACTTACAGATTCATCTTCAAGTTTCAGATGCAGGACTTTATCTCCTTCTTTATAATCCTTGATGATTTCGGCCGATCTCCAAACATCCTCCTGATCAGGGATCCACACCCGGGTGTACTGCAAAACAAAGGGATAGGGAATTTAGATACTGCTAGGAATAACTAATCCCTAGATGATTTAGGACAGGTTCACAAGGAAACAATGAGTTCAGTAGTAAAACATGCAAACTTTAGCATCTTCATAGAGGGTTTTTTTTGTAATGAAGACACATAGATCTGCATACGAGCTGCGTACATAAGACGGAAAGATACTTTTAATCAAGACCATTCACCACCAATCAGCTGATTGAAGAGGTTGTGGTACTCTTCTCAGGCCTGTGACATCAGATTCATCGGTTACATAGCCTGAGAGCAGCTTAGTCTTACTCTAGTAAATGGAACTGAGCTGCAATACCAGGCACAGCCACTATACGATGTACAATGCTGTGCCTAGTTTGAACTGAAGTGACAGTTATCCAATTGCCACTGTCACTTCATTTAGCTGATCATTGGAGATCCCAAATGGCGGACCCCCACTTATCATCTACTGATGACCTATCCTGAGGACAGGTCCTCAAATGTTTACTCCAGTGAAACTTCAAAGGCCGACTGTGGTTATTTCCGACAACCCATCAGCTGCAAATAAATGTGAACGATCATTTGCAATGGCCAAAGATAGACAACAGTCTGCCAGAGATTCAATCCATCCTGTAGGAAAAGTTTCAGTTGAACACAGACAAAACCGTAAGTACATGTTATGACCGGTCGAATCCGACCAATCATCTCATTTTGTGCAAGTCATGAAATGGTGTAAAGAAATAAGTTTATATTCCCACCTCCTTAAAGGGGTTGTCCAGTTACGTTCTGAAAATGTACTGTCAGGTGCAGATGGGCTAAAATAACAAAAGAAATAGCACTAACCAGTCCTCGCCCCAGCACTGCAGCCCCTCCTGGTCTCTCTTCACAGCAGAAGAAAGGTGGCCACTGCTAGCCAATCAGAGGCCGCAGTGTCACAGCCAGCTTTCCTAGTATCGGCACCTAAAAGGCCAGAAGTTCCAAACAGTGACACGATGGCTGCTGATTGGCAGGCAGGAGTCACCTGACTTTTGCTGTCGGTAGACACTGGGTGAACAACAGGGCTGCAGAACTGGATCGCCGGGGGAAGAAAGGTTAAGTACGGTTTTGGTTTGTTATTTTGCCACATCTGTACCTGACGTTACATTTTCAAAGAGCAATCAGACTACCCCTTTAAGGGAATGTTCACATGTCAGTTCTGCGGCGGAATTCCATACTGTATCCATATTGGGAATTCCACATGGGGATGTGCCCATTGAAAAGGGCTAAACACACGTGCATATCCACGGTTATATATTTGCATAGATGCGGATTTCTGCCGTGGTTTTTAGAGAATTCAAGTAGAAAAATCCACATTTGATTAAGCGATATGAAAGTACCCGGAGTGTCCCCCGTTCAGGGCAATAATCCCACTAACTGGCACTTAGAACACAGAATAAGCTAGTAGCGGTGTGTTCATTGTGACTGCCATCAGCAATTTCAGGGTTTGGAACCACGGGTTTGAAAAACTCCTATGCTGGCCGAAGGGGTGGAGGTCACTTAACATAGACTTATTTCTTTACCTTAAACCATTCTCTGCCATGGAATATTTTTTTCTCGAGTCCCGGAATCATCAATGTCGCTGGTGCGATGTTCATACAATCGATCTCACGGACAATCAATATCTTTAGTGCATGGCAGCTGTAAAAGGGTTTTTTTGAGTAGTTTCTCTTTTTTTTAACAGTTTCGGGCTCCCTGTGCCCAAAACTACATAAAAAAGAAACAGTCACCATTGCGCCGGACCACCCCTTCGGCGGTCCAACCAAACGGCTTCTGACGAGTGACCTCACCTGACCAGAAGCCTTGTAGCTTCTCGTAAACCAGTCATGTAGGCTTCTAATGTAGAAGCTCTGTGGCAAGTTTAAGGGACATCACTGAAGACATCCCTCCCAGCCTTCTATTGGCTGCAGTAGTCATGTGGGTAAACAACCTTCATGATTGCTGCTACTAATCTAAACAGAGGACCGGAGTGGTGGCAGGGGGAGAAGCATGCACTGGGAGGAGAGTATGTGTGTTTTTTATTTTACCATACACCTCGCCCCTTGCTGCTACCAATGTTAAAAAAGTCATAAAACCCCTTTAAACCCTACAGTGGCACGCCCAGAAAATCTCCGGAGCTTGCTGCACTAACAATGCAGTTAAACCCCAGAAGATTTCCGTGGACAGCTCTAGTGCTGAAATGCTGGCCAGGACACACAGTTATTGTGCCACTGTATACGTTTGCCACTTCGAATTACCTCAGGACCCTCTGCCTAGTATTAAAAAAACAAGCACAGGGAATAGGGGGCTCTGCTACAGAATTTGCACTAGGGACCAAGGAAGTCCAAGTGACACGACTTGTCGTGGTTTTTCTTCCAATAGAATACTCCTTTCCAGTATTCAGTATTTACTCAACGCAAGTAGTGTCATTCAATGCCTGCAGATAAACAGAGGAAGAAAGCTATAAAAGAAAAACATCTGTCCAAGAGTTTGAAGAACAATGTAATAAATAATAAGGCGGTAACGAGGGGCATTGGGAGGACTTGTTCTTCACTAAGGTCTCTCCATTCTCCACACTGTGAAATGCTTATCAACCAACAGAAAACAGCATGGCCTTCTATTCCCCAATCTAGGCAAATGGCATGATGTACGACCGCATCATAAAGCACGACACCTCCTACTGCTATGTGGATTCATTACAAGAAGAGCTGCACAACAAAAAGCCCTGAGATTCCTTAAGAGAGGAAATAACAAAACAAGTAACTTATATACCACATAGCATCATATAATGCACTGATCACACTCCACTCTCTAGCTAGTAGCGTCATTATAGACATTACATAGCTTTTATGCTTCCCCGGGCAGCAGATCATCTCCAGAACATATTTCGCCAAGGAGAACTGTGAGCCTTAAAGGACTATAAAAATGTAATTTCACCAATAAACAATCCATATTTTAATAAACAAAACAATTCAGTATCTAATTATATTCTTCCACATACTTTTACATAAGAGGCAGTATTATAGTAGTTATATTCTTGTTCATATGGGCAGTATTATAGTAGTTATATTCTTGTACATAGGGGGCAGTATTATAGTAGTTATATTCTTGTACATAGGGGGCAGTATTATAGTAGTTATATTCTTGTACATAGGAGCAGTATTATAGTCGTTATATTCTTGTACATAGGAGCAGTATTATAGTCGTTATATTCTTGTACCTAGGAGGCAGTATTATAGTAGTTATATTCTTGTACATAGAAGGCAGTATTATAGTAGTTGTATTCTTGTACATAAGAGGCAGTATTATAGTAGTTATATTCTTGTACAGAGGGGGCAGTATTATAGTAGTTATATTCTTGTACACAGGGGGCAGTATTATAGTAGTTATATTCTTGTACATAGGGGGCAGTATTATAGTAGTTATATTCTTGTACATAGGAGGCAGTATTATAGTAGTTATATTTATGTACATAGGGGGCAGTATTATAGTAGTTATATTTATGTACATAGGGGGCAGTATTATAGTAGTTATATTTATGTACATAGGGGGCAGTATTATAGTAGTTATATTCTTGTACATAGGGGCAGTATTATAGTAGTTATATTCTTGTACATGGGGAGCAGTATTATAGTAGTTATATTCTTGTACATAGGAGGCGGTATTATAGTAGTTATATTCTTGTACATAGGAGCAGTATTATAGTAGTTATATTCTTGTACATAGGGAGCAGTATTATAGTAGTTATATTCTTATACATAGGGGGCAGTATTATAGTAGTTATATTCTTGTACATAGGGGGCAGTATTATAGTAGTTATATTCTTGTACATAGGGGGCAGTATTATATTAGTTATATTCTTGTACATAGGAGCAGTATTATAGTAGTTATATTCTTGTACATAGGGGGCAGTATTATAGTAGTTATATACTTTTACATAGGGGGCAATATTATAGTAGTTATATTCTTGTACATGGGAGCAGTATTATAGTAGTTATATTCTTGTACATGGGAGCAGTATTATAGTAGTTATAGTCTTGTACAAAGGAGTAGTATTATAGTAGTTATATTCTTGTACATAGGAGGAGTGTTATAGTAGTTATATGCTTGTACATAGGGGGCAGTATTATAGTAGTTATATTCTTGTACATAGGGGGCAGTATTATAGTAGTTTTATTCTTGTACATAGGGGGAGTATTATAGTAGTTATATTCTTGTACATAGGGGGCAGTATTATAGTAGTTATATTCTTGTACATAGGAGCAGTGTTATAGTAGTTATATTCTTGTACATAGGGGGCAGTATTATAGTAGTTATATACTTTTACATAGGGGGCAATATTATAGTAGTTATATTCTTGTACATGGGAGCAGTATTATAGTAGTTATATTCTTGTACATGGGAGCAGTATTATAGTAGTTATAGTCTTGTACAAAGGAGTAGTATTATAGTAGTTATATTCTTGTACATAGGAGGAGTGTTATAGTAGTTATATGCTTGTACATAGGGGGCAGTATTATAGTAGTTATATTCTTGTACATAGGGGGCAGTAGTATAGTAGTTTTATTCTTGTACATAGGGGGAGTATTATAGTAGTTATATTCTTGTACATAGGGGGAGTATTATAGTAGTTATATTCTTGTACATAGGAGCAGCATTATAGTAGTTATATTCCTGTACAGAGGAGCAGTATTATAGTAGTTATATTTTTGTACATAGGTGGCAGTATTATGGTAGTTATATTCTTGTACATAGGGATCAGTATTATAGTAGTTATATTCTTGTACATAGGGGGCAGTATTATAGTAGTTATATTCTTGTACATAGGAGCAGTGTTATAGTGGTTATATTCTTGTATATAAGGGGCAGTATTATAGTAGTTATATACTTTTACATAGGGGGCAGTATTATAGTAGTTATATTCTTGTATATAAGGGGCAGTATTATAGTAGTTATATACTTTTACATAGGGGGCAGTATTATAGTAGTTATATTCTTGTATATAAGGGGCAGTATTATAGTAGTTATATACTTTTACATAGGGGGCAGTATTATAGTAGTTATATTCTTGTACATAGGGGGCAGTATTATAGTATATATATTTTTGTACATAGGGGGCAGTATTATAGTAGTTATATTCTTGTACATAGGGGGCAGTATTATAGTAGTTATATTCTTTTACATAGGGAGCAGTATTATAGTAGTTATATTTTTGTACATAGGGGTCATCATTATAGTAGTTATATTTTTGTACATAGGGGTCAGTATTCTAGTAGTTATATTCTTGTACATAGGCGGTAGTATTATAGCAGTTGTGTTCTTTTACATAGGGGGTAGTATTATAGCAGTTATGTTCTTGTACATAGGGGGCAGTATTATAGTAGTTATATTCTTGTACATAGGGGGCAGTATTATAGTAGTTATATTCTTGTACATAGGAGCAGTGTTATAGTAGTTATATTCTTGTACATAGGAGCAGTATTATAGCAGTTATATTCTTGTACATAGGGGGCAGTATTATAGTAGTTATATTCTTGTACATAGGAGCAGTATTATAGTAGTTATATTCTTGGACATAGGAGGTAGTATTATAGTAGTTCTATTCTTGGACATAGGGGCAGTATTATAGTAGTTATATTCTTGTACATAGGGGGTAGTATTATAGTAGTTATGTTCTTGTACATAGGGGGCAGTATTATAGTAGTTATATTCTTGTACATAGGAGGCAGTATTATAGTAGTTATATTCTTGTACATAGGAGGCAGTATTATAGTAGTTATATTCTTGTACATAGGGGGCAGTATTATAGTAGTTATATTCTTGTACATAGAGGCAGTATTATAGTAGTTATATTTTTGTACATAGGTGGCAGTATTATGGTAGTTATATTCTTGTACATAGGGATCAGTATTATAGTAGTTATATTCTTGTACATAGGAGCAGTGTTATAGTGGTTATATTCTTGTATATAAGGGGCAGTATTATAGTAGTTATATACTTTTACATAGGGGCAGTATTATAGTAGTTATATTCTTGTACATAGGGGTCAGTATTATAGTAGTTATATTCTTGTACATAGGGAGCAGTATTATAGTAGTTATATTTTTGTACATAGGGGTCAGTATTATAGTAGTTATATGCTTATACATAGGGGGCAGTATTATAGTAGTTATATTCTTGTACATAGGGGCAGTATTATAGTAGTTATATTATTGTACATAGAAGCAGTGCTATAGTAGTTATATTCTTGTACATAGGAGGCAGTATTATAGTAGTTATATTCTTGTACACAGGGGGCAGTATTATAGTAGTTATATTCTTGTACATAGGAGGCAGTATTATAGTAGTTATATTCTTGTACATAGGCGGTAGTATTATAGCAGCTGTGTTCTTTTACATAGGGGGCAGTATTATAGCAGTTATGTTCTTGTACATAGGGGGCAGTATTATAGTAGTTATATTCTTGTACATAGGAGCAGTGTTATAGTAGTTATATTCTTGTACATAGGGGGAGTATTATAGTAGGTATATTCTTGTACATAGGGGGAGTATTATAGTAGGTATATTCTTGTACATAGGAGGCAGTATTATAGTAGTTATATTCTTGTACATAGGGGGCAGTGTTGAATTGGTAGAAAACACTTGTTACATTAGTCGTGTTGAGCTATTTAAATCGTTCTTGTTTGATTTATTTTTCATCGCAAACAGATAAAAGTTTGTAAATTTGGCAGATAAATTTAATTTGCCATTGGGGCTGAATAATTTTGGCTGCAACTGTGCACAGAAAGATCAATGGGCATGTTAAGTCAGAAAGAGAATGTGAAATCTGTGCTCCATCCTGAAGCAAAATGGAAAATACATTCAGTGAAGTCCATACAAATCAATACTTCTCTGGGGATAGAATACTACCTGAAGGGCTCATAATACATTCGGATACCAAGAAATGACCATAAGTGAGGCGCACAGCTGCTTCCCTCCTGCTGCACACTACCCATAACAAACTGCAGTGACGACTGGCACAGTAATTACCCATCTCACTCTGCCAGAGAATTAGCCGCTGTTACTAAGTGCTTTATTTAGCTGCTTTGTCATGGACACTCAAACAAGCAGCATCCAATTAATACAGGATTTTATACGTCCTCATTACACGAGGCAAGAAGCGGTCACAGACACTGGAGAGGAGCGGGATGCCTCCTCCCCAATACAGAAGGAAGCACAATATTTTCATTTATAGAACTATTCTGCACAAATGGTGTGTGCAGGATTCGCACAGAAGTCCACATATTGGATCACTGATCACTAAGCACAGACCTTTGGTACAAAGTTTTTCCATGTACCATATAGTATGTATGAACATAAAAATTGCTCCTTTAAAAAAAAGTTATCTACAGATAGACATGGATGACGCAGATTGTTCGCATATGCAATTTAAGGGAACCTGTCACCAAGTTCATGCTGCCCAAACCATGGGCAGTACCAACCCAGGGTGGGTATGTACACTTCGCTCACATATGTCTTATTCTAAAATGCTACAGCGTTTCAGAATACACAGAGTTTGTGACTCAATGCACCCTTTTGAGTCAAAGATGGCGCTGCGCCGGCCTCTCCTCACCGACGTCACGGAGAGTAACAACTCTCTCCCCATACAAAAGCTGTCACTCTGTATGATGTGGTTGGGGAGAGGGTGGCATGGTGCCGTCCCTACGACTCAGAGTGTCAAACTTTAAGTATGTCTATTCTGAAATGCCGCAGTGTTTCAGAATAGGATGTACATGGGCACAAGGTGTAGACCTCTCCTGGGTTCATGCTGCCCGTACTTCAGGCATCATGAACCTGGTGACGGGTTCCTTTGAATGTTCAAGCTTTGGGGGTTTAAACACTGATCTACGACACCTCCTAAAATGAAGTAGCAAAGTTTCATACTAATTTGCAGCACTTGAATTAAAAGGAGTTCAGCTGAACTGTTTATGGGCATTTATAAACAAACTTGCTGACTGTTTTCAACATAGCAGAATAGTGAGTGCAGCTCAGGAGTATAATACAGGATGAAACTCAGGATCAGTACAGGATAAGTAATGTATGTACACAGTGACTCCACCAGCAGAATAGTGAGTGCAGCTCAGGAGTATAATACAGGATGTAACTCAGGATCAGTACAGGATAAGTAATGTATGTACACAGTGACTCCACCAGCAGAATAGTGAGTGCAGCTCTGGAGTATAATACAGGATGTAACGCAGGATCAGTACTGGATAAGTAATGTATGTACACAGTGACTCCACCAGCAGAATAGTGAGTGCAGCTCTGGAGTATAATACAGGATGTAACTCAGGATCAGTACAGGATAAGTAATGTATGTACACAGTGACTCCCCCAGCAGAATAGTGAGTGCAGCTCTGCAGTATAATACTGGATGTAACTCAGGATCAGTACAGGATAAGTAATGTATGTGCACAGTGACTCCACTAGCAGAATAGTGAGTGCAGCTCTGTAGTATAATACAGGATGTAACTCAGGATAAGTACAGGATAAGTAATGTATGCACACAGTGACTCCACCAGCAGAATAGTGAGTGCAGCTCTGGGGTATAATACAGGATGTAACTCAGGATCAGTACAGGATAAGTAATGTATGCACACAGTGACTCCACCAGCAGAATAGTGAGTGCTGCTCTGGAGTATAATACAGGATGTAACTCAGGATCAGTACAGGATAAGTAATGTATGCACACAGTGACTCCACCAGCAGAATAATGAGTGCAGCTCTGGAGTATGATACAGAACATAACTCTGTACAAGATGTATGGTAACAGTAATTATACTGTATACATGTAGTTACTCAATGACTTTGAATGATCCTGATGCAAGAATTGATTGACAGGCTCATAGATGATGCAGTGAAAAATAATTAAGAAAGAGGTAAGACGTTTTTGGCAACCAAAGAGAGTCTTATTAACATAATGTCCATTCTTAAGGATGACACTGCCGATGCCTGCATGCTAATAAGCTCATGTACTAGTTGCTTCTTGCCACTATGAATAGATATTACCGTATATGAAAGTTCCTGTATAACTGATGTGATTGGTAACGTGACTTGTTATCGAAGTCTCGTCTTGTAGTAAGAGCTGAAGTGCTTGAAGTGAAATGATAGGAGATAGCCAAGAAACACTAATGAGATAGAATTGCATCTGCTCATCCAGCTCGTCAGGACGGCCAGCTTTATATTTTCAAGTAATACACCCATTGTCAAAACCAATCCCTCCCCTACTAGTTGTCAGAATCAAATGACACTTTCTCTGTGTGATTGTAACACTGTTATAAGTAAGTGGTTACATATCAGAGCAAAAGGAGAATTTATTGCGGAAAACTGACCCTTTGAAGGGAGGCTCTAGGACCCTGCTGTACCACCTCTAGCTTGGATACAAAATATGATACAGGCGGGCATGGAGGCTCTAGTACCCTTTTGTACCACGTCTAGCTTGGTTACAAGATGTGATACAGGCGGGCATGGAGGCTCTAGTACCCTTTTGTACCACCTCTAGCTTGGTTACAAGATGTGATACAGGCGGGCATGAAGGCTCTAGTACCCTGATGTACTACCTTTATCTTGGATACAAGATAGGATACCGGCGGGCATGGAGGCTCTAGTAACCTGTTTTAACACCTCTAGCTTGGATACAAGATGTGATACGGGTGGGTGGGCATGGAGGCTCTAGTACCCAGTTGTACCGCCTGTAGCTTGGATACAAGATGCATTATGGGCAGGCATGAAGGCTCTAGCATCCTGTTGTACCTCCTCCAGCTTGTATACAAGATGTGACACGGGCTGGCATGGAGGCTTTAGTACCCTGTTGGGCCACCTCTAGCTTGGATACAAAATGTGATATATGTAGGCATGGAGGCATACAGGTTCTGTATGGTATCCTGCTGTATACATCGCTGCACATTTGCTATAATTGAGCCTCTAGGTCGTGCAAATGCATATGATGTCAAAGTTGACATCCCAAATGATCCCATAATTGTATAGTGCCCAACTTATTCCACAGCGCTTATGTTCTATTGGTGATAAATCTGGTGACCGGGCAGCCACAGAAGTGTGACAATGTTGTAGACATTCCTGTGACCCCCTTGTGTGTGCGGCCGAGCATTATCCTGCTGGAAGCCGCCATGAGAGGAACACATGTGGCTGCAGGATGTCCTGAACATATCGCTGAGCTGTCATTGTCCCTCGTAACACTACTAGGGGTGACCAACTGTCGATGTGATGGCCCCCCAGACTATTACGCCAGCAGGGGGCAGTGTGCCGCTTAACAGCAAAGGCAGGATTGAGGCGCTCACCCTGAGGTCTCCAGACACGAACACAGCTGTTGTCAGTGCCCAAACTAAAACTGGCTTCATTGCTGAAGACAACCCGGTTCCACTCTGTACCAGTCCAGTATTATCGTTCAGGACACCACCGCAAAGGGAGGTGAAAGTGGGTGTCAGAGGCTGCAATAGTTGCTGTGAGACCAAATGTTCTTCAGACAAGTGCCTGGAAATGCTTCCGACAGACACAGGGGTGTAACGATGGCGCCCCCTGGCTATGGATGGTGGACAACAAAACCGTTGGAGCTGGATATGTTTATGGGATGTATCTTTTCTATTGGTGGTCTGCAGGGGGTGTCCTGAGCCCGGTCACCTTGTGTGCCATCACACATCTACTGGTCCCAACACCCCCTAACAGTCTGGTCAGATGCTCCTCTCTACTAGTGGTCTGTAGGGGGCGTCCTGAGCCCGGTCACCTTGTGTGCCCTCACACATCCACTGGTCCCAACACCCCCTAACAGTCTGGTCAGATGCTCCTCTCTACTAGTGGTCTGTAGGGGGGTCCTGAGCCCGGTCACCTTGTGTGCCCTCACACATCCACTGTTCCCAACATTTCCTAACAGTCCGGTCAGATGCTCCTCTCTACTAGTGGTCTGTAGGGGGCGTCCTGAGCCAGGTCACTTAGTGTGCCCTCACACATCCACTGGTCCCAATACCTCCTACCAGTCTGGTCAGAACGGCCCAGGTGACGGCAATTACTTCATGTGACCAGCTTCTCGCATTCCAATAACGTGACCCCTCTCAGACTCTGGTAACTTCAATTGCGTCATAGAGGCATCCAGTGGTCTACAAATTCTACACAAGCAGAAAAAAGGGTCCATTGCACGCAAGTAATCTCTGAGAGCCTTTTTATAGGCCAAGAATGAAACCAGGCTGGCTGCACATGAACAGTTTTGCATTGCGGAAACCATGGTCGACATTCGCACCGCGTATCTGCAGCAAATGCCATTCGTAACATGATTTGTAAAACCGATTTTTCCTACACACTCGCGGAAATCAATTGTGATTTCTGCAGGTGGAGGAAAAATTGCAGCATGTTCTATTTTCATGCGGATCACGCATTATGAAAAGACCGCACAAAGAGTTATCTGGCTTCAGGATGAAACCAAAATTGCACTAGCGGTGAGGAAGTATTTGTAGGGGATGTCACATCGAGAAACCCCCCCTTCCATAAACCTTTTTAAGGTATATCGACCTCATAGAGGGTGGCATATTTCTTGGGTCACCCCTCTATTACCCAGTGTGAGAGCTGCTGCAAAAAGTGATTCCAGCTCTGGAGGACAAACATGTAATACTAAGTATTAAAAGCACCATGCAGCTCGACCGGCTTTCACCAGAGAAGACCAGAATTGGCAGGTCCACCATTGGTGTCCCGTTCTATTCACAGACAAGAGACATGAAAGAGTCTGGAGACAATGGAGATAATCGAGATCCGATGTCTGATTTATGTGTTCCCTTAATTTTTTTGAGCGGTGTTGGGGATTAATAAGTGATGGTCAATCCATTACAAAGCCAAAGTCTATGGTTGGGTCAAGTCTAGGAGTGCAGTCAGCACCTTCTGTTAGGCTTGATCCTGGGCTGCAGGTTCCATCTTTGTCCCGTTTCTCAGCAGGAAAATGACCGACGACCCGGTTGAAAGTGTACTATTGTCTCCTGGGAGAATGGGACCCTGCAGGAACCCTAATTTTCCGTTCTATATACTGTACAGTACAGAAAATACCAATAGAGGACTGTCAAACAGGTTTAACAGAGGGGATTAAAAAGTAATTGTGCTCCAGGGGCCGCAGTCCTCGTTTCCTCCAAAATTAGGTTTTTAATAGACGCAATTCAGAGTGAAGAGAACAATAATATTCAAAAGCTAATGTAAAAGGAAAAAAAATCTGAACTTTTCAGTAAGATTGCATCGTGTCTTAAAAGCTGTTACATAATGACTTTAAGTACAAACACTTAATTCAGATGGGTTTAATGTGCAGCGACTGAGAAGGTAAATGTAATGTGATTAAACGTCTCCGAGCTGTGACTGTGATGTAATGAGCTGCACAGAAACGAACAACTTTTTCAGCTTTTATTAGCTTTTTTGTACTTAAAGTGATCTGTCTGGGTTAGAACATACTTCTGTTCCCTAAGAGAAATACAGAATGATTCTGAGTTTTCTAAATTGTCTCATTACTCTGCTGGTCATCCTGGAAATAAGTGAACGAATTGACAACAGGGCGATAGGATTTATCTATGCAAATAGGAAGATGGAACAATGCCTCTACAGCGCCACCTAGTAGAAGACAGCATTCCTGCAAGTCAATGTCAGACCTTTTAACAGGCCTTGTAACAATCACTGGGAGTTGCATATGGAATGGGAGGGTATTAGTGTATCTTGACGCCACCAGGAAGTCCTGGTGGAGTCAAGCTTGATAGGGGGGAGACGCCCCTCTCTACCTCATTGGCTGCAGACAACGGTCCCCTGCAGGTCCTGGTTGCCCACTATTCTTCTGCTGTTGCTGCTCCCGGCGCAGATGGAAGTGTCCCCGCAGCTGCTGTAATTATGCTTGGGGCTTCCCCGCTGCGCTTAGCGGTGTGCGAAGCTGGCAGGGCACAGTATTTTGCCAGTATGGGCTCCCTTCTGTCCCGGTTCTCAAGGACGCCAGGGCACATAACCTAATGCGGCTGCCAAGCAAGCTCCTGGCAGCGTCCATTGGCTGCATACAGGCTGCTAGCACCTTCCATATTTGTGCCAATGAGGAGCTGAGGGTGTGACAGGGGCGTTCCTCCTGTCAAACCCCTAGCTTCTGGTGGCGTCAAGATACACTAATACCGAATGTGAGACCTGACATTGACGCTTTCTTGCACTACAAATCATATCGATACAGTCAGCCCACCAACAAACTTAAGGTGCACTATTATAAAAAAAAAATATTAAAATGAGCGAATATGAATGATAATCGAGCCAACTTTGTGTAAAAAACAAATGCAGCACGGAGTGGCAGGGGTCCTGATTGCCAACCCTGTATCAAGTGGGTAGTCCTCTCCACTCACTGACATCAGATTCCCCCACCCATTGACACTAACTGGAAGAGACCACCCACTTGATACATTGACAGCAATGGATTACAGAAGAACCTGTACAATTCAATGGGCGGCAGTATGAAAAAAAAAGAAACAAAAAGGCCATGACAAAAGTAGCAGGGCTGTCGCCGCTAATCTATACAACCGACCCCACTGACATAACCACATGACAAGTGCACTTTCAATGTGTTGATAAATGTTACAAAAATTTGACTGAAATTGTATATTTACAGATCTAGTGGTCTCCAGCTGTCACAAAACTACAACTCCCAGCATGCCCTAACAACCACGAGCTATCAGGGCAGTTTGGTTATTGAAGTTTCAGTCCACGTTTCAGACCACGGCGCCATACGATATTTGCACTAGATTTGTTTTCCTTTTTCAAAGTGAAGCGTACAAAGACCTTAAAATGCCCAGAATTTCTGTGCGCGGTATCATGGGTCATCCATTATTTACTAGCAAGTCTAATTCCTCCAAGACTCCCGCTCATCCAGTTTTAATGCCGACTCAAGTCAGGAATCTAAAAAATATATGAATACTTTGTATTGTGTAACACAAAATACCCGACTTCACAGCATCGGGATGAAAGACGGCGCAATTTAGTATTCAACGTGTCTCCCATCGTCACTGGGGAAATGAGCATAATAATAATAATAGATATTTACAGCAATTTTATACGTAGATTTTTCTTTCAATTTATCACCATTTTCAAGATCTGTGATTGTGAGTTAATGAGACATTGCGGCAGATTCACTACTGAACATGCGCCGGAATACAGACTTACACACTTTGCACCACATTGATGAGTTTTAGACACTTTCAGACAGTAAATTCGTGGACAGAGCACGCGGCTTTGTTGGATACGGGCCGTTGCCGAAATGTGAAGCTGTGCCGCCAAAAACTGCAACGCAATTTAGATGCAAAATAGGAGTAAACTAAGCCGACTAATACGTGGTATAACGTTAGTCAGAATATATAATCCAGCATGAGCCGCTGTGATAAATCTGGCGCAATTATCTAAGACTGGCGATTTATATGCCGGTCTTGAAGTAAAATGTGCCAAATGTAAAAAGAGGTGTAAGCATCTTAAGACTCGCCCACATCTGCGTTAGCGCGCTTTCCGTCGTAAAATCTCATTTTTGGAACAGAAAATTTTAATTCAAAACAAAATTAAAGGTTTCCGGTTTTTTTCCATTGATTTCAATAGGTTTTCAAAAAACGGAACGCTTTCAATTTGCTTCCGTTCCGTCAAGGTTCCGGTTTTTTTAAACTGAACAAACCGCGCTGCACACCGCACCATTGGTCCCATCCAAAAGTGAAAACAATGGAAGCAAATAAAAAAATTCAACTTTTTTGAAAACCCAATGAAATCAATCGGAAAAACCCCTAATATTTAATTCCATTTTTCTGGTGGCAAGGGTGTAGAGATGCAGAAAAGTTGCAAATTCTTGGATCTTGATAATGCCACAATTCTGACGTTAACTCGTTTAGGAATTCCGCTCTGTAGGACTAAGTTTGCACTGCCTAAATCAGACAGGATTAGTAAATTCCCTCATTCTTGTTTACATGCAAAGGCTGAAAACCTGTCCCAAAAGCGTGTGGAATCAGAGTGGTATCAAGGTTTTTTTTTTGTAATGAACATATGCAAATGAGTAATGGAATAATGACTCCTAAGCGCCACCTACTGGAAGCTAGCTATCCCCATAAGTCAGTGATTCTCAATTGGGGTGCACGGCACCCTGGTGTGCCTTGAGAGACTGCGAGGGGTGCCATGACACAGGGGTAGACTGGCCGTTCAGGCATCCCCCAAGCCTCAAGTCTAAGAGGTGGCGTATGAAGGTATAAAGTTTTTATAAAAACAACGCAAAAAAAAAAAAAGTATACTGGTCTCCTTCGCTTTTCACCCGGTTCGGTCCTGCCTGACTGCTGGTTGTATGGTCGTGTGTAGGTGATTGTTGCGGCCAACTGGACATAGCCATCACATGTGACCATGCAACACGGAAGTCAGGAAGGACTGTTGGAGCAAAGAAGCTTAAACAGCATAGGAGGGGAGTAGATAGTAACATAGTAACATAGTACATATAGTAACATAGTAACATAGTACATATAGTAACATAGGAACATAGTACATATAGTAACATAGTAACATAGTACATATAGTAACATAGTAACATAGTACATATAGTAACATAGTACATATAGTAACATAGTAACATAGTACATATAGTAACATAGTAACATAGTATGTAGGTTTTGTTTTTTCTATTTCTACAGCAATTATGCAGAGGAAACAGGGAAACACTATTGTTGATGGGGAAAGGGAAGCGTTTTTACTGGTGGAGGTCTACAGGGGGCAGCATTATTACTGATGGGGCAACAAGGTGGAGCACTATTAATGATGAGACAATAAAGGGGATCATTATTACTGACAGGGCGAACAAAGGGCAGCATTTTCAATAATAATGGGGGAAACAAGGGGAGCATTTTTTTATGATGGGGAAAAAATGATATGGGATTATACGAGATGAGGGCTTAAAATGGGGTCATTATTACCAGTGGGGGCACTATTACTACTGATAACTATTACTATAGGTGCCACTAGAATAATGGAGGTAAAATCATATGTTGTGATAGGCTATGAGCCTAATCACGCCCCATGACCACACCCCCTTTTTGGTAGGAGTGCCCATGATAAAAAATAAAATTTCCAGGGCTGCTATAAGTCAAATTCCAAGCTTTTAACAGGCCTTGTAAAATGACTAAAGACATGAGGCCATATTCACATCTGCACAGAGGCTCCGGCATGAAATCTATGACCAAGTAGTATAAAATGCTGCGCTATTTCATCCAGGAAACCTTAGACCAGCATGCCAGAAGCCAGCAGGCCCTATTATAGTCAATGGGCTCTGTATGGCACGGCTGAGGTCCAGCATGTGCCAGCTCTGGCATTGCCAGTATTTCTGTTGATTGGCTCTGAGAATGCAGTCAAACAATGGAAAGTATAGCAGTGGGAAAGAGGCCTTATTAAAACCAGATTATCCATGTGGTACATACAGATGTTTTGGCGTTCTTGCCACTCATCGGTGTCCAGTAGGGTTCAGGTTGGCTGTAGAGAGGCCATCATTGTGAGTCTGGGGGTGGCGTTTCTCCTTGTGGAGAGCACCGCGAGGGTGTAGGGAGTCTTATGGGCCATGCAATGCTCCCTGGGAAAAAGCTAAGCAAATGAGTGATGGAATAATTCCTCCACAGTGCCACCTATTGGAGCTATATAACCCTCCGTATGTGATCTCCCGCTCATATCCATTCCTCACTTGCCATCACCTCATCTTCAATACTGACTGATAAACTTCACAAGAGTTAGGATGTGAGTGGTGGCGATCTATGTATAGCGCTGTGGAATATAGAGGCGCTATCTTAAAAAATGAATGAATGAAGCTTGAAGTAACATATGATAAATCACTGCATACGCACAGCCAGGATTCACTGTCGCACTCAGTAGCCAACAGCTACCTGCTCTGTTGACACATTCGCTGGCTGGTGCCAGGTGAATAAATTGGCGCTCGTCATGCAGATGCTTAGAACACAAATTGACAGAATGACAGTATCTGGCTCACTTACAAATTAAATCTGCTGTTCCTGATGACACGGAGAACTAGCCCAATTCCCCGATGGTAGGTGAGAACTGGGGGCAGCTACACTGTTATGGCAGCTGGCTGGACCGCGGCCACCGATTCATCATAATATTCATCACTCTGCAGGGTGTTATATCATGATGAGGACAAGGTCAATGTGTGTGATGTGAAGTGGAAGAATATACATGACCTGTGCCAAGTCTTCTTATTAGAAATATCACCAATTAAAGCGGCCACTAGTGAACACTACCCACTTAAAGGGCATGTCCACCTTTAGGCCTGCAGATTCCGCAGTTTACTGCAGATTCCGCCCCGTTTCAGTTGCATTGGCATGCGTTATGCCAGCGTTTTGGATGCGTTTTCAGCCCAGCTTAAAGCGCAGCCAATACTGCTGATGAAAGAAAAAAAAATCAATACTCCTCCAACTGGTGAAGTCGCTGTCCCCGGTGCCGCTGTCGGGACCTTGTGAAGCCAGCCGAATGCTCTGATTTGCTAAGTGCCGCTGAGTGACAGCTGAGACAACCAGAACCAGGACTGGATGCGTCCAATCACAGCCATTCAGTGCTAGCTGTGATTGGCTGAGTGGGCTGTCACTCAGCGGCGCTCAGCCAATCAGAGCAATCTCTTGTTGGAAGTGAAAATTTCAAATCCCCATCACCATTGAAAAAGTTCCCCTGCTGGCTGACGAGTCCCGAGAGCACCGCCGGGACTTGTCAGCCAGCCTGATTGGGACTTGACATCACCTAATTTTCTTTAAACTCAAGCAGCGCAGCTAGGGCGTTTGACTCTGCCAAAAGCGCGGTACCAAGTTGTGCCACGTGTTCGGGAGCGCTGAAACCGCTGCCCATTCATTTCGATCGGCGACACAGGGCAGAAAATGGCCAAAAATAGGAGATGCAACGCTGTCAAAGTGCAGCGTTGAAGATGCTGCGTTTTCAGTCTTGTGTGAGAAGGCCCATTGAAATGAATGGGAGCCTTGTACAGCGTTTAGCACAGGGCTGAAAGTGCAGCGCTAGGTGCTGTACAAAAATGCCTGTGTGAGGGAGACCTTCGGGTTCATATATAGAATCACTGTACATGCAAAGTCTGGTTACCGTTAACATTCATTACAAAAGTTACTTTCTTCCAGAGCTGCACTCGCTAATCTGCAGGTGGAGTCACTGTGCACAATACATAAGGCTGCCTGTCCATGGCCATTTGTTCATTGCTTTGATAATCTGGCCACGGGTAACGCACTGAATGCTTTCCATAGGGTTGCTATGGAAAGTGCAGCCACCAGGTCCACGAGCTGTTTTATATGCAAGATGGAATAAATTTGGAATTTTAACCAAGAAACTGCAACATGGTATTTGAGTTACATCCCTGATGCTGCTAGTATTTTGACTTTTTCTGTTGACTATTTCTCTTGGATGACGGGTCCTCATCTACAACTAGCTCTGCATCTCTGCCCTGGATGAGCTCTAGTGAGTATTTCTCCTATGATTAGTGTGCCGCAACAATTTCTGTTTTCTGTGCACGAGCGGAGAATCATAGAGATTCTCTGCTCGCGATATCTAAATCGCGGCATGCCACTAATTCTCCGCGTTGAGCCTGTTAGATAGGCCCCTCCTCCTCCCCCGCTGCAGAATAACATTGGCGATATTCCGCAACGGCCGTGGACAGGGGGCTTTACTTATCCTGTACTGATCTTGAGTTACATCCTGTATTATACTCCAGAGCTGCACTCACTATTCTGCTGGTGGAGTCACTGTGTACATACATTACTTATCCTGTACTGATCCTGAGTTACATCCTATATTATACTCCAGAGCTGCACTCACTGTTCTGCTGGTGGAGTCACTGTGTACATACATTACTTATCCTGTACTGATCCTGAGTTACATCCTGTATTATACTGCAGAGCTGCACTCACTATTCTGCTAGTGGATTCACTGTGTACATACATTACTTATCCTGTACTGATCCTGAGTTACATCCAGTATTCTATTCTGCCGGTGGAGTCACTGTGAACATTTTTAGGTATTTACGGTGGGGGAAGCAAAGTACAGTAGTCTAATGCCCCATTTAGACAGGACGGCTGTCGGCTGAACGATCAGCACGAGCGGGCGATGTCACCGCCAGTTGCTAGCGCTCGGTACTGCTATGTGAAGCAGGGAGCGTTTACACGCAGCGAGAAGTCAGCGAAACAGCGATGCTTTTTATGCTGGTTGAAATTGAGCGACACGTGAAGGGTTAACGAATAGTAAACGATGGCTTTCCATTTAGACGTAATGATTATCACTCATTTTTGTTCATTTGATCGGATCTTCCGTGATAATTGTCCGGTGTAAACGGCCTTTTAGACTAGATAGTGGGTAGATTTTTAGACTACCAGAGACTCCAGTGAGACATAAAAAAGACTAAGTATACTGTAGCAGAAAGTGCAGCTTCCTCTCAGGGCTAGGGGAGACTATGGAGCTTCCACCAGCAATTTCATCCAATCTCCTCCAGGACAGATCTGACAATCCCTTTAAGATCCTAGTTGCCATCTTGCACTGTAGTGGGTCGCAGCGCTCTCGCTGGGAGTTCTGATACTTTGCCCTAACCAGCGATACAGGATCTGCCAGACACCTGCTTGTAAAACCTCCTCCTGAGACCGGCCGTCCTCCGCTGACCTGCACGGATTCTATTGTATACAATCACCATGGCAACCAGGTTACTATGTAGCAATCACTGCCTGGATCTGCTGGGAGCTCTGTACTGGCCATTGTCATGCACACGGCTTTTACCCAGGCATGTAAGAGGCTTCTCTAGGTTACAAGACAAGTTTGGGTACTTTCACACGATGATCGCTCCCTAAATTGAGGCAAAGCATGCCAGAGATGCCTTCCGGCCACCCGCCTCTATTCAGAGTAAACAGGCAGCTGTACATAAGACGACCAACACCCTGGTGACACGGGGGATAGTAGTTTGTTTTTAAGTCACCTGAAGACTAAGTAACTCGACCAGGGTCCTCTTAGACGAACCGAGTATCGATAGAATGAGCGAGTGACGTCATCGCTGGCTCGTTCGCTCTCTGTTTATACAGGCAGATACATCGCTGGCTCGTTCGCTCTCTGTTTATACAGGCAGATACATCGCTGGCTCGTTCGCTCTCTGTTTATGCAGGCAGATACATCGCTGGCTCGTTCGCTCTCTGTTTATACAGGCAGATACATCGCTGGCTCGTTCGCTCTTTGTTTATACAGGCAGATACATTGTTGGCTCGTTCAAATGACAATCGTTCCGTCTTCCACATTTGTTGTATAAGTGATGAGAAGGACTGAACGATCAGTGTTTAAACCCAACGATTAGTAAACGAACTATTATTTTGATGCTTGCAGAAATTAGCGAACTAAAAGTGAATGATTATCGTTCGGTGTTCAGTCGTTGGCTCGCGTTATCATTCACTTTCGCTCATTTGAACAATAATGGTTCCATCTAAAATCACCTTAATTCTTATTTGGTGCGGTCAGGTCCCATGTTTACACGAGACAACAGTCGCCCATTTACACTTCAACAACTATTGGCTTGCATGCACGTAGAATATCATCATCCAGCATACAACTTATCAGTAGTCCATTAAAAGGATGTCCAGTTTAGAAATCCCATCTCCATAACCCCAGTAGGGAATTCTCATTTAATAGAGGAAGGGTCCTCTGTTCAGGATGCTCATCCCCTGCCCAGAGGAGAGAGCAGTTATAACGGGAGTCTCTTGCTCTGGAGGACTGTCCTGTCTTGCATTACACATACAACCCATCAATTTGAATGGACACTGTGTAATACTTAATTTATCCTCTGGGGGTGCTGCAGAGAAATTGAACACTTAGATCCAGGTGTCTCCACAAATTACACTTGATAACTTGAGGGCCCCAACAAGAGGTCAATTTGTGATCAGCTCATTGTCAAGAGACTCTTAACAGGAGGGAAATGTGCAAATTTGACAACCGTTTTATGCACACAATTTTAAAACGTGTATATAATACAATTAAAAAAAAATTTAAATAGTGTAATGTCTTTGTGCAAAGCGGCAATTGGCTCCGTTTAGCCAATCACGTCACACACACCCATAGTTTCAGCTGGTAAAGGATAAAAAAAATTCCAACACGACAGATCACATTTATGGCCAACATAAGTCTACTTTTGGCCACTGGGGAATGGTCATGCCTGACAAATTTTAAACAGTAGTCATCCAAAATGGTCAGAAGTGTCCCCTTTGAGCCAACTTTTATCTTAAAAGGTGTTTTCTAGAAATTGATGGCCTATCTTCAGTATATGAGATCAGTGGGGACCGCTGTGGGGGGCCACAGCACCCCACCCTCTTCACTGCATACCAGGCACATAGGTGGCTCTTCCAGTTATAGCAGCTCAGTTCCGTATTCTTGAATTTTCTCAATTTTCTGCGCTGCAGGGAAATGTGGTATTCCACTATTCGGATAAATGGGCATCCTGTAGCACAAGTGGACCAAGGAAAAGTAGGCCGGCACCGCACTCTAAACAAGCCGTCTAAGAGAAAATCTGTCTGTACTGACTATAGCAGCCAATCACAGCACAGCTTTCATTTCTTATACCACTTTCTTTTAGACAGCTTGCATAAGAATGTGACGGCGGGATCAGAGGTGGGCTGCTTTTCTATTGCCCACCCTGGTATAAGGCTGGCGTGAAATCTGCCAGAATGGGAGCACTCTAGCAGAGTCTCTCTGTTCCAGTTCATTGAGGAGAGTCCTGAGTAAAGGACCTCGCTCTAAGACAGTGATGGGCAACCTTTTGAGCTCGGTGTGTCAAAATTCGCCAAAAAACTGAACATAACTCGGGTGGTGTGTCACTTGAAGAAAAAAAAAAAACTAACATTTGCGATTTTTATAGTTTAAATAACAAAAATGTATAATTGTAATATATAACTGTATTTAGTAAACCCAAAACACGCGTAACACAGGCCCTCGCCTCTCACTGCCTCCCCCTCACTTATCTCAGTAATGATGAGCCCCCAGCAGCGACAGTGCCCCCCACAGCGGCCCCCAGCGGCGACAGTGCCCCTCCACAGCGGCCCTCAGCAGTGACAGTGCCCTGCCCCCCACCGCGGCGGCCCTCAGCAGTGTCAGAGCCTGCCCGCTCAGTGGCCCACAGCAGTGACAGTGCCCCCAGCAGCGGCCCCCAGCAGTGACGTGGCCCCCCACAGCAGCTCCCAGCAGTGACAGTGGCCCCCCACAGCAGCCCCCAGCAGTGACAGCGCCCCCCCCTAACGCAACCCCCAGGAGTGACAGTGGCCCCACACAGCACCCCCCAGCAAGGACAGTGCCCCCTGAGACCCATATACTTACCCCTTCCAACTCACGGAAGCGCTGCTCCTCCTCTGCCCTTCATGCCGCTAGCAGTGATGATCTCCGGCGCACACTGTGACGTCAGTGTGTTGCCGGACGCCTCCTTCCCCGGACGCTCTCACAGAACCAAGTGGTAAGAGACGTCAGGGAAGGAGGATCCTGGCTGCACACTGACATCACAGTGTGCACCAGGATCAGCACTGCTTAGTGAATACCGGCAGGGAAGCCGCAGCCTCTGCCGGTATTCACCACTAACGGGGTGAACGGTCGCGTGTCAGTGCTGACATGCGTGTCATAGGTTTGCCATCACGGCTCTAGGACTTCTTGGAACACCCCCTTTAAGTTTTGCATTGCCAAACAGGAATGTAATATTTAATAGTGGAATAACCCCTTTAAGAATTGCTCACTATAAAGCAAACCTTTTGGAATATCAGAGTGCCTGGTAAGGAGGGAGGAAGTTGCTTTTTGGCTCCACCATGATACGGTGGGAGTCACTCTAGTCCCCCATTACCTCTACATGGTCAAACAGTCTATGGCTCAAAGTGGAACATCTCCTTAATGGAGAAGAACCCTTATTTATTGTATCGCAAAATCACTGCTCCCAAAAAATTCACGCAATTTCTCATTTTCTATACGGGACACATTCTATAGCCCGAGCAGCTAGTTTTACGTAAACAGTCATTAAAAATGTTTTGTTTTTTTTTAAAAGCAGGGCTTAAAAACAGCGGTGTCAGACGTAGATAACAGGTTGAAAACCAGATGGACCACTTGATCAGCACTGCGTTATCGTCGCTCTCCAGGCGGTGACGGGCCTCATTCCAATAACACCTAAATTATTTTACGCTTGTTTTGTTTCAAAAAACATCTGAAACACCGCAACGCCTCTGCACTAATTATTCGTGACGTCATCACCGGACATTTTGGCAGTTGCCCAAGTCCAACTCAGTAAACATTACCTGATGTTGCTGCACACTTAGCAGCATTTTTGTGGTTTTCGACAATTTGCTATTGGTTTGTGTTTGCAGCTCCTATGCAGACCTGTGTGTCTCCATGGTAACAAACAACAAAAAACTGTGTGTAGACTGAACCTACAGTGATATATATCCCCTTTCAACTAAAGAGATTATCTGGGACTTTGACTATTGATGAACTATCTCCAGGAGGAGGTCATTAATAGGTAGTCGTCAGGAAACTGCACCGCAGAGTCCCCGCTGTTCAGCGGATCAACCGCCCCGCTTTTGGCGCAGACAGCACTGGAAACAGATACGTCTGTCCGGATTACAGCAGTTGGTTCGGCAGGCACTGAATTTAAGGGGCCTAAATGCCAAAACAGGGCACTGCAATGTTGACGAGTGTTCAGATTCTCGCTGGATGTCGTGTAAAAGGGCGCTAACTCAGGAGCACAGTAAGGGATCCTGGGTCTGCGGACGACTCCTCTTCGTGCAGCTGGATGACTTGTTCCTCTTGGCAGCAGAGAGGTGATTAATGGTTATATACAGTCTAATAAAGCGGCTGCCATAAAACTGAACACCCAAGTAATAGGTCATCATGTCTGCCTCCTGCTGTGCTCATGTGTACAAAGTCCACGACGGGAGACAGATGCAGACTGCACCAACCAGAGGGGTACAGAGAAGAGTGCCAGGACCAAACCGAGCCCCCATTATGGTGGTACCAGGACCAAGGGCCCTGCTGCTTGTTTGATACTCCATAGTAATGGGGATGAGACCAGCCAGTGACGGGGCCCAAAATAGCTGCATGGGCCGCCTCTATAATACAGGGTGGCCACAGGTAAGTAGGCAGGCACCACAGTCTTATGAGAGCTGTCAAAGACAATCCGTATCTGTGGGCCACTATCACCTCGGATTCCGCAGCCGATTTTGGCCTGGCGCTCCTTTTCACGTCGCAATCAGCCGCCCCTCATCCGGCAACCGCTGCTAAGCATTGCGGCCACCGGTCAGGTGATGTGTGCCCACTACCACATCATCTGGCTGGTGGCCGCGGCGCTTAGTAGCGGTTGCCGGATGAGGGATACAAGAGTTACTCCATGCGCTGCAGTGACGGGCTGCCGATTGCGGGGTGAGATTAGCGACTGGTTCAAATCAGCTGTGGATCCGCAGCGGATTTCATATCAAAATCCAAACCGATGGTGAGAATTTTGACTCCATTTTTGATGCGGAAATGCTGCAGATTTTGCGTGGCAAAATCTGCAGCATTTCCGCTATGTTTGGGCATATCCTAAGGTAAATCTGCCTAGATAAAAAGTGTTCTAGTATCTCAGCTAACAAGGAAGATTTACTTATCAGGGGTGGTGGAAAGCTGGGTGCCAACCCTTAGAAAAGCTATAATAGAGGCCAAATTTGTTGTTACCCAACTTTAACAAGAACCCTCTAAGAAACAGAATCCATATACTTATTGAAGCTTCTATTCAGATACATTTGTTCCTAGCAAAGCTGGTGTCAAGCAATATGGCTGTCATCACAAGTCCCATATGTGTTGTTACCAAACTTTCCCAGCCTCCAGAAAAGCAAACCTCCTTAGAAAAAAGCATTGCTTCCTCTGCATAACATGGCTTGCCTTTCAGATATGCAGAAAGCTGGGTAATCGGTGGCCGTATTAGTGGTCATTGAGCTTTCTAAAAATAAAAAGAGTTGGTTTATATTTCCTGGCCAATTCTATCATCTAGTAAACGTATTCAGAAATCCATTAATCCGCCATCTGATAATCCAGAATGTTTGATAATATGATTCAGGCAGCAGATAAAATCCTCCTGCATTTTGGCACAGTCTCTGTGGAGGTTAAATAGGTGCGCATCATTCTGCCTCCTGCCAGCACCGTTGTTCTGCACTGGTGTCACGACTAATTGCCCACTAATTAGGTGTTCTGTAAGATCTATTGGACATTGCTATTTATACAATGTGTGACACTGATGCCAGGTGCCCGCTGGTGCGCATGAGAATTCCTTCCTCTGCTCCATCTCATCGTCTGTGAAGGAGCCGACAATAGTAGGTTCAAACTTCCCATCAAGGACTTCATTGACTATGCAGAGCAGGCAGCAGTGTACCTACCACAGAGGCAAATCACACAGCAGAGGGGGCCCAGCCCTTAACTACTTCACCTCACCACTAGGGGGAGCTCACTGCATCCAGAGTTATACAACTGCCATTGATGTCAATGCTAGCTATATAAATCTATAAGTACTTAGCTTCCCCTAGTGGTGGCGGCAAACTGCGCTATTTGTTCTAAAAAAAAAAAAAGGAAACATAAACAGAAGGGAAGTAAACTGCATTTTTTTCCTCACTGATTTCCCACTGTGAAAAAGGAAAAAACTTTTAAACATTTATTTCAATTTTAAATCTATTTCTTTGCTCCAAAAATGGAACAGAAAAAGACAGAAGGCAGCTGTAAATGAGCCCTAAGCTGCCGTGTCTGTATATGAAGAATAACACTCTTTCTGGCCATTATATGGCTTATATCCTGCGTTTATCACCAGTTTTACCCTCTGCAGGCTACATATCCAAATCTCAAGTCTTCTTTGAGCTGGTGGGTGTAGACTGCTGCTATGGTGTCTCCATACGCTACACACATAGGAGAGCAGGATCTATTCTTCTCTCTCACTATGAGCTGGTGGGTGTAGACGGCTGCTATGATGTTTCCATACACTGCATACATAGGAGAGCAGGATCTCTTCTCCCTCTGAGCTGGTGGGTGTAGACTGCTGTGTTATCTCCATATACTGCACACATAGGAAAGCAGGATCTCCTCTTCTCTCTCTGAGCTGGTGGGTGTAGACTGCTGTGTTACCTCCATATACTGCACACATAGGAAAGAGGGATCTCTTCTTCACTCTCTCTCACTATGAACTGGTGGGTGTAGACTGCTACTATGAGGGTTCCATACACTGCATACATAGGAGAACAGGATCTCTTCTCTCACTACCACCTGGTCAGGGTAGACTGCTGCTATGGTGTCACTATACATTCCACACATAGAGAAGAGGAGATCCTGCTCTCCTATCTCTGAGCTGGTGGGTGTAGATTACTGCTGTGATATCTCTATACACTGCACACATAGAAGAGCAGGATCTCTATTCTCTCTGAGCTGGTGGGTGTAGACTGCTGCTATGATGTTTCCGTACACTGCACACATACAGCACTTCTGTACGGTGTAACTAGGATTACAGGACTGAGGTGAGATAAAACACTTACTATTGGCTGCAGCCACGTTGGAGTAACCCTTATAATTTATAGGCCTGTCCTACACCCGTCATCGTCCTGCAAGTTATCACCCAGCTTTCCTAACCTGTGAATGTCAAATTTGTCTTGCTGTTTAGGATGTTTGAAGACCACAAATATACTTGTTATTTAAGCTACCAGCTTTCTCGTACAAGCAGATCCGCCTCGTTACAGAAGAATTTTAATAGCACATTGCTGATACTTTGTACTGCTGCATTCATGGTAAAATGACACAATGATCTTTGTAGCAGTTGTAAATTACATTTACAGGAAGAAAACCAGAATATCAGACAGGAAGGGCCACAGGCCGACCTGTTCTTCCAGAGGTGATATAAAGCCTTAGCCCTGACGCCTATCTCAGTGACGAGAGGCGTGCCGTGTTTAGGAACATTGCTTCCCAATTGTTCTAGGTCAGTTCTAGATTCCATTTCATTCACTTCATCAACTGCTTCTACATAATGAATAGATTACCCTTTACAGACTTTAGGCTACATTCCACACATATTGGAAAATGCGCCACAGATTTTGGTATAGATTATCCTCAGGATAGGTCATCAATAGTAAATCGGAAGGGATCTGTAAACCAGTAACGCTGCCAATCAGCTGTTCTCTGGGCTGGTGTGTTCTTATACTGAGACTATTTCTGCAGGAAGTAGACAGCTCCGTTCTTAGTGCAGTGGCGAGGTTTGGTATTGCCGGTCAAGTTACCCTTGAAATGAATTATGATTGGACTGCAATAGCAAGTCTGCCAATGCAGCAAGAACAGAGTTGTTTGCTTCCTGTAGAAGTCAGCTAATTTGCATGACAGCAACAGACTAGAGAACACGTGGTTGTCAGGGGCTCCAGGCGACAAAACCCCCACAGATCATCTATTGGTGATCTGACCTATAGACAGTCCGTCAATAGTTTACAACTGGACAACCTCTTTAAGTATAGTGCATATTTTATAGAATTCAATAGAATGCTAAAATGATGCAGATTTTGAAACCCATGCCCAAATCTATGGCAAAATTCCACCACGTGAAGAGGCCTTAGGAGAAGTATGATTGCTCCCCTAAGAGGGGAACAACTGCTAACCCCCCTCTCTAATATTATACAGATGGAGGAGCTGGGATTTGGTAATGTGAGACAGATTATACCAATCAAGTCCCTAATGACAGATGTCAGGAAGGCTGAGAGCCTCACATAATTGTTACAAGAACCACTCCGATATAATAATGATGGAAGTGGAGAGCAACCAAGTGAGAGGAGGAAATTCAGGAGAACATCAGACCACAATCAATACCGCCTGATAGATACCGTTCCTGTATTGTATCTATTATTGATTGGACACTTATATGGATCCCAGGTAACTACAAAGATTTCAGCTTCTCTGTCTTCTGTGCTAAATGTCAATCATCTTAGGAAGTTTAAAGAAGGGAAAAGTATTCTTTCTGCAAAAACTATATCTAAAGTGCTGCAGACTCCACACAAACTTTTTCTACAAGAGGCTCTACAGACATGTACATAAAAAGTTCCCAAAAGGTGAAGGGAACGATGGAAGCAGCTGTTTAAGTCTCCATTCTCAACTCGTTTTTGGTTCCTTCCAGGGGTCCTATCAGGGTGTCTGTTTAAAATCCCGAAAACGGAACCCTTGGAAGGAACCTTTCCTGGCCATTATATACACTATATACCAACCACCACACCTCATGTACCTACCAGGGGTGACGCGACACTCCTGGCTGGCAAATCAGAATTAGCAACATTAGAGATTGATGAACAGCTAATTGGCAGTGGATCGAGAGAAAGCGGAAGCTCCACCCACAATGCACAGTGATGCTGCTTCACTCATCTCCTCCTTCTACCACCTTGCCAGCTGCTATGCCAGAGAGTAGCACTCCGAGATGCCCATAGACCTACTGAAGAGTAAGGCCCCATGTCCATGGTCGTTGCAGAATATCACCAGAGATATTCCGCCGTGGCAGACAAGGGGGGAGACCTGTCAGGTCTCTGCGGTGAGCCTATCTGACAGATAGGCTCACTGCTGAGAATCGCGGCAAAACGCAGCATGCCGCAATTTGAATCCCACGAGCGGAGATTTGCTATGATTCTCCACTCATGGACATCGGGGCTGTGCTTTCCATGGCAACGTTATGGAAAGCGTTCAGTGCGTTACCCGCGGCCGGATTATCGTCGCGGGTAACGCGATGCACAATTTCCGCGCACAGGCTGCCTAAAGCTGGTGACACACAATTGTATTTTGTCTGCATTTATGCATCCGTAAAATGGAGGTGTCCCAGTGTGACCAAGAGTATTGTGACCTGAATCACAAGCATCGTAGATTCATATGATACTCAGAGTTTGGGGAGGGCACCTGTGGCCGGGAAGGGACACCTGTCTGAATTGCTGATGCATAAATGCAGTGAATACACCGACCTAAGTATACACCGACCTAAGTATAAGAAAGTCTAAGAGTAAGTTCAAACCGCTTTTCTAGGTGGGTTTTCACAACATATACGTTATATTGCAATGGAGGAAGGGGAAGGAGAGACTTGGGCGCACATACGCTGCTGAGGAGGGGGAAGGAGAGGTTTGAGAGATGGAGAAGTGCTAGATGTGAATATTTGATGGTGAGAAGGAATGGTGAAGTTCTGGAAGAGATTATACTGCGGTGAATAGAGATGGTGAAGCTCTCGATGTGATTATACTGCGGTGAATGGAGATGGTGAAGCTCTCGATGTGATTATACTGCGGTGAATAGAGATGGTGAAGCTCTTGATTTGATTATACTGTGGTGAATAGAGATGGTGACGCTCTGGATGTGATTATACTGTGGTGAATAGAGATGGTGAAGCTCTGGATGTGATTATACTGTGGTGAATAGAGATGGTGAAGCTCTGGATGTGATTATACTGTGGTGAATAGAGATGGTGACGCTCTGGATGTGATTATACTGTGGTGAATAGAGATGGTGAAGCTCTGGATATGATTATATGGTGGTGAATAGAGATGGTGAAGCTCTGGATGTGATTATATGGTGGTGAATAGAGATGGTGAAGCTCTGGATGTGATTATACTGCGGTGAATAGAGATGGTGAAGCTGTGGATGTGATTATACGGTGGTGAATAGAGATGGTGAAGCTCTGGATGTGATTATATGGTGGTGAATAGAGATGGTGAAGCTCTGGATGTGATTATACTGCAGTGAATAGAGATGGTGACGCTCTGGATGTGATTATACTGTGGTGAATAGAGATGGTGAAGCTCTGGATATGATTATATGGTGGTGAATAGAGATGGTGAAGCTCTGGATATGATTATATGGTGGTGAATAGAGATGGTGAAGCTCTGGATGTGATTATATGGTGGTGAATAGAGATGGTGAAGCTCTGGATGTGATTATACTGCGGTGAATAGAGATGGTGAAGCTGTGGATGTGATTATACGGTGGTGAATAGAGATGGTGAAGCTCTGGATGTGATTATATGGTGGTGAATAGAGATGGGGAAGCTGTGGATGTGATTATACTGTGGTGAATAGAGATGGTGAAGCTGTGGATGTGATTATACGGTGGTGAATAGAGATGGTGAAGCTCTGGATGTGATTATATGGTGGTGAATAGAGATGGTGAAGCTCTGGATGTGATTATACTGCAGTGAATAGAGATGGTGAAGCTGTGGATGTGATTATACGGTGGTGAATATAGATGGTGAAGCTCTGCATGTGATTATACCGCGGTGAATAGAGATGGTGAAGCTCTGGATGTGATTATACTGCGGTGAATAGAGATGGTGAAGCTCTGGATATGATTATAGCGTGGTGAATAGAGATGGTGAAGCTCTGGATGTGATTATACTGCGATAAATAGAGATGGTGAAGCTCTGGATGTGATTATATGGTTGTGAATAGAGATGGTGAAGCTGTGGATGTGATTATACTGTGGTGAATAGAGATGGTGAAGCTCTGGATGTGATTATATGGTTGTGAATAGAGATGGTGAAGCTGTGGATGTGATTATACCGCGGTGAATAGAGATGGTGAAGCTGTGGATGTGATTATACCGCGGTGAATAGAGATGGTGAAGCTGTGGATGTGATTATACCGCGGTGAATAGAGATGGTGAAGCTGTGGATGTGATTATACTGCGGTGAATAGAGCTGGTGAAGCTGTGGATGTGATTATACGGTGGTGAATAGAGATGGTGAAGCTCTGGATGTGATTATATGGTGGTGAATAGAGATGGTGAAGCTCTGGATGTGATTATACTGTGGTAAATAGAGATGGTGAAGCTCTGGATGTGATTATATGGTTGTCAATAGAGATGGTGAAGCTGTGGATTTGATTATACCGCGGTGAATAGAGATGGTGAAGCTCTGGATGTGATTATACTGCGGTGAATAGAGATGGTGAAGCTGTGGATGTGATTATACGGTGGTGAATAGAGATGGTGAAGCTCTGGATGTGATTATATGGTGGTGAATAGAGATGGTGAAGCTCTGGATGTGATTATTCTGTGGTGAATAGAGATGGTGAAGCTGTGGATGTGATTATACGGTGGTGAAGCTCTGGATGTGATTATACGGTGGTGAATAGAGATGGGGAAGCTGTGGATGTGATTATACTGCGGTGAATAGAGATGGTGAAGCTGTGGATGTGATTATACGGTTGTGAATAGAGATGGTGAAGCTCTGGATGTGATTATACTGCGGTGAATAGAGATGGTGAAGCTGTGGATGTGATTATACGGTGGTGAATAGAGATGGTGAAGCTGTGGATGTGATTATACTGTGGTGAATAGAGATGGTGAAGCTCTGGATGTGATTATACTGCGGTGAATAGAGATGGTGAAGCTGTGGATGTGATTATACGGTGGTGAGTAGAGATGGTGAAGCTCTGGATATGATTATAGCGTGGTGAATAGAGATGGTGAAGCTCTGGATGTGATTATATGGTAGTGAATAGAAATGGTGAAGCTGTGGATGTGATTATACTGTGGTGAATAGAGATGGTGAAGCTCTGGATGTGATTATACTGGGGTGAATGAAGATGGTGAAGCTGTGGATGTGATTATACGGTGGTGAAGCTGTGGATGTGATTATACTGCGGTGAATAGAGATGGTGAAGCTGTGGATGTGATTATACTGCGGTGAATAGAGATGGTGAAGCTGTGGATGTGATTATACGGTGGTGAATAGAGATGGTGAAGCTGTGGATGTGATTATACTGCGGTGAATAGAGATGGTGAAGCTGTGGATGTGATTATACGGTGGTGAATAGAGATGGTGAAGCTCTGGATGTGATTATACTGCGGTGAATAGAGATGGTGAAGCTCTGGATGTGATTATACTGCGGTGAATAGAGATGGTGAAGCTGTGGATGTGATTATACGGTGGTGAATAGAGATGGTGAAGCTCTGGATGCGATCATACTATGGTGAGTAGAGATGCTGAAGCTCTAGATGCGATTATACTGCAACAGGGAGGTGTTTTTTAGTTGCAGTTTTCTATGTAAAGAAATTGATTTGATATGGATACCCTGGAGGTGATAAAAAAATTCCCAGGGGTTCCCCAAGGCTAAACAGTTTCGGAACAGCTATATACAATAAAACGCCATGCCGCTGAATCTTGGCTTTAGGCATCAACAACCGTCCCGGACAGAATGGCTATGTAATATGACATTTGACAACATGATACAAATTAAACCTCTGACCCCATGTGGACGCTGGGGACTTGTGGGAAGTACAGTATACCTCCAATGAATGCTATATTACAGCTCTGAGGTGCAATGGATCAATTACAGGTCTGTGTCATAGGTCGTACAGGTTCAAATGCCTTGTGCAGTATAAGAATACATGCCGCTTGTAGATAAGGGTTATCCAAGCCCGATACCATGCTTTTGGCCAATCATCATATTCGAGAGTGCCTGCAGCAATGACAACTTGCTGAGTATTTTCCTCACTATGAGAAAATCATCCAAAAGGGACATCACATATTGGATGTGGATTCTGCAGCAAATTGAAAATCCACACAGAATCTGCGGAAATCCATTTTCTGAAAATCTGCAGTAAAATGCTCCGGGTTTCCCCAACACTAAGTTTTGTGACTCGCACATTATTCCACCACATTAACATACTACAACACACAATTTGGAGCTTGTTTTTGGATTCTGCAGTGGAGTCCTATGGACAACATATCCAACTGTATGGTGCCTGTATAGCATCAGGTTATGTGTGTCGAGGCTGTACTCTCAGTACATTTGCCTTGTGCTGAAGTTAAGTTTAAATGAGAATTAGCGAATAACGCACAACATTTTTCACATTACAGTGTATTTAGATGATCGAACAAGTCATGTTTTTGTACCACGTCTGCCATATGGCCGCCTGCAGACAGCCGGGTCGGATGCCGCTGCGAGAATTCTCGCAGCAGGATGCGGACCCATGCCCCTGCACAGCCCTGCGGCTCACCTGCTCCCGGCGTCTTCTGCCTCTGCTGTGTGCCGGCTGCCGGCCGGCCGGCGCATGCGCAGAGTGGAGCCGGCCCGTCACCACTGCCATTTCTGTGCAGGCCCCTGTGAGACCCGCACAGAAATAGAACTTGCCGCGATTTGTTTTCTTCATGTGTTGTCATGCGGTCAAATTGCAGCTGTGTGCATAGGATTGCGCTTTGCAATGCAATCCTTTGCAGGCGGGCACGGGCGGAAATTCTGCGGGAAATCCCGCTGCAGAGTTTCCGCCCGTGTGCAGGGGGCGCCATACAAATGCAGAATTTGAAGTAAAAGCCCCTGGCAGGATTGCACTGTCCCAATATATTCTTACATTACTTCCAATCATAATGACATATTTACATGGGTTAAACTACGGGTGTCCAAAATGTAAAGTGCATTGTTCCCAATGATGATAAGGACACGTTTAAACAGTGCAGGACCAGCCTTAGGTAAGAAGGAACCTCGTGTGGAATTATTTTTGCACTGATATACAGTCTACATGTTTCCTGGAAAAGCAGAATACAGCGAAATAGCACACTCACACCAGAACAGCTCAGTAAATAAAAACAGCACCAGAACTAAGCTCATAACACAAATACAGCTCCAGAACCAAGCTTAGTACATAAATACAGCTCCAGAACCAAGCTCAGTACACAAATACAGGTCCAGAACCAACCTCATAACACAAATACAGCTCCAGAACCAAGCTTAGTACATAAATACAGCTCTAGAACCAACCTCATAACACAAATACAGCATTGGAACCAAGCTCATTGCATAAATACAGCATTGGAACCAAGGTCAGTACATAAATACAGCATTGGAACCGAGGTCAGTACATAAATACAGCACTGGAACCAAGGTCAGTACATAAATACAGCACTGGAACCAAGGTCAGTACATAAATACAGCACTGGAACCAAGGTCAGTACATAAATACAGCACTGGAACCAAGGTCAGTACATAAATACAGCACTGGAACCAAGGTCAGTACATAAATACAGCATTGGAACCAAGGTCAGTACATTAATACAGCACTGGAACCAAGGTCAGTACATAAATACAGCATTGGAACCAAGGTCAGTACATAAATACAGCATTGGAACCAAGGTCAGTACATTAATACAGCACTGGAACCAAGGTCAGTACATAAATTCAGCTCCAGAACCAAGCTCAGTTCTCAGCTTATAAATACAGCCGCAGAACCAAGCTCAGTACATAAATATATTCGCAGAACCAAGGTCATAACACAACTAAGCAATTGTGTTACAGGGGTACAGATGGGGTGACAGAGGCTCTTCAGAACATCAGAGGGAAGAGATAAAACCGTGAGGGGGATGATTCATTTAGCACCACAAAATGCTGTTGCTTAGAGGAAGATCATCTGGTTGAAGACTAAATGGGGGCTAGTAGCCTCCAGTCTCTATTCGCCGGTGCCCCCTACAAGCTGGCAGCCGATGCCCTGTGCGGCTGCTCGAGTCGCACATGCATAAGTCTGGCTATAAAACAGCGTGAATGCCAGATTAGTTTATGATCAAGGTACAGAAATTCCTGTGAATGATCCCAGAAATGGAACATTTTAAAGGCAGAAAGAAGACACGTAGAAAGTTTACAGGAAGTCGTCTAACAAACATAACGAGTGGAAATCATTAACCCTGAAAGCAGTCAGAAACCAAACTGCTACCAATAAATCAGTGCAAGGTAAAACAGTAAGACAGGGAACAGGGGGAGGAGGGAGATGGAGCTGCAGCTTTTGTAAAACTGCAAGAAGGGGAGAAAGACACAAAATCCGGCTCACATCTACTGCTGCGTAAACATGAGGTTCATTCGAGGCTGGCTTCACATGGGCGGAAGTGCATGTGCGCGATGGGTGTTGCACTTTTGCACGTGCCTGTGCGTGTTTTACTGTAACTCGCATGTTGACATATTTGCACACGCAAGAAAACATGCAAGCATGCTCCCAATGATTTCAATGCGCAATTAAATTAAATTCATTTAATGTGTGCTATGTCTGTCCGCAATAAGCACGAAAATAGAACATACTGTGCATTTTTTTTGCGCAAAATACCCTCCTGTGAAAGAAGCGATTGAAATCAATGGGTTTGATTCACTGCCTATGGGGCACATAAATTCTGCGTGTGCAATAAGCTGCGTAAATGCGTTTGTGTGAATAAGTACTCAAGGCATTGTTTGTTAGATTGCACGTGTCAACAAACCGCGGCGCGGACTCCAGGTTTGTATTATGCAGATTTCTCTGCCTTATTGTCGTGGTGTGATATTTCTCATAAATTGTGCGATCCGCACAGAAGAAGCTGCTTTTTAGCTACAAATAACCAGCCGTGCCGCCTGACATCCGGAATCAATTAGACTATGTCACTCTCTCTCAGGGATTCTGCCCGTCCAATGCCGCCACTCATGGAATAGCGGCCCCGTGCGCAGTATGGAGACGGCAAATGCTGGCTGCGGGGATAACACATCGGCCGCTCCTACAGGAACCAAATTATTTCATGTGCTGGGTATGCAATATATCATTTATAGACCTCATAAGACGGTGTCCTCCAGCTGCATTGTAAATCCCTAAATTCTCTACAAGAGGGTTCATTGATGCCAATTGGCAAAGGGGGCACCAAGGCCAACAGGTGTCACTGAGGCATCTACCTAGCTGTATACCTGCCTGAAAGTTGTTACTAGTTCTCACCCGACGGATCCAAATCCATCTTGTTTTGTCAGTTTCTGGGAAAGCATTTGGGCCTTAGTAAATTTTGCGTAGGGCTAAGTGCGACAAATGTATTAAGAGGCACCTCCACGTGCCAGACTGAAACGTACACCAGCTACGATATGGCATAGGCTTCAGCTATAATTTATGCCAGTTTCTGGTATGATTTATTGCCATGATGATGGGCAACATAAGGCCATGCCCCCTAACATAAGGCCCCTCCCACTTTTTAACGCCCTTTTCAAAGTTGCAATTTTGTCCCTCTGGCCTGCAGCACAAGACGTAATGCGTATTCCCCACTGTATCCCATCTAGACAATGCTCTGCAAGCAGAACAGACTGATACAATGGGGCAGATTTATTATGCAAATTTCACCGGATAGCTTACATTTTTTGTGTTTCAGACAATTTCAGAAACGCTATCTTTGCTCCTTAGGCAGAGCACCTAGATGGTGTATGAAGAGACTGAAAAGACCATTCATGCTCCTCTGGGTAATATGCAAATAAGGGAGATGGAATAATACCTCCACAGTGCCACCTATTGGAAGGCAGCATTCCTTCAAGCCAAAGTAAGACTCTTTATACAAGCCTTGTTACAATGACTGGGAATTAAAAGCAAAGCCAGACTCCATGTACAGACAGCTGTTGCAGGGTATTTACACTTCATCAGTGTACAGTAGGAGTCTGGCTTTGCTAGTGAGAGGCCTGAGATGGGGGTCAGAAACACTATATTTTCTCCTTAGGGAGAGCACCTAGACGGTGAGTGAGGAGACTCAAAAGGTCATTCATGCTCCTCTGGATAATATTCAGACATAGCACAGTTTTTAAAAAGGTGGTGTAGCTTAAATATAGTATCACGCACCAAAAAGTGCACCAAATTTTGGTGCAAAACCAGTGGTAAATTTAGTCAATTAATCTATAAAAATGTGAAAAATTGTGGTATAAATAGTATATTTTTTTTGTTCTTCACAGGCTCCTGCACACCTTGATAGATCACTCTTCATGATCCAACTGAACGTACTTTCATTTTACTTAAAATCACAGAGGTGAGGAAAAAGAAAAAAACACATATTCACTGAAAAAGCCAAAAATACCTGAAAGTCTGCAAAGCAGACACGGTCGCCATAGGCACGATCGCCATAAGGCAGGCACAATCACCACCGGCACAATCGCCGTAGGGCAGGCGCAATGGCCTTAAGCCCTGAAAATATGTAGTCAGCCAGACAATAATGTGTGGAGGAGCAGCTTGTTCCTGGCAGGCTAATATGCAGTCACCCACTCAACCCAGCCCAGATGGGGAGGAGTGACTGCATATACTAATAGCCTGCACATGTGAACGATACCAAAGATGTCAGCCATAGATGGGTGGTGACCCACCATACAGGATATCAACCCTGGCTTATATGACAGCGGGTTGCCCTGTATCTCCAAGGTGGGCCACACTGGCTGACATCTTGGGCTCCCCCACCAACTAGCAAACTACATACATGGCTGACTACATATTTTCAGGGCTTAAGGCCATTGCGCCTGCCCTACGGCGATTGTGCCGGTGGCGATTGTGCCTGCCTTATGGCGATCGTGCCTATGGCGACCGTGTCTGCTTTGCAGACTTTCAGGTATTTTTGGCTTTTTCAGTGAATATGTGTTACTTTCATTTTACTGGAGCAGCTTAACTCCTTATTGACCACCCATGCGCCTTTTTATGGTGGCTGTTAAAGGGCTTAATTATGATGCAATCGCCTTTTCACGACGCTGTATAGAAGCCCGGCATGCTTCCCTTGTGCCAAAGGGAGCAGGTGCTCAGCTGTTGGATGACAGCCTAGCACTTGCTTAAACAGTAGGGACCGAAGAAACCTCCAATCTCTGCTGTTTAACCCTTTACATGCCGCAACCAATACGACCACAGCATGTTAAAGGGTAACAGAGAGAGGGTGCTCCCTCTATAACCCATCGTACACCCACGAAGTGATTGCATGGTCATGAAGGGTTGATATGGAATCCAGAGGCTTGAATATGGCCTCCGGGTCTGCCAGCTACGGTGGCCTATGAGGCTCAGTAAATAGCTGAGCGTCATAAGCTTTATAATACACTGCTATACTGTAGTATAGCAGTGTATTATTAGAATTAGATGGTGATATTCAAGTTCCCTAGTGGGACAAAAAAAAAAAAGTAAAAAGTATTAAAAAATTGTAATAAATAAAATATGATAAAACTCCACCTTTAGGGCTTATCTACACAAGAGTATATCGGCTGGTGTTTTCACGGCCCAACGATATACGCTTCCGTCTAAGCAGTTCCCTCCTTCCCTCCCCCTCACGGGTCTCTGTCTTGCTCCTTCACTCCAGCGTTTGCAATGGGATAAGGTGGGATGGGGCAGAGCTAAGCTCCACTCTGTCCTGCCCACTTCCATTGCTTGGGTATGGACAAGGGGCGGGGAGGGGGTAGGGCTTAGCTCCACCCCGTCCCACCCACTCCCATTGCAAACCGCTCAGAGGGGAGAAGAGAGGCGGGGAGAAGAGAGGCAGAGAGTCGGGGGAGGGGAGGGAAGGGGGAGGGGAAGGGGGAGGGGAAGGGGGAGGGGGAGGGGAAGGGGGAGGGGAAGGGGGAGGGGAAGGGGGAGGGGAAGGGGGAGGGGAAGGGGGAGGGGAAGGGGGAGGGGGAGGGGAAGGGGGAGGGGAAGGGGGAGGGGAAGGGGGAGGGGAAGGGGGAGGGGAAGGGGGAGGGGAGGGGGACTGCTCAGATGGAAACCTATATCGGCTGGCTGTGAAAACTCTGGCCAGTATATGCTCGTGTAAATAAGCCCTTACTATGTAAAAATAGATAAATGAAAAGAAAAAAAACATAAAAACACAAAACACAAATCTGGTATCACAGAGTTTGTAATGACCCTGCGAAAAAAAATGTAGCACATTATTTAACCCAGGCGGCGCACGCCATGGAAAAAAAAGCATGTTGAAAAGACCGTAGCTAATTTTGCCTTAATCTCACTTTACATTAAACAGAACAAAAAGTATTCAAAACATCATGTGGATCAACCTTAAATAGTACAACTCATTCCACAAGAAAAAAACCCTTACACAGCTCCATTGCGGTCTTAGAATACTTTTATTTTTTAATCGCTGCATTCAAAGTGTGAAAAAATTGGGAAAAAAAAAAAAAAGAACAAGCCTGGATGAAATTGGTATTGACGTAATGGTACGGACCTCCAGAATTAATTGAACATATTTATACCGCTGGTGAACAACATTAAAAATAAAACCAACATGGCAGAATTGCAGGTTTTATTAATTTTTCCTCTAGAAAAAAATGGAATAAAAAGCAATTAAAAATTTTATCACTTCCTAAAAATTGCATAAATGAAGACTAGGGTTCATCCTTACAAAAAACAAGATCTCATAAACCTCATTGCAGTCAATGGAAGCCGTCCGTCATTAAGGTGCAAACAGGCTTCGTCACTAAGGGGTTAATGGATGACGAGTTGTGCAGTCTCAAAAAATGAGGCCTATTGTATTATCTATGGCAAAATAAGATGCTTTTGGATTGCGTTTGGTGAATAATTTAGGCATGTGGTGGATCCAGGACATCAAGGGCTGCAGAGACCACATAACAGCACGAGGCCTGAATTCAAGTATTGCAGGAAAGAGGGTGTACCAGCCCTATTTGTGGTGCCTAGAGGTGAAGGCTATGGTGAGGCATAAGACAAAGTAAATAGGGTAGACAGATGTACTGCCAGCTAGATGTACACTCAACTGTTGGTAGGCGTGGGATGGTGTGGAGACAAGAAGTGTGAGTAAATATCTGGCACACGGCACTACCTTCCAAGTGATGAACATCTTCTAATACGGTCTGTACTTGGCAGGTTGAGCGGTGTGCCAGATACCTGCTCATAAAGTAAGACTTGACCATCTAAAGATGTTGCAGTTTTCTCACCCAACATCTCTCACCGTATTAGTAAATCTGCCCTATTGTCACAAACTAGCTCCTGTTGTAAGGCTCATTCATAAAGGGTTTTCCAGGCAGCGCCCGTTAGGACACACCGGCAGGTGCAGATCTCATAGAAATCAATGGAACCCTGATTTCGAGTCAAAATCGTTGCGTTGTTCATTTGTATTTCGGGCGATGACGCGAGTGACCCCAGCCCATACGCAATGTTAATTGCCTTTGGGCTGTGGGTCGGAGGGCCTCCAATGACATCAATAGAGAATGTTTGCATGGATTCAGCGGTATATAGAGATGCTGTGATTTTTCTTCTACTCGCGGACTACGCAATTCATATCCACGAGTTTGAACAAAAAAAAAAACCCAAAAACAATGCATGCCTTTCGACGCCACATTTTACCGAGAATCGTCCAAGCAGACAGCGAAAGTGGAATCCGCAATACAAGTCTGGCCATGTGAGCCTGGCCGCAGGCTGCTTTCAAACCTGCGTTAGGGTCAGTTCAGGCCAATTCCGTTTTGGGAAGGGAGAAACTGAAATAAACTAAGGGAAAAAAACAAAAACAAAAACGGGTCCTTTTTTTTGTCTATTGATTTCAAAGGGCTTTCAAAAAAACGGAAAGCAAAAAGGTAAGGCTTCAGTTTGATTCCATTTTTTTACATGAAAAAATGGCGCAATATTTTCCTTGAGAAAAACAAACAAACAAAAAACGCTCAGGACTGAATTTAATCAAAAGAATGGATTCCATATTTGTGCAGATTTTGAGGATACATCGCACTGCGCGAGAACATCTCTGATGTGAATAAGTCCTTAGTCTCAAGGCTGTTGGTAAAACAAGCTCAGGGCAAAGTCCAGATTTCTGGAAATGAATCGGCCAAGGTCAATGACGTAACTCCTATGAAAGAAGTGTCTCCGAACCATCACTACCTGGAAACGCCTTCAAATACTAAAAGTGGAATCACAGCTCCGTAGGGAGATGTAATCATCAGGGCAGCGATGGTTATGTATCACCATGGGCTGATGGGTGGAGCGATGACACCGCACCCCATGGAATGACAGCTATCCTGGGTGCTATTAAAGTGACATGAAAGAGCAGGCGAGGCGCACAGCGTGACTCAAGTGCCGAGCTGGGACACCATTACTACGGTCAGCAGGTATGAGGAACTTCTCTACAGATTTCATACAGACGGCTTATGATAGAGATAAGAGTATTACTTCTCTAATAACAGCCCATAAAGCACCAGGACAGGCCACTAATGCCACGGTTTTCTTTGCATAATGTAAATCGACATGATCAAAAGTGGCTTTTAAAAGGGGTTTCCAGTATAACTCAGGTAAATGGGTTTTCCGGATGTAAATTTTTTAATGGCCTATCTTCAGGGAGAGTCAATAGTGGATTGGCTGGGCTCCATTGCTGATTTGTCGATTAGCTGTTTGTACTTATGTAATGACCTGAATTCTGCAGGAAGCATACAGCTCTGTGTCTACTGTAGTGGCCAGAATTTGTATTGCATGCCAGGTTCCCATGGAAATGAATGGGAATTTTGCCTGCAATACCAAGCCTGGCCACTGCAGTGGGAATAGAGCTGTCTACTTCCTGCAAAAATCAGCTTAGTTCTGAAGGTCTTCAGTTTCAATAGATTTCTATCGAGTGGAAAAATTGAAGCATTTTCACTCTGTTAGGCCTGTCTCACACCACCGGATAGGAATTATAGATTCTGTGAGCAATTGATCTGTGGTAATACGTGGATCAATCAAATGCACTGGATCACACAATTCTACTCCCATTAGCGGGTCGGAATTGCGTAATCAGCTCGCGGGAAAATAAGACGCAGCATGTTCTATTTTACTGCAGAATTAGTCACAGCCCATACCCAATGACATTGCGCAAACTAACGTTGCAAGACAATTGGTGCAGGATTTCCATTTCTATTATGGCACCTTGTAGACTCCCAATAAGGTGATTCTGCATAGTTACCAAAATAGACCACCATGATTCTAAAACCCCCACCAGCTAGCTATGGAGGGCCTACCACCGCTGAGGGAAATAAGTAACCAACTGTGAGGAAAGCCAGGTGCTCAATCCTTGTAAGATGTTTCAGGGTAATTAAGTTGGACTTCTAGAACCTGCCGCATGGAAACCACAGTCTTAGGGTGCGGGCAGACGAGCGTAGGAGTATTTACGTTCGCACGAGCGCAACGTATAATCGCCCGAGCGATCGTTTTTCACCGATCACGACCAGAGCTAGAAAGCGTATTTTCGTTTGTTCCTACTTTGCAAACGGTCTTTTCAGCGATCGAATATGCGTTGGCGCGTATTTCGGTCGCATATGTTCTGTTTTTTTTCGAATTGCCGTTTTTACGCGCCATAAAATCGCCCATGTGAACGAATACATTCGAAACCATTGCCTCAGATGGTCACGTATATACGTTTGGTCGCAAAAACGCGCCGTTTATGCGCTCGTCTGCCCGCACCCTGATCTGCAGGTAGCATGTTATAGAGCAAGAGGACCTGAGCAGACTGATATATGTAGGGTTTTAGGAAAAGATTCAGTGTAACTAGTCATTTATAAATCTATGCAGTATTCCTGCTCAGAGCTTAGGAGTCCAGTGGGCGGTCCTACTCAGTGATTGATGGTCCTTCCTGTACGACTGTGCATGCAGAGATAGCAGTCCAACACCGATAGGTCCGCCAACTAGACTTCATCAGCTCTCTCCACATGTAAGGCCCCCTGCACACGGGTGGAAATTTTGCGGCGGGATTTCGTGCAGAATTTCCTGGATGCAGAATGTCTCTCCCGTCTCCGCTGTACGCATGTGCCGGTTGGCCGGCACATCAAAGAGCCGGAGCCACAGGAGAGGTGAGCGCCGCACTGGTCCCTGCAGGGGCTCGGGTCGGGTCCCGCTGTGATCCGACCCAGCCGTCTGCAGGCGGCCTAAATCATACAGGTTGGGCCATCAGTCACAGAGTAGGACCGCCCACTGGACTCCTAAGCCCTGAATAAGCAGGAATTTATATTAATAAATGACAAGTAATACTGAATCTTTCCCCACTAACCTATATATCAATCTGCTCAGCTCCTCCTACCCTATAACATGCTGTCAGTCTTGGGATGCTGTTCCCAGGGACTATAATGCTACAGAGTCTCTGGCCGTGTAAGGCCCTTTGACCTATTCTACTTGATATGACTGAGATACACATAGGGCAGCTTCTTTCAGTAGCCTCCCAATATGGCGGTATTATTCTTACCATCATTAAATTAACCCCCCTAGAAGAATAATAACATTAGTGTATTACACAGATCCGCAGAAAACATGTTTTACAGCTAATAAAAGCCTCATAGTCTATAATTAAGAAGTCTCACTTCACGATACAAACGTAGATGTGTGAAGCATTGCTTTCTACCGACGTGGGAACTTGTGTAGGCAAAAGGGATCCAAACTCCGGAGGGACGGACCGACATGACACATTTCTGGAAATAAACCATAGAGCTCTGCTTCTGCTGTATGTAATGTGGACACTCAGCCTTTTTGTATCTATTGAAGTCACAGGAAGATAAATTGTAACATTCCCATGTGATGGATGGAAAGAGATTACAAGTGCATACAGCAGTTACAGAGGATATAAAAAGTCTACCCTCTACCTTCTCTGCTAAAAAGATGAAGAGGAATTTCATCTTTCAGCATGATAACGACCCAAAGCAGACCACCAAATCACCAAAAGAATGGCTTCCCCAGAGGGAGATCAAGTTTTGGAATGCCCGCTAGAGCCCAGACCTGAATCCTATTGAAGATCTGTGGGTGACCTGAAGAGGGCGCTATATGAGATGTCATCGCAATCTGACAGATTTGTAACGCTTTTGCAAGGAAGCGCGAGCAAAGATTGCCGAGCCAAGCTGTGCCCCGCTGATAGACACCAACCCAAAGACTGAATGCGGTCAAACAATCAAATGAGACGACAGCAAAAAAAACCACGCAAATGGGCCCATGTATTTGCAGCGCAAACATGCAAGTTTCCTGCTTATTCACTACAAGTGATCAAAAATCGTGTGAAAAAAATACGCTCCTGTGAACGAGCCCATTGAAATCAGTGGGTTATGCTCACAGAGTATGGCCGTGCGTACGAGCCCTTACCTCTACAGCTCTGTATCAGAAACACATATCCGAGCGCCAAAAAGATGTAATAAATTAATCAGCGCTGAACTTTTCGACATGTAATATGATAATAAAAAATGGAGATTCATTTTAAGGCAAAACATCCCTGCCAGTAAGATTTCCGAGCAGGCAGCCTTGTACCGCCACAAGCGCCCGACACTTCACAATCTGCTAGGAGTTTGACGGGTTTGTGGTATTTGTTAAATGGAAACTGTTATTCTGCTCCATTTATCTGGAGGCCGCGGCGACAGCTGCGTTATCAGCCACTTGGGCCTTCGCCAAATCCACGTTTCTTAACCAATGCTAGAAATTCCTCTCCCGCTCCTGATATCTGGAGACGATACAGTGAAACAACCTTACTAACAGCTCAGTGCCTGCACTGCTATACCGTCCCGACTGCCATCGAGTCCTCTATAGATATAAGGGCTCCGCTGTACGCGGGTTTCGGTCATGTAATGCATAGCGTATTTCCGCATATTCTCTGCGTATTTAGGCCCTTCTGTGTATTATTTGCGCACGTGAATACATAGTGTACTTACATACACAGCAGCGGGATTTTAGTAGATTCCGATGGAACGGACGGACAGGCTTCAGACTCAGGCCGGATTCACACTGGCCAATTTCTGCACACAAAATTTGCATGCGTAATACGCAGGGAATACGGACCATTGATTTCAATGAGTTCGTTCATATGCGCATATCTCTCCTGTGCATTTCGGTCGTCAACAAAAACAAAACAAAGCGCAGCATGATCTACTCTCCTGTGCCTTATAACAGCAAAGTCCTCCTAGAAGTCAATGAGGATGCGCAAATGTGCGCAAATATGCTAGGAGATGGGTGAAACGCTGCGTAATTGCGCAGGAAAGGGATCACATCTGGAATTCAGACTAATTAGCAATTTCTATTAGTGCGTTTTTTTCCCCTACGTGCAAATGCATATGCTATGAGCGCAGAAAAGTACAATAAAATATGCCAATGGACGTGCAAAAAAAAGAATTATTCTTTCCGCAAAAAGACTACACGCATGCACGCACAAACACTTGTCTGACACCGGCCTCATGAAAGTTAGACCTTGAGTTGAAGACCTGAGTAATCTGAGCCAGACTGGTTGCTAGGGGCTCGATGCCTAGCAACCTGTGTGTACAAGAGGTGGGAATTCTTAGCCCCACCCACATCCCGCCTCCTTTCATTGCAAATAGTGCAGAGGGGCGGAGAGAAGGCAGAGAGGGGGTGGGAGCTCAGTTCCTGCTCCTGGCTCTTCCAGGCTCTTCCCCCCTGCAGATAAGGACGACGTATATCGGCTCAGCGTGAAAAACGAGCCGATATACGTTCGTGTGAATGCAGCCTAAGAGAAACATAAAGACGAGACTCCAGGGGGCAGAAGAGCCCAAAAATTGTATCACTGAGCAGCGCAAAAATATTGCCTGGTCAGATGAATCCAGATTCTGTTGCTCCGTGCTGATGGGAGGTCAGAATTTGGCACAAGCAGCATGAATCGCTGACCCCTTCCTGTCAGGCTGGTGGAGGTGGAGTAATGGTTTGGGGAATAATTTTCTTGGCGCACCCTAGGTCCATCCACAATGTACTGCTACGGTTCTGTGGACCAAAAAGGAGGTCCAACTTGCTGCTGGATGGGGTCTCTAGTAATGTAGCCATTCAGTGTATCACTAACCTGCTAGCATAGATTATATGCAATTACACTAATGCATCTTCCAGGTTACTGATCTACATTTCTGGTTTAGAAGTTTTTGCAAACCTTGCAAATACAAAAAGATGTCAACTTCTCCAGACTGCAATGTTGCATACATGTCATTTAACGGAGTGGTCAACCAGATAATACATGGATAGGCCCGGGCCCACCAAACGAGAGCCATACTAACTCTGGCTCATAACATCCATATGCCCCAACAGGACAAATGGAAATGGGTTGTCCCCATGCGGTATGTCCCGTGTTCCAGACTTATGTCAATCGGTCAGGTAGATAGCAAGAAAAAATTGTTCTGGCCTGTTGGTGCATTACATGGATAGGATATTGATGTCAATGGGTACCAAGCAGTGGCAGAGGGGTACAAAATCTGGGCGGCTCTCCAACCACTATGGGTCATTTATACTGGTGACCTCTTAATATGTGGCAGAAGGACCTTCGCAGCCTCTTGGGGGTTCAATCACAACTTTTAAGGATAGAGTAGCTTTAGAAAGGACATCTATTGTCTCAATAGTCTAAACAGTGTATCAATGACTGAACACTTACACAGAATAATAGTCGCTCACCTTCGCGATCGCTGAATTGTTGGCGACATTTACACAGACCAAAATACCATTTGATAATCAGTCAAGGGATGTGAGGTTTTCTGGCGGGTGTGTATTTGAAATGATGGACCCCACCCAACACACGCTCATTGGCTGCAAGGATCACTCGCACATAGTCATCTGTTTTCGGGAACCAATGAGCGTTAAGTTGAAGGGTGAAATGTTCGAAAAAAGGCAGGAGCCAATCAGCATTTAGTATGAGGTGCACACTGAATAAGCACACACCTCCCTGTAAAGTTGTTGACTCGTCGTTGAAAGACAATGATTACTTGTTTATACCAGACGATCAATCAACCAGGGACTACTTTTAGGTGAGCTGAAACAAAACAAAAAGGTAAGTCGCAGAGATTACACGGTACAACTATTGCTTACATTTGCTCTATTGAGCAACTATTCAGACGATAGTTGTTCTGTGTAAAGTCATCCTTAAAGGCGTTATACAAGAAGTGGCTGCCAGAATAGTGGAAGCACTACTCCGACCCATGTAGCAGCCAACACAGCTCTCACTGAAATCAATGGGACCCCAGCCTGCAATTATAAGTACAGCTCCCATTTATTGCAATGAGAGTGCGATTACAATTATGAGCGCCAGATGCTACACAGGGATCGGAGCAGTGCTTCCACTCCGACCCCGTTGTATCCCGGCGGCCACTTCCTGGATAACGCTTTAACGTGTAATACTACATTCCCCTGTAGAGGACTACAGGTAATCGCTGGAGTCCAAGCAGGTTCTCAAGGGGCAGACAGGAACAATGTAGCACAATATGTACAAAAACAGCTTGTTTCTTTTAGATTTTAGTAGAAAAGTCACCGACAATAAATTGCGAATCGTCTTCTATGCCGATATTCACATTTTTATGCCAACTTCTCACTCGAGACCTTTGAAGAGGCGCTGCTCAGCTCAGCAGTAACGGGACAGCGCTGATTGCAGGTAGTGGCACAACAAACCCCTGACTCATGTTGGCTTTATTACAGAACCATCAGTCCTAAGAAGAGCATAATAAGCACAACCAAGTGCGAGATGAAGACATGGCGCCGGGGGCATGACGATGGGCAGGAGCGCTCGGCTACAGAGTAATGGCATTGTACATTGGATGATTCCCTTTACACTACTCATGCAATTGTATTTCATAATGTGCTGCAATCAGCAGAGCAGAGGACGCTGCACAGTAACGTGCTTATAGACAGCCTTCAGGTGACCGGGGGTTCGCTCTGTGCCAAGTACGTGATCATTAGCGCAGGGCTGGAAAAAATACATTTTTACGCCTCAGCAGCGTTGAGATTTTTCTTTATCTCGCACGTTAATAATAGAGAAGAATGTGCTTAGCAAGGGGAAGAACTGTAATGTCCCGAAGACCCGGCACTGCTGACTACTGTCCCCAGCAGAGGATGCCTATTGTGTAGCCAAGTTCTTCAACTTTCTAATATACTTTGTGAATCAAATCATTTTAAGCACTCCGCTTGCTGTCAGTGAATAGGAACCTTCCTATGGGATGATCACACAGCTGTAAAACTCAGCACACTATCAGAACTCGCTCTTGTAACCAGCCATCGGTGTGAACAGAATAGGTTTGCATCCAAGTAAATCATGGAGGTTCTAATTCACTGACAGCAAGCAGCTGGGAAGACTTGATACATGAAATATATATTTTAAAACTGCACAACATTTAGTAACACAAGTTGAGGTAAACGCATGGGATTTCTCCAATTAAACTTCAATGTTCCCTATAATAAACAAGGTCAAGCTTGACATCGTTGCTGGGGGAAAAAAACAAAACACAACATTGGAATTTTTGGTAGCGGTGCGCAGTCACCCATGAGCATGCATGTCACAGGGAATTATTGAGGTTGCGGTAACCCAATTAGGGCCATTACTACAAATTTCCTACATACAGATATTTTGCTAGTGATGCAATGCCAACTAAAAAGGAAAAAAAAAAAAAATCTAAAAATTCGCCAGAGAGGAAAAGGGTGTGTATGTTTCTGCATTCCTTTTATTTAAAGGGCTACTCCAGTGATTTTGTTTGTCATTCTTTCTAGAACTAGCGCCGTAGTGTTTATACGTTAGTTAGTATTACCAGATTTAGTTATTCTTTTCCTTCTGAGGTGGTCATGTGACCTGATCGTGACCAACTGGCATTTACTTACCTTTAGCTATTGTCCAGGAGTCAGTATTTCGGTCATTCGGCCCTCTTGCATGATAAAATTACATGGGCTTTAGCATACAGGGTCTTCACAGGTGGGACAAAAACTCCTGTCACAGTTACTGCTGATGACTAGAGGCGCCTTTCACACAGTTATAATTAAAGAGATGATAGTTCAGCCTCCCTGATTATAGATTTACTGTGTTTCGCTTATTTAGGAACATGTAGAACATAATGATATTGCAGTGTCCTCCCAGCAGGCAGAGATGGTACAGGCTCTAGCTGATCATGTGATACAGTGCTGATGCATCATGGGATTGCTAACCGTGTAGAGAAAGCAGGGAGAAATCTTACCATCAAGATTGAACCTGATAATTATCAGACAGGAGGCTGCACTGCCTGAAAGGGACTGCAATATACATCGGAGACCTCCAGAGTGTGACAAGCAAGAGGGGCAGGAATGCAAAATGTGTTTTCGTTGTAGTGACCCTTTAAACATTTACCACACTTCTTTCTAATGCGTCTTCAGTCCTGAAGCTGCGCTTCCCCCTGCTGCTGATAGAGATTTGGTAATGGACAAGGATGCCTAAAATTCAAGCAGGCCAGAACTTTTGATAATTTTGCTTCAGAAAAAATGGGTGCACTACGACCAAAGATATAAGCCTGGACTTCGATGTAACTTGAGGATTTGCCCATTCCCAAATACTATTCAGAACAGAACTCCTCTGAATGGTAGGTAAAACATAGTTCTACTTCCCAGCCTTAAAACTGGTTTTCCTCCCCAGTGCCTTCACTTTATCATCACAGTAGACTCTATCCCCCTTGCTTGCTTAGTAGGGACAGCGGTGGGCCCTCCTTGCTTCCTCACTAGTGACGATGGCGGCCCTCCTTGCCTCTCCAGTAGTGATGGTGGTGGTCCACCCCACCTTGCTTCCCCAGTAGTCATGGCAGCCCCTCCTTGCTTCCCCATTAGTCATGACAGCTTCCCCCCCATTTGCTTCTCCAGTAGTCGCGGCAGACCACACCCCCCTTGCTTCCCAGTAGGCGTGGCTGCCCCCCCCCCCATTTCCCCAGTAGTTGTGGCAGCCCCCTTTGCTTCCCCAGTAGCCACAACCAGACATGTCTTCATAGCTAGACCAACTCCCCAGCAGGCATTGGAGTATACATCTCCATACATTCGCTAGTAGGTGAAAGCAAATTAAGTCTAAGAATTCAAGCCATAGGACTCTCCTCACTTTCAAGCCACTTGCAGTTTTTTTTTTGTTGCAAGGTAGTGTCAGACAGCAAAACAAGGTTGTCGCTTATTCCAATGGTTGGTCTTAAAGGGGTTCTGACATTAAAAAATTTTTTTTACTCACCTTGCCTGGCCCGATCGCCAGACATGTCCCCTCCAGCCGGCATCTTCTTCTGTGGCTTGTAGAAGCAGAGCAGGAGCGGTCAAAATGACCGCTTCCTGCTCTGCTCCGCCTGTCAGCCACTTCCGAGGTGAACGGACGGGCCGCCCACAGCAAGCATATCATAAGCAGTGCTTGCTGTGGGCGGCTCGTCCACCCTGGCTGAACTCTGAAATTGTGCGCAGTGGAGACGCGGCCCGTCCTGACTCCTGTCAGAGGGCACCTCTGCACTGCGCATGCGCGCGATCCTTGAGTGGGGCGACTCGTAGAGGAAGAAGAGGATGAACAGAGCCTGCTGGGAGATGACCACTCTGATGACAACAACAACAGAAGACAACGTATTATGTTTTTATGCTTTAACAGCCATTAAATCGTAGGTTCCTTGTGTCCATTAGGCAGACCAGGAAACAATGGCTGTTAAAGCATAAAAACATTATTCGTGTCAGAACCCCTTTAAGGCAAGTCTTGAGGACCACATTGTTGAGAAGCACTTGTTGACATCTAGCTTTAGCTTCAGGGCCCATTCACATATTTTCAGGCCCTGTGCAGCCCGTGTATTCTACACGACCCCATAACAACCTATGAGGGTATTCAGATGAACAACTTGAAAAGGATTGCTGCCTGTCCTACGCTCTCCCCTTTTGACATGCAATGTGCAGCGTCCATGGAGATCAGACGGCATACTGATCTCCATGCTGTCGATGAGACTCTTGCCCGAGGCACATATTGCTGTAGATCTCTATAGCTACCTTGGAATGGTTTCTACACAGTTTGCCTCCACTTCCTGGCATCTAGTCCTGCACACTAAGAGGGAGATTTATTAATACTGGCATTTTATAACCCGGTCTTAAACTCAAGCTAGATGGAGTGAAATAAATCAAATGTATCAAGTGACCCAAAGCCTTGGGCTACAAATAGACAGGGACTTATAAGAGCGGGGGCTGAGAAGTCCTTGGGTTCATGTTCTTCATTTGTTTGTACATCAATGAAAGCTATATCATTTGAAAGCTCAATCTTCGCAATACTCTGTGAGCAAATTTTGGCATGATCCGATGTGCGATTCTTATGTTATGCAGGTCTGAAGACAACATGGCGGAGTCTGCAGCAGATCTCACTGCAAAGGAGAGCGGAGCAGCGACAAAGTTCCAGCTTCTGAAAGAGATACTGTCCAAAAGGCACTCATGGCGACATGGGGCATACATTAGGCGACAAGTGACCTTTGTGCTCCACAGTGAAAAAGTGGGTTACCGATTTTAAAACCAGCCACTTCTACACTGACAATTTAGGTCGTTCCATGAGACCGTTCCAGAATCCATAGATAGCATCCATGCCATGATTCTGCAAGACCAGCAAACGTCTGCTAAGACAACAGCCGAGGCTCTTAAGATGTGCAGAGAAAGAGTTGGGTCCATAATTCGCGATTAGAGATGAGCGAGTATACTCGCTAAGGCACTACTCGTCCGAGTAATGTGCCTTAGCCAAGTATCTCCCCGCTCGTCCCTAAAGATTCGGGGGCCGCCACGGCTGACAGGTGAGTTGCAGCGAGGAGCGCGGGGGGGAAAGAGGGAGAGAGAGATCTCCTCTCCGTTCCTCCCCGCTCTCCCCCGCTGCTCCCCGCCCCTTGCCGGCCCCCGAATCTTTCGGGACGAGCGGGGAGATACTCGGCTAAGGCACATTACTCGAGCGAGTAGTGCCTTAGCGAGTATACTCGCTTATCTCTATTCACGATCATCTGGACATGAAGAAGGTGTTTGCCAAATGGGTCCCGAAATGCAGATCAAATACATGCCTAAGTGCAAGCCTCTCGGGGAATTCTGAAGGGTTTTCCTGTCTTGACTGGTGATGATGGATGGGGTGTGGATTTTTACTCATGATCCCAAGTCAAAGGAATGCAGAGGTTCCTCGCATCCAAAGATGTTCAGAGTGCATAAGTAGTCATCCAAGGTGATGACCTCTGTTTTACAAAAGGGGCCTACTGTCAGAGTTGTGCATTATACAACACTTCTGGATAAATTCAAGGAGGCATTGAAGTCTAAAAGGCATGAAAAGTTGACCCAAGGTGTCATGTTCTTGCCCAACAGTACCTCATTCCACCCAGTGGCCATCACTCAGATCAACCTTGCTGACCTGTGCCATCCTCCTTATTCACCTGATCTGGAACCCTGGGATTACCATCTGTTTTCTAATTTAAAGAAACGCTTCAATAGAGCCAAATTTGCTTAAACCTCCGACATTGCTGCAGGGACTGAAACCTGGTTGGTTGCCCAACAAAGGGAATTCTATCTGGAGGGGTTGAAACAGTTGCAACAGCGCAGTCAGCAGTGCACTGATATCTGAAGGAACTAGAATCGTTCACGTTCTCACTGGATCACAGGAATTATCATTCAGTATAAATGCATCCATTGACTGAGCAATGACCGATAATTGGTTCGCTTATTGTTCGTCATTTGGTTTACGCATGCATAAAAACTGAACGACGTTCGGCCCGTCTGCGTATCTGTAGAATAACTGAAATTTGATTCTATGTCAATTTTTTGTGATGAAAGCCAAGGACTTATCAGCCCCCCTTGTAGCCCCGATGCATACCATAGTGGCAGCCCTGTGGTAAAAGCAAGTAAAATACAGCACATCTGGGTTATCTGCAATACCCTGACTGCAGCCGCACTACCGGTAGGTAGCATCGCAAGAGCTTATTCACATTTGGCAGGCTTGCTGCAGACATTTCTGACTTTCCCGCTCATCTGAATGAGACTTGCAGAAATGCAGTCGTTTGCTGCCAAAACAACTACATTCAGATGAACTGCGCCAATTATCAATTACAGAAATGTCTGCAATAAATCTGGCACGTGTGAATACACCCTAAATGTGACCCCATAGAGTTCTGTGGAAGCACCAATTCTTTTTTGTAATGATCATAATTCATAATTACCACATACGAGTCCCAGCCTTATAATTACTGGTATACATAGTAAAAAGAACAGTCTCTGAACCCTCCTTGTTGTTCTACTACTGGGCTGCTGAACTTAGCACAAGAAGTTAAAGTTGCACGTGGGTGCTGCATTAGGTGTTTCCTTGTTGAAGGTTAGCAAAAAGTTGCCACTGTATAATGAAGCTTACTACAACTTTGTAATATGCTTTGTGCTACTTACTCACCATTTTCAAAACGCCTCCTTACAGTTAGGGAATTGGAACATTTTTGTTCACATACCTACAGTATACAGATGGAATACTTCTCACAGCTGAGGGTTCGCTACAATTGTATTCAGCCTAGACAATCCTCTTTGAGCCAAATAACATCAACAGCATCAAACATTCTACTATCCAGATAGTTTGTTACATTTGCATTACTTTCAGTATAATGTATCAGTCTGGATGGAATACATGTTTATCACACAGACAGGACTGGATACAATTGTATCACATGCTGAGGCTGCATTCACATGCATGGAGTTTTCCACTGGATAGGTGAAAAACTGAAAGATCCGTGGGGATCAGCTGGGACCACTACCGATCCTGAAAAGAGGGGACCTATGTCCCCCTTTCTCTTTACTGTGAGGTTGCTTTTCCCACCTGCAATGACGTCGCACTGAATAAAGTGGTGATCATGTATGCGCAGTATTGCCCCATTCATTTTCAATGGCTCTGCTGGAGATAGAGTACAAAGCGCTTGGCTATTTTTTCAGCCCCATTGACATGAATGGAGCATCAGCCGCGTATACTCAGCCATTGCTCCACTCAATCTGATGTCAGTCTAGATGGGAAAGCAACCTCACAGTTTTCATCTATCCTATGGATGGGTGAAAATCAGAAAAAAAAAAAAAATTGTCTTCGGAAGACCCCTTTAAATGTACTTTAGGTTGCCATTACGAGAGTGGTTGTTACTAAAATGCATTCGTACTTGTGTACTAGCACCCTTACACAGGCCAATGCCGACTCTATGGGGGATGAACGATCATTCATACCTACCTTCATACACTTCCATTGCTGGTGGCAGCACATTCCTGTTGGCACAGAGAGCAGTGCTGCCGACAACAATGATTTTATCAGCAGCACAAATGCACTAGCGTTCACTCGATCATCGGGTGATCAGGAACATATCCACACCGCTTGATGATCAGGAAGCAAACATTCTTGTAAACACTTGTGCCTGATCATCAGACCATGTAAAGGGCTTTAACTTGTCACTTCCTCTAAGCCGCATAAAGTATGGGGTTCATAGGATAGGGATCGCGGAGTCCAGTGATGCGATTTTTTATAGTCGCCTGCCTCTCCGTTCTCTTGCTGTGTGACAGCGAAGCCACTGCTCATGCACTAAGTGGACTACTCCTCAGTCTGTATTGCAGTGGCCCACTTTGGTACTGCAGGCACAGCTTTCAATTAATTCAATGTGAGCTATGTCTCTAGTACCAACTGGGAGGCAGCAATACTGACAGCACTATAGGCTTCCAGCGCTGTCCACACACCGACAGCAGACCCAGTGACCAGATGATTGGTGGGGATTTGGAATACCACACCCCTGCTGATCAACTACTGATGACCTATCCTGAGGACAAGTCATTAATAGTAGAAGTCCAAGACAATCCCTTTAAGCCATGGTGACTTCATAGCCAGGCTAGTCTTCACACAGCTGGCAGTGCCAATATCTGCATGCCCACCTCTTACCTGTGCCACTTTCTGTGCAGGGCTAATGATATCGCTTGGTGTAATCTGTCATAATGTATAATACAGTTCATATCTCACAAGAATCAGAATGCAAAAGAGCAGCCGTGTACTAGTCGACAGCACTGGGATGACAGTCCTAACTGGTACTAAAGAGCAAGCGTGACATTATCAGCAGCAGGCATGACTGCCCATAGACAAGGCAGCGAAGTTAGTGTTGGGTTGGTGTGAGTCATAGAGTCCACAGAGGATAGGAGGATGGAGAATGTTCTCACACACCGTTCAGTATACAACAACATGGTGACTGCCCTGTGGCAGCAACGAACTATGCTTTTTTACAGAATGTGCTCAAACTACAGTAAATCTACCGCAATCCCATATCATGTGAATGTCAGAAACAATGGGCACAATAATACACTATCTACCAAAAGTAATTTCCTGACCTGAACCCTACTGAACATCTTTGGGACAAACTAGAACATCTGGTCAGGAAATATGAGCAGCGTCTATCTTCTATGAGAGAACTTGTCATATGTTTGCAGGATGAATGGAGGGAAATACCAGGTGAGGTGCATCAGATATTAGTAGAGAGTATGCCACGGAGAGTATCTAATGTCATTAGTGCCAATGGAGCCCCACTAAGTATTGACATATGGAAATAAATACTACTTGTGAGTCTTGCTCGGGGGTCCAATTACTTTTGGTAGGAGAGTATATGCTCAGATGCAGTTGGCATTTATGGAGAGACTACATCTAGAACGGTACATTCTAGTGCATTATCAGCTTTCTCTATAGACATCGAATAGAACGATGGTCACACACAGTCTGATGCTTTACTCACTAGGGGCACTCTGGGTGCACCATTCTGGGTGTAGGATCACCGGGGGATACCAACAGTCAGCCCCCAGCAGTCATACAGTTCTCACCTATCCTATGGACAGGTGATGAATACTTTTTGTGGGGTAACCCTTTAAAGAGAGATTATCTTAAGCTTTTTTGAGTAAGGCTCTCACTGTGGCCAAAAACCATGGAAGTCACAATACTCCCCTGACCTGATCCACTGCGGTTTACGCTCCATGGGTGCTCGGTCACCGGCTGCTCTCCACTTCCCCCTGCAGCAGCAATGGCATCCCAACAAGGGGAAATGATGGCTGCTCCTAATCAAGAGCCAAAGGGAGCCATTGTCTGCAGCCGTCACATGTCCCTGGTGACGGTGACATCATCTCTGCAGGAAAGAGAGCAGTGGGGGAAAGGTAACAGACGAACCGGAGCGACGGGGAATCTGGTGAGGCAAGAAAGTCTTGTCACCTTCTTCAATCGCAGTGAACAACTTTCCCCAAGTTTTATTGCCTGTATAAACTCTTGCACTCTCAAGTCATTTTTTATTTTTCATTATTCGTCCCCGCTTTCAAAAAATCATAACTGCTTTATTTTTTTATCGACCTAGCCATCTGAGGGTTGTTTTCTGGAAGGACAAGTTGTATTTTTCAGTAGTACCATTTAATGTATTGTAGTGAAAAACTCTAAAAACGTCTAATTGAGATGAATTGCAAAAAAAGTAATTGCGCCATTTAATTTTTATGGTGTACAAACTGCAGAAAAAAAACAACATGTTAATTTTATTCTGTGGATCAGCACGATTAAGGCGTTACCAAATTTATATCGTTTTTTTCTTGTTGTCCTACCTTTTTAATTAAAAAAAACAAAAAACAAAGTTATTTTCTGACCACCATAACTTTTAAATGTTTCCATCAGAGGGGTTACGTGAGCACTTGATTTTTGCAGGACAGCCTGCAGTTTCTATTGGTACCATTTTGGAGAACATGAGATTTTTTAAATTGCTTTTTATAAATTTTTAAATTTTTTTCTTGGGGCAACAAAAAGGGCAATTCTGATGTTGCATTTTTTTCTGATGGCATCCAATATATGGAGTACGATATATTTTAGTAGATCAGACTTAACAGACACGACAATACAACATGTCTTTTTATTGTTTTAAATTTTTATGTTAAAAAAGAAACTTTTTTAACTTAATACTTCACTTTTTTTCTAGCAGACTTGAACTAATGATAGTTGATTGTTTTTACAATATATATATTTTTTAGCCTCCATAAGAAACTTGAACAAGTGATTGTTGATTGTTTATACAATATGCTGCAATACCTCAGTATTGCAGTATATTGTAATTCTGCAGGCCTTCTATTATGCCCTGCCACAAGTACGGCTTAATAGGCTGAAATACATGGTACAAGACCCCAGATTACTATGACAGCCAAACGCACCACAGGATCTCATTGCAGGAAGACCACTCGGGAGAGAGAAGAAGTTTTCTTACTTTGTTGGGCATTCAAATACCCTAATTTATATATCTAAGTGGCCAACATTATCTCCAAATGCAGCTGCTGCAGCTAGGCATCGGCTGTCGAAAATAGACATCCATTGCATGCATAGTGGGCTAGGCTCCCAGGCCCACTTCGTACACCCCCACCACCACAATGGAAAACCATACATGTACGTCGTCTTGTGTTAAGGGGTTAAATGTACTTTGGCTGAAATTCTACTGGAGTAATTGGACCAAAGCTGACATGTGCAAGGAGTCTGTATGCTCTCCTGTATTTGCATGAGATTCTTCCTACACTATATAAACAGGAAATTAATAATTGGTATAGATCAGCCTCTAAAAGTTACTGCAAAAAAATGCCAAGTGCAAACTGCGAGTCAATAGCTTGCATGCAACAGGTATATAATGAACCACTCTAATCAGCAGTTCAGGGGTTCTAGAAGAACATGATTTCCCCCCCGAGCCGTGGGAAGTGTTACTTAAATAATAGCTTTGGTCTTTCTAGTCACTGACTCAGATGTTAATAACATCCACTATACCATGTGTGGAATTTTCCTGCTGCTTAATTACAAAGGAGCTGCAGCAATCTCCCGCTGAGCCAGATTTCACATGGCCAACTATCGACACCGGCCCGCAGGGAGAGAGAGCACATCGACCAAGGAAACAATCTGTCCCAGACGAGACCGCGCTCACCTCCTACTGCTCAATCCATCCTATCAATCTTATCGATTTCCTACCTCCACAGGGGCCGCAGAGATCTGCGCAGACCGTATACAAATGCCGGCACGGTTTAAAGGGACCCCAATGTCAAAAATATCAGCCTTTGATGGCATATTGCTGAATGTGTCCCGATTACACACAATGAGTCCCAAATATCACTTTGCAGGAGGTTCAAATTAGTGGAAATGATTCCATTTGGCCTATTAATAAATAATGTACGGATTTACATGCAAGTAGTATTTATTATGGGGCAGGACTGCTGCACAAATGCTAATACATGAATAAATGAGAATTCACATGTAACAGATTCTCCCCATTAAGTTCCTTTCGCTTTAGGCCGGGCTCACTTAGTCGTATTGTCATTGCGCATCGTAAGCGCACCACGCGATTTCAATAGCACATTAATTTCTATTGGGCCACTCACACGATTTTTTTGTGTGCATGTTAGTCACATGAAAAAAAATGTGGCATGCCCTATTTTGGTGCATATTAACATAGTGCATGGCGATTGTTGCTATGCAGCAAGTACACGTCATTGCATAGTTCTTGTGTGTATGTGCTGCCCACAAATAAACATGGTCATGTGAGCCCGGCCTTACATGTAGAATTAATCTATCCTGTACTGATCCATAGTATACTCCAGAGCTGCACTCACTATTCTGCTGGTGGAGTCACTGTGTACATACATTACTTATCCTGTACTGATCCTGAGTTACATCCTGTATTATACTCCACAGCTGCACTCACTATTCTGCTGGTGGAGTCACTGTGTACATACATTACATATCCTGTACTCATCCTGAGTTATATCCTGTATTATACTGCAGAGCTGCACTCACTATTCTGCTGGTGGAGTCACTGTGTACATACATTACTTATCCTGTACTCCTCCTGAGTTACATCCTGTATTATACTCCAGAGCTGCACTCACTATTCTGCTGGTGGACGCCTCCCACAACATCAGCCTCCTGCTCTCCTGAAATGCTTTGTGCTGCTGTGATCACTCATTATCCAACTACATTAAAAACCCATAAGCCGATAACTCAGATTAAAAAAAACACTGACAAAATCTAATTGAGCAGAAGACAAGAAGCACAACAACCACATCTGGTCTGAAGGAGCGAGGAACGCTCAAAATCAGAGCTACAGAGTCAAAGCCTAAACTATTGATCATCCGAATAAATGTATATTGCTGTAGCAGCGCTCTGCTCGGCACCTCTGCACTTTGATGTTTCGCTAGATACGGTTCAGCCGGGCGTCCCGGTGGCCGACACGCAGAGTTCAGAAGAAGCCTTTCATCTCGATCAGATTGATCAATAATGAAAGTAATATTCATATGCAGAGTAACGGCACACACCAAGGCGGCAGCCTGCAATCTTAACGTATTCAGGAACACATTCCTAGTCTGAAGCATCGCCATTATCAGAGATCAATACTGTCACTTGTAACAAGCGCTGGCTAAAATTGCCACATTTGACGTTCGTACGCCTTAAGATGCCACATGACACGGCACCAATGAGAAACGTAGAGCATCATGTTAGGCTCCGTTCACATATTCCATCTTACTCGTTGGTCATGGGGGCAAGAGAATGAAATCGCTTCTAAAAACAGGCGGAACCAAATGGAGCCAGACAGACCCCACTAACTAGAATGAGTCCAATGTGAATGTGTCAAACAAAAAAGTGCAAAGAAGGATGAGGTCTCTGAAAAGCCATATCCAAAACAAGAAGGACCCCCAACCTATTCTATAAGCTACGAAGGCTGAAGGTTTAACTAGAGTCAGGGGCAACTGGCCCTGAAACCAAGCTCAATACATAGATACAGACCCAGAATCAAACTCAGTATATAAATACAGCACCAGAACCAAGCTCAATACATAGATACAGACCCAGAATCAAACTCAGTACATAAATACAGCACCAGAACCAAGCTCAGTACATAGATACAGACCCAGAATCAAACTCAGTACATACATACACCAGAACCAAGCTCAATACATAGATACAGACCCACAATCACGCTCAGTATGTAAATACAACACCAGAACCAAGCTCAATACATACAGACCCAGAATCAAGCTCAGTACATAAATACAGCACCAGAACCAAGCTTAATATATAGATACAGACCCAGAATCAAGCTCAGTATACATACAACACCAGAACCAAGCTCAATACATAGATAGACCCAGAATCAAGCTCAGTATGTGAATATAACACCAGAACCAAGCTCAATACATACAGACCCAGAATCAAGCTCAGTACATAAATACAGCACCAGAACCAAGCTCAATACATAGCATGACAAAGGCTGTTTGTAACGGCCGAAACGTTGCGTGTATTTTACTGAGGATGGAATAAAGAGAAAGAACCTGTTTTACTGCACCTAAGTGTGTCTGCTGCCATTCGTATAGGATTTCATCAGAGAGGAAGAGGCAAAGCCAGGAGGAAGGAGGATTCATGTAGCAATGATTAATACAATATAACAGCCGATGTCAAGCTACAGTAGGGTGAATGCCCACGAACGGATTACTACCACGTTTCCCGCGGTGGAAATCCACGCATGAATTCTGCAGCTGTTAGGTTCTATTGAACCTTTTAGCCTCCTGCCCGCCAATGCTCACATGTGGGATTTTACCGCGGATTTCCGCAGTGGGAAATAGATCGTGGCATGTTCTATTTGCCGTGGATTTACGCTGCGGGAGGCTTCCATTAATATAGCATTAATGGAGACTGTGGAATTCTGTGATCACCAGCAGGCACTTTTTGTTTTTAATTACTGTACTCCCGTGGTGTAAATCCGCGGGCATATCCCACGACGATTGTGGGCATAACCCTAAGAAAGGAAATCCAGTCAATCTCTAGATTAAATGGAAGTACAAAAAGGTAGAAATATGAAGAGGTTACCCATGTTCAAGATGGAATAGAGAAATAAAGATAATAATGCATCCATAAGTAGTCCCATTGGGGAGGGGGAGGGGGGGCACCTGAAGCACACTTGGTGCAAGAGGTGAAACGGGTGCCATTGGTACCATTCAATAAGGCTAATCCATTACGGCTACCTGTTGCAGTTCTGTGTCAGGAACAGTATTGTTTCTCCTTAAGGAGAGCACCTAGAGGGTGAGTGAGGAGACTTATAAGGCCATTCATGCTCCTCTGGGAAATATGCAAATAGGGAAGATGTAAGGCAGCATTCCTGCAAGTCAATATCAGACTTTTTAAACAACCTTATAACAACGACTGGGAATTGTGAGCCAAAGCTAAAGAGGCATTGTTCCATCTTCACATTTGCCTATTTCTCAGAGGAGCATGGAGGGCCTTATAAGTCTCCTCACAAACCTTCTAGGTGCTCTCCTTAAAGGAGATGTCCCGCGCCGAAACGGTTTTTTTTTTTTTTTTAAACCCCCCCCCCGTTCGGCGCGAGACAACCCCGATGCAGGGGTTAAAAAAAACACCCGCACAGCGCTTACCTGAATCCCGGCGGTCCGGCGTCTTCATACTCACCTGCTGAAGATGGCCGCCGGGATCCTCTGTCTTCATGGACCGCAGGGCTTCTGTGCGGTCCATTGCCGATTCCAGCCTCCTGATTGGCTGGAATCGGCACGTGACGGGGCGGAGCTACACGGAGCTACACGGAGCCCCATAGAGAAGAGGAGAAGACCCGGACTGCGCAAGCGCGGCTAATTTGGCCATCGGAGGGCGAAAATTAGTCGGCACCATGGAGACGAGGACGCCAGCAACGGAGCAGGTAAGTATAAAACTTTTTATAACTTCTGTATGGCTCATAATTAATGCACGATGTACATTACAAAGTGCATTATTATGGCCATGCAGAAGTGTATAGACCCACTTGCTGCCTCGGGACAACCCCTTTAAGGAGAAATAATACTCTTCCTGATCCACATCTATAGGCCTCTCATGACTGCACACTGATGAGGGGCAATCACCCCGAAACAGCTGTCTGTGTATGGTTATTCTGGCTTTGGCTCACAATTCCCAGTTATTGTTATAAGGCTAGTCTAAAACGTTTGACATTGACTTGCAGATATGCTGCCTTGGAACACTACCTTTGCAGCGCCACCTATTGCATCTTCCCATTTGCATTTTTTTTTGTAATGCAGATATCAAATTGCTAATTGAAAACAATGAGAGATTAATTACACACTGATATTGGAGCAGAAAAGTGCAAAAATTAGTTATTAAGTGGGTTTCTAGTTTAAAAGAAGAAAAAAACAGGAGGCAGAGGCCATTAATAGCACAACGCTTCTGCAAGTGAATCACCAATAAACTAACATACTGGAACGGGTGATAATTATGTTAATAGCTACTACTGAAAAGCAGCTAAAATTAAACATTTTATTTAGCCCAACAGGATGAGCCGTGTGCACTGGGATGTACTTACCTTGGAAGGAGCGGTCCCCAGTATTACATACAGGCGGGGCAGAACGTTAAAAAGGAGAGACTAGTACATAGTCCATTCACAAACAACTGGCTGGGGACCATCTGGTTACCATTTAGGCTGCCTACCCACTACAGTTCTTTTTCACTGCAAAATTCGCAGCGTTTTTCCCCCCCCCAGGTGTCTATGGGACTTGTTAATGTTAAAATCGCGACGCGGAAAAAAAAAACAAAAACAAAAAAAACGCGATTTTGTGGTAAATTGCGATTTTGCCACATTGCAATTTTAACATTAACAATTCCCATAGACACCTGGGGGGGAAAAAACCGCTGCGAATTTCGCAGTGAAAACGTAACAGTAGTGGGTAGGCACCCTCAGGACGCAGGTTGCTTTTGTTGTAGTGGGAAGTACCATAAAAAAATAAAATTAAAAAAAAATTAAATTAAAAAAAAAAGGATTTTTTAAATATAACATTTTTTTTTTAAAATTTAGGTTATAAAAACTTTTTTCCCAGCTGTCACATAAAAAATAAAATAAAATTTAGTAAATCGGTATTGCCGCGTCCGCAAAGGTCCAATATATTAAAATATTACATTATTGATACCACATGGTGAACTCAGCGAGAACTCCAAGAAAAAAGTGTAAAAAAAAAGCAATCAAGAAGTCGTATGTACCCCAAAATGATGCCAATTAAAAGTACAGATTGTCCCCCCACAAGTGTATCCATGGAAAAATAAAAAAAAGTTCTGGAGCTCAAAAACAGCAACAGAATTTTTTTCTTTTTGAAATGTATTTTATTATTTTTACGGTAAGTAGTAAAACACAAAAAAACTATATAAATGTATCCTCATAATTATGCAGAGTCACAGAAGATTGACGCGTCCGTTTTACTGCCTCGCGAACGTTGTAAAGACTACCCCCCCCCCACACCGCCCCGCAAAAGATGCAATTGAATTTTTTTTCTCCATTCGCCCCACTTAGAAAAACTTTAAAAAGTTCACGAATTCAGGACTTGCTAAAAACTACAACTTGTCCCTCATGTAATAATATGGCTGGAAAAAAAAACTAATTACGATTTTGTTTTTTAGTGGGGGAAGAAAAAACGACAACGAAGAAAACCTACAAGGGTTGCAGCGGATAGGGTAAACAGTTTATCATATGCTGGTCTAGTGGAGTCGTATGTTTGGCAACATGTAATTGTGGCTTATACATTAAATTAGCAATCTCCGTTCCATCAGATTCAAAGTTGGTGAATTAACTTCCCCTTCGGTGGGGGAGTAACTGGCATGGTCGCATGCTGCAACCTGAGACCTATTGGATTTATTCCTCACACACCATTCATCTTATTATCATGAGCTCCGCAGAACAAGAAAGCCCTGATGACATCACCGTGAAGGTGAATCAGCCTCATTTTCTTGCACATTCACATGCGTTTCTATGAATACTCATGATAAAAAATGTTCCAGCTTAGCAGATAGCTTGGGAGTATCCGGGGTTAAAGACGTAAGATCGGCATAGTGCAATGTCTGAAGAGGCTTTAGCCATTCGGTACAAGCCTCCAGCAAGCTGACCCTCTTCATTGTGCAGTGACATTTGATGCAGAGGCTTGTGAAGGTCCCAGCACCCTGCAATGATGGAGTGGGGCGTATGAATCACATCATCGCTTCTCCAATGGGAGGGACCCGGACTCATCCTTATACGAGGCGATGGCAGAAGTTACTGAGGAAACCTTAGGAGGGGTCCAGACAGGACGGATCTGACACGGAATCTCCATGCGGACCCTCCATGCGGAGATTCCGCAGCAGTTAGAGCAGCAAAGAGGATGAGATTTTGAAAAAAATCTCGTCCACAAGCTGCAGAAATAATCCACACAAAACCCCACATGCGCAAATTGACACGGGGTTGCGAAAATCTATTCTGCAGCATATCAAATTTATCACCATTTCCTCTTGTCAATGAGGGGGTGAATGCCACACAGGAATATCCGATAAAACCCACCTCAAGATGTGCGGTGTGGGGGCAGGCTTTCTGCTGCTGATCTGCAGGGGAAAGCTCGCTGCGGACAGTTTGCTGCCAACCAGCCCCTGTGCAGACCCTGCCGTACACACTGCTCTTACCCTCACACATAGAGCCTTATAACCTATGCTTTAACACATTACAGAAAAAGTTATAAAAATGTCAAAAAAAGTTCTGCAACTTTGTAACATGCTTTGTGTTTTAACTGCTCACAATTTTAACCATATCGGCTTGCAACTGTGACTCCACCAGCAGCATAGTGAGTGCAGCTCTGGAGTATAATACAGGATGTAACTCAGGATCAGTACAGGATAAGTAATGTATGTACACAGTGACTCCACCAGCAAAATAGTGAGTGCAGCTCTTAAGTATAATACAGGATGTAACTCAGGATCAGTACAGGATAAGTAATGTATGTACACAGTGAGTCCACTAGCAGAATAGTGAGTGCAGCTCTTAAGTACAATACAGGATGTAACTCAGGGTCAGTACAGGATAAGTAATGTATGTACACAGTGACTCCACCAGCAGAATAGTGAGTGCAGCTCTGGAGTATAATACAGGATGTAACTCAGGATCTATACAGGATAAGTAATGTATGTACACAGTGACTCCACCAGCAGCATAGTGAGTGCAGCTTTGGAGTATAATACAGGATGTAACTCAGGATCAGTACAGGATAAGTAATGTATGTACACAGTGACTCCACCAGCAGCATAGTGAGTGCAGCTTTGGAGTATAATACAGGATGTAACTCAGGATCAGTACAGGATAAGTAATGTATGTACACAGTGACTCCACCAGCAGAATAGTGAGTGCAGCTCTGGAGTATAATAGAGGATGTAACTCAGGATCAGTACAGGATAAGTAATGTATGTACACAGTGACTCCACCAGCAGAATAGTGAGTGCAGCTCTGGAGTATAATGCAGGATGTAACTCAGGATCAGTACAGGATAAGTAATGTATGTACACAGTGACTCCTCCAGCAGAATAGTGAGTGCAGCTCTGGAGTATAATATAGAATGTAACTCAGGATCAGTACAGGATAAGTAATGTATGTACACAGTGACTCCACCAGCAGAATAGCGAGTTCAGCTCTGGAGTATAATATAGGATATAACTCCACATCAGTACAGGATAAGTAATTTAACATATTTACTGAGTTACTCAGCTTATTATGTAGATTAACGCTCTATGTATAAGCTGTGAAATAGCATTCAGAGGTGGAGGTACCCTGAGTCAGTACATTTTTTTCCAAGACACCAATAAGTTTGCAGAATGGACTTTGGAGCGACGCCTGGAGGAACGTCAGCTTAATCAGTTTTCTATTTAGAAATACCAGCTGCACACAAGTGAGTAGATGGGAATAATGGCTTATGTCATTGTCAGGGAGCAGCCTGGCTCGGGGCCCTAGGAAGCAGCACAGAGAACCACCATATTACCATACAATCTGCTCAGTGAATCATGCTGAAGGCTGACCCACTTACAGCTTCCACGCAAGAAATTCCGGCGCACGCTGAAAATTTCCAAGTGTTGTGAAACATTGCATTCTTGTACGTCTCGGGAAAAAAGGCAGAAAAAAAACTCTGAAGCCGCCTGGCATGCAAACAAGAATAACTCCTCTCTCATCTGCATCACTGGCAGCGCACACGGTGATGCCGGATGGGAATTAGTCTGCAACAACTAATATTTGTACCATCCAGGACATTGAAAAGGCTTACTCATGATGGCAAACCCTACATGCTATGAGTCAGAGCCGAACGCCCTCCAGCCCCGGCATGTCCACACATTACATGGACATGTATCGACTTGAATGGGCCGAATGACATGCTATGTATCCCCCTCAGCGGCCGCTGGCAGACACAAGTTCCTCTTGTAGTACTGTAACTGCTGATGAGAAAAGTGCTTATAACTTCTGAATATACTTTATAATTCTACTTCTCACCAGGTCCCTGCTTGCTGGCGATAAAAAGGAACATTAATTGCTTACATCCAGAGGCTGAAATCCATATAGAGAATTAGGGTCATGTTCACACACTGCCCAGTGATGCATCACACCCCCCGAAGAGAAAAGGCAGAATTGCAACAATCGCTGCTGCAAGTTTTGTTAAGAAACAAATGTTTTTAGCGCTGGTACCATAAAAATCCTGGACACTCAGCTTTAGACTAGACTAATAGAGCTCAAAATGCAGAGCAGCAAGAAAGCAGTATACCCCCACCAGAATAGCTCTGCGAATAATTTCAGAGCCAGAGTCAAGCTCATGACATAAATACGGCGCCAGAGTCAAGCTCATGACATAAATACGGCGCCAGAGTCAAGCTCATGACATAAATACGGCGCCAGAGTCAAGCTCATGACATAAATACGGCGCCAGTGTGATAGACATGATGATTATTTATAAAATGTCTATCGCTTTGTATAACCCAAATGTATTATGCTATTGTAATGACTTCAGCCTAATGTGGAACTCTGCTGCATAAGGAAAGAGTTAAATCACAGTGTTATATGTTATTGCTTGAGTGTTTTCCCAGTCCTCCCCATCCCCCACACACAGAATCTTCTTGAACAAAGGGATATCTACTTTCACTTTCAGATTTGGACACATGTTAAAGACAAAGGCTTCTACTTGAGAGAGGTGGGGAGAAGGGGAGGCGGGGGATTCTATATGATCCGACAAATGAGAATCCTATATGTTACTGATGTAACCTGTTGCACGCCCATTGTGTGTCTGTACAATAAAAGGCCCTGTCTGGCTGTTTCTGGGCAGAGAGCCATTTTGGATATGAGGCTGATAGCTTGTGTCTAATTTGCTCCACGATGATGTGTGCACACGATACAATTAGGAAAGCGACAAAATACCCCAAAAGCCTGCTGGAGAAAATCATAATCCAGTTCAGTGGCGTCTCCTGGGTGGACCGAGTTAAGAGATTTTGATTTCTTTCATTCTGGAAAAATACAGAGATCGGCGGATGGCACGCAGAACTCAGGGGCCCGAAAATCTACAGAACACGGTAAGATTGCTTTATGTAAATCTACCGATGTGATCTGGGTTCTGACTGCTTTTCTGCCTGTTCCTGGTCCAGAGTGATAAATCAATGAAAGGCAGGTAATATAGTTCTTTCTTACTCGGAAAAGACCACCGTTTTAACCTGCTTAAGGGGTATTTTGTATGCTGTGTCTGTTATGTCTGAGACGGTTAAAAATTGTGTATACAAGACCAAGAGATAAATTCTGTGAGGGTTAATGTGTCGGGAGGGCGGACTCGGCTGTTTAAGTCTGAGGGAACACGCCAGTGACACGTGCTCCTAGGTAAAACTAGTGTGAGGTTAGGAAGATTTATGATACGAATACTTACCATATGATTGAGCGTGTTATGTTCTCATATGTGGAAAGGTATTTACGGGTGAATATAGCCGTGGTGTGACGGCTGATTTCTCCAGAATATTATTGAGGTTTTGGTCATTGAAAATAATCGTCAGTCTCTGTGTATAGCTAAATGTCCTGTCTAGATCGTGTACAAGGAGTGCTCTTGGGGATTACTAGTATACGGTGGGCTGTTATAAAGGTAGATGAGATATATACCTTGAGCCGTTGTGGGTATTCTCCAGTAATCCCGTCTGTCTGGTATTATAGAAAGAATGTGCAGTGTTTATTGTTGGGGGGAGGGCTGCTGATAAGAGTGAACTGAAAGCTTTTTCCAATTAACCCTTTCTATTTACTTTGTCTTTCCCTGTGTTTTATAGAATTAATGCGTATTGTAATCTGAGTGGGAAAGAAGGGTTATATGGGAAGGATTTGAAGAAAGCAGATTTTACAAAAGAAACAGTACTGTGTGCAGAAACTTTGAATAGAATAGAATAAGCAGGTAGCATAGAGTTGAGCAAAGTGAGCAAGGACAAAGGTCATAGATCTTGTGATTTGGTTACTGAACAATGGGAAAGGATCAGGAAAAGTTGCAGAAAGAAATGCCAGGTTATAGACAGATAAGATAGATTGTAGAAAGTTTTCAGAAGATGAGCAGGAAGCCTAGCAGAAAGAAATGTGTTTTTAGATTGCTAGAAGGAGGTATAATGTAGTTAAGAGATTGAAGAGGGGAAAGCATGTAGGGGGGGTATGTGTATTGCTTATGAACAATGTAATGTCTTTGTGTTGACTACAGCCCCTCCCTGTAATGGCGGCCGTGCTTGCAATGTTTACAATCCAACATAGTGTGACTCTGCAGTAAATGTAGTGAGGCCTGCCCCCACCCTGAAGTTATTTCCCCCCATGTGCTCACTTTCAGGGTGTGTGATGTTACTTCCGGTCCCTCCCCATCCGGGGCAGGACCTGGCCCCGCCCCTTCCTCCTCCAGCGGCCATCTTGCCTCACCTGGAAGTGCTGCTACTCAGCAGCCATTTTGCCTCACCTGGGAGTGCTGCTGCCCCTGGCCCCGCCCGTTCCTCCGGCAGCCATTTTGCCTCACTTGGGAGATTTGTAGCCCCGCCCCTTTCTGCCTCTGGCGGCCATTTTGCTGCATTTGGGAAGCCTATATTTCCCAATGCCACTGTATCCAGTGCTAACATCATGATTGTCTGAACAAAGGTTTCGTTTGACCGGACTTTGTTACGCTCCAAGATGTGGCCACTTTGGACGTGTGATAAGTTCAGGGAAACAAACCTTTGTGAAGATGCAGCTTGGGACATAGTAGACGACTAAGCTGGTTTATAGTGCATGGAAGATTGGAGTTGATGCATGGGGGACAGAGGCCAGGAATACATGACAGGGGACGCTCTCTCATGTTCCCAGGGGCTCTGTTTTCCACTGCCCGCTTCTCCAATGGATGCTCAGACAGATGATGTTACGGAAGGCTCCTACAGATGAAATAATTTCCCTATAGTCACCCAGCAAACTTTTTCATGCAATTTGGTGAAGTAATTTTACTTTTTATGTGAAGAAAGAGGGACTGAATTGCCCAGAGTAGGATGTTAATTCATCCGTATTTTTTTAGTTTTTCTTTAAGTCTTTTGTATATTCTAGTGTCAGTCTACACTGAAGCTATAATTATATTCCGACAGGAGAGTAAAAGCTAAACGCTGGTCATACCCTGAAATACTATTACACTGGGTGACGTAAAATTTTACTTGTGTTGCGCCCCCTTGTGTTAAAAAATGCTAACTGCGACCTGAAATAAAAAAAAAAAAAATTTTTTAAGGAGATTTTTGCTCAGACTTCGCTGCATACAATGTCACCTTGACCTACAAAGTGCTTGTTTTTGTGCCTCTTGGTTTACTAGTTTGAACGCAATGACTCTTTTTCCATTGAGTATTGCGGTTCAAAAGGGGGGAGGCATAGGTGATCTGGGTCATAGATGATCTAGGTGTTGTAGATCAGCTATTGGGTTTGGAAAAAAAATAAATAAATGATTTTGTGCTACAAGATTCCGAGCCATGTGAAATAGAACATCAGAACGATTATTTAGTACTAATTCAGTAAGAAACTGCAGATATGCAAACAGTTATCAGAACCTCTGTTGATAATGCATATGTTGAGCTTTTTGCAGATGGTACCAGGGTGAGGATTGATGACTCCACATCGGATATGCAGTGGTCACACAACAAGATGTCCTAGAAGCAGAAGCTCTGCCTCCGCATGTCACAGTACAATAAGCGGAATGGAAGGCCCTCACTGAGGCGAGTAGAGTGGCGAGAGGTAAGACCGGCAATCCTTTACACTGACTCCTGGTATGCATTTGGCATAGCTCATGATTACGGCCCAATATGGAAGGCCAGACAGTTTTCTACCTTAGCAGGACAACCAATTGAGAATGGTGCAGCGGTACAGAGTCGCATGGAGGCCCTACTTCTACCTGACAAAGTTGAGAGTTCGCACCGATTCCTACACTGGAGAGGCGAGAGACGACACCCTCGCTGACAGCGCAGCAAAGGCAGCGGCCCTCAAGCCGTGGAAGAAAGAAGAAAGATACTGACAGCATGAGTCAGTGGTAAAAAACTTTGGACATTGACAAAAATTTGGACTTTGATATGCTAAAGACTTTTACAGTTACCAGCCAGCAAGGAAGGAAAAAATAAATGGACTAATATGGGAGCAGCAGAAACAGGACAGCGTGTGGTGAACGGTCAACAGCACTTGCCCACCACAGTTCCTGTATCCCATGATGGCCCAGCTGATGGATGGAAAGACCCACCTAGTAAAGCAGTAATGACGACGACGCTTGAAAGAGGTTGGGCGACTTCTAGATTCTCTGTAGCTGCTGCATCATTTGTCCGGTTTAGCATGATCTATGCCATGGGTAAGTCAGGGCAGAAGTAAATTTGCCACACCACACTTGCCGGGACCACTCTACCCATTTCAGGGATTGCAAATTGACTACGTTCAGCTCCCCACTTGTTGGGAAGTATGACTACGTGCTTGTTGTTGTTGATGTCTTTGCAGGTTGGAGGCCGACCCTGTTACCAAGGTAAACAAGTAGGTAACCGCAAAGAAGCTCATGAACGAGGTAAACTGTGAATATGGGGTACCAGAAGTGATTCAGAGTCAGACAGAGGTATAAACTTTGCAGGTGAATGTAACATGTCATGTCTGCTCTGGATGTATCCCAGGCCTTTTACATACTGTACCACCTTTAGTGTAGTGGAAAGGTGGAGAGACGTAGTGGCACGCTAAAAGTAAGATACTTAAAAATGACGCCACTTTGGAAAGACTGTCATCCAATAGCCTTATACAGTGTTAGATATGAACCCAGGGGGGATTATACATTATCTCCCTATGAGATTGTTTGGGCTAGCCCCAAGGCTAGGTCGTTACTATCCTCAGTGGTTACAATTACAATCTGATGTGTTGACTGAGTATGTGATTTCCGTTGTTAAAGAACTAACCAAAGCCTATGCACAGGTGTTCTCTTCCAGACTCAGAGGCAGACACTGGGACACATATCTTGCAGCCTGGGGATTGGGTGTGCGTCAAGAAGTTCCTCAGGAAGCACCCTCCTGAGCCCAGATTTGATGGCCCCTACCAGGTGCTTCTGACTACTGCCACAGCTGTGAAACTAGCCGAAAGACTTACATGGATCCATGCTTCATACTGTAAGAAAGCTTCAGATCCGGGAGACCAGTCTTAAGTTGTGCCAAAGACATTACTCTGGTTAGGGCTAGTGAGAGAGGAGGGTGGCAACCGGAATCCCTAGTCGGAAGAATATGAGGGTATGGTTACCTTCTAGTATAACTCGTCCAATGCTCAAGTAGCCGCATATTCCTTCGACTATTGTACTGTGGTCCCGTGTCTAGGCGCAAGATCCCACCGCAGGTAGCCCAGTCCAGCTGGTTATATGACTTATATACCCGGGGAATACAATATGTTTGCGCCACTGATAACGTCTGGGGAGAAGACTGCCGTTATTGGGGATTAGTGGGATGGAACACAGAAATAGACTAGTCCTATAAACCGCGAAGTGCCTTAAATAAGAAAGGGAGGAGCGGGAAATCCCTAATTAGTCGTATAACCCTCCTTGAGAATAATAAGGACAGCAGGTATTGGAAGGCTGAACTTAGTATGTTGCTTGGTTTTAATGCGGTTTTACATTAACCATGGGAGATCCAAGCCCGGGGGACGGGGAGACTTATAGTCTGGGGACATACCGGTACGGGAGGACAGATCCCTTAGGGAAGTTTAAAATAAGGGATATGGTAGATGCAGCCGAATGGAAGCCTTCACTTAGTCCTGTGCCCATAATTAACCCCCTCCGCCGTAAGATAAAGACCTTGACGAACATGATGATCATAGCCGACCCTACCTTTTGAGGACACCTTGACAGTAGCGACTGGCTACTCTGACCAGAATCTCTGGTTGGAGTTGATGAGGTACAATGCTAACAGGAGCAACAAGTCTAACTGTTGCGTGTGCGGTAGTGCCCGACCACACTTGGGGATGGTCCCCCTAAATCTCCCTGTAGATGCTGAAGAGTGGTTTATTAGTCTCTTCACGAACATTTCCGCTAATTACACTGTCCGTGAGAAATGGAAGAAGGAATACTCTATAACTACTTAAGTGTTTTGCACCGGAGAGAGTGTTACTGACTACCCTGGAAACTACACCTGCCAGGCAAATAGGCAGGGTGGAGGGAGATTTTTGGGGAACTCACCAACGGGTATTGCTCCTCCTACAGTATGATAGGAGGGGAATAGATGCAGAATCAGGTCCAGTCCTTAGGAGACGTTTACTGGCTTTGTGGAGACATGAGGTAGAGGACCCGCCTGGAGGGTAATTGGACAGGGGAGTGTGCCTTAGTAAAGCCCTTATGCTCCTCCACATCCTGTCAGACACCAATGTTTTCCTTGTTTGAAAAAGATGAAGAGCCAGTTCCGATAATGTCAACCACATGCGCTACCAAAGAAAAAGGAGAAATGTACTAGTACTGCGCCTGCCCCGATCTCCTAAGATGGACTGTCAGTGGAATTCCCATTTGCCTAGGGATAGTGCAGAAGACCTTAGGTTCCGGCGAGGGCACACCCTGTGGGGTGTTAACTTGTACAGATAGAGGGTATGGATGCCCGGAAATGAGCCCAGGGAATCCATGGCCTCCCTCTGAGGTGAGGTAGGGATCCCCCCCTCTTAGGAGTAGGGACTTACGGGCAGTGGGAAAACCCTGACGCAAGGGTGAGGCGACTTGGACGTGTTCACCATTAGGACTATCTCCAGGAGGGACTTCGGTGTGGGTGAAGATTAGGGAGTCCCACGCCGTGCGTACCTGTGCACGCTACTAGTATTGTAACATTATGCTAGAGCGAGAAGAGAGACCCCTGGTGGTAGCTTTGATCTACACGTGTACATTGACGTCATAGGATAGCCAAGGGGGGTACCTGACGAGTTTTAAAAATTAGAGACCAAGTTAAAACTAGATTCGAGTCCATTTTCCTGATCATTAGGGTAAATAAATGTTGACTGGATTAATTATGTTTATTATAATTAGCAGTGGTTTATAAATTATACTAGAGACGCCTTATAGGGACTAGTCGACCAATAGGACCTACCTCGACTATGACTTTTTTAAAAATAGAATGGCCTTAGAGACGACTTTAGCTAAAAAGGGGAGTGTCTGAAAGATGATAGGGGAGACTTGTCATACCTACATCCTAGACGACACGTGACCCGCGGGTAAAGACGCAGTTGCCATTAAGAAGCTGACCGCACTAACTAAAAAGAGCTAACTTTTGGGACCAGCACTCGCCATGGATGAGCGGGTGGTAAAGGATCCTGGCACAGACGGGCGTCGCTGTTGTATGTGAACTGATGGTTATCTTTTCTGTTCTAGTCTGCTGTGTTATCCCCTGTGTCAGAGAAACCTGTGAAACTGATGCTGGAAAAGCTACTCCCACCATGAGTTTGCTGGATGCATCCCCAGAAGGAGTGGACAAGTCCTACACCCCCTTGAAGACCCTAAAACGAACCTTCAACGCGCTCCAGTTATAGGCTCATGCGCAGAAGACTGTGAAAATTAGATAAAGAATTAGAGGATAGACATTTTAAGGGGGGATTGTGATAGACATGATGATTATTTATAAAATGTCTATCGCTTTGTATAACCCAAATGTATTATGCTATTGTAATGACTTCAGCCTAATGTGGAACTCTGCTGCATAAGGAAAGAGTTAAATCACAGTGTTATATGTTATTGCTTGAGTGTTTTCCCAGTCCTCCCCATCCCCCACACACAGAATCTTCTTGAACAAAGGGATATCTACTTTCACTTTCAGATTTGGACACATGTTAAAGACAAAGGCTTCTACTTGAGAGAGGTGGGGAGAAGGGGAGGCGGGGGATTCTATATGATCCGACAAATGAGAATCCTATATGTTACTGATGTAACCTGTTGCACGCCCATTGTGTGTCTGTACAATAAAAGGCCCTGTCTGGCTGTTTCTGGGCAGAGAGCCATTTTGGATATGAGGCTGATAGCTTGTGTCTAATTTGCTCCACGATGATGTGTGCACACGATACAATTAGGAAAGCGACAAAATACCCCAAAAGCCTGCTGGAGAAAATCATAATCCAGTTCACCAGAGTCAAGCTCATGACATAAATACGGCACCAGAGTCAAGCTCATGACATAAATACGGCACCAGAGTCAAGCTCATAACATAAATAAGGCGCCATAATCAAGCTCATAACATAAATAAGGCGCCATAATCAAGCTCATAACATAAATAAGGCGCCATAATCAAGCTCATAACATAAATAAGGCGCCATAATCAAGCTCATAACATAAATAAGGCGCCATAATCAAGCTCATAACATAAATAAGGCGCCATAATCAAGCTCATAACATAAATAAGGCACCATAATTAAGCTTATAACATAAATAAGGCGCCATAATCAAGCTCATAACATAAATAAGGCGCCATAATCAAGCTCATAACATAAATAAGGCGCCATAATTAAGCTCATAACATAAATACAGTGCCAGAATCAAACTCATAACATAAATACAGCACCAGAATCAAGCTCATAACATAAATATAGCACCAGAACTTGGGTATTGTGCTGCAGAGGTGCCGATTGGCTGACAGTGGCACCTCAGTACATCAAAGGGAAAGAGGAAGAGAATGATTCATACAGATCTACAAGACACTGCTGCGAGAAAGATGATCATCTGGTTGGGCAGACCTGAAGTGGAGTGATCACCCTAGCCTACATCCAGCTGGTGCCCCCCTATAAGCTGGTGGCCGGCACCCTCTGTGACTGCACGGGTCACACATAGCTGAGGCTAGCCATGTTGATATGTCAAAAGCCAAAATGAACACTACTGATGACCAAGGAAGGTACGTACATCAACAGCAAGGCCACCGATACAGGACATCATTAACAGCTTGGGAGACGGAGAAATCAGAAAATGCAGATTGCAGGATTTGGGGGGTAAATTCTATGGAGCGTATTTGCAGGTGAACAAGTCTAAATTCTTTTTTTTTTTTTAACCTGTTAAATTTTGCGCTACTGCATGCGTTAAAAAAAGGCCTGAAAAATCTTTTCTTGTACGTATAAACATACGTGTGAGAAAGATAGTGCAGGTTTTGTCTTTTCTTGTGCATAGTATTATCGGGTGAGAATCACGCTTGTGAAAACAAAACTATTGAATTCTCTTGAAAATCGCGGCCGCAAAACTAAGACGAAATCCCGTTCTCCTGTTAAAGCCCTAAAACTTAAAAAAAAAAAAATCAAGATCTAAAGTTATGTCTATCTGCAGGAAGGGTGTCCAACCACTGGGACCGCGACCAATCCCTAAGAATAAGAATCCGACCGGACCCCGCATGCGTGCCACCACTCCATAAGTGTTCGTACTCGGCTATTTCCGGTGCAATCATTGTAATCAGTAGAGCGGCAGCATGCATGTGCCCTCACCACCCACTACTCCATTTATGCAAGGACCGCTGGATCCCGTTCTCAGAATCAGTGGGGATCCCAGTGGTCGGACCCCACATGATCAGAAAGTTCTCCCCTATTCTATCTGGAGATTGAGAAAACCGTATAATAGTCCGTAAAACAATAAAATAAACCAGAACGCTCTCGCATAGCATGGGAGTACTTTACGGTTTAATTTTTTTATTTTCACACATCTATTGACTTCAATGGGTGTTTTAAGCGAAATCAATTGGGTCAACTTCCGTTTTTTCAGATGTACCTGAAAATTGGATCATACTTGCGTGTGAACACCACAAAAGCCGAACAGAAGCGCACACATAACACGCGCAGCGAAATCTGTCAATTTTTCATTGACTGAAGTTGCAGTTGCCTGAGTGAGTATATAGCATTATAATATATCATATGGGGTAACTTATACCCTATAACACCTCAGCTGCTACAAAACATCTTTGTAAGGCTACATTCACACGGGAGAGCGAGATAGCGGGCCGAGAAATTCAGACTTGCCAACATGCGTTTTTCACATGTGATAGGATCACAAGTGTTTCCCATTGACTTCTATGGTAAACAATGCATTGCACTCGAATGCAAGTGCCATACAACGTCTTGCAAGGTCCCACTGAGAGCCATGGGCGAGGCGTTCCAAGGGAACACCCAAATATGGAAAATGTTGCAGTTCTTTTTACCTTGCAATGCTGCAAGGGGGGAAAAATTGCTCCTGCGAATAAATCCGTTCAAAAGAATGGATTTCATATTCGTGCGACTTTTGTGTGCATCGAATAAAACTCATGTGAGAATATTGTTCATTTGAATAAGCCCCGAGGAAGGAGAAACACCATGTCCTCAATACACGTTGTCTAATTAATTGATTTAATATGAGGCGTGTATATGGTGCTCTGCCGAGGCCGAGAAGCCAGGCTGCCCAGCAGCGGCCGAGAAGCCAGGCTGCCCAGCAGCGGCCGAGAAGCCAGGCTGCCCAGCAGCGGCCGAGAAGCCAGGCTGCCCAGCAGCGGCCGAGAAGCCAGGCTGCCCAGCAGCGGCAGAGAAGCCAGGCTGCCCAGCAGCGGCAGAGAAGCAGGCTGCCCAGCAGCGGCAGAGAAGCAGGCTGCCCAGCGGCGGCAGAGAAGCCAGGCTGCCCAGCAGCGGCAGAGAAGCAGGCTGCCCAGCAGCGGCAGAGAAGCAGGCTGCCCAGCAGCGGCAGAGAAGCAGGCTGCCCAGCAGCGGCAGAGCTGTGTATATGGTGCTCTGCAGCGGCCGAGAACAACACTGTCCCGGAGCATCTGAGGCGTGTATCATGTTGTTCTACAGCTAGAAAATCCACACTGCAGCTATCGAAGAACATCTTTTTAAGGAGAGAGGGAGCAGAGAAGTCAATCAGTGGTTAGGTCAGGGAAAGGAACTTCCTGCTAAGGTAATAACCTGTGGCAGATCAGGATGAGATAAGCGTCTATGTTGCACCACTCATCTCTACATATAACCGGCATGTTCTGACACAATGTGATGATTATTTATGGGCGTGTATTAGAACTATTATAGAACTATTGTGAAATCCAAGATGAAGAGATGTAAAGTGCTGCGTAATATGTGCACACAATATAAATAAAGGGGATTATGATTATTAGAAACTCCTATCTGACTGCTGCACTCGGCGGAAGGTGTCCGCTAGGGATTAAAGCTGCAGGAATTTGGCATGTGGTGGCGCGGATGCTGCCAGTAACCGGGCTTTACTGCTGGAACAGAAATCAGTTAATGATATTGCTATTTTACCGCTCTGTGCTACTATCTGCAGGGACTGCAGTGTACATCGGAAGGGCCAGGACATCGATGTACCTCTGCACTGATCGACGACAACTAGCAAGGAGGCCTCATCCACAACTATTTTATTAAAGGGGCTTTCTGGGACTGGAGAAAAAAAATCTAATGGGCTGACAACATAATAAAATAGAAAAATAAGCCGTACTTGGCACCTTAAATGACCCCCGGGACCAATGCAGGAGCCATCGTCCCCAATCCCAGAAGCTGCAACGAACATGTGACACTCGTGGCATTAACACCACTGAAGCCCCTGATTGGCTAAATGGTCACATGTCCACTGCAGCTATTTCCAGGATCGGAGTGGTGGGGGCCATTCAGATTGTTTCTTTTTAGTCCCAGAAAACAGTCTTCAGAGACTTCAAGTATCGTACATGGGATAAAGTAGCCCGAATGGCTGCCTGTCTACAGGCAAGGCAGAATATTTCACCGCGGGGGAGCAATAACAGGTCTCCGCAATAAGCTTATCTGAAGATAGGCTGACCGCGGAAAATCGCAGCATGACGCGATTTGAATCCTGCGAGCGGAGAATCCCTACGATTCTCCCGTGGAATTGAGCTGCACTTTCCATAGTTAAGTCTATGGAAAGTGTTCACTGCATTACCCGTAGCTGGATTATCGCCATGGATAACGTAGTGACATATCGCCCGTGGACAGGGGGCCTAAATTATGAGTATTGACAGTCACAGAAGAACATATATTAAACATATTGGCGAATCATATATTTAAACAAAAATTATATACACACACACACACACACACACACACACCCTTCCACTGCTGCGTTGCTCCCCCCGCTCTGGTCCTCGTTTACATTGGCTGCTGCAATCACATGATTATTTACCCACATGACAGCAGCAGCCAATAGGAAGGGCAGAAAAAACAGCACTCCACAGTACAGTACAGCAGTAGTGGTTATTGGAATAATTATAGCAGTTATAGTACATGAACCTCCAACTGGATTATCTCCTTGACATTTATTTATGCATCTCAGATGAGCTACAGCTGCAATATCATTACATGAACGATTACTTAATGAAAAATGCCCCGCAGTCTTTTAATCTGCTAATTCGGAATTTTGCTAATTCAGAATCCCTGCTGCAATGTCATTCCAAAATGACTACTAATGGAGACTTCTCTGAAGTCTTTTTATCCGTTAGTTCCGGTCCCAGACTTCAGTTGCAGCAAGCAGGTAATCTTTCCCGGTAGCAGCAGCCTTCCCGATGGATGATCAACGCTCTTAATGAACTGAGTGAGAACAAAGTAACAAGGGGCAAGATGGTGCACTGGACAGAAACCAAAGACAGAGGCTGCTCTAGGGGATACGTGTTTCATTGTAGTATTGACGCAGATGAAGGTGCCAGCATGGCACTGAAACATGTAGCCCGTACACCAGCCCATGCCTTTGTTTTCTGTCCGATGTACCATCTTGCCTCTTGACTCTTCAATCTCACTTGGCAGCCAATAGGGGGCCCTAAAATCACCAGTGACATTTTCGCATTAGAGACCCACATGACAGGTTTACGGGACATCACCAGATCAGAAGAGTCAGTGACGCTGCCCTTCAGTTGCCATGGTGCTGGAATGTTTCTCCAGCGCTATGCTAAGTATATTCCCAAAACATAGTTTTGGGCAAGGGAGGGCCAAAAACTATATTACAAAATTAAGTTGGACATCCCTGTTAACCAATGGGCAGGCTGGGTTCACCTCCATGGCCATCGGTAGTCAAGATTACAGTAACAGCCGAACTGGCCGCTATATCAGTTCCCATAACTCGCATATATGGCAGATATGGAAACAGTGTATCTCTTATACATTCATCTCACTTCTTGAGTGTGATACATTCTCCTCACTGTGTGACTCACGTATCCTAATCACACAAGTAATGATCGTGTTTACAAGGATCCAACCAGCGTTAAATCTATATTGATGTCTACGTTGCCATCCCAGGAGCAGCATCCATGGACACGGCTATGTAAACAGACTGCCATGTCTTCAATAGCTGTCCCCAAGAAATTCCCATCAGAACCTCTCAGTAGGGCAATGTCAGGCTTTGGGCCTGTAACTTCAAGCAATCATATCCCATAGAGGTACTGCAATGCATTATCACAGTAATCAGAGATTTCCTAGTTCAAGTCCCCCCAGGGACATAAAATAAATGTAAAAAAGGGAATACAAATTCACAGGGGCAGAAATAGTCTATTATACTCAACAGAAGCCCTTCACAGAATAGACATATATCTAAAACTTATCTTTTATTGTTTAGCATTAAAATTTATTGGGCTACAAACACAAACTGCGGGTTTCACAGCAAAAAAAAAAAAAAAAAGCAGAAGAAACAATTTACGTGTCTAAAGTCCCTTACTGTCACTAAGTAACCTGTCTGTGAGCAACTCGGATGGTTTTGTGTAAACACGCTACCATAGACTTCCCATATGGAAGTCGCAGATGTAGTAGAAATAGTTAAGAGATTTGGTTCTGAGATGCAATATCTTTTACAAACAGGAAATTAATCGTATTGGGTCGGTTCAAAAAAAGGGAATACAAATAATAAATAAAAACACATGTGAAAGGAATAGTAACAAACACTAAAAGGTAAAACCACATATTTTGTATAATCGTGTCCGTAACCACCTGTACAATAAATGGAGCAGACTATTTGTCCCACACGGCAAAAACTGTACATAAAAAAAAGAAGAAAAAAACAAAGGCAAAATGCTCAGTTTGTTCGTTTTTAGAGATGAGCGAACGTGCTCGTTTAGTGCAATTACTCATCGAGCATCGCTTTTTTCGAGTAACTGCCTACTCGGGCGAAAAGATTCGGGGGGCGCCAGGGGTGAGCAGGGAGTTTCAGTGGAGAGTGGGGGGGGGGGGGGAAAGAGAGAGCTCCCCCCTGTTCCCTCCTGCTACCCCCCGCAGCCACCCGATGCCACCCGAATGTTTCCGCTCGAGTAGGCAGTTATTCGAAAAAAGCGATGTTCGATCGAGTAATTGTCCTAAACGAGCACGTTCGCTCATCTCTATTCGTTTTACATCCCCAAAAACACATTTCTACAACAATATGGTTCCAATAAAAGCTAAAGTTCATCACAGAGCTTCATCGACGGAAAGATAAAAAAGTTAAAAGTTCTAAGACTGAGTGCAGCCATGCAATAAAAGTAATAATTTCCATTAAAAAAGTTTTTATTGTGCAAAAGTTGAAAAACCTAAAAATAAATAGGGTTGGTTTTGTTGTAATCCAACACGCCAAAAAAATTATCATGTCATTTATGTCATATGATTAACGCTGCTAAAAACAAAAAAACACGTTGGTAAAATTGAGGTTTTCTCTCTCTGCCCTTCAAAAAAAATTGAAAAGAGCTTTACAACACATTATAGGTACCCAAAAAATTGTACCAATAAAAAACTAAAGCTTGCCATGCAAAAAACAAGCCCCCATATAAAAAAAAGTTATGGCTTATGAAAAGTGGAGATGGAATTCCCCTCAACCACCCCCCCCCCCCCCCTTCCCCAAGATTGATGCGTCCCTATGGCCAAAATAGGCCACGTCACTAAGGGGTTAAAAGGACCCTCCGTTTTTGCAACAAAATTCTGTCCTGGGACTGGAGCTGGTTTATTACCTGCAGGTCTTCGGGTCGGTCAGCCATGATGGCTGATGTACTCTTCGGACTACGTAATCTCCACAATGCATCGGTAGTGTCAGAGCATGATCACACATCGCTAATTAAATCTACACCACAATCCACGTGCCGGTTCGCATCACTGCGATGACCGATTTCTGATGTGAAAGTCCACAAAAAGCAGGGCACGCTACGGATTTGAACATAGGCAGCATGACCGTCCTCCGCTGAGGAATGGGTCCGCTGTGAGTGAATGGGATTTGTTAAAATGTCACTTAATCCCCCCAATAATCGCGTTAAAATTGGAAAAAACCCTCCCGAAAATGTCACTTTTTATTGCAGATTTTGAATTTCAGTTTCATGTAATTATATTTAGTGCTGAACGCAGTTGCTTTATGTGCATTTTAAACCCCTAAGTAATTTTAGCCTTAACCCCCTAGTGACCAGCCTACTGCCTTTTTACGTCCTAGCTTGCTGGGCCTTATTCCCTGAGGACGTAGAAACATATTTCCTACAGGGATCAAGGCTCTGCAAGCTGACATGTGACAGCTCCATGCTGCCGGCTCCCGGAGGTAGCCGGAAACCTGGTGCTGCCATTCCGGGCCCCCGGGTCCCCTCCCCCGGTCACATGATCGGCGGCATTTACCGAATGCTGTAGATCATATAAAAGTTAATAAAAAGTTTTTAAAAGTTAAAGATTCAGCTGCCTCGATGGATCGCTGTTATCCAATGGATAATGGCAATTACGTAAAAGTTAAGACACAGTTCAAGTTTGATGCGCCTTTCGTTTTGAGCCCCGTTGTGCATACAAACATAATATTAGGGCCACAATGAGTATGTCTCTGAAAACGGGACAAACGGGGGGATCCATTTTGGGGTGAAAGTCTTTATTCTTATGTGTGCTATACAAAAAAAAGTTTTTAAAATGACACAATTGCCAAAAAATTAAAATCGTAATTTTTTCCTTGTGCTTTGCTCAGATTCATTCAAAAACGGTGGTGTAAAAAAATACAGTACACTCCTAGATAAATTTGTAAAGCGGTCTAGTTTTCAAAATGGGGTCATTTGTGGGGGTTCTTTATCGTTTTGGCCACTCAGGTGCTCTACAAGTGGGCAATGGGGCCTAAATCGCCTTCAATCAAAATGTCTATTCTAAAAGTCACCGTCTGCTCTTTTCGGTTTGGGCCCCTTTGTGCATACGGACACAATATTACGGTCACAATGAGTGTGGTTCTGAACACAGGACAAACGGGGGTATCCATTTTGGGTGCAAATACGCATTTTCATGTGCATTATAGAAAAAAAAATCCCATCTTTTAAATGTCTTATTTGCAAAAATATGACATTTTATTTTTTCTCCTCTAAATTGCATTAATTACTGAAAAATAACTGTGTGCTAAAAATACTTCTTCCCTCCCTATCAGTGAATACACTAAGGGGTGTAGTTTTTTAAAAGGGGTCATTTGTGGGGGTATCTATCATTCTGACACCTATGAGCCTTTGTAATCTTGGCTTGGTGCAGGAAAAGAAAATGTTCCTCAAAATGTTAAAAATCAAATGTTAAATTTTTAAGTCTCTTAAATGGTTAAAAGAACGGAACTTTTTCCAATGTGCGCCCAAAATAAAGTAAACAGATGGAAATATATATCTTATCAAGAATTTGTACAGTATGTTCGCACATATTTGAGAGATCGCAGTTGAAAATGTGAAAAAATTTTCACAATGTTCCCAATTTTGGTGCTTTTAATAAATATACACAAATTCTACCTGTTTATTTTCACCACCTAAATGAAGTACAACATGTGACGAAAAAACAAAGTCAGAATCACTTGGATATGCAAAACCTTTACGGAGTTATGCTATGTCAAAGTGACACATGTCAGATTTCCAAAATTTGGTCTGGTCATTAAGGCGCAAACAGGCTTGGTCACTAAGGGGTTAAGAACCAGTCAGCGATTTCTTATTTTGTGGGACAAGTTCTAGTTTTTATAGGAACCAATTTCGGGTACATATAATGTATTCAATAACTTATGAATTTTTTTTACAATTAATTTTTTTTTTGCTGGTAGGGAATGGAAAAACAGCTATTTTGCTATTGTTTTTATGGCGTTCAGTTATATCACCTTTATTCTACGGGTCATTACCATTATGGCAGCACCAAAGCTATAGAGGCTTTATTATGTTTTACAAAGTTTGCGCAGTATAAACACTTTTTGTGTGGCGCCAGAATTCCAGGAACTGAGCATTTTTTCCAGCCGACACAGCCGTATCAGGCCTGTAGATTTTATTGGTACTACTTTAAGGTATATACGACTTTTTAATTATGTTTTATTCCTGTTTTGGGGAAGTCAGATGATCAGAAAAAACGGGTTATGGGTGTGGCGATATCAGTTACGTGTAAGGTTTTTTTCTTTTTTCCGATATTAAGACCTGTATCACCCAGATCTATCTGTGGACATGAAAATTTTGCGGGTGCCATACGCAGAATATAGAATCCATTGCTTTGAATCGGTTTTTTTACAGGCGCGTATTTTGCGTGCACATTTCGGTCACGCAAAAAAAAACAAAAAACAACGCCACATGCTCTACTTTGTGCAGGCAAAGAACACATCTTGACCTCACTAAACTAATTGGCTATTTCAATAGCTGAGAGCATCTATGCTTGTTTTTTGTGTGAGCGCAACTGCTCACAACTTGCATGCACAAAAAGTACAGTAAAAAAAAAGAAAAAATATTTAGATGCCATGGTCAGCAATGACTGCAGATTCTGTGGGGTTAAAGGATGTAAAGGAGTGATTGGATGACTAAGTCCTCATCATTTCAGTTCTTTTCTGAGGAAAACCCCATATGTGACAATCAGAGAGCAAATATGCTCTCTGATTGATAAGGGGGTGATAACATGAACAAAAATTCACATCCTGTCTCTCCAAGGGACAGAGAGATATACAGGAATCGTCAGCTGTAAATTTAGTAATTCCGACTAATTTTCAAACGGTTGTAGATCCGGTTCTGTGAAGGCTATGGACACGCTTTTGGTTTAATTTTGAAGCCAAGAACGTTAGCCCTAATAGATTCGGAGCTACAGCTGTTTGAAGAAGAATGAACAATGTTCATCCCAAGCTGCTGGGGTACACTGTATTGTACATTCAGCTTCCATCACACAGAAGAACTTCTGCTGTGTTTACTCACCCCATAATTACCAATACCTACTTTTTGACAGGCCAGAGCTGATCGCGTGATCAATGCTGGCCAATCAGAAAGCAGTGCATAATACGCATTTAACAGAAAATGGCAGTGCCCATCTGGAATGACCAAAACCAGGACCTAAAACCAGTGGAACAGAAGAACAACTGCAAGTTAACCCCCCTCCGTTCCTGGAACAGAATTTTGTCCTGTACCAGGGAGCAACTTTAATAATGTTCTTCTTGTAGCTCCCACTATAAATGTAGTTTATGGTCGCCAAACTGGTAACACAATTTGGGTTCCTAATAACAGAATTTACAAGCAACCTAAGGTCCCGGTCCCACTTGCACCCTTTGGTTTGACTGATTTCCGTTGTTTGGTTCCATTCTTAGAGATGAACAATGAAAATGTTGGCATCGCCAATGTGGCACATGCCGGAGCCAAATGGCACCAAACAGACCTCAATGACTATAATGGCAATGACTATAATGGGGCCCGCCTGGCTCCTGGCATTCCAACCAGCATTCTATAGGACGAAATGGCGCAGCATGCCGCACTATTCCATCATGCTTTTCTACCGGATGTGCACTAGACCCTCCGAACTGAACCTCCGACACAGATGTTTCCTAATGGAAACGGAAACCAATCAGATCAGAGGAACGTAAGAAAACCCAATTTCAAGTCGTTCCCTGCTGGGAGTTATTCCTATATTTGCTACTGAAAAAAGACACCAAAACTCGTGAGGGATTCTGTCTTGACATAGGGATAGCAACTGTAGTCCCGCTCTCAAGAAAGGTAGGATTATACCTACCCGATAATCAGGTTTCCAGGAGTCTCCACGACAGCACCACCTGAGATCGCCTCCTCCTGATAGGACAGGAACACACCGAGAGGTTAAAGTTCCCCCCCCCGTCCTCCCCTCCTCAGTGTATTATAACGAAACTGCCGGGGTAGGAGCTAACTTAAATTTTTCCCTATCTGGTATACTTTTTATTTTATTATCTTTTATTTATTTAATTATTTCTATATACATTATTCTTTCTTGGGGAGGGAATGTACGGGTGCTGTCGTGGAGACTCCTGGAAACCTGATTATCGGGTAGGTATAATCCTACCTTTCCCAGGGAGTCTCCACGACAGCACCACCTGAGACGTATCAACTAAAGTAATTCTAGGGTGGGATTGCCGCTGAGAGGACCTTACGACCGAAGGACATGTCCTCGTCTAGCTGCACCTTTACCCTGTAGTGTTTGACGAAAGTATGGGGCTTTTTCCATACTGCTGCCTTACATATCTGCTCTACTGATGCCGAGCCATGCTCGGCCCATGAGGTCGCTACTGCCCTTGTGGAATGGGCTTTAAGAGCCGAGGGGGCCTCCTTCCCCAAAGCCTTATATGCCTCGCTAATGGCCAGGCGAATCCACCTGGCTATAGAGCTTTTGGCTGCCTTCTTTCCCTTATTAGGGCCTGAATATTGGACGAACAGGTTGTCGTCCTGCCTCCATGGGCCTGTGGCCTCGATGTACGTCAAGACTGCTCTTCTGACGTCCAAACAGCTTAGGGTTCGCTCGCTCTCGTCTTTTGGGTGATTATAGAACGAGGGTATTATTATGTCATGGGCCCTATGGAATGGGGATACCACCTTAGGTAAAAAGGTCGGGTCTGTTTTAAAGACTAACTTGGTATCTGTAATCTTGAGGAGCGGGTGGCGTATGGATAGGGCCTGTAGCTCGCTGACCCGCCTGGCTGAGGAAATTGCCACTAGGAAGATAGTTTTTACTGTGAGCATTTTTAATGAGAGCCCCTCCATTGGTTCGAAGGGGTCCCCTGTCATGGCCCTCAAGACTAAATTAAGGTTCCAGTCTGGGCAAATATTGGTGGACCTGGGTCGAAGCCTATCTGCCGCTGCCAGGAATCTATTGATCCACCTGTCCCCGGATAACTTAGTGTCAAACAGGGCGCTAAGGGCTGCCGTTTGGACTCTTAGGGTGCTTGGGGCGAGGCCCATATCCAGGCCGTCCTGTAGAAAGTCCAGGATCAGAGGGACGTCCGCACTGCTGCCTGAGGAGCCTCTCTCTTGTCTCCAAGAGGTAAACCTCCTCCAGATTCTCTGGTATATGCGGTTGGTAGTCTCTTTCCTGCTTGCCATTAGCGTTCTGACTACCTTGGTTGAGAATCCCCTGCCCCTCAGTATGGATTCTTCAGTAACCAAGCTGTTAGATGAAGTCTGCTTACGTCGGGGTAGTTCAGGGGTCCCTGCGTTAGGAGATTCTCTTGAGCCGGAAGGGTAACTGGCTCCTGGATGCTCAAGTCTCTCAGGAGGCTGAACCAGCTCCTTCTTGGCCAAAAGGGAGCCACAAGGATCAGGGTGCACGGTTGTGACCTGAAGTACTGTAGTACCCTTGGGATTAGTGGGATCGGGGGAAATGCGTACGCCAGTTCTCCTCCCCAGTCCTGGCTGAGGGCGTCCACCGCTGTCGGTTGGTCTTCCCGTCTGAGGGAGAAGAAGTTCGTCACCTTGGCGTTTTGTTTTGACGCGAATAGGTCTATTTGCGGGGGACCCCATTTGTCCGTCACTATCCGGAACGCCTCCTGGGATAAGGACCATTCTCCTGGGTCTAAGCGCCCCCGGCTGAGGAAGTCTGCTCTTTGATTCAGAGATCCCTTTAAGTGTACCGCTGACAGTGAGATGATGCGGCCCTCCGCCCAGCGGAATATCCTTTGCGCGATACTCTGCAGAGCTGGTGACCTCGTGCCCCCCTGGTGTCGGATATGGGCCACTGCCGTGGTGTTGTCCGACAGTACCCGTATATGTTGGTTTCTTACCGTCTCCCCCAGGTGCTGCAGGGCCTTCCAGATTGCTTGTAGCTCCCTGTAGTTTGAGGATTGATGCTTCGTCTGCGGTGGCCATGGGCCCTGTAGGAGCTGGTCTCCGACGTGCGCCCCCCACCCCCAGGAGCTTGCATCTGTCGTGATCTGTACTGCCGGGTGCAATATCCAGTGGACTCCTTTTCTTAGATTTCTTGGGGACGTCCACCAGCTTAAGGATACCCTTACCGAGTTCCTGATCTGTATTCTGTTTTCTAACGAAGCCTGCCTGCCGTCCCACGCTGCGAGGACTGCAGCTTGCAGGGGTCTGGTATGTGCCTGTGCCCATGCTACCCCCGGGATGCATGATGTTAGACTTCCTAGGAGGGACATAGCCTCCCGGATTGTGCATGACCGTCTCTGCATAAAGGATTTTACCATGTGCCGAATTTTCTGCCCCTTTGCCTCGGGGAGGAAGGAGCATTGGGCCTCTGAGTCGAGTGTTACGCCTAAAAACACCTTCTCCGTGCTGGGGTTTAGGCTGGACTTCTCCCAATTTATGATCCAACCTAGGAACTGTAACAGGCTGAGCACTGTTGCCAAGTTCTCTACTAGGCGTTCCCTGGACTCGGCTATGATTAGTATGTCGTCCAGGTATGGGATTATTAGGATCGACCTCTGCCTTAGGTAGGCTGCAACCTCCGCCATGATCTTCGTGAAGATGCGGGGTGCTGAGGAGATTCCAAAGGGAAGGCATCTGAATTGAAGATGCCTTGTCTTGCTGCCCATTTCCAACGCGAACCTTAGGTACTTCCTTGAGTCCCTGTGGATCGGTACATGCAGATAGGCGTCTTTCAGGTCGATCGAGGCCATGTAGGCCCCCCTGGGGATCAACTTTACCGCTGATGTGATGGACTCCATCCTGAATTTTCGATATTTTATGAAAACGTTCAGGGGTTTTAAATTTATTATTAGGCGTGAACCTCCCCCGGGTTTCTTTACTAGAAAGAGTCTGGAGTAATGCCCCCAGGTCTCCTCTTCCTGTGGCACGAGGGACACTGCCTTTAGATGTCTTAGGTCCTGTACCGCCTGCTGAAGCGGGTACAGTTGTTGTACTGGACCTCGCGTGATAATATATTTTCTCCTGGGGGGGGGATACTAACTCGATTCTGTATCCCTCCTGCAGGATCTCCGGGATCCACGGGCTCCTGCAAATCGAGGCCCACCGATCCGCAAAGCCCTGCAGCCTCGCCCCCACTGGGATGGCGTCAGGGCTTCTGCTTGGCTGGGTCCCCCTGGTGCGGGTTGAAGAGGAAGCTTCTCCCTCTGCCTCCCTTGGGGTAACTCCATCGGCCCGTCTTGCCCTTGCCTTTATAGGGTTCCGATTGTTGTGCCCGGGTTCGGAAGAAGGTCTTCCCCTTACGTTGTCTTTCCTCCGGGAATCCCTTCTTCTTATCCGACGCTTTCTCTAGTATTTTATCTAGATCCGGACCAAAGAGGAATTGGCCGTGAAAGGGTAGCGAGCACAATTTATTCTTGGATGTTAGGTCGCCCGACCATGACTTCAGCCAGAGGACCCTCCTGGCCGAGTTGGTTAGGGCCGTTGCTTTTGCCGAAAGCTTCACTGACTCCGCTGCTGCGTCTGCCAGGAAGTTAGTGGCCATCTTTAACATAGGGAGGGAATCTATGATCTGCTCCCTTGGCGTTTTGCTCGAGATGTGCAGCTCCAGTTGTTCGAGCCACACACCCAGGGTTCTGGCGACGCACGTGGCTGCCACCCCCGGCCTGAGCGTACTGGCCGCTGCCTCCCAGGATCTTCTTAGTAGGCCCTCCGCCTTGCGATCCATTGGGTCTCTAAGCTGTGTGGCGTCCTCGAAGGGCAATGTTGTCCTCCTAGCCACCTTAGCCACTGGGACGTCTACCTTGGGTACTTCCTCCCAATTCGCACATACCCCCTCCTCAAACGGGTAGCGCCTCTTCACCCCCTTAGACGAGAAGGATCCCGTGTCGGGCTTCTCCCACTCCTTAAGTATTAATTTTGTTACGTTGCTATGGACCGGGAAGGTATGTTTCTTCCTCTCCCCTAACCCCCCAAAGACCTCGTCCTGCATTGAACGGGGTTCCTTGGGCTCCTCCATTTTCAGTGTAGCTCTAACGGAGTTAATCAGCTCCGTTAAATCTTCTCTATGGAAGAGGTACTTTTGGTATTCCTCTTCCTCTGAGGACTCCTCAAGCATCAGCTCTTCCGGTTCAGATCCTGAACTCTCTGAGTCTGAGAGCACCTGCGGGGTATGCGCTTTTCTTCGGCGCTTTGTCCCCGATGCCCCTCTGGGTGGAGTTTTTGGGGTCGACAGTGCTGACCGCACTTCCTCTTGGACGAGTTTTCTGACATCCTCGAGGAATCCCCCTGATTCCTCCTTGACCAACTTGGCTATGCATGCTTTGCATAATGGCCTGGCATGCGAAGCCGATAGTCTTGTGCCACATTCTGCGCACTTTTTAGCTTTGGCTCTGGGAGGGGCAACTCTTCTATCCCCCTGGCAGACAACAAAGTTTACGTGTAAGGATGCAAAATTCATTAACAACGTATACGAATATGCATGCCTTGTTTGCCCCACTGGCTACTTACGGTTGCCGCCGCGGTGGAGCATTCCGCGACCTCTGGTGCTGGAGCACTCATTGCTTTATTAACTGGTGCTGCAGACACTCTTGGGGCATTTAAGCCAATACTCACTGAGTGGCTTCCTTGCTCGGCGCCATCTTCTCTCAGGTTCCTTTTCTTTTTTGAATTTTGGCGCCTTTAAATTTTAGCCCAGCCCCCTCCGAGCGCCGGCCGTGCTGCGCGATGACGTCATCACGCTCGCCGCGGCGCCCCGCCCCCTCCCCTGCTCGTTAAGGGGAAGCCGGAGGCGCCGCGCACGTTCCTAAGCCGGCGCGTAGGAGAGCTGGAGCCCCGCATTGCACCCCCCATGGGCCGCCGCGGGAGGAACCTGGCCCGGGGGGACCACCCCATGTGGCGTCCCGGGAGTCGCTCTGCAAGAAGGGAGGACAGGCTGGAGCACTGCCCTCCGATCTGCCGGTATGCTTCTTTCTTTCGGGCTGGCGTCTCCACCAGCCCCTCTCGGTGACCCTGCCTCCTGGCAGGACAGGAAAACACTGAGGAGGGGAGGACGGGGGGGGGGGAACTTTAACCTCTCGGTGTGTTCCTGTCCTATCAGGAGGAGGCGATCTCAGGTGGTGCTGTCGTGGAGACTCCCTGGGAAGGTAAGATCTTTTAATTTCTCAATGACCCCTGTCATGATACGACCCCTGTCATGATACGACCCCTGTCATGATACGACCCCTGTCATGATACGACCCCTGTCATGATACGACCCCTGTCATGATACGACCCCTGTCATGATACGACCCCTGTCATGATACGACCCCTGTCATGATACAACCCGTTCTACTCCTCCCCTGCACCTCCAGTAAAGGCTCCTTGAGGCGAATGCTACAGTGTCATGCTGTCCACACCATTAAAGAAGTCAACCCGACGGTAATGAATGATGACAGATCCACCTTAATTAACCTTAGTGTCTGAGACTTCTTAAAAACTAATGAGATACAAGACAGTAACAGATGTCAGAGCAGCAGTTATCCCTGCGCCATGGCGGCGGCAGTGGGCACCCTGCTGGACCTGCAGGGAGTTAATAGCATATAATGGATGATATGGGCTGAGATAACGAGGCAGAATGTACTATTGGATGAAGCATCCTTTATAAAGACTAAGAAGAATTACCAGCGTGCGAGAAAGGGGAATGCGGGGGATACAGCTAGACGAAAACATCTGCATAGAGGCACAATGAAGACGTGTGGTGCAAGTCACTAGCGCCATGTTCATAAATACATACATTGCCACTTTTAATCTTCCCGTTGCCCATGCTGTCATCCCCAAAAGTCAGCAAGCGAAGCATGCCAACGGACTCAAAGCTGCAGGCTGTGTGCGCATGCATTCCCATTGATATCTATAGGGGGGCACATGCACAGGCTGGAGTTTTGAGTTTGATACCATGGTCTACATGCTGACAGCGCAAGGACCAGGGAGGGGGGCAAGCATAAAAAAAACACCTCCTGAGCTCCTGCCCTATGAGCACCATAGCCAGTGACAGGTTCCCTTTAAATCATGGATTGCGATTGGTTCCTGTGGAGAGAGTCCTCACCGAACTGCAAAATAAAAGGCACAATGTCCCTTACTTCAATGAAGTACCCTGCACCGCAATACCCTTAAGGGTGTAACTGTAGCTGGTGCTGTAGCTCAGCCCTGTTGACCTGGATGGGACTGAGCTGCAGTACCAGGAACAACCACAGTCATATGGAAGGCACTGTGCTGGGTACTGTAATAACAGGTCTCCTTTGTTCTGTAGGGGTCCCAGGTGTAGAACCCCTCTAATGACACATATATGACCTGTCCTCAAATTAGAGAAATGTGATCTAATTGAAAACCCCTTTAGGGTAATTTCACATGTAGCAGATTTGTTGCAGCAGAAAACTTTTGACAAGGATCGGCAGTAGACGTCACACGGCAGGGATGAAGCCCGCTGCGGGTCGTGCCAACATCCCCACCAGATCAGCCAGCTGTGAACATACACAACCTGGGATTTTGTCACTATGATGGGAATAAAGCTTATAATAAAAAGTTTTGTATCTTTTGTTTGTGTTTCCGAGATCTCTGCTTGCTGTCAGTGAATGCAAAAGAAAAGTTTACATCCATTTCCCTTGAGCAGTGGCTGCCCTGCAAATTTGTCAGCACCTTCTGGCCGATGCCGACAGGTCCTGCACGTCACCCTACATATAACCAAGCAGAACTGCAGTAATGGTGACTGCACACGAGTGTAATTAGCTGCATGCAGCGCGCGTTTGACGATCGCAATGCACACAGCGAGTATGAAGCCACCGATCGCCATGAACCATCTTGGCGTGTATGCGTTGATAATACGCGCCAAGATAGAACATGCTGCAATCTTTATTGCACACGTATTTCGCACAAGACGGCTAATCAGCAGCATGGGAGCCTATGGAATATTTATAGAGCGCATTCCATGCGCAAAACCCGATAGCTTTGTGTCAAGGAGCCCTAAAGCATGAGAGAAGGAAATGAGTATGAAGGTCAGACTAAGGACAGACACATGTACGTATTTGTACGTGAAAACTCTGCCCGCGCAATACGCAGAAAATAGAATCCATTGATTTCATTGGGTTCGTTCGCATGCACAGATTTTTCTTGTGCTTTTCAATTAAACAAAAAAAATTAAAAAAAACTGAATATTTTATTTTCCTGTGCATTTGCGCAGCGAAAAAGAGCACATATTGAATTTTCACACTATTTAGCCATTTCAATGGCTGGGAGTATCGGTGCGTGTTTTTAACAAATAGTGCGCAAAAAGTACAATAAAATACACCGATACACACGCAAAAAAGCATTGTTCGTTCCACAAAACTTTAGCGCTGAGGCGTGCACAATTCGCCTACGCTAGTATAAAGGAGCCCCAAGACGGCTTTCAATCCTACATTAGTCAGTTCAGGGCATTGGTTTTTGTGCTCAGTTTTTAGAGGAGAGAGACCAATATGGAATGGGGGGGGGGATGTAAAAAGAGCGAAAAAGAGAAAAAGAAGCCGACACGGAAAAGTTTAAAAAGTATTTCCCAAAGGTACGAACTTGTAGAAGTTTACAGCAGTAACAAGGCATTTACATTACAAGCCACAGCCAGGAGGGTCTCTCCCCAGCCTAGAAGAGCTGATAACAGCGAACAATAGACTGCAGTCATCTGCACAGTAAATGGAGACAAGGCAGATTTCAGGCGAACTAGATGTAAGATCACTGCTGAACACTTAAGGCAGTTTTAGACGGATCGACTGTCGTTAAAAACAATCGTTCAAACAAGCGAAAGTGAACGATAATCATTCCGTCTAAAACATGCGCCAACGACCGAAGGACGAACAGCGGCAAGAGACGGGTCAGAGCGATGGCAATATATTACCTGCGCAGCTTAGCAACCCCCTGCCCTCAGGCAAATCCACTTATCATTAAGGGACGGTCACACAAGCTGCGCTGTTTAGTGTAAACGTCTAATCTACCATCATCAGTCAACAAGGCGTAACGTGGTGCCGATGATACAACGCCAACCATCCCTACAAATCATCGCCATATCATGTACCAACAGGCAGCGGCTACAACGCCTCGCGGGCGCAGGACACATGATCAATGATCCCTGGCACTTTAATCGAAACTACTTCCACTTTCACTGCGTACACCTGCCGCGCCGCGTCCCACCTGATCACCGCAGCCTCTGTTGTCACAAGCATTCCCAGCCGCCCAAACACTCCACTAATGCCGGGGCTACACCGAAGGGTTATGAATTTTAACTATTGAGTGACAGCTGCAGTCCACAAGCGCTGGCTTGTGTTTTGTGGTAAAAGTTGTAATGGCAACACTCCGGGGTACAAATAACATGTTGCAGAACTTTTACTAATATTATAACAGTTATATTCTTGTACATAGGGGGCAGTATTATAGTAGTTATATTCTTGTACATAGGGGGCAGTATTATAGTAGTTATATTCTTGTACATAGGGGGCAGTATTATAGTAGTTATATTCTTGTACATAGGGGGCAGTATTATAGTAATTATATTCTTGTACATAGGGGGCAGTATTATAGTAGTTATATTCTTGTACATAGAAGGCACTATTATAGTAGTTATATTCTTGTACATAGGGGCAGTATTATAGTAGTTATATTCTTGTACATAGGGGGCAGTATTATAGTAGTTATATTCTTGTACATAGGGGGCAGTATTATAGTAGTTATATTCTTGTACATAGGGGGCAGTATTATAGTAGTTCTATTCTTGTACATAGGAGGCAGTATTATAGTAGTTCTATTCTTGTACATAGGGGGGCAGTATTATAGTGGTTCTATTCTTGTACATAGGGGGCAGTATTATAGTAGTTATATTCTTGTACATAGGGGGGCAGTATTATAGCAGTTATATTCTTGTACATATGAGCAGTATTATAGTAGTTATATTCTTGTACATAGGGGGGCAGTATTATAGTAGTTATATTCTTGTACATAGGGAGGCAGTATTATAGTAGTTATATTCTTGTACATAGGGGGCAGTATTATAGTAGTTATATTCTTGTACATAGGGGGGCAGTATTATAGTGGTTCTATTCTTGTACATAGGGGGCAGTATTATAGTAGTTATATTCTTGTACATAGGGGGGCAGTATTATAGTAGTTATATTCTTGTACATAGGGGGGGCAGTATTATAGTAGTTATATTCTTGCACATAGGAGGCAGTATTTTAGTAGCTATATTCTTGCACATAGGAGGCAGTATTATAGTAGTTATATTCTTGTACATAGAGGGCAGTATTATAGTAGTTATATTCTTGTACATAGAGGGCAGTATTATAGTAGTTATATTCTTGTACATAGGGGGCAGTATTATAGTAGTTATATTCTTGTACATAGGGGGCAGTATTATAGTAGTTATATTCTTCTACATAGGGGGCAGTATTATAGTTGTTATATTCTTCTACATAGGCGGCAGTATTGTAGTAGTTATATTCTCGTACATAGGGGGCGGTATTATAGTAGTTATATTCTCGTACATAGGGGGCGGTATTATAGTAGTTATATTCGTGTACATAGGGGGTGGTATTATAGTAGTTATATTCTTGTACATAGGGGGCGGTATTATAGTAGTTATATTCTTGTACATAGGGGGCGGTATTATAGTAGTTATATTCTTGTACATAGGGGGCAGTATTATAGTAGTTATATTCTTGCACATAGGAGGCAGTATTATAGTAGTTATATTCTTGTACATAGGGGCAGTATTATAGTAGTTCTATTCTTGTACATAGGGGCAGTATTATAGTAGTTCTATTCTTGTACATAGGAGGCAGTATTATAGTAGTTCTATTCTTGTACATAGGAGGCAGTATTATAGTAGTTCTATTCTTGTACATAGGGGGCAGTATTATAGTAGTTCTATTCTTGTACATAAGGGGCAGTATTATAGTAGTTATATTCTTGTACATATGAGGCAGTATTATAGTAGTTATATTGTTGTACATAGAAGCAGTATTATAGTAGTTATATTCTTGTACATAGGAGGCAATATTATAGTAGTTATATTCTTGCACATAGGGGGCAGTATTATAGTAGTTATATTCTTGTACATAGGGGGCAGTATTATAGTAGTTATATTCTTGTACATGGGGGGCAGTATTATAGTAGTTATATTCTTGTACATAGGGGCAGTATTATAGTAGTTATATTCTTGTACATAGGGGACAGTATTCTAGTAGTTTTTTTTCCTATACAGGGGGCAGTATATTGGTAGATCCACACTGTTATACTCTCACATTCTAAAAATCTGATTTCTCAATGGTTTGGATGTGGACGTCAGATGAGCGCAGTCACTATAAGGAAGTATTACAAGAGCACAAGACTTAAAAATCAGACTCATCTTCTAGTCGTGTTCCCCCCTCACCCCCGTATATCAGCGGCTGAGGCCCATCATGCTCCAACACAATCTGAGTCAGCAGCACATTGAGAAAAACAGAAACGGAGCTCATTACACTGAATTTTAAATTGAAGCTCCTGGGAAAATAGCTTAAGAAGCAATTCCCCAAGGGAATGATATTATTGGAATAGCTCCTGTAAGCTGAAGAGCTGCCGGGAGAGGGATAAAAAGCCCTAAAATCCATCACTAGACGGTTTTAAGCTGCACTGGCGATTTTTAGCCGCTAATTTTGAACTCACTGCGCAAAGCTACAAGATGAAATAAACGCCGCTTATCCTACGTTGTTGCATAATACACACCAATACAGGCTATGGGGGTCTAACATAGGCAGCAGATACGCATTTTACAGATGTACTTGCTGTGTTACGTGCATTTCTCAGCATTTTCAAGATCACTGCTTGCTGTCAGCAAACGGAAGTGTTTCAGTTTACTCTCAGAGATGACAACCCGTCCCGCTAGAGACTTCAGGTCTGCGCAAGTTGTCAGCTTCCGGAGAGATCTAGAAAGCGTTGAGTTACTGAAGCAAAAGCTTAACTGAAAACCACTTTTGGTAATTCCCTGTAATTATGAAGACCGGCTTCAAACTGGAAGTTTGGGGATATTTCGCAACTCTCCAACACGTGCGCCCGAACCTGCCACCGCGACAAACTTCTGACGACAATAATAAGGTGGCATTTTATTATCGGAGGTCTAAGAGCAGCACTGAGCGATCAAGGATCTCAGTTAAGGAGGGGTTAAAAAGGAAACTCGGGATATAAATGATGGCGGAGAAGTGAATAGGAGCGTCGTACAAAGGGGAGAAGCCAGGCTGGTTCCACATCTGCGTCGGGGGGGTCCGTTACGGGAACAGGAAATGGAGACTCGCGGTCGAACGGATCCGTCTTATGACGGAACCCAACAGCGCCAAACGGATCCCACTGATTATATAATGGGGTCGGTTTAGTTTCCGCTCAGCTGCCCTAAATTTTTAGTGGAAGAAAAAGTCCTGCGTGCTGCGCTATTTCTTCCGGTATTTTGTGCTGGATCGGCGACACAAACTCCAAACGGACGTTCCAGCGCAGATGTGGGAGTGGCCCTAACCAATCAGCTCACTGCTTTAGTTTCTATAACAGCTATAGAAAAAACAATACTGCGAATCCAATTGGTAGTTAGGGGCAACCAATCCTCTTCCACTAACTTTAGTAAATGACCCCCAATGCTTCAATGTAAAGGAGTTGTACACAATCACAACCTACTAAGCTGGGTGCGCACTAGACGTAACCGCAAGCTGCGCCCCAGAGAGTCTAACGGAACTCGTATCACATGGACACCAGTCCGTGCGCCGTCCGTATACACGGCACGCTGACATGTGCAGGCACGTCCTATTTCTCGTCCATGCAATGGAGAGGGGCAGGTACACGCCATGGGATTTCTCATGCGGATAGTCGGTTTGTGTGAAAAGACATCCATGTACAGCGCCATAGGTAGTTATAGGGCATTACACGAACAGAAGACGGCCTGAAAATACGCTAAGGCTCACTTCACACGCGCTCGCCAACATGCGATATCCCCGCGGATACGAGGTGTTTTTATAGCAAAACTGCATTGTATCACTTCAGGGAAGCAGCGCTCCTCCGCTGCGGCTGACAGCTGATCGCGGAGTCTCTCCCTCTGCTTCCAATATGGAGACCTCACATCGCACTGTGAGCTCGTAGTAAGTGGTGCCATGCTATTGCCGACCCCATTGAAAATAACGGGAGACGCGTTCGAGGGAACGCCAAAACATAGGACCTGCTGCGTTTTTGTCCCGCACTGCGATGTCTGAGGGCTTATTTGCATAGCCGAGATAGCAGGCTAGCTTAGTTCGACATGAGCTTGTCGGCTTGCACCAAGACTAGAGATGAGAGAGTATACTCACTAAGGCACATTACTCGAGCGAGTAGTGCCTTAGCCGAGTATCTCCCCGCTCGTCTCTAAAGATTCGGGGGCCGGCGCGGGTGACAGGTGAGGAGCGGGAGGGAGAGAGGGGGAGAGAGATCTCCCCTCCGTTCCTCCCCGCTCTCCCCCGCCACTCCCCGCTGGCCCCCGAATCTTTAGAGGCGAGCGGGGAGATACTCGGCTAAGGCACTACTCGCTCGAGTAATGTGCCTCAGCGAGTATACTCGCTCATCTCTAGACTGAAGCAGGTCCTGTGTAAATCAAGCATGAGGACAGGACTTACAGTGTGCGGCGTCTCACACATTGCCCACAGACGGGGTGTCCGTGTTCTGTGCCAGTTGTGCCCTAGTATCTTGAACGTAACTCGCTATTGCTCGTGTATATCCCGCCTTGGGCCCTCTTTACACAAGCGCATGCGTATTTTTGCACATATGAGCTTAGTGCTTTTGCGGATTGAATTAGGCCCTTTTGTGCGCAATTCGGCGTATTTTACTGTACCCTTTGCACCCGCAAGGAGTGTTCATTTGCATGCGGCCAATCAAGATGCACAGATTAAAATATCTAATTAGTCTAACGAGTTCCAGATGTGCTATTCTTCTAGCAGAATTACGTAGCGTTTCACGCATCTCCTAGTGTATTGTGTTCGCATTCGCGCATCCCTTCTATAGAGACCTCTGGTGCGCAAATATGTGGAGAAATAAAGCATGCTGCATTTTTTTTATGGGACCGAAATGCGCAAGAAAAAAACGGAAACGGAAACTAAATCGAGGTGTTTTTTTTCTGCGTATTGCGCGCACCGCCTTAGGGCTCACTCACACGGGCGTATGTGTGTCCCACATTTTTGTTACACATGTATTGCGCAGTACTAAAAGCCCATTGATTTCTATTGGCCCTTCACACCTGCATTTCTTTTTTTTTTTTTTTTTTTTAACATGCGTGAAACGCAGCGCGTCTTTATTTCGCTGTGCAGTACACAATAATACAGGCTACGGGAATTTAGCATACGTAGCAAATCCGCATGTAGAGGAGCGTTTGCTTTGTATTGCATACTTTAGGCACGTGAAACATACATACAGAGTTCTTGCGGCCGTCATACGGCTGAATGGCGCCTCACAGTGCGGTATTGAATGACGCTCTAAGAGCCATTTTACATGGGAGCGAACGTTCATGCAAAGTCTGTTTGGCCAGTCATCCCAGGCCTTGGAAATGTTACCCCAAGCAGTCGAAGAAAGTGCAAACGCTAATTTGTCGGCTCCTCGCATCTTTTGCGCAGCCAAATGAAAAAAAATCATTGTTGCCAGCTGCTCACATGAACGGACCGCGATGATTCTCTATGGAGGACCAACATTCGTATGAACGATTATTTGGCTCGCAAGGACGTATGTCACCCGTGTATCACGGTAAGCAAATGACTGCTGCTCATCATGACTGGCTGCCATTTAAACGCCAAAGTCGGCCCATGTAAAAGGGAAGCCAGGCGCCACAATTTAGACCCAGATGTAGATGGTGAATAAAGCCTGAGGTCATACTTAAATAATAGAAGGGTCCCCTCCCGGACTCAGCGCCATTTTATCACCCAGCGAGTAGAGTTGCTACAAGCCGCACCTCTCGTTCAGGTGGACCTGACGCAATCAGCTCGCCGCTGGGGGAGGGGGGGGGGGGCCAAAGTGGACAATGCTATTAATTTGCAAACAGCTATAAAGCCAAATACTGCGGAATATTAATGCAATATACGTCAGTCGCCATTGTCGCCCCCAAATGCAGCAAACAGAAAAACTGTGGGAAAGCCCAATAACGAAGATACCGCATACCACTCCAACTGTACGAGCAGAGACTAAGCCAAGGGGCTGCCACCTCCAGCTGTTGGTGAACTACAACTCCCAGCAGGCAGCTGTCAGGGCAGGACCAACTAGGAGTTGTAGTTTAACTGCAGTTAGAGATCCGCAGATCACCAGACTACAGAAGGGCGACAGCCGGAGGCTCGTAGGCAAATCAGTGCAGGTGACTTCCTGGCAGCCGAAGCAGGACAAAAGTCAATCATGTGACACGTACGAGTGACCCCCAATAGAGGCAGGTGGCACGTACGAGTGACCCCCAATAGAGGCAGGTGGCACGTACGAGTGACCCCCAATATGGGCAGGTGACACGTGCGAGTGACCCCCAATATGGGCAGGTGACACGTGCGAGTGACCCGCAATATGGGCAGGTGACACGTGCGAGTGACCCTCAATATGGACAGGTGACACGTGCGAGTGACTCCCAATATGGACAGGTGACACGTGCGAGTGACCCCCACTATGGACAGGTGACACGTGCGAGTGACCCCCACTATGGACAGGTGACACGTGCGAGTGACCCCCAATACGGACAGGTGACACGTGCGAGTGACCCCCAATATGGACAGGTGACACGTGCGAGTGACCCCCAATAGAGGCAGGTGACACATACGAGTGACCCCTCAATTTAGACAGGTGACACGTATGAGTGACCCCCCAATTTAGACAGGTGACACTTATGTGTGACCCCCAATATAGACAGGTGACATGTATGAGTGAGACCCAATAGATAGGTGACGCATATGAGTGACCCCTCAATATAGGCAGATGACACACATAAGTGACCCCTCAATACAGACAGGTGACATGTACGCATGAGCCCCAATAGAGACAGGTGACACGAATGAGTGACCCATAATATAGGTAGGTGGCACGTACAATTGACCCCTCAATACAGACAGGTGACACATATAAGTGACCTATAATATAGACAGACGACACATATGACGGACTCCAAGAGAAGAAAATACAATCTCCATGCAGGTGTAGTCCTTGGTCAGATTCCCACCCAGAACGGCAGCACAAGGGGTCCTGTTTCCTGTTAGCGCTGTCGCTGGCCAACATGAAGCTATCATATAAATAGGTCACATGTGCGTGACCTATACAGGCAAGTGACATATGTCATCTCTCATACATGTCACCCCCAATATTGACAAGTGGCATATGTAACTGCAGTCTAGAAAGGGGACACGTATGAGTGACCACATAATAGACAGGTGACATATAGGGTGACCTCAAAACAAACGACCCGTGAGTCACCCCAGTATAGACAGTTGACCTGTATTGGTGACCCAATTACACGCAGGTCACATGTACTACTGATCCCAGTATAATAAAAGGTGACACGTATGCAACAAATATATAGATATCATCTCTCATCACGACGCGTCACATATAATTGCAGGTGACATGTATGTCAGTGTGCCCAGAGCTACATCACCAGTGCAGCCAGTGTGCCCGGAAATATATCACCAGTGCAGCCAGTGTGCCCGGAACTATATCACCAGTGCAGCCAGTGTGCCCGGAAATATATCACCAGTAATATCAATGTACACTACACAGCTTGTCACTAGTGTACCCAGCACTGTGCTACCAGTGCAGCCACTGTGCCCACCTCTATCTCACCCGTACAATCAGTGTACACAACACAGCTTGTCACAAGTATGACCAGTGTGCCCAGCACTGTGTCACCAGTATAGCCAGTGTGCCCAGCACTGTGTCACCAGTATAGCCAGTGTGCCCAGCACTGTGTCACCAGTACAGCCAGTGTGCTCAGTGTGCCCAGCACTGTAGCACCAATACAGCCAGTGTGTCCACCTCTATTTCCCCAGTACAGCCAGTGTACACAATACAGCTTGTCACCGGTGCGGCCACTGTGCCCAGCACTGTGCCACCGATGCGGCCACTGTGCCCAGCACTGTGCCACCGATGCGGCCACTGTACACAACACAGCTTGTCACCAGTATGACCAGTGTGCCCAGCACTGTCACCAGTACAGTCAGAATACACGACACAGCTTGTCTCCAGTGAGACCAGTGTACCCAGCAGTGTGTTACCAGGAAGACCAGAGAGTAAAACCAGTGTGCCCAGCACTAGAGTCACCAGTACACACAGCACAGCCCGTCCCCGGTGAGCCCAGTGTCCCCACTCCAGCAGTGCGCCCGGCGCCGTCAGCTGGGCATAAAGTTGCGGCGGGCAGGCAGACTCACCCGGGAGTAGAGCTCGTACACCGACATGCCGGCCGATCACTGGGCGCTCTCCATGGGGGATCCGGCTCCGCCGCTGCAGGCGACCTTTACCTCCAGTCCCGGCAGTGAGTAATCCCGTCCCCGGGCTCCTGCCGCCTCCTCCAGCCACTGGCTCCACCTCACGCCGCTCCCTGCACAGGTGTGGGAGGAGTGCAGCACCCAGCACACTGCACGCAGACCGGCACAGCACCTGCCGGCACACTGCACAGCACACACGGCAATACACACACTGTACAACGCTGCACAGCACCTGCCGGCACACTGCACAGCAATACACACACTGTACAACGCTGCACACAGACCAGCACACTGCACGCAGACCGGCACAGCACCTGCCGGCACACTGCACAGCAATACACACACTGTACAACGCTGCACACAGACCAGCACACTGCACGCAGACCGGCACAGCACCTGCCGGCACACTGCACAGCAATACACACACTGTACAACGCTGCACACAGACCAGCACACTGCACGCAGACCGGCACAGCACCTGCCGGCACACTGCACAGCAATACACACACTGTACAACGCTGCACACAGACCAGCACACTGCACGCAGACCGGCACAGCACCTGCCGGCACACTGCACAGCACACACGGCAATACACACACTGTACAACGCTGCACAGCACCTGCCGGCACACGGCACAGCACACAGGGCAATACACACTGCACAGCAGCTGCCGCACACTGCAATACACACACTGTACAACACTGCACACAGACCGGCACACTGCACGCAGACCGGCACAGCACCTGCCGGCACACGGCACAGCACACACGGCAATACACACTGCACAGCAGCTGCCGCACACTGCAATACACACACTGCACAACACTGCACACAGACCAGCACACGGCACTCTGTGCACAGCACCTGCCGGCACACTGCACTACACAACACACGGCACTCCGTGCACACCACACTGTACTATACATACTGCAACACACACTGTACAAAACACCACACTAAATACACACACTGCACAGCAGCTGCCGCACACTGCACCACACACACACTGTACAACACTGCACAGCACACGGCACCACACACACATTGTACAACACTGCACACACAGACCAGCACAGCACCTGCGGGAACACTGCACTACATACACTGCAATACACCTGCACCACACTGCACACAGATCAGCACACGGCACTCCGTGCACACTGCACTATACATACTGTACAGCACAGCACCTACCGACACACTACAATACACACACAGCACTACACATCACACTGCAAACAGACCAGCATGCAGCACTGTGCACAGCACCTGCTGACACATCACACTACACACACTGTATAACACAGCACACTGCACAAAACACCACACTACACACTGTACAGCACAGCATCTGCCGGCACACTACAATACACACACTGCACACAGACCAGCACACAGAACTCCGTGCTCAGCACCCGCCGACACACTGCACTACATACACTGCTATAAACCTGCACTACACACACTGTACAACACTGCACACAGATCAGCACATGACACTCGTGCACAGCACCTGCTGGCAGACTGCAATACATGCACTGCAATACACACTGTACAGCACATCACACTGCACACAGTCCAGCACATGGCACTCTGTGCACAGCACCTGCCAGCATACACTGCACTGCACACAAACCAGCACATGGCAATAAACATCACACTGCACTATACACACTGCACACAGACCAGCACACGGCACTCCATGTACAGCACACTGCAGCACAGACACTGCACCTGCACTACACTGTACAACACATCACCTGCACTGCATGCTGTACAACACATCACCTGCACTGCACAACACATCACACTGACAGTATACCAAACACACTGCACTTCATACTACATACACAACACAGGACTGTATGACACTACACACACTAAACTGCACTTCATACTACACACACTGTACAACACATCACACTGATAATATAGCAATCACACCACACTTCATGCACAACACACTCCTCTTAATACACATCACACTGTAATCACACTGCACTCAATAAATATGAACTGTATGGCACTGTTCTTAATACTAAATACACCCTTTTTAACATACATCACACTGACAATATACCAAACACACTGCACTCCATAAACATCACACTGTACTCCATTATTATCGCACTGTACAACACTGCACTCCATATTGCACTATACTACACACTGCACTGCATAAACATCATACATTACTATACACTGCACTCCATGTACATTACATTGTAATACACACTGTTATCACACTGTACAACACACTGCACTCCATATATATTACACTTCCCTATACACTGTATTGCATAACATCACACAGTACACCATAAACATCAGACTGTACTACACACTGCACCCCATGCAAACTACACGGCAGTGACGTTGGGGTCTATTTACACCATACAGTCAATAGCAGTTCATTGATGTGATTACTGTGAAATTGCAGTAAATGCAGCAAATTGCAGATTTTGCAGTAAACGTGTCAATAAACTCGAACTGTGTGGATTGACCCTCAAGGGGTATTTCCATGTTGTAAAGTGATGCCATTTCTCCGCGATCGCTTTGTAATCAGTGGGGTCCTGATGTTTGTGACCCCACTGATTGTGAGAATGAAGGGGTCGCAGTGCTGATTTACAGTAGTGCTATGTACTCTTCTGAGATCTCCATGTACAACTGTGCTTCCAGCCACCCGGCTACGCAGGATACTGCAGCTGAGCACCAGTCAGGAGACGCCGTGCTAAATCAGAGTCCGAATAGAGTGGAAGAACACATGCTTAGCTAGGGGCTTTGTAGCACTCGATCGGTGTCCCAGCAATTGGACCCCAACAGTCTAACATCACCTGACATGAGGGTAGCTGATACATTTGTGTGGCTGGATTATCCCTTTAAATGGAGCCTGCCATGTTCCTACAGCACCATAAACCACGCTATGGTGCAGCTATTGGAGATGACAGGGAGTCGGGGGAATTTATTCTTTTATATTCACCCACTCTCTTGATATCACCTCTGAAGTCGGCGCACAGGACTATGAAAAGAGTCAGATTTTTGTGCCACTCCACATCTTTAAAGGGGACATCACTGGAGTGGGGGGTGGCGAGTATAAAAACAATACATCACCCGGCTCCCTGTCACCTCCAATAGCAGCACCATAAGATTTATGTGGGGACGTGACAGGTTCCCTTTAAAGGGGCTGTTCAAGACTTTTACTACTGATGACCTATCCTCAGGATCAGCAGGCGTCCACCATTTGGGATCCCTGCTGATCAGCTGGAAGCAGATGGCACTGTCAGCATTGCAGTGGCCAGTTAGAGACAGCGCTACAGTATCTGCTTCCAGCACTGTCTGCACTGACAGTGGCCCAGGTGATCAGCTCATCAGCAGGGATCCCAAGTAATGATCAATATTGACGATCTATCTGGAGGATAGGTCATCATTAGAGATGAGCGAACACCAAAATGTTCGGGTGTTCGTTATTCGGAACGAACTTCCCGTGATGCTCGAGGGTTCGTTTCGAACAACGAACCCCATTGAAGTCAATGGGCGACCAGAACATTTTTGTATTTCGCCGATGCTCGCTAAGGTTTTCATGTGTGAAAATCTGGGCAATTCAAGAAAGTGATGGGAATGACACAGAAACGGATAGGGCAGGCGAGGGGCTACGTGTTGGGCTGCATCTCAAGTTCACAGGTCCCACTATTAAGCCACAATACCGGCAAGAGTGGGCCCCCCCCCCTCCCAACAACTTTTACTTCTGAAAAGCCCTCATTAGCATGGCATACCTTTGCTAAGCACCACACTACCTCCAACAAAGCACAATCACTGCCTGCATGACACTCCACTGACACTTCTCCTGGGTTACATGCTGCCCAACCGCCCCCCCTCCCCCCCCACAGCGCACACCAAAGTGTCCCTGGGCAGCCTTCAGCTGCCCTCATGCCACACCACGCTCATGTCTATTTAGAATTGCGTCTGCCATGACGAGGGACCGCAGGCACACACTGCAGAGGTTGGCACGGCTAGGCAGCGACCCTCTTTAAAAGTGGCGGAGCGATAGCCCACAATGCTGTACAGAAGCAATGAGAAATAGAATCCTGTGCCACCGCCATCAGGAGCTGCACACGTGGGCATAGCAATGGGGAACCTATGTGCCACACACTATTCATTCTGTCAAGGTGTCTGCATGCCCCAGTCAGACCGGGCTTTTTAATTCATAGACACAGGCAGGTACAACTCCCTATTGTGAAGTCCCTGTCGACCCACAGCATGGGTGGCTCCCTGGAACCCACCGGCGGTACACAGAAATATCCCATTGCATTGCCCAACACAGCTGAGGTAGTAATGTCGTGCTTAATGCAGGTGGGCTTCGGCCCACACTGCATGCCCCAGTCTGACTGGGGTTCTTTATAAGTGTACAGATGTAGTAAAAACTCCGTGTGCACCTACAGCATGGGTGGGTGCCAGGAAGCCACCGGCGGTACATAGAAATATCCCATTGCATTGCCCAACACAGCTGAGGTAGTAATGTTGTGCTTAACCCTTTCCAATCCAATTTGTATATGGTTTTCCTAGGGAGCTTACTCTTTTTCTGCTGTTATACAACGGCGCTATATGCTGGCTAAAGCCAGTACTGCATGAGCTGACACGTAGGATAGGCTCCGACAGCAGAGAGGCTGGCAATATACAGTAAGAGAACCCCGACGGACGTCTACCAACAACGGAGCTGTACAGCCTTAAACCCTAATGTCTTCACAGGTCACACAGTGGACTGGAAAGGGTTAATGCAGGTGGGTTTCGGCCCACACTGCATGCCCCAGTCAGACTGGGGTTCTTTACAAGTGGACACATGTAGGTTAAACTCCCTGTGGAGCCACTGCCTGGGTGGGTGCCAGGAAGCCACGGGCGGTACATAGAAATATCCCATTGCATTGCCCAACACAGCTGAGGTAGTAATGTCGTGCGTAATACAGGTGGGCTTCGGCCCACACTGCATGCCCCAGTCAGACGGGTTCTTTAGAAGTGTACAGATGTATTAAAAACTCAGTGTGCACCTACAGCATGGGTGGCTCCCTGGAACCCACCGGCGGTACATAAAAATATCCCATTGCATTGCCCAACACAGCTGAGGTAACGTCAGCTGTAATGCAGGTGGCCTAAAAATTAATTTGATTACACTGTAGGCGAGGGCCCACAAAAATTGCTGTATCAACAGTACTAATGTACATCCCAAAAATTGGCCATGGCCAGCCAAGAGGGCAGGTGAAACCCATTAATCGCTTTGGTTAATGTGGCTTAAGTGGTAACTAGGCCTGGAGGCAGCCCAGTGTAACGAAAAATTGGTTCAAGTTAAAGTTCCAATGCTTTTAAGCGCATTGAAACTTATAAAAATTGTTCTGAAAAATTATTTGAGTGAGCCTTGTGGCCCTAAGAAAAATTGCCCGTTCAGCGTGATTACGTGAGGTTTCAGGAGGAGGAGCAGGAGGAGGAGGAGGAGGAATATTAGACACAGATTGATGAAGCAGAAATGTCCCCGTTTTGGATGGTGAGAGAGAACGTAGCTTCCATCCGCGGGTGCAGCCTACGTATTGCTTACGTATCGCTGCTGTCCGCTGGTGGAGAACAGAAGTCTGGGGAAATCCAGGCTTTGTTCATCTTGATGAGTGTTAGCCTGTCGGCACTGTCGGTTGACAAGCGGCTACGCTTATCTGTGATGATTCCCCCAGCCGCACTAAACACCCTCTCCGACAACACGCTAGCCGCAGGACAAGCAAGCACCTCCAGGGCATACAGCGCTAGTTCAGGCCACATGTCCAGCTTCGACACCCAGTAGTTGTAGGGGGTAGAGGCGTCACCAAGGATGGTCGTGCGATCCGCTACGTACTCCCTCACCATCCTTTTACAGTGCTCCCGCCGACTCAGCCGTGACTGGGGAGCGGTGACACAGTCTTGGTGGGGAGCCATAAAGCTGGCCAGGCCCTTAAAGACTGTTGCACTGCCTGGGATGTACATGCTGCTCGATCTACGCACATCCCCTGCTACCTTGCCCTCGGTACTGCGCCTTCTGCCACTAGCGCTGTCGGCTGGGAATTTTACCATCAGCTTGTCCGCAAGGGTCCTGTGGTATAGCAACACTCTCGAACCCCTTTCCTCTTCGGGAATCAGAGTGGGCAGGTTCTCCTTATACCGTGGATCGAGCAGTGTGTACACCCAGTAATCCGTCGTGGCCAGAATGCGTGCAACGCGAGGGTCACGAGAAAGGCATCCTAACATGAAGTCAGCCATGTGTGCCAGGGTACCTGTACGCAACACATGGCTGTCTTCACTAGGAAGATCACTTTCAGGATCCTCCTCCTCCTCCTCCTCCTCCTCCTCAGGCCATACACGCTGAAAGGATGACAGGCAATCAGCCGGTGTACCGTCAGCAGCGGCCCAAGCTGTCTCTTCCCCATCCTCCTCATGCTCCTCCTCCTCCTCCTGTACGCGCTGAGAAATAGACAGGAGGGTGCCCTGACTATCCAGCGGCATACTGTCTTCCCCCGCCCCCGTTTCCGAGCGCAAAGCAGCTGCCTTTATGGTTTGCAGGGAATTTCTCAAGATGCATAGCAGAGGAATGGTGACGCTAATGATTGTAGCATCGCCGCTCACCACCTGGGTAGACTCCTCAAAATTACCAAGGACATGGCAGATGTCTGCCAACCAGGCCCACTCTTCTGAAAGGAATTGAGGACGCTGACTCCCACTGCGCCGCCCATGTTGGAGTTGGTATTCGACTATAGCTCTACGTTGTTCATAGAGCCTGGCCAACATGTGGAGCGTAGAGTTCCACCGTGTGGGCACGTCGCACAGCAGTCGGTGCACTGGCAGCTTAAAGTGATGTTGCAGGGTGCGCAGGGTGGCAGCGTCCGTGTGGGACTTGCGGAAATGTGCGCAGAGCCGGCGCGCCTTTACGAGCAGGTCTGACAAGCGTGGGTAGCTTTTCAGAAACCGCTGAACCACCAAATTAAAGACGTGGGCCAGGCATGGCACGTGCGTGAGGCTGCCAAGCTGCAGAGCCGCCACCAGGTTACGCCCGTTGTCACACACGACCATGCCCGGTTGGAGGCTCAGCGGCGCAAGCCAGCGGTCGGTCTGCTGTGTCAGACCCTGCAGCAGTTCGTGGGCCGTGTGCCTCTTATCGCCTAAGCTGAGTAGTTTCAGCACGGCCTGCTGACGCTTGCCCACCGCTGTGCTGCCACACCGCGCGACACCGACTGCTGGCGACATGCTGCTGCTAACACATCTTGATTGCGAGACAGAGGAGGAGGAGGAGGAGGAGGGTGCTTTAGTGGAGGAAGCATACACCTCCGCAGATACCAGCACCGAGCTGGGGCCCGCAATTCTGGGGGTGGGTAGGACGTGAGCGGTCCCAGGCTCTGACTCTGTCCCAGCCTCCACTAAATTCACCCAATGTGCCGTCAGGGAGATGTAGTGGCCCTGCCCGCCTGTGCTTGTCCACGTGTCCGTAGTTAAGTGGACCGTGGCAGTAACCGCATTGGTGAGGGCGCGCACAATGTTGCGGGAGACGTGGTCGTGCAGGGCTGGGACGGCACATCGGGAAAAGTAGTGGCGACTGGGAACTGAGTAGCGCGGGGCCGCCGCCTCCATGATACTTTTGAAGGACTCAGTTTCCACAACCCTATACGGCAGCATCTCAAGGCTGATGAATTTTGCTATGCGGACGGTTAACGTTTGAGCGTGCGGGTGCGTGGCGGCGTACTTGCGCTTGCGCTCGAACACTTGCGCAAGCGACGGCTGAACGGTGCGCTGAACTACACTGCTGGATGGGGCCGAGGACAGCGGAGATGAGGGTGTGGGTGCAGGCCATGAGGCGGTAGTGCCTGTGTCCTGAGAGGGGGGTTGCATCTCAGTGGCAGGTTGGGGCACAGGGGGAGAGGCAGGGGTGCAAACCGGAGGCGGTGAACGGCCTTCGTCCCACCTTGTGGGGTGCTTGGCCATCATATGTCTGCGCATGGTGGTGGTGGTGAGGCTGTTGGTGTTGGCTCCCCGGCTGAGCTTTGCGCAACAAAGGTTGCACACCACTGTTCGTCGGTCGTCAGGCGTCTCTGTGAAAAACTGCCAGACCTTAGAGCACCTCGGCCTCTGCAGGGTGGCATGGCGCGAGGGGGCGCTTTGGGAAACACTTGGTGGATTATTCGGTCTGGCCCTGCCTCTACCCCTGGCCCTGGCCACCGCACTGCCTCTTGCAACCTGCCCTGCTGATGCCCTTGACTCCCCCTCTGAAGACCTGTCCTCCTGAGTAAGCGTTGCACACCAGGTGGGGTCAGTCACCTCATCGTCCTGCTGCTCTTCCTCCGAATCCTCTGTGCGCTGCTCCCTTGGACTTACTGCCCTTACTACTACCTCACTGCAAGACAACTGTGTCTGATCGTCATCATCCTCCTCACCCACAGAAAGTTGTTGAGACAGTTGGCGGAAGTCCCCAGCCTCTTCCCTCGGACCTCGGGAACTTTCGAATGGTTGGGCATCAGTGACGATAAACTCCTCTGGTGGGAGAGGAACCGCTGCTGCCCAATCTAAGCAGGGGCCCGAGAACAGTTCCTGGGAGTGTTCCCGCTCCTGAGCAGGTGTCATTGTAGTGGAGTGAGGAGGCTGGGAGGAAGGAGGAGCAGCAGACAGAGGATTCGGATTTGCAGCAGTGGACGGCGCAGAACTGCGTGTTGACGATAGGTTGCTCGAAGCACTTTCTGCCATCCAGGACAGGACCTGCTCACACTGCTCATTTTCTAATAACCGTCTCCCGCGTGGACCCATTAATTGGGCGATGAATGTGGGGACGCCAGAAACGTGCCTCTCTCCTAATCGCGCAGCAGTCGGCTGCGACACACCGGGATCCGGAGCTCGGCCTGTGCCCACACCCTGACTTGGCCCTCCGCGTCCTCGGCCGCGTCCACGTCCTCTAGGCCTACCCCTACCCCTCAGCATGCTGTATTACCAGTGATTTGATTTCACAGGCAGGAAATAAATTGGCGCAAGACTGCAGGCCAAATATAATTTTTTCCCTTTTTGGAAAACGAAAGGCCCCACTGCCTCTAGTGAATGAATAATCTAAGTTTAATAACTGTGCTGTGTCCCTGCTAATGTGTCACAGAACGTGAGGGTAGCAGAGTTATTATAACTCTTGGAGAGCAGGTATTTTTTTCCCAATTAAGGAAAGCAAATGGCGAAGCCAGCAGTAAAGCGTAGCTGGGTGCGTCTGATTTAGCAATGTTTTTCACGCAGCTCACACGTGTCCACCGCCCTTAGGACGGACAGAGGCTGGACAAATAGATTTGTTTTCAGTTTTTTTCCACCAAAAGGCAGCACTGCGTATATTCTATGAACATGAGAAGTTTAATAACTGTGCTGTGTCCCTGCTTATGTGTCACAGAACGTGAGGGTAGCAGAGTTATTATAACTCTGGCAGAGCAGGTATTTTTTTCCCAATTAAGGAAAGCAAATGGCGAAGCCAGCAGTAAAGCGCAGCTGGGTGCGTCTGATTTAGCAATGTTGTTCAAGCAGCTCACACGTGTCCACAGGCGTTAGGACGGACACAGGCTGGACAAATAGATTTGTTTTCAGTTTTTTTCCACCAAAAGGCAGCACTGCGTATATTCTATGAATAATAACTGTGTTGTGGCCCTGCCTACACAATTCTTTCCCTGCAGTATCAATGGAGGGTGCAATGGTCTGCAGAGGCGATTTTGAGAAGCAAAAAAAAATGCAGCACAGCTAACAGCAGCCTGGACAGTACTGCACACGGATAAATATGGCCCTAGAAAGGACCGTTGAGGTTCTTGAAGGCTACACTCACTCCTAACACTCTCCCTGCCTATGCAGCACTTCTGTCCCTAATGCCAGGTGCAACGCTCTGCAGAGGCGATTTTGAGAAAAAAAAATTTGCCACTGCTAACAGCAGCCAACACACAGCTATCAGTGGCCCTAATAAGGACCTTTGGGGGGTCTTGAAGCCTACACTAACTACCAATTCTTTCCCTACAGCAGCTCCGGTACAAACAGCACTGTCCCTCATCTAACTCACACCGCATCTGAGGCGAACCGCGGGAGGGGCCGACTTTTATGTTCGGGTGACACCTGATCTCGCCAACCACTCACAGCAGGGGGGTGGTGTAGGGCTTGAACGTCACAGGGGGAAGTTGTAATGCCTTCCCTGTCTTTCAATTGGCCAGAAAAGCGCGCTAACGTCTCAGGGAAGGAAGTGAAAGTAACCAGAACACCGCATGGTGTTCGTTACGAATAACGAACATCCCGAACACCCTAATATTCGCACGAATATCAAGCTCGGACGAACGCGTTCGCTCATCTCTAGTCATCAATAATAAAAGTCCACAAAAGTCTTGGAAATCACTTTAACTTTATTTGTATAAAACCAATGTAACGATTATGGAAAAATAAACAGGTGGGGGCAATATAAAAACAAAGAAATTGCCTTGTTGAAACCTGTGTATGAACCAACAGAATAACTACTGTGATGGTATAACGTAAGGTCAGGCTGTGATTGTGAACCTTCATGATCATGTTTGGGATTTCCTTCCATTTACAGAAATTCTCATCTTGTTGCGCCATCTAGTGTCCTGATTACTGAATTGCAGCTAATCCTAAAAAATTATTTTTTTCTAAACGTTTGTAAGAGTAGTCCGCACCGTCGATCCACCTATGGTATCTGAGTTGTGTGATCATGTGACAAACACCTGATTGGCAATCAGTCTCAGCGTTAGTGATGCTAGGGAATATCCACAGCGATAATGTGTTTGTCATATGAGTGCACAACCCGTAAGTTAGCGGGAAATAGCGGCCTCAACTACCTGCGGCAGATAAGCAACAAAGGAGGTGAGCAGCAGCCTGTTTTTTATTTTACTGCACACACTTAAAAAAAAAAAAAAGAAAGTCAGGGGGGTTTGACTGCCGTACTTGACCGAGCCACCCAACCGGCCAACTGTAAGTATGGCCAACTCCTCTCAATAGATGTACTGCGCCTCAATGACCAAAACTGTTCAATATAAAAACTGGGAAACAGTTCTAGTGTCCATAACAACCAATCGCAGAGCAGCTTTTTTTTTGAGCAACTTAAGATATAAAAGCTGTCCTTTGGTTGCTGTGGGCAACATGGACAAGTACAGTATTTTTTATTAGATCATCTTGGTAAATGAGGCCTGTAGTGTACAAGGATGCCAACCTGGGAGAGCCCTTCACAGGGTAATACCTGAGCTGCAAGTCGCAGCAAAATTAGAGAGGGCTTTCCAACTGGTATGGCTTATATAAAAAGGGCAGGGCTAAATACTGTATATTCAGACCCCCTAAATTACTGACAAACCCCAAATCTGACCACTAAATTACCTTCAGATCCCCTAAAAATATTCAGATTCCTTATACTAATGTCAGACCTAAGAAGAGAACACAACAGGCCCCTACCAATCAGCAAATTATCCCCTAATCATGTGGATTGGAATATCCCTTTAACATTAAATCCCTGAACAGACTCCTTTAAAGAAAAATGAAAGGGTTTAAAATAGTGTAAACTAAAGAAAGAATGGATGCTGACCTCCTCCAGCAGCTCCCTGCCCAGTGCTGGAGCTCCAGTACCTGCCGCTCGGAATCTAGACGAACCTGGAGAGTGTGCATGTGCCATTTATTGTATACATGACCGGTGACCAATCACAGGCTTCAGCTGAGATTCTTCTATGGCCACTGAAGCCGGTGATCGGCTCAGTGGTCACATGCACAATGTATGGCACATGACCACCCGCATCTCTTCTCTTGGGTTTGGAGAGGCTGGTGCCAGAACTCCAGCACTGAACAGGGAGCCGCTGGAGAAGGTGAGTCCAGGAACAACTTTTTAAATACATTCGGGCACCAGAACCCCTATATTTATATCAAACCGCTAACTTTATGCAGACTTCATACCAGAGCCCTAAGAGGAGTTGCCAAGACCAGGATCCGCAGGCGAGGGATGAGCAGGAAGTGGTGAGCATCAGCTGTTTTGTTATTTTACACCATTGGGGGCCTCACCAATATGCACCTTACATAACTCGGGCCTCTAAACGGACCTTTTGTGTACTAGAAATGGCAAAGAACATCTGTGCGTGTGGCAGGAAGAAAATAAAAGCATCAAATCCTGCCACACTTAGGGGACAGAGGCTGCCGAGGCAGCTACAGGAGCTGTAAGCCTGAGGTCCGGTGTGGACCAGACTGTGTCTGTCACGAGTCTGACAGGGAAAGATGCCTCCTAGACACCCCAGATGGGGTAAGTGACAAGGACAGTGCAGGTTGTAAACCCAGATCGCGAGTCTGATAGGGAATGATGCCCCTAGATGGGGTAAATGACAAGGACAGTGCAGGTTGTAAACCCAGATCGCGAGTCTGGCGGAATGACACCCCTAGATGCCCTGGGTGGGGTAAATGACAAGGACACTGCAGGTTGTAAACCCAAATTTCGAAACTGACAGGGAAGGACGCCCCTAGATGCCCCAGGTGGGGTGACAAGAATACTACGGGTTGTAAACCCAGAAGATTTTATCGTGTTCCAGGTGTATATGGAGGGTGTGTGCTGTAAACCTGCAATGTGTGCAATAAAGCTGGCAGATGCCAGATATTTGAAGAGATCTGGTTGTCCACAGTCTCTGTGGGAGTGGTGCAAACCACCTTTGGTGGAGCAGATGGGTCCTGATGCTGTCCAGTATCTGGACATTGTGTGCTCTTCTATACACTACATCCTGATATTGGATGGCAGTGTCAGGACCCAGCACAGTGATGCCCAGAGCTGAAGAGTGAGGAGGGGGGGGGGGGTATACAAACCACTATTTACTAGTTTATAGCATCAAGTAATGCCCGATTTTGCTTTTTGCTGTGCCTACAACCTATTTTAAGCCTCCCAGGGTGAAATCTTTATATCAGAGGGTGCCTGGATGAGGGAGACTAAAATAGGGTGACTGGGTGAGTTGACATGTCTGCAAGTATGGCAGGATGAATGCTGAATATGAATCATGTAACAAACAAAATCAGATCTGCAAACTCAGTTGCATCAAAGTACTTTTTATTGTGTTTTGCCTTTTTATTGCAGGTCCACATGTTCATTTCTGTGAACAACCCCTTATTCTACTCCAACTAAACCTCACTAATGAACAACTGTGTATAGTGCAGTCCCTGGACTTTTGTGTATTCAAGAAGTGGCTTATACAGGGTTTTTCAAAAAGGAGAAGGTCCACAATCCTCACATCACTGAAAAGAGGAAGGTTCAAAGATTTTTATGACATACCCGTAAATTCCATTTTCTGCCAGACCGTGGTGCTGTTTCTTGTTGTTCAGTTTATTGGAAAATGGCGACTCCACATGAGAAATCATTTTGTGTGTTTAAGTTTGCTAAGTGTGGATCCATTGTTCCAAGTGCAACGTGAATCCCAAAAACAGCCACCTCATCGCAAGCAAATTTTCGATTGGCACAAAAAGTTGCTGAACTTGGTTCTCCTGTTGTGCCGCCATTTTCCTATAAACTGTAAACCAAAAACTGCGCAGCGGTCTGGCACAAAATGGATCTTACCGGTATGTTATAAAAAAGCCTTGAACCTTCCTCTTTTCAGTGATATACAGATTGCGTACTTGTATTTGTAGATTGTTTGTAATTAAATCCCGAAATCTGCTCCTTTTTTTTTTTATAACCCCCTATACCCAGCATTGCCTGTGTCTCCACTCCTTTAGAATATTCTAGAAGGCTCTGTTTTAAGTTTCTTGGCTTGACAGTTGCTACATTTTTGTCTAATAATATTCAGATGTTGATTGCAGTCCTTGTGAAGATCATATTAAAAACCTTCCAGCAAGAAATTGGAATGACTCGCCACCCTTTATGCACTGGCTCTCTTTTTTAGAATTTGGCCTGATAATGTTCCAGGGTCTCTGCGGCCCTTGATGTCCTGGCTCTTTCTTTCTCATTCCTAAGTGGCTTGTCCCCTTGTCTCACTAACAGTACCGTATATACTCAAGTATAAGCCGAGTTTTTCAGCACAAAAAAATGTGCTGAAAAAGCCCCCCTCGGCTTATACTTGAGTGAGGTAAAAAAAACCTCAATACTCACCTATCAGCCAGCGTCTGTGTCCCCCCAGCAGTGCGGCCAGCTGCTGCATTCTTCTCCCCACTGTCTTCTCCCTGGCTTGCTTTTAAAATCCCCACCATCAGCGCTGTGATTGGATCGAGCGCCAGCCAATCACGGGCGGCGATCGATAAACCAATCACAGCCAGTGATGTCATTCTGAATGGCTGTGATTGGTTTATCGAATGCCGGCTGTGATTGGCCGACGCTCGATCCAATCACAGCGCTGACGGCGGGGATTTTAAAAGCAAGCCAGGGAGAAGACAGCGGGGAGAAGAATGCAGCAGCTGGCCGCACCGCCGGGGGGAGCATTGTGCTGGGGACACAGATGCGGCTGATAAGTGAGTATTGCTTTTTTTTTTTTTAACCTACTATATACTCGAGTATTGCTCGGCTTATACTCGAGTCAATAAGTTTTACCAATTTTTTGTGGTAAAACTTATTGACTCGGCTTATACTCGGGTCGGCTAATACTCAAGTATATACGATAATTTTACTTCCTTTGCTTTTGATTGGACTTGTCCAATGGGCTTCCGTTTTTTTGGAGGCATTCCGGACCACCACACATCTAAATTATTACTGAATCGCAAAGCTGTAATGCCTAATCTGTTCTAGTAAAATGAAATCTGTGCTATGATTGGTTGCTATGAAACTACCAGAGTATTCTAAGTTAGATTATGAAGAGTACATGTACCAAGTTTGCGTGAGATCCATCGAGGCGTGTAGGAGTCTACGATGAACGAACAAACATACAAAAAATTTCCACTTTTATATATAGATAACATCTAAATAAAACCCATCTTTCTTATAGGTTGTGCGGGATCGGCTGCCGGTCACAGAATGCGAGAGGGGTCACTGTGGTAGCCAGTCTTTGGGGCTGGAGATCCGTGTCCTCCTCAAAGGGTGAATTTGCTCCTTTCGAATGTAAGGCCTTGAGAGGATATCCTGCAGCTTCTGCTGGTAGGACCTCTCGGCCTGTAATCCGGATTCATATTCTCTCCGATCCTCTTCTTTTTCGACCTTTCGCTGTAGCTGTTGATAAGAGACCTGAGAGAGAAGTTGCTGCTGATACAGCTTGGCGTTCTGCATTTGCCTGTGGAGAAAATAATAAATTCCTTACAAGACACAATAAATAAGGAAAGTACAATGTGAAAGGGGCTGTCAGGAACATTACAGGTAAATGTAGAAAGGTTTCGGCAGCCAATCAGAACTCAGGACATATTCAATATTATTGTGGGATAAAAGTCATGATCCTGAAGGACATTTCGTCCCTCTGTGAAATATATCATGTATAACGCACATGTCAAACACAAGGCCTGTGGGCTGAATCGGGCCCGCCACTTCATTTTATGTGGCCTGCCAGCCGTGCAGCAGCCTAAAATGCATTCCACTAACCCAGCCTGCAAAAGCGGTCCAGTGGTCTGTGACCGCTGACCTCTCCCCACAGCATCTGCATGCATGGTTCTGTACGCAGTGCAAACACAAAGGTCATGAGCTGCAGACTGGGTGAGTAGGGTGCCTGTAGGGATGCTGCCTGGCCAGAAGCCAATAGTGCGGTCGCTATTACTACTGGGACTACCATGTGGTTGACTTATTACTACTGGGGCCAATATAGGAGATACTATTAATACTGGAGAGACTATATGGGGACGGGCACTATAACTACTGGAGCCAATGATATAGGAAACACTTATTACTGGGGCCACATTTGAGGTCACTATCACTACTGGGGCTACTATGGGGGATCCTATTAATACTGGGGCCACTATGAGGGTCACTATTACTACTGAGGCCACTATGAGGGTCACTATTAGTACTGGGGCCACTATCAAGGTCCCTATTACTAGTAGGGCCACTATGAGGAACACTATTACTATAGCGGCCACTATGGGTGTTACTACTACTAGGGCTAATATAGGGGACACTATTACTACTGAGGGCACTGTGGAGGGTAACTATCACTACTGCGGTCCTCAGTTTAAGGGTGGATTCAGATGACCGTATATCGGCTCGGTTTTCACGCAGAGCCGATATACAGTGTCCTCATCTGCAAGGGGGGGGGGGGGGGGGATGGAAGAGCCAGGAGCAGGAACTGAGCTCCCGCCCCCTCTCTGCCTCCTCTCCACCCCCTCTGCACTATTTGCAATGAAAGGAGGTGGGTTGGGGCGGGGCTAAGTTCGGAGAATGAGCCCCGCCCCGTCCCACCTCTTCCCATTGCAAATAGTGCAGAGGGGCAGAGAGGGGGCGGGAGCTCAGAGCACTGCTCCTGGCTCTTCCACGCTCCCCCCCTGCAGAGAGAGACGACGTATATCGGCTGGGAGTGAAAACCGAGCCGATATACGTTCGTCTGAATCCAGCCTAAAACACACTTACTACTGGGGCCACAATGGGAGTCACTATCACTACCGGATACACTATGGGGTCACTATTATTACTGCAGTCACTATGAGGATCACTATTACAACTGGGGCCACTATGGGGGACCCTATTATTACTGGGGCAACTATAGGGAACACACCGACTTCATTCAGCTGTTCGGCAATGTTGCCAGGAGTAGGATCCTAGCTGCAGCCTCAGGTAAACCAAAGTTGGCAGGTGTGGTTGAAATAAAGGTAAGAACTGCGGGAAATAATTATGATCCTTTTTGTGCCAAAATTCTGGCACAAAAAAGTCACACTCTTGGCACAAATACCAACTTTTAATAAGTTTGCTCAGGCCCCCCTCCAAAAAAGGCGGGGTATAATGTCAGGGGGCGTGGCCATGTTTAGCCCATCAGATTTATGATCATTTTTGCCAGAAAGTTACAGTTGAGCCCTAAGCCAGCTCATAGCTAGCCTAGGTTTCAGTCTGATGCACAGAAGTGCTGGCAGAAGCGACAAGTGTGACATTTGTTGTACTTTCATTGGCACAAAGTTTACATAGATTGGTGAATAAAACTCCAGTCTTAGTAAATATGTTTGTTTTCTGTGAATGGAACTTTTGAAAGCATGCTCACTTGTTGCAGATTTTCTGCAGAAAATCAATCCAATATTTCTGCAGCAAATCCATAGGGAATTCACAGCAACAAATCTGCACCTTTTTGTTGTAAATTTGCTGCTGTGGAAAGGGAATAAAACAATAAAATGCCAAAAAATGATACTCGCCTTCTGCATCTTTTCTCTGGCCCCCGAAGAAGCTTGCTTGGTCCCTTACTGGTCTTTTCTGCTCTCCAGCAATGATGTATCGGCCTATGTAAGCACTACAGCCCGTGATTGGTTGCAGTGGTCACTAGAGATAAGCGAGCATACTCGCTAAGGGCAATTACTCGATTGAGCATTGCCCTTAGCGAATACCTGCCCGCTCGGAAGGAAAAATTCGGCTGCCTGCAGCAGACAGGGAGCGCGGAGGAACGGAGGGGAGATCTCTCTCCCTCTCTCCCCCCCGCTCACTGCCGCAACTCACCTCTCACCCGTGCCGGCAGCCGAACCTTTTCTTCCGAGCGGGGAGATACTCGCTAAGGACAAAGCTCGATCGAGTAATTGTCCTTAGCGAGTATGCTCGCTCATCTCTAGTGGTCACATGTCTACCCAACACAGCATTACTAGTGGCCAGAAGAAATCAGCAGGGGAGCAGGTAAGCTCCTTCAGAGGACGGGGAGAAGATGCAGAAGGTGAGTATATTGTATTTTTTTCATTCTTTCAATGTCCCTTTCTGCAGATTTTGCTGCTGATCTGCTGGTAATCCGTAGCTAAATCTGCAAAAATTTCCACTTCTTATGGATTTTGACTTCCTATTACACTTAATGGGGAAAAACCCTCAACAAATCCGATATCAATCCACAGCCTACACCAACAAGCTGCAGATTTACAATCCACCCAGTTGGTTAGTTCACACTCCTGATCTTTTTCCGTAATTTGCAGATGAGATTTTTGTAAATCCCACCCATTTTGCCGTTACAGTAATATGCTGCGTATTTTCTGCACAGAAATCCATGGTGGAAAATACGCATCACATATGAATGTATCCTAAAAGCCACATTGCAAAAACAGTCTATAAGAACAAATGATACTAGTCCCTTCTTCGCCTCGGCCTCACCTTGTATTCCTTTCCTTCTCAAGCTGTTTGTGTTCTGCAATCGCCATTTCCAGAAGTTCTTTATCACATGCAAGTTCTTCCTGTTCTTTGGCAATTTGCTGCACTAGAAAAACAGAAAAATAGAAGAGCTCAGTGTCTTGTGGGTTTATGAAATACCCCAACAAAACCCGTTCGGTCACCGGAAACACAATGCCATAGTCATATGTAATCCAAGGAAAACAGTATACAAGGAAATAACCTCATGGATGTCATCACTGCAGTGCTGTAACCATCATCCAGATCACCTCACTCATCCTCTACATAGAGGATATTAATGGCTTACAAGACCACCTACCAGACATCTGCGACCCCCCCCCCCCCCCCCCCATAATGTGGTGGGCTGATCTACATCAGCAAGATACCAAAAATGAATATTCCTTACACTTCTCTTCAATCTGCTGTCTTCTGGTCTCCATGACTTCTTTCATCAGGCGGTTCCTGGCCTCCTTCTCCAGCCTGAGCTGTTCTGTCCGCTTTGCCCAAGATTTCTTCAACTCTGCCTCAATCAACATATCCATTTCTTTTTCTTGCCTCTTCTCTTCCTCCAGTTGTTTTGCTAGATACTGCCGGTATATCTGCTGCTCTCTCTGAAGCTCCATCTACAGCAAAAGCAAGTTAAGGAACATTTGAGCACAGGAAATCTATTAGTCAGGCACCTGATTGTCTGGTAATCTCCATAATTTTAATATTTTCACAATACATCTTTACCAGGGGCAGAGTTCAGTTTTTCTGTATTTCTCAACTTTCATTGAGTTATGCAATAAAAATCTGACTGCGGCCACCACTAGGGGGAGCTGAGGGTTACTAGAAATGATCCTCCCGATTTGAATCACTCATTACTCCTGTGTAATGACACTCAGATACATAAATTTGAAATCAATGTAAAGAGAAACTTTTGTTACACAACTTTAAAAAGGTGATCAGTGTAAGCCGTCTTTGTCACTCGACACACATTAAACCTATAGTTAAGTTCCTGCCATAAACGTTGTAGCGTATCCCAAAAACTCATGCAATAGCTTCTGGGATGCGTAATCGCAGCTCGTGGTGGATGGTAAGGGAATACTCAACTGTTTTTCAACTACCGTATATAAATAGTAAAAGGATTAATGCTGAAAGTGTTGGCCCTTTAATAAAAAATGTAAGAGAAATTGTAGAGGGTGGTGAGGAGAAAACAAATCTATTAAATAGTTTGCTAGCTGTGGCTGTGATGCACCATGTACAGACACACTATCAGACTAGGGTATAGTGACTCTGGTCACGTGACGTCAAATCTTAGAAAACTTGTTCAACCAAAGAATTTCTGTGATTTGTCTGCAAATCGCTGTCATGCAACTCTATGGCCACCTTCACACAGGCAGTAAACGTTGCAGATTTCCACTGGCGGAACCGCACATTTACAGTACAAGCTATGTGATTTCAGAAATCTTCACAGGGAGTGGAAATTTTCTGCAACAAATCTGCAGCATTTTTGAAAATATGCCTAGTTATGCTGCGGACTTATCCTATGGAATTCAACCCTTGAAATACAAGAGTTAAAGGGAACCTGTCACATCCTCACAGAACTGTCACATCCTCACAGGAGCTGAGTGAAGTATTTGTTATGCTCATCGGCTTCCGTGATCCAGCTGTGTCACCCTCTGAAGTCGGCATATGGCGCGAAACTCTGACACTTCTCAGAGCCCCATGCATGCGCTCTTCCATAGACTTGCATAGGAGAGAGTGCATCACCCGGCTCGCTGTCATATCCCCTAACAGCACCATAACTTACTTTGTGGTGCTGTGGGGACTTGACCGGTTCCCCTTTTGCAACTGAACCACAATTTAAACCGTGGCCAAATCCGCCGCACGATTTACATGCAGATTTGGCCACCTCGAATTTCCAGTGGAATTTCTGCGGGTATTCTGTTGCAGAATGCCTGCAACAATTTTGTTACATGTTAAGTTACCCTATTAAAGCCAAATGACATACAGTTCACAGGCATGTCACAGTAGCATGTAACTTGCATTGCAGTCTATGATGGCAAAGTTGCATTTAACTTGTGACCACAAATCCAACAGTTTTGAATTCTCTCCAATGTCATGTTGCAGTTGGGTTAGGTTACAGGTCGCAGCGTGTCTCCATTGACAATCATTAGATGCAATGTTGCAGTGCGATACGGTCATCTTGGTGTTGCATGACCAAAGTCGCCATGTAGCTCTAGACTAAGGCCTCCTTCCCACGAACGGATTTCCGCCGCGTAATTCGCGGCAGAAATCCGCTGCGTTGCCCGCAGCTATTAGGTTCTATTGAACCTAATAGCACAATGCTCACGATGCGTAATTCCACCGCGGAATTACGCACCGCGATTTCTCCCGTCCTCACCCGCAGCATGCTCTATTTTCTGCGGGTGAGGACGGGCTGTACGCACTGACGGCTTCCATTGCAGTCAATGGAAGCCGTCCGTTCACGCTATCTCCCGCTGTAACCAGCGGGAGATAGCGTGAAAAAACGCTTTCCCGCCCACCGCCGCGCGTCATATGACGCCGTATGACGCGGCCGGCCGCGTCACGTGACACGGCCAGTGACGCGGCGGTGGTGGGCGGTGACGGGCGGTGACGCGGCGGCGGTGGGCGGGGAAGCGATTTCACGCTATCTCCCGCAGGTAAGTATAGGGGCTCTGGGGGGCGCCGTGACGGGCTTCACAGCGTAATATTACGCGGCGGAGCCCGTCACGCTCGTGGGAAGGAGGCCTGCAGCTCTTATCTAAACTGATACACTGCAACAAACTCTCAAGTTTGCACAATACAAAACTTGACCCCCCCCCCTTTCATAAATCATCCTCGCTGTCTAGATTCTCCAGACTTCTTTTAACAAGATTTTACCTTGCGCAGATGTTTCTCCTGCGTACCATCCTGACTGCCCTGCATAAGCTGCTCCATGATCTTCATGTCCAGCGCCAGCTCCTCCTGCTGTTCTTTGGCCAGACGCTTCATCTTAAGGCGGATGGACTTATCCAGCGTATTCCTGACCTGTAGCTGCTTCTGCTGCTTCTCCCGCTGAGCGCGTTCAGCCTCGAGCTTCATCAGTTTCCGCTGCTCCACCTGTGGGTGACACAACATTATTATCACTGTCCCACGACTGGTGTTCACCAGTACACAGAATAGAGGGTTACCAGTAAGTAAGCTTCCTCTTCCTTCAGCCTCTTCTCCTCCATCCTCTGAGCCTCGGCCGCAGCTCTCTGGACTTGCAGTACATCTAACATCTCTCGGTTCAGCTCCATCTGCCGCTGAGTCTTCTTCTCTTCATGTTCCACTTTGGCCAATCGATCCTTCTCCCAGAGCTCAGCAAAGAGGATGTCCTCCTCCTTCCTCTGCCGGTCCAGCTCTTCCTTCAGCGCCAGCTGCGCCATCCTCTCCGAACACACTTCATTCTCATGCATCTTTGACTTTAGTACTCGCAGTTCCTCACACTGCTCCCTGAAGAGCAAGGATAGACAATATGGTGAGGCAATGAGATTGGTGCTCGTTTGTTTAACTTTCACACAGACCAATTCTGAATGTATGGGGAATGAATGTTCTCAGAAGTACATCCCATGTGCTGCCAAAAACCCGAAGAACAACCATTTGCTTGTTTGTTGAGTGCTCCTTCACGTGGCCTTATGAACATTTTTGCCTCATCATCTGGACATGTAAAAGTCCTTTAGGACTTGTTAATGGTGTCCATTTTGCTTTTTATGTAAATAAGTTCTGCAACGTTCCAGCATACTTTAGGGCGGATTGTTTTTCATTCTTTGCATCACATTTATCATGGGCTTTCAGGCACTTTTTATGACTTGTGTGATAAAGGGTGTGGCTTTATGGAAAAGGAGGCGTGGCCTAAAATGTGAACAAAAAATTGCGACAAATTTTGGTGCAATCATTATTGTAAACCGAGAACCCTTCTAAAAGGAAATGGGGAGGAATTAGAACACAATATATATGAGAAATTAATAAGTTTCATTCATATAAAACCAATAGACCCCTTAAACTTTGCAATTCTACACCTTCCCAGACAGATGTTAATATCACACCTTTATTTTTCAAAAGTAGTTTGACAACAATTGCCAAATACACTTAACAAAAAAAAAAAATCAAGCACCTAGAAGAATATACATATGATTACAGTTGTGGTGTAATTAGATGAACGGTCTTGCCACCTGAGGCTTTAAATGGTTCCACCCTTGGCCTATAAAAGGCTCTTGGAGGCTCCTTGTGTGTAGTGACCTCTTCTTCCACTTGTGTAGAGCTTGTTGACCACTAGACACCTCTACGACGCAGAGAAGAGATTTCACCTGTTACAGAGCCTGAGAGGGGCGCATTATTGGGATGTGAGAAGCTGGATGGTCATATCGATGAATTGTCCCCCACCGGCCGTTCTGACCAGACTGGTAGGAGGTGTTGGGACCAGTGGATGCGTGAGGACACACAAGGTGACCGGGCTCAGTACGCCCCCTACAGACCACCAGTAGAGAGGAGCATCTGATCAGACTGTTAGGAGGTGTTGGGACCAGTGGATGTTTGAGGGCACAAAGGGTGACCGGGCTCAGAACGTCCCCTACAGACCACCAGTAGAGAGGATCGTCTGACCGGACTGTTAGGAGGTGTTGGGACCAGATTTATCACAAATAGAACATGCATGGGACCATCTGGGACACCAACTTCAACAGAGTCTGCACAATCTAAAGGCTCAGTTACAGCAAATGTAGACTGATTTGCTGCAGGATACCATACAGATCCTGTATGCCTCCATGCCCACCTGTACTGCACCTTGTATCCAAGCTAGAGGCGATACAATAGGGTACTAAAGCCTCCCTTCTGCACTGCCGCCTGACCGGAGCTGGAGGTTGGGTGAGTAGAATGCCTGCAGGGATGCTGCCCGGCCGGCAGGCCACATAAAATAAAGTGGTGGGCCGGATTCGGGCTGCGGGCCTTGTGTTTTCCAGGTGTTTGATTGTTTTTATAACAATCAATGTATATCATAATACATATAAGAGCGCAATGCAATTCTGTTGTAACAAAAAAAAAATGAAATTAATGGTGGCACCAGTTTAAAAATTTGTTAGGGTCAATTTTCACCCAGGGTATTCCAGGTTTAATAAGGACCTGCCAAGTCCTCCAATAAGCATGATAGGCTGTGCAACTTTACAGCCACGTCCCCATTGATTCCACCAAGTCACCTGTAATGGCTCTCATTATTTTCAGACCTGATAGTAGTCCACTGTCCAGTGGAAGGTCTTCCCCAGCCAGGGTCAATGGCTGACCTGAGATATGACTGACTGGTGGAGATCGCCCACGTGACAGTGGACCAGTGTCACAGAAGTAACTGGAGCTATTTTAAATAAAAAGAGGACAAGGGGGCTAAAGCAAAAATAAAAGCCCCAGAGTAAGCAGCGGGGACGTGGCTGTAAGGTATGCAGCCTATCATGTTTATCAGAGGGCATGACAGGTCCTCCTTAAGGACGTCCGCTATAGTGAGGTACCGGAACTGCTGGTCACGTTTCTCTGCCACTATTGCCAGCCGTTCTTTCTCCCGTCTCTCTCTCAGACTCTTAGCCCGCTCTCTAATCTTTGCTTGTCTCTCCAGGGTGGTCTCGCTCATAGACTCCATCTCCTTGATGTGCTCCAGCTCTTCTGTCTCCAGCAATGCCTTAAGTCTGATGGAGTAAAGGAAACATTAGTCAATGGCAGCATAATATACAACTAGAGGATGCTGCGGACATCAGCGGAAGACAGCAATGCATTGTGGGAGCAGGCAGGTATAAAAAATACATCCGCCGCCTCCCTATCACCTCCCATAACAGCACCATAATTAGTTTATAGTGCTATCGGGACATGACAGGTTCCCTTTAAACCTGCACATACATGTTAGCTGACTACTGACAGCCAGGCTCCTGCTCTCAGGCTGCTTTTACACGGGCGACAAAATTGCGCGATTTTCTCGCGATGTGACAGTGCTACAAATCACATGTATGTGTAGCCCATGCTTTCCAATGGGTTCCTTCACATGAACGATGTTTTGTAGGCTGCTACATCGTGAGAAAAAAAATCATGGCATGCTCTATACAGCCGCGATTTGTGCTATTTTTTAGCCTATGTTTCCCTATGGAGCCTTCCTTTCTGTTGCACCGCATTGCACGAAAACCACGTTTTCATGCGGCGTGATGCAACTTTTACAGTAGGAAATCTCACTGTCCCTAAAATAAGCGATAGCTGCATAAAAAAATGAATGGTTGGTATTAATTCATGGGGTGCTGGTTCTGATTAGCTGAGCTGCGGCGCTCTGGAACCAATCAGAGGTGGCGCTTCCTGGAGGCGGGGTTTTTCAAACTCCTGACCAGGAAATGTTGCCTGAAGACAAGTGCTGGGGACCTGCAGAGAAGACGTGAGACGGGGCTAAGAGCAGCTGTTAGGTGATGTATTTGTATATTTTTCTACAGATTTTCAGGGTAGGGTTTATATTTCAAGCCCCCCTCCCCACAAAAATCCCACCAAAAGAGCGCTACACAGTGATATCGCACAGAACACCAATACGATAACACTGTGATTTTCTCGCGTCGATAGCACTGTCGCCCGTGTGAAAGAGGCTTCACTGACAGTAACCGTATCAGATCCTAGCAGTTTAACCCCTTACATGCCAAAATCAATAGCATGTAAGCAGATGACAGGGGGAGGGGGCCCTTTCTGTCACCTATCAGTACCCCATAATATGATACCAAGGTACCAATGGGTTCCCATGGGAGCTGGAAATCAGACAAAGGCCTCTGTGTCGACCATGTAACTCAGCGTATTAGGCCCCATCCCAGGCAGAGTCTAATAGGCTGCTGCCATAGGCATTGTAGAATGCACTACATGAGTAATGCAGTGTACTATCGAACTATCACATATTCTAATCCTCTTAGGAAGCCTTTACACTTGCGATAAAAATCGCACAATTTTCACGTGATGCAAGAGCGTGAAAACGCAGAATTATGAAACCAATGATTTTCAATGGTTTCATTCCCATTTGCGATGCTTTCACTCATGCGATGTGGGCTGAAAAAAATAAAATAGCAGTATGTCCTATCTTTCTGCATTTTGCTTTTTTTATCTCCCATGTTTCCTTATGGAGCCTCCTTTTTATCGCATTGCAAAGTACGAACTTGAGATTTTCATGCAAAAAAATCGCAAGCAGCGGCAATGTTTTTGCAAGAAAAAGCATCGCTGGCGCTCAGACATCTCATGAGCAAAATTGCAATTTTGCCACTATTTTCTCACGGCAAAATAGCGATTGCCAGTGTGAAGGAGCCCTTAAGAGACTAAAAAATAGCATCAAAGAAGTTCAGTAAAGTTTAATTTAAAGGAGTTTTTCTGGGACATTCTATATAGTTAAAAGGGCTTAAAATTAAAGAAATTGAATACTCACCTATCCCAGTGGCTTCCCCTCTGTGCCCCAGGTGCCCGCCGCTTGAAACCCGGAAGAAGCAGCGGGTGATTATATGCTGATCACTGTGCACATGACCACTCAGACACTCACAGGCTTCAGTGGCCACGGAAGAATGAAAGCTGAATGAGAATCACTTGCTTTTCATTCATCGTACATTTTATGCAGGCATGAAAACCACCGTTAGCTCATTCACTTATCTCTCGGTTTAAACAGCGCCTGTTCAGTCTTTCACATCCTCTCATATAGCAAATGTGAAAGACTGAATGATTCTCATTGAACAGGTCAGAGATGAATCTGCCTGTATAAACAGGCTGCATGAGAGCGAACGAGTTGGCGGTGACGTCACTCGTACATTCGCCCATTCAAACGAGAACCGGCTCATCTAAAAGGACCCTAATGTTAGAATGGCGCTATTTACTGTTTAGATCCCCATATATTCCATGACTCCGCTCTCTCACGCTCTGGTTCTGCACTGTTGTATGCTATAGACTAATATAGGGTGCTGACCTGTCTCTTCGCTCCTCTGTCTGCAGTCGGTAGTCTTCCATGGTCTCGTTGACCTTCCTCTGCACCCTATTGTGTAGTATCTTGTGGTCTGTCAGCCTCTCCCATTTACCCCTTATGTCTTCGAGGTCTATATCTTTGGTAAAGGCCAGCATTTGCTCCCGGAGATCTTCCCGGCGTCTTGTCTCCAGGATGATGAAGTCATGCGGTCGGCTGGAAGGAAACTTGGCTTTCTGCATAAGGAAGAAGAGTTTTACACAGTGGGACCTGATAATAAACTTTTAGGACTACTTAAAGTTGAGGACCCTCTCTGCAGCCCGCAATACTGCCTTCCTCCAAGTGCATGTAGCATAGCCTGCAAGTGGACTGAATTTCCTACTAGGATTTTCATCACCTAAATCGATCGAAGAGAATCCAGGAATGCCGTTTACTGACCGCGATCTGCCCCGTGGTTCAATTATTATGACCGTAAAAATTACTGTTATTACATCTGATGAGCAGTCATCATAGAAGCAGAGACCTGCCATCCCAGCCTATGCAAAGCTGGTTGATTGTGCGGGCATCTGATGCCAGCCCTATGCTGTGCCTACATAATACCAACATAAAGTGCCCAAATATAACCGCTATAAAGTGTGCACACTGCAATACCAACATACAATTGTCATAGACTGCTCTAATAGTAGACCGTCATTATACTGTGTAACACATACCACAGTACTGAGCCCAATATCGACATAAAGTATCTAAATAAAAACAACATACACTGGCCAAACAAAATTGTCATAGACCGCTCAAATAATACTGCCATAAAGTGTGATAATGCCTATACTGTGTCCAAATAATACTGCCATAAAGTGCCCAAACAATATTGCTGTAGAATTCTCAAAGAACACTGCCATAATGTGTGCAAAAAGTACTGCCATCTAGCACTGCCATAATGCGTACAAATAATATCGCCAAACTGTGCCAGAATAATTGCTCCACAAAGTGCCCAAAGAGCAATATATGCAACCCAAAGAAAAATCTCACAGATTGCTCAAATAACACTGCCATAAGTGTAATAATAATACCTCCATACTGTGCCCAAATAACACTGCCATAATGTGTGCAAAAAGTACTGCCATATAACACTGCCATAATGTGTACAAATAATATCACCAAACTGTGCCACAGTTTGCTCCACAAAGTGCCCAAAGAGCAATATGTACAACCCAAACAAAAATGTCACAGATTGCTCAAATAACACTGCTGTAAGTGTAATGATAATACCTCCATACTGTGCCCAAATAACACTGCTATAAATTATGATAGTAGTACTGCCATACTCTGCCCAAATATATGCGCCATAAATTGTGCCAATAACAATATGCATTGCCCAAAAAAACCTGTCAGACTGCTCAAATATCGCTGCCATAAAGTGTGATAACGCCTCCATAATGTACCCAAATAATACCATCATAAAGTGCTCAAATAATAATATTATAGAATGCCCAAACACACCATAAAGCGTGCAAATAATACCATCAAACTGTGCCAAGAAACACTGCCATAATGTGCCCAAAAAACAGTGCCAGACAAAATTGCCATAGACTTTGAATAAACCGTGCAAATAATACTGCCATGCTGTGCCTAAATGATACCACCATAACGTGCTCAATAATATCTCCATAATGTGCAAAAATAATACCACCATTAAGTTCCCAAAGAATATTGTCATACAGCGCTGAAATAACACTGATTTAAAGTGTCCAAATGATAACACTATTGATCTGGATTATGATTTTCTCCAGCAGGCTTTGGGGTATTTTGTCGCTTACGAATTATATCGTGTGCACACATCATCGAACCAGATCAGACACAAGTGCTGGTCTAAAACTGGGAGAGTCTCTACAATGTGTAGAGGCTCAAGACTTTTATTATAACACATGACAACCGCCCTTCAATGGGCTTGCGACAGATTACATCAGTAACATATAAGATTCTCATTTGTCGGATCATATAGAATCCCCCACCTCTCTGCCCACCCCCTTCCAAGTGCTGAGGTAGTATGGACTTTGTCCTAGCTGAAGTCAGCTCCGTGTATAAGCAAGTCTTATCAACATGTGCTCAGGCTGAAGCAATTCCTTTGTTGTAGAAGTTTCAGGATGGGAGTGGAAGGGGGCTAGGTAAACACTCAGTGTTAAACACAGGATATACACGACACTATGGCCCTTTAACTCTTAGAGGCTGGTTGTGCAACTTGTGTAACTTCTATGTACTTAACTAACATTACATCAGACATCCATTGTCTAGCAAATACTATGATTAGATTGTGTGTGTGTCCTTTAAACTCCTGAGCTAAAAAGTCATTACAACAGCAAAATACATTTGGGTTATATTAATCGATAGACATTTTATACCAAAATAATCATCATGTCTATCACAATCCCCCCTTAAAATGTCTATCCTCTAACTCTCTATCTAATTTTCACAGTTTTCTGCGCATGAGCCTATAACTGGAGCGCGTTGAAGGTTCGTTTTAGGGTCTTCAAGGGGGTGTAGGACTTGTCCACTCCTTCTGGGGATGCATCCAGCAAACTCATGGTGGGAGCGGCTTTTCCAGCATCAGTTTCACAGGGCTCTCTGACACAGGGAATAACACAGCAGACTAGAACAGAAAAGGTAACCATCAGTTCACATACAACAGCGACGCCCGTCTGTGCCAGGATCCTTTACCACCCGCTCATCCATGGCGAGTGCTGGTCCCAAAAGTTAGCTCTTTTTAGTCAATGCGGTCAGCTTCTTAATGGCAACTGCGTTTTTACCCGCGGGTCACGTGTCGTCTAGGATGTAGGTACAACAAGTCTCCCCTATCATCTTACAGACACTCCCCTTTTTAGCTAAAGTCATATCTAAGGCCATTCTATTTTGAAAAGTCATAGTCGAGGTAGGTCCTATTGGTCGACTAGTCCCTATAAGGCGTCTCTAGTATAATTTATAAACCACTGCTAATTATAATAAACATAATTAATCCAGTCAACATTTATTTACCATAATGATCAGGAAAATGGACTCGAATCTGGTTTTAACTTGGTCTCTAATTTTTAAAACTTGTCAGGTACCCCCCTTGGCTATCCTATGATGTCAATGTATACGTGTAGATCAAAACTACCACCAGGGTTCTCTCTTCTCGCTCTAGCATAATGTTACAATACTAGTAGCGTGCACAGGTACGCACGGCGTGGTACTCCCTAATCTTCACCCACACCAATGTCCCTCCTGGAGATAGTCCTAATGGTGAACACGTCCAAGTCGCCTCACCCTTGCGTCAGGGTTTTCCCACTGCCCGTAAGTCCCTACTCCTAGGAGGGGGGGATCCCTACCTCACCTCAGAGGGAGGCCATGGATTCCCTGGGCTCATTTCCGGGCATCCATACCCTCTATCTGTACAAGTTAACACCCCACAGGGTGTGCCCTCGCCGGAACCTAAGGTCTTCTGCACTATCCCTTGGCAAATGGGAATTCCACTGACAATCCATCTTAGGAGATCGGGGCAGGCACAGTACTAGTACATTTCTCCTTTTCTTTGGTAGCGTATGTGGTTGGCATTATCGGAACTGGCTCTTCATCTTTTTTAAACAAGGGAAATATTGGTGAGTTCCCCAAAAATCTCCCTCTACCCTGCCTAATTGCCTGGCAGGTGTAGTTTCCAGGGTAGTCAGTAATACTCTCTTCGGTGCAAAACACTTAAGTAGTTATAGAGTATTCCTTCTTCCATTTCTCACGGACAGTGTAATTAGCGGAAATGTTCGTGAAGAGACTAAGCATCTACAGGGAGATTTAGGGGGACCATCCCCGAGTGTAGTCGGGCACTACCGCACACGCAACAGTTAGACTTGTTGCTCCTGTTAGCATTGTACCTCATCAACTCCAACCAGAGATTCTGGTCAGAGTAGCCAGTCGCTACTGTCAAGGTGTCCTCAAAAGGTAGGGTTGGCTATGATCATCATGTTCGTCAAGGTCTTTATCTTACGGCGGAGGGGGTTAATTATGGGCACGGGACTAAGTGAAGGCTTCCATTCGGCTGCATCTACCATATCCCTTGTTTTAAACTTCCCTAAGGGATCTGTCCTCCCGTACCGGTATGTCCCCAGACTATAAGTCTCCCCGTCCCCCGGGCTTGGATCTCCCATGGTTAATGTAAAAACCGCATTAAAACCAAGCAACATTCTAAGTTCAGCCTTCCAATACCTGCTGTCCTTATTATTCTCAAGGAGGGTTATAGGACTAATTAGGGATTTCCCGCTCTTATCTTTCTTATTTAAGGCACTTCGCGGTTTATAGGACTAGTCTGTTCCTGCGTTCCATCCCACTAATCCCCAATAACGGCAGTCTTCTCCCCAGACGTTATCAGTGGCGCAAACATATTGTATTCCCCAGGTATGCAAGTCATATAACCAGCTGGACTGAGCTAAATCTGGCCTGCGGTGGGATCTTGTGCCTAGACACGGGACCACAGTACAATAGTCGAAGGAATATGCGGCTACTTGAGCATTGGACGAGTTATACTAGAAGGTAACCATACCCCCATATTCTTCCAACTAAGGATTCCAGTTGCCACCCTCCTCTCTCACTAGCCCTAACCAGAGTAATGTCCTCGGCACAACTAAGATTGGTCTCCCGGATCTAAAGCTTTCTTACAGTATGAAGCATGGATCCATGTAAGTCTTTTGGCTAGTTTCACAGCTGTGGCAGTAGTCAGAAGCACCTGGTAGGGGCCATCAAATCGGGGCTCAGGAGGGTGCTTCCTGGGGAACTTCTTGACGCACACCCAATCCCCAGGCTGCAAGATATGTGTCCCAGTGTCTGCCTCTGAGTCTGGAAGAGAACACCTGTGCATAGGCTTTGGTTAGTTCTTTAACAACGGAAATCACATACTTAGTCAACACATCAGATTGTAATTGTAACTACTGAGGATAGTAACAACCTAGCCTTGGAGCTAGCCCAAACAATCTCGTAGGGAGATAATGTATAATCCCCCCTGGGTTCATATCTTACACTGTATAAGGCTATTGGATGACAGTCTTTCCAAAGTGGCGTCATTTTTAAGTATCTTACTTTTTAGCGTGCCACTACGTCTCTCCACCTTTCCACTACACTAAAGGTGGTACAGTATGTAAAAGGCCTGGGATACACCCAGAGCAGACATGACATGTTACATTCACCTGCGAAGTTTATACCTCTGTCTGACTCTGAATCACTTCTGGTACCCCATATTCACAGTTTACCTCGTTCATGAGCTTCTTTGCGGTTACCTACTTGTTTGCCTTGGTGACAGGGTCGGCCTCCAACCTGCAAAGACATCAACAACAACAAGCACGTATTCATACTTCCCAACAAGTGGGAGCTGAACGTAGTCAATTTGCAATCCCTGAAATGGGTAGAGTGGTCCCGGCAAGTGTGATGTGGCAAATTTACTTCTGCCCTGACTCACCTATGGCATAGATCATGCTAAACCGGACAAATGATGCAGCAGCTACAGAGAACCCAGAAGTCGCCCAACCTCTTTCAAGCGTCGACATCATTGCTGCTTTACTAGGTGGGTCTTTGCGTCCATCAGCTGGGCCATCATGGGATACAGGAACTGTGGTGGGCAAGTGCTGTTGACCGTTCACCACACGCTGTCCTGTTTCTGCTGCTCCCATATTAGTCCATTTATTCTTTTCTTCCTTGCTGGCTTGTAACTGTAAAAGTCTTTTAGCATATCAAAGTCCAAATTTTTGTCAATGTCCAAAGTTTTTACCACTGACTCATGCTGTCAGTATCTTTCTTCTTTCTTCCACGGCTTGAGGGCCGCTGCCTTTGCTGCGCTGTCAGCGAGGGTGTCGTCTCTCGCCTCTCCAGTGTAGGAATCGGTGCGAACTCTCAACTTTGTCAGGTAGAAGTAGGGCCTCCATGCGACTCTGTACCGCTGCACCATTCTCAATTGGTTGTCCTGCTAAGGTAAAAAAACTGTCTGGCCTTCCATATTGGGCCGTAATCATGAGCTGTGCCAAATGCATACCAGGAGTCAGTGTAAAGGGTTGCCGGTCTTACCTCTCGCCACTCTACTCGCCTCAGTGAGGGCCTTCAATTCCGCTTCTTGTACTGAGACATGCGGAGGCAGAACTTCTGCTTCTAGGACATCTTGTTGTGTGACCACTGCATATCCGATGTGGAGTCATCAATCCTCACCCTGGTACCATCTGCAAAAAGCTCAACATATGCATTATCAACAGGGGTTCTGGTAACTGTTTGCATACCTGCAGTTTCTTACCGAATTAGTACTAAATAATCGTGCTGATGTTCTATTTCACATGGCTCGGAATCTTGTTATCTTATTCCATTTATTTATTTATTTTTTTCAAACCCAATCGCTGATCTACAACACCTAGATCATCTATGGCCCAGATCACCTATGCCTCCCCCCTTTTGAACCGGAATACTCAATGGAAAAAGAGTCATTGCGTTCAAACTAGTAAACCAAGAGGCACAAAAACAAGCACTTTGTAGGTCAAGGTGACATTGTATGCAGCGAAGTCTGAGCGAAAATCTCCTTTAGATTTTTTTTTTTCCCAGGTTGCAGTTAGCATTTTTTAACACAAGGGGGCGCCACACAATTCAAATTTTACGTCACCCAGTGTAATAGTATTTCAGGGTATGGCCAGCGTTTAGCTTTTACTCTCCTGTCGGAATATAATTATAGCTTCAGTGTAGACTGACACTAGAATATACAAAAGACTTAAAGAAAAACTAAAGAATACGGATGACTTAACATCCTACTCTGGGCAATTCAATCCCTCTTTCTTCACATAAAAAGTTAAATTACTTCATCAAATTGCGTGAAAAAAGTTTGCTGGGTGACTATAGTGAAATTATTCCATCTGTAGGAGCCTTCCATAACATCATCTGTCTGAGCATCCATTGGAGAAGCGGGCAGTGGAAAACAGAGCCCCTGGGAACATGAGAGAGCGTCCCCTGTCATGTATTCCTGGTCTCTGCCCCCCATGTATCAACTCCAATCTTCCATGCACTATAAACCAGCTTAGTCATCTACTATGTCCCAAGCTGCATCTCCACAAAGGTTTGTTTCCCTGAACTTATCACACATCCAAAGTGGCCACATCTTGGAGCGTAACAAAGTCTGGTCAAACAAAACCTTACTTCAGACAATCATGATGTTAGCATTGGATACAGTGGCATTGGGGAATATAGGCCTCCCAAGTGCAGCAAAATGGCTGCCAGAGGCAGAAAGGGGCGGGGCTACAAATCTACCAGGTGAGGCAAAATGGCTGCCGGAGGACCGGGCGGGGCCAGGGGCAGCAGCACTCCCAGGTGAGGCAAGATGGCCGCTGGAGGAGAAAGGGGCGGGGCCAGGTCCTGTCCCGGATGGGGAGGGACCGGAAGTAACATCACACACCCTGAAAGTGAGCACATGGGGGGAAGTAACTTCAGGGTGGGGGCAGGCCTCACTACATTTACTGCAGAGTCACACTATGTTGGGTTGTAAACATTGCAAGCGCGGCCGCCATTACAGGGAGGGGCTGTAGTCAACACAAAGGCATTACATTGTTCATTAGCAATACACATACCCCCCCTACATGCTTTCCCCTCTTGAATCTCTTAACTACATTATACCTCCTCCTAGCAATCTAAAAACACCTTTCTTTCTGCTAGGCTTCCTGCTCATCTTCTGAAAACTTTCTACAGCCTATCTTATCTGTCCATGAACTGACATTTCTTTCTGCAACTTTTCCTGGTCCTTTCCCATCAGCAACCAAATCACAAGCTCTATGACCTTTGTCCTTGCTCACTTTGCTCAACTCTATGCTACCTGCTTATTCTAGGCTATTCGAAGTTTCTGGACACAATAGTGTTCCTCTTGTAAAATCTGCTTTCTCCAAATCCTTCCAATATAACCTCTTTCCCACTCAGATTACAATGCACATTAATTCTACAAAACACAGGGAACGACAAAGTAAACAGAAAGGGTTAATTGGAAAAAGCTTTCAGTTCACTCTTATCAGCAGCCCTCCCCCCAACAATAAACACTGCACATTCTTTCTATAATACCAGACAGACGGGATTACTGGAGAATACCCACAACGGCTCAAGGTATATATCTCATCTACCTTTATAACAGCCCACCGTATACTAGTAATCCCCAAGAGCACTCCTTGTACACGATCTAGACAGGACATTTAGCTATACACAGAGACTGACGATTATTTTCAATGACCAAAACCTCAACAATATTCTGGAGAAATCAGCCGTCACAAAGCACGGCTATACCTTTCCACATATGAGAACATAACACGCTCAATCATAAAGGTAAGTATACGTATCATAAATCTTCCTAACCTCACACTAGTTTTACCTAGGAGAAAGTGTCACTGGCGTGTTCCCTCAGACGTAAACAGCCGAGTCCGCCCTCCCGACACATTAACCCTCACAGAATTTGTCTCTTGGTCTTGCATACACAATTTTTAACCGTCTCAGACATAGCAGACACAGCGTACAAAATACCCCTAGACAGGTAACATGGTGATTTTTCCGAGTGGACAGAACTAGAGTTATTACCTGTCTTTCAGTGAAGGTCCAGTCTGGATCAGGAACAGGCAGAAAAGCAGTCAGAACCCAGCTCACATTGGTAGATTTACATAAAGCAATCTTACCGTGTTCTGTAGATTTCCGGGCCCCTGAGTTCTGCGTGCCATCTGCCGATCTCTGTACGTTCTAGGCTGTGACCTCACAGATCCACTCGCCCACCCAGGGACGCCACTGATCTGGATTATGATTTTCTCCAGCAGGCTTTGGGGTATTTTGTCGCTTCCGAATTATATCGTGTGCACACATCATCGAACCAGATCAGACACAAGTGCTGGTCTAAAACTGGGAGAGTCTCTACAATGTGTAGAGGCTCAAGCCTTTTATTATAACACATGACAACCGCCCTTCAATGGGCGTGCAACAGATTACATCAGTAACATATAAGATTCTCATTTGTCGGATCATATAGAATCCCCCACCTCTCTGCCCACCCCCTTCCAAGTGCTGAGGTAGTATGGACTTTGTCCTAGCTGAAGTCAGCTCCGTGTATAAGCAAGTCTTATCAACATGTGCTCAGGCTGAAGCAATTCCTTTGTTGTAGAAGTTTCAGGATGGGAGTGGAAGGGGGCTAGGTAAACGCTCAGTGTTAAACACAGGATATACACGACACTATGGCCCTTTAACTCTTAGAGGCTGGTTGTGCAACTTGTGTAACTTCTATGTACTTAACTAACATTACATCAGACATCCATTGTCTAGCAAATACTATGATTAGATTGTGTGTGTGTCCTTTAAACTCCTGAGCTAAAAAGTCATTACAACAGCAAAATACATTTGGGTTATATTAATCGATAGACATTTTATACCAAAATAATCATCATGTCTATCACACTATGAACGGCCAAACAAATATGTTGCAGACTGAGGAAATATCACTGCCATAATTGTGCGTCAGCATATGGCGATCTGGGTAAGCATGCTTTATGTTTGCTAAGCCATGAGTGGGATAGAAAATGGGCTCGCATACCTATGGAGTCAACTCTGCTTATATTTTGCCCAAATAATACCGCCATACAGTGCTCTAACAAGTCCAACATGCAATGTTTAATGAATAGAGCTATACAGTAATCTAACAATAATGCCATACAGTGCTCTAACAAGTCCACCATACAGTGTTCTAACAATACCGCCATACAGTGTTCTGTGAATATGCAGCGTCCCGTAGGGTGACTCCGGACACAGGGCATACGTTTAGGAGTTGGGAGGGTAGAGTGGTCACTTGTCACTGTGGCACTTACCAGGCTCCACACACAGCCTCGGCCAGAGCAGCACTGGGCCTCCTCCGCACACCCCTAGGAGGGGGTGGCCAATAAACATAAGAACAGGAGATAAGGTTGTCACGGGTGACGCCACCGATCTGTTACCCACCGGAATGACTCTTAGCGTTGTATAAATGAGCCACAGACTGTGTAGCGTACCTCAAGTCCCTGGGAATGGTCATGGCCTGGCAAAACTTTACTTGGAAACTTTATCAGGATACACTTGAGAATACACTGGTGCAGGTAAACAGAAGATTAGAGGTCAGGGAGGAAACACAAGAAGACACCGGTCCTGCAGTCATAGTTATCTGCTAGGAACTGCTTCTGGAAGGGGAACTCTCCAGAGGAGGATAGGGGTAGGGTCACTCCACAGACACGCTCACGGAATAGTACCTCTGCACGGTGGTCTTGGCCGTCTCTTCTCGCTCACTCTCAATTTCTCTCTTACTTGTCCTCACTCACTGTTGCCTCCTGGCATTGGGGAACTCAGGAAACCTCTCTTCTTCTTCCATTCTTCACCACATGAAGGTTGAAGGTACCCCCATGTGGCTGGCACTATGAAGATTCTGGACTCTACTACCACACCCAAATCACTCATACTTATAATCTCTCACATACCACATGACAAGACATGAATTGATACATTTTCAGGCATCTCCCAGTCTCATGCAAACATTAGCCTTTCACTTGCTGCAGCTGTGCAATACACATAACAAGATGACTAGACAACTTTGCACAGCGCATCTACAAAAGACATGACATGTATGACACTTATGGAGGGGCCAGCAACATAGACTTCTGGCCACTACAAATACCTCCATACAGTGCTCTAACAATACTGCCATACAGTGCTCTATGATTACCTCCATACAGTGCTCTAACAATAGTGCCATACAGTGCTCTATGATTACCTCCATACAGTGCTCTAACAATACTGCCATACAGTGCTCTATGATTACCTCCATACAGTGTTCTAACAATAGTGCCATGCAGTGCTCTATGATTACCTCCATACAGTGCTCGAACAATACCACCAGAGTGCCAAAAAAGTACTCTATACGGTGTCCAAATAATACAACTATAAAGTAGCTGAATGAAACCTCCATACAGTGCCCATGTAACATCACCATCTCACGTCCCAATCCGCTGCCATGGTGACGGGCAGGCTGAGGGGTGATTGCCCCACCTTTTATTTGACCCTGGATACGGGTTTATCTATTAGACAGCTTTCACGTGATCACTTTACGGGTATATCTTTGCTCCTCTATTACAGATGCGTGTCCTGGCCTGACTGCAGAAATACGCACTGAAGCCCACAGTATCGCCACGGTATGCTGTGAGTTCCGGTCTGTAGATAAGCCGGCATAATACATTTGTGTGAAAGCCGCCTTACTGAATGTTATAAGGCATTTTTACGGATGACTTACCACGGCCACGTTGTGCGGAGCCGGACCGGTCACCTCCCTGCAGCGGGGTCTGCTCCTCTGACTCAGCAACATGGCGTCTCCCTTTCTATTGGACGTCTGTTGGAAAAATAGAGAACAACTGAGAAGACTCGAGAGGAGTTACTATTTTACAGAAGCAACGCAAGGTGTTTTTGAATTAAAAATGCCCTAAATCGGCGTGAAAAACACACGTTGGAAAGTGCAATATCAGGCCGGGTGTAACCTAAGGGTGCGTTCACATGGGCAATCGCGTTGGAAACTCAGACCAATATTGCGCTCATAAAATTGCGATGTTCCCTGCAAGTATGTTGTAATTTGCAAGAAAATAGCCCCGCTGTTCATGTACGATTTTTATGCGAGTTTTTAATGCGTGGGAAAAATCACATGTATTTTTAATAAGAAATATTCAAAATCACATCACACCCGCGTGAGACTTCCACGAACACGCGAGGGCGATGCAATTCCTTCTGACCAATGGGCGAGATTTCTGCAGGGCAGGAAAATAGAACGTGCTGAGACTTTTCTTGCAGCGTCGCTGGGAGAGAAAAATCACACGTATAAAAGGAGCGCTGAAAACAAGAGCGTCTAATCCAGGGCGCATTTTGTGCGTCTCGCAATGCGTGAGAGTCACCCAAAGATCGGACATGCAGCGACTTCTCTATCTCAGGCCATCGCTCCGACAGTAAATAAACCGATACAATTCAGTAGATTCTCTTCAGGTGAGAGTTTCATCTACATCGTGCGAATCCCCTGTGACTGACTCTACGGCTCAGTCACGCGGGCGGGGAATTAGCTGCACAAAACCAAAAACACTGCAAATATAGATGTGGAAATCGGCTGAACGGACAGTTTTTCTGCACTGAAGTCCTGAGCTTCAGCCACGATCCTTCCACATCAAACAGGAGGGACTGAAAATATGCGCTGCTGGAAAGAGAGATGAGAGGAAGCCCTGGGGCTCCCTTCATCCCCAGGGCTTCCTCTCATCTCTCTTTCCAGCATCCCCGGGGCTTCCCTTCATTGCATGGATGAGGGGACTCCCTGGGTTTCCCTTCATCTCCATGAGGGTTCCCTTCATCTCGGGGATAATAGGACTTCCCAGGGCTTCCCTGCATATCTCCAGGGGTTCCCTTTATCTTGGGGATAAGCAGACTCCTCAGGGTTTCCCTTTATCTCTCTGGGGGTTCCCTTCATCGCAGGGATAAGGAGACTCCATAGGTTTCCCTGCATCTTCCTGCGGGTTCCCTTCATCTTGGGGATGAGGTGACTCCCCGGGTTTCCCTGCATCCCCCTGGGGGTTCCCTTCATCTCGGGGATGAGGGGACTCCCTGGGTTTCTTCGCATCTCCTTGGGGGTCCCCTTTATCACGGAGATGAGGGGGCTCCCTGGGTTTCCCCGTATCTCCTTTGGGGTTCCCTTCAACTTGGGGATAAGGGGACTCCCCGGGGCTTCCCTTCATTTTTCCCTCTCCAGCGAAGGGAAGCCCTGGAGAGATGAAGGAAAGCCCGGCCGTGGGGATAAAGTGAGTCCCTCGCCATGGGGCTTCCCATTATCCCCTTGTGAACACAGTGCTTCCGGGTTTAGCGGCGTGGCAGAACTCGCTCCCTTTTTTTCTAGCTCCCATAGGAGTCTATGGACACTCCTGCGCTTTGCGCACCAAAGATAGGGCAGGACCTGTATTTTCGTGCTGCGGGGAGTTTCAGTAGCCGATGTTCTATCTTTTTAGGTGCAATTCTTTTGTGCCTAAAAATCCCTTCGTCTGAACGTTTCTATAGGAAACCATCAGTTCTAATAGTCGCTTTTTTTGTGCATGTAAGTTAGCTGCGCAAATCCCGTCGTGTGAATGAGCCCTAAGGCTGCTCTTACACAGGTGTTTGTAAAAATGCAGCGTTTTCAAACATGTTGATAGTGGTTTTAACGCACCCCATCATTGCAATGCGTGATGAGGTGCGTTAAACCCCCCCCCCCCAAAAAAAACCCGCAGAAACGCGCTAAAATAGAGCGGACAGCTTTTGAAAAGCTCATCTGAGAAGCTCCAATGAAATCAATGGCGGCGTTTTACAGCGGTTTTAGTGGGCGTTCCAACGCTGCGCTAAAGGCTGTAAAAAAAGCTTGTGTAGAGCGGGCTCGGGGCTCATTCGCACGGCGTATCTGTGCTGTGCTGCACATGCAATACGCTGGGAACAGAACCCATTGATTTGATTGGCTGTATCACAGCAACGTATTTTTTTAAGTTTGATCGCATCAAAAAATACGCAATATTTTGGTACGTATTAGGCGCCACAATCGGAAGTGAACAGGCCAGAGAAAATACGCAGGAAATCGGCTTATTCGCTGTGTCCGCGTGCAGCAAATCCACGAGCCCTTCGGCATAGTTTTTGCGTGCACCAATACGCAGTATATCTGCGCGTACAAAAACCCTGTGTTGCATAAATACAGCGTATTAACGCGACTGATGTACCGTTCCGCCGGTGTGAATGAGCCCAAAGACAACACTGATACATCTAACATCAGCTATAACCAACTAGTCAGCTCCCAGTCGGTGTGAACTACAACTCCCAGCATGCACGAGGAGGAGGACATATGCTGGGAGTTGTAGTCCCACTTCCCCATCTGCAGTCTGCCGTTATTACCTGGCACACCGGGCCTCTCCGCGGTCCGCAGGCAGCAGGGACTCCGCATTCGGTTACCAAGCAACGCGACTCCGGAAGTGACATCACACGTATCCAGGCAACCGAGTGTAAACATGCGGCCTTGTTGCGCGCTTACCAGTAAACTGACAGTAGGTGGCGCTCGTGTAGCGTCAGTTCCCGGCAGAAGGGAGGGAGGTCCTGCAGCTGGAAGGACAGCAGGGGGCAGGATATTTAACCCCTTAAGGGGCTTATGCAATACAAATCACGTATCACCTATTCACAGGACTGGTGAGAAGTGATTGATCATGGGGGTCTTCTATAACGGTGCACGCCGGATCTGCCGGATAAGATGTGCGTGTGTGATCGCCGCTGTCTATAAGGGTCCAATCACATGGGCGCATTTTTTTTTTGGACTCATGAAAAACACAATGAACATGGATGTGACCCAGAATTAAAATTGCGCAGACGCATCAGGAACGAGCGTACATATGCACTGTAGATGGTGCATTATTCACAGACCCAAATTGCATACGCTAATGTGAATGACCCCTCAGGATAGCGAGAGCTACAGTCTGTCAGCCCCATAGAGGTGAATGTACTCCACTCCATATCTTTTTCGCACTGCACATACGCCATTCTCATGATCGCGGGGCGTCCCAGCAGTTGGCCCCCACCTCCTGGTCAAATATTTAACACCCATCCTGTGGATACATTGTGTAGGATAACACCTTTAACCCCATAAGGACCAAGCAACATAAATCTACCGCGCTCGGTCCTGGGCTTTTAGCCCAGCCGATGGTAAAAACATGGCGCAGGATCAAAGGTCCTACTTCTGCAATCTAGCAGGAACAGCTCAGACACAGCAGAGGAGCTGAAGGAGAAGGCAGAAATGTTTATTGGGCATTCTCATACAATATAATACAAACATGCAATAATCAGAACTTTTGTACTCCTCCCGTCCTTTGTAGTTACATATACCCTTTTATTTATTTTCCCCCAAAAAAACCTAACCCAAGTTTTCCAATCTGGGAAATAGTAGTAAGGCCTCGTTCACACAGGCAACACGGCATCGTCGCCAGAAAATCGCAGCAATATCACATCGCTGCGGTGATACCGCGAATTTGTAGCACCACATGCGAGGATATTCAGGTAAGGCTTGAAATATAAGCCCTTCCCCGAAAATAAGCCGTAGCTGAAGAAAAAAAAAATAAACACATACATCACCTTAGATGCGCTGTCAGCCCAACTGCATCTTCTACCCGGGTCCCGACACTGATCATCTTCTACTCTTCTGGCCAGGGATTGAAAAATCCCCACCTCCTGGAAGCGCTAGCTGTGATTGGCTGACACTTAGCCAATCACAGCCAGCGCTCAATGAATGGCTGTGATTGGTTCAATGACAGCCATTCATTGAGCGCTGGCTGTGATTGGCTAAGCGTCAGCCAATCACGACCAGCGCTTCCAGAAGGCGGGGATTTTTCAATCCTCGGCCAGAAGATGATAAAGAGGGACAGTGACGGGACCCAGGGAGAAGCTGCGGCGGCGAGCATGTCTAAGGTGATGTATGTGTTTTTTAAAATTTTTTCCTGCAGCCAGGGCTTTGGTTATGGCTTTGACAATTTGATTTCCTACTGTCAAAGCTGCATCGCAGTGCACAAAAACCGCGTTTTTGTGCGATGCGATGCAACAGAGAGGAAGGCTCCATAGGGAAACATGGGCTACAAAACCTCACGAGTTGCGAATATATTACCGGGCTCTGTCTCCCATGTAAAGGAGGCGTAACTATGGTAATACATAAAAATAAAAGTTTCACCCACGACATGACCGTCATCACCGCAAGCATTCATTATCCCTGCGCATAGTGAGGAGTAGAAAAAGAAAAACCTCGAAATTTCGCCCTGGCCAGATATGCCTGATGCAGTATTAGGGCAGTCAACCCACCGGCCCCTTATCTTAGCAAATATGGCGGGACAGCCTTGAGCCATATATGTCAGTTTATATAGAGGGATGACCCCATTCCCTTCACACTGCCAAGCGGCCCTAGGTGGTTTTTCTGGATGTTTGCATTTAAGCAAAATAACTTTTTTAGCATGAAAGAACAGCAATTTGTATAAAGTATGTGTTACTGCGTCAACCGGAATGTCCTCCACAAGGCCAAAGAGACACATTGTAAGATGCCGGATGCGCGGGAGCCCCAAGGTGCGCCTCCACAAACTCAAGGACTTCTCTGCAATAGGTCTGCAGAACATGGCATTCCCAAACCATATGCATGATTGTGCCCGCACTCATCAAGCATCTTGGGCAGTCTGCATTAGGAATTAGGTCCATAGTACATAGGCAGAAGGGAGTATAGTAGATTCTATGTAGGAACTTGACTTGGATCAATCTGTCTCTTGCACTGATCAAGGGCAGCCCTGAGCTGGCCAAAAGGCCATCCCTGTCGTCCGAGTCTTGGTCTGTTAGGTCCAAGCCCCACTTTTCAAGAGCCCCGTCCTTCAGCAAGGCAAGACCCCTTGTAAGTTGTGTATAAAAACAGGAGAGCGGCTTCAGAGTGTTGGCCATCTGTGCCAGCGCCTCTAGACGGGTCAGTGCGAGGGGGATGTTCAGGCCTCCAAGCTTGGCTCCGAGTGCATGACGGAGTTGGAAATACCTAAAAAGGGAATTATTAGGAAGGCCACAGAAGTCATTTTTAACCACTTCTGCTATTCTCCTTTACAGGCTACATAGCACTCAGTGAGCATTAGACAGAGAACGCAGGAAGCGGCAGTGCTGTTTCCTACATGGGACTCGGCCGATCACATGATTGCCGGTGACCCTCGCATGTCAGAGCCCACTACTGTCACACTAGGGGGATGTTTTCTTTATAACTGCGGCTCCTATGGATGCTCCTGCTAAGGTGGAAAAGTGTCTTTTTAAAGTTTCACAATTAGAATGACCCCCAGAAATCATATATGTCGTCGCAGGGGACACAGATGTTAAAAAAAATATTCTCAAAAATAAGGCCCAATGTCCACGGGCGGGTTTTTAATTGTGGAATCCACGCGGATGATCCGCAGTTCAAGCCGCCTATAGGGTAACATGAGCGTCCGCAACTGAATTAAAGCATGCAGATTTGATTTGCGGACCTTTGGGTGCAGAAATCAAATCGCAGCATGCTCCATTTCAGTGCAGTTCCTGCACGGACGGCTTCCATTGAAGTCAATGGAAGCCGTCCGATCCGCAATTGACATTGCAGGCGGGCCGCGAATTCCACGGGAAAGCAGGAGTTTGAAAAAAAAAACTCTACTGCACATCCACAGTATAGAAAAAGAAGACCCGTACGGGTAAGCAGGGTCTTCGGCCGCGGACAGGGTCGGATTCCACCGTGGGCTCCCGCATGTCTAATCTAACCCGCCCGTGGACATGAGCCCTGAGAAAAAAAGATAGAGAACAAAATAAAAATATATATGAAAAATAGAAAACGACCCAACCAAAACCCTCGCCGTATCCGGCCTGTAATCCAGGATTATACAATTTACATATCAAAATGACAAACCCATTCCTCTACTTTATTGTAACGTAAATGTAATACTTTCCAAAGTAAAGAACTAGAGTATAGCAAAAAATTTGGGGCTTTTTGTGCACATTACCCCTAATAAAATACAATTTTTTGCAGTGGTGTCGTGAATGATGATAATGGACTGTTACAGAATGGAACCGGGTTTTCTTCAGCGATGAATCCAGGTTTAGTTTGGGCACTGACGCCGGCCGTGTTCGTGTCTGGAGACCTCGGGGTGAGCGCCTCAATCCTGCCTTTGCTGTGCAGCGGCACACTGCACCCTGCTGGTGTGATAGTCTGGGGGGGCCATCGCATACAACAGTCGGTCCCCCCTACTAGTGGTACGAGGCACAATGACAGCTCAGCGATATGTTCAGGACATCCTGCAGCCACATGTGTTCCTCTCATGGCGGCTTCCAGCAGGATAATATTCGGCTGCACACACAAGGGGGTCCAGGAATGTCCCAAAACATTGTCACACTTCTGTGGCCGCCCAGATGCCATATCTATCACCAACAGAACATGTATGGGACCATCTGGGACACCAACTAGTACAGCCTACGAGATTGCATGATCTAGAGGCTCAGTTACAGCAAATGTGGAGAGATATGTCGCAAGATACCATACAGAACATGTATGCCTCCATGCCCACCTGTATCACATCTTATATCTAAGCTAGAGGCGGTACAGCAGGGTACTAAAGCCTCCATGCCAGCCTCTATTACATCTTGTATCTAAGCTAGAGGCGGTACAGCAGGGTACTAGAAGCTCCATGCCCATCTGTATCACTTTTTGTATCTACGTTAGGGGCAGTAAAACAGAGTACTAGAGCCTCCATGCCAGCCTCTACTACATCTTGTATCCAAGCTAGAGGCGATACAACAGGGTACTAAAGCACCATTCCATGCCAGCCTCTTTTACATCTTGCATCCAAGCTAGACGCGATACAACAGGGTACTAAAGTCTCCATGCCCGCCTGTATCACATCTTGTATCCAAGCTAGAAGCGGCCCAACAGGGTACTAGAGCCTCCATGCCCACCCGCATCACATCTTGTATCCAAGCTAGAGGCGGTACAACAGGGTACTAGAGCCTCCATGCCCGCCCGCATCACATCTTGTATCCAAGCTAGAGGAGGTAAAACAGGGTACTAGAGCCTCCATGCTCGCCTGTGTCATATCTTGTATCCAAGCTAGAGGCGATACAACAGGGTACTAAAGACTCCATGCCAGCCTCTATTACATCTTGCATCCAAGCTAGAAGCGGCCCAACAGGGTACTAGAGCCTCCATGCCCGCCACATCACATCTTGTATCCAAGCTAGAGGCGGTACAGCAGGGTACTAGAGCCTCCATGCCCACCCTTATCACATCTTGTATCCAAGCTAGAGGTGGTACAACAGGGTACTAGAGCCTCCATGCCCACCTGTATCACATCTTGTATCTAAGCTAGAGGCGGTACAGCAGGGTACTAGAGCCTGCATGCCCACCTGTATCACATCTTGTATCCAAGCTAGAGGTGGCTTTTATCCAAGCTCGAGGTTATCTAAACTAGAGACAGCCCCACAGGGTATTACAGCCTTCATGCCTGCCTGTATCAAGCTAGAGGCTGTACAACGGTATTAGATAATAATAATAATCTTTATTTGTATAGCGCCAACTTATTCCGCAGCGCTTTCAGGCATGGATAAATGCAAAACAATACAACAATTACTATGTGAGATACATTGGGTTAGACACAAATGGGTTGGGGGTGGTACAGGAGGTGCAGGTGGTGGGGAACACAGGCAATAGGAAATTTCATGTACAGATCAATTATTAGAAGGCAAACAGGGTGGAGCACCATAGGGAGGGGCGGGGGACTAGGTCAGGAGATTTGGTATGCTTCCCTGAAGAGGTGCGTTTTTAAGGCACGTCTGAAATTTCGTGCATCAGGAATTGTCCGGATGCCTTGGGGTAGAGCGTTCCAGAGGACGGGTGCTGCTCTGGTGAAGTCCTGTAGGCGGGCATGTGAGGTTCGTATTACAGGGGTGTTTAGTCTGAGTGTGTTAGCGGATCAGAGTGAGCGGGCTGGGTGGTGTACTGACAGGAGGGAGGCGATGTATGGTGGCGCAGCGCCATGCAGAGCTTTGTGAGTGAGGTAGAGGAGTTTAAATTTAGTTCTGCAGTGGATGGGCAGCCAATGAAGCAACTGGCATAATGCAGAGGCGTCTGAGTAGCGACTGGATAGAAAAATGAGCCTAGCTGCCGAATTTAGTATGGATTGGAGTGGAGCGAGTCTAATGCGGGGGAGGCCGATGAGTAGCGAGTTGCAGTAGTCAAGCCGGGAGTGGATGAGGGCAACCACGAGTGTCTTTAGCGTGTCCGTGGTTAGGAACGGACGTATTTTAGCAATATTTCTGAGGTGCATATGGCATGTTTGGGCCAGAGATTGGATATTGGGAGTAAAGGAGAGGTCAGAGTCCAGTGTGACCCCAAGGCATCGGGCATGCCATCTGGGGGGTTATGATGGTGCCAGACACTGGAATAGAGATGTTGAGGGGAGGTCGGTTAGAAGGTGGAAAGACAAGGAGGTTTTAGAGAGGTTTAGTTTGAGAAAAAGGGAGGACATAGTGTTAGAAACAGCGAACAGACAGTCGGTGATATTTTGGAGGAATGGTCCAGAGATCTCACGAGAGGAGGTGTATAGTTGGGTGTCGTCAGCGTAGAGATGGTATTGGAGGCCAAATTTGTGAATGGTTTGTCCAATTGGGGCAGTATAGATAGAGAAGAGAAGAGGACCAAGGACAGAGCCCTGGGGTACCCCAACAGCAAGAGGAATTGGAGCGGAGATAGAACCAGCAAAGGAAACACTGAAAGAGCGGTGAGAGATGTAGGAAGAGAACCAGGAGGGAGCAGTGTCCTTTAGGCTGATGGAGCAAAGCATACTGAGGAGGAGTTTGTGGTCAACAGTGTCAAATGCAGCAGACAGGTCAAGGAGGATTAGTAGGGAGTAGTCACCTCTCGACTTTGCAATCATCAGGTCATTTGTTACTTTTGTAAGGGCAGTTTCAGTCGAGTGTAGAGAGCGGAAGACAGACTGGAGGGGGTCAAGGAATGAGTTGTCAGAGAGAAAGCGAGTAAGGCGGGAGTAGACCAAGCGTTCCAGTAATTTGGAGATTAAGGGGAGGTTTGAGACGGATCGGTAGTTGGCAGCATTAGTCGGGTCCAGGGTTGGTTTTTTAAGCAGAGGGGATATAATCGAGTGTTTAAATGAGGAGGGAAAAGTGCCAGAGGTTAGGGAGAGGTTGCAGATTGTGGTGAAGTGAGTAATGAGAGCTGGGGAAAGGGACTGGAGGAGGTGAGAGGGTCGCTAGCGCAAGTGGTGGGGCGGGCAGCGGAAAGGAACCTGGAGACTTCTTCCTCTATGCGGTACAATGGTACTAAAGCTTCCATGCCAGCCCGTATCACATCTTGTATCCAAGATAGAGGCGGTACAACAGGTTGCTAGAACCTCGATGCCTGCCTGTATCACATTTTGAATGCAAGCTAGAGGTGGTACAACAGGGTACTAGAGCCTCGATGCCTGCTCGTAATATAAGAAAAGTGAAAGGGTCTGAAGACTTTTCGAATGCATAGCATAAAATACCCATAATTGGGGTTAAAGGCAGCTAACAAAAATATTACTTAAAAAAGTAGAAAAAGCCCCTAAAAAACACACCAACATGATTTCTAATACAATGTATTACATATCAGTCACACATTTGTTATCACCATAACCGTAACAATCAGCTCTGTAGATCTACAACATTGTCGCCGTATAGAAAAATGTAAAAAAAAATCTCTTTTTTTTACTGTATTTGCTACAAAATACTGAATAATATTCCTAACATACTGTATATTTACCCCAGAAGTTATACATGTCTCCAAAAGTAAGTATGTTACTGCTTGTCCCTCCAAGACATTATACACTCATGTAACCATAAAAGTAGCAGAGTTACAATTGACAGAATGCCAAAGGGGAAAAACGAAAATCATTTTTAGATCCTGAAGACCAAAACCAGGTAGCCAAGGGGTTAAATGACTGTCTGGGGTAGATAAAGGGTTCTATCTCTGCACTGTACTCCCAGGACTGCTGATCTACAGTAATCCCCGTCACTCCTGCGTTACACAACAGCACAACTCGTGACCGCAGAGCACATGACCAGGCCTTGTTAACAACACATGACATAGGTGTATACTGCATGAGCTCACTCGTCCTCGGAGCTTACTATCTACAGTGGGGAGAGACTGTGACCAATAGGCAGAACATATTGGGTTTATTCAGATGTTGCGCAGGAAGGATGAGGCACATTTGCGCGTGTATCTGCGCATATTACTGTACTCTTTGTGCACACAGAGCCAGTTCATACGTGTGACAAACCCTTTCCATGGATTAAAAAGTTAGTTAGTAGAGATGAGTGAGCATACTCGCTAAGGACAATACTAGCTCAAGTAATTGCCCTTAGCGAGTATGCTCGCTCATCTCTATTAGTTAGCCTAATGAGGCCCAGATGTGTTTTTTTCTCCGCACTTTGCACTGTGTTTCACGCTTCCCCTTGCGTATTTGTATACCTTCCATAGTCTTCTATGCTCCTGAAAAATAGAGCATGTCCTACTTTTTTCCGTGCAGCCGAAATAGGCGCACAAAATGCACCCATGAGAACGAACCTATTGTCATCAATGGGTTATTTTCATTCTGTTTACCATGCACTAATTCCCGTGCGAACGCCGGTCGTGTGAAAAAGCCCGAAAAGGAAGTATTATTCCCTAGGAAACAAGATCTACCCATTGACGGGCTCCTTCGCACTGGTGACTGCGTTATCGCCGTTAGAAAACCGTGGTAAAATCACACTTCTGGTTCATGAGATGTTTGAACATCAGCAATGCTTTTCCCTGACAAATAACCCCCCATCGCTGCCGCTTGCGATTTTCCCGCAGAATAGACAATAGGAGTTTCTAATGGTAAAAATGCATCGCTTCGCATGAACTTCGCAAGTTCGTCTGTTGCGATGCAATAAAACAGAGGTTCCATAGAGAAACATGGGTGATAAAAAAACCCCGTAAAACGCAGAAAGATCGGGCAGGCAGCGATTTCTAAATCCCACAACATCGCATGATGCGTAGGTTTCAATGGGTTTGCACGCGCATTTTGTTTGCGCAAAAAATACCCCGCAGCGTGCACACATTGGACTAATTACAGTAATTTCCCAATTTGATGGATGGGAGCTTGGTTGCGTGTTTTTTTTGCGTGTGCAAGTACACACAATGTGCCCGCACAAAAAGTACAGTAAAAAAAGCGCACTTGCGCATGCAAATAAGCAACGCCCATGTGAACGAGCCCTAATAGTGACTCCCAAAGTGGCTTTAGTAGTAATAATGACCCCCATAATGGTCTCAGTAGTTATAGTAACACCCGTGGGGGCCCCAGTAGTTATAGTGAACCCTATAGCAGTCCCAATACTAATAGTCACTCACATAGTGGCCTCAGTAGTAATAGTGACTCCTATAGTGATCCTCTATAGTGGCCTAGTGGTAACAGTGACCCCCCCATAGTGGCCCCAGCAAAAACAGTGACCCCCTTCCCCCATAGTGGCCTCAGAAGTAACAGTGTCCCCTATATTGGCCCCAGTAGTAATAGTGACCCCCATAGTCATCCTTTCCCAGGGATGCTGTTTGACCAGTGGTCAAAATCAACTCCCCAATTGGCCTCTGGCTTGGCAGCATCCCTTAAAGCTTTACACTTACCTCGCCTGCCGCTCCGGTCCAGCAATGGCAGCCACTGCTGAGTCTGTGACTGCTGACCTCTCACCTTGGCACAGAAATCAGCGGTCAGGAGAGGTCAGTGGTCACAGACTCTGCACTGCGCCGTCAGACCGGACCTGCAATCTGGGTGAGTAGAATTCCTTTAAAGAAGTTATTCATACTGTGACCGTTGGGATACAGCGGGGGCGGAGCGGAAGCCACTGCTCCGACCCATTAGTGGCCGGCACTTTTAATTGCAAACACAGCTCTCATTGCAATCAATGGAAGCTGCACTTGTATTGCAGACTTGGGTTCCATTGATTTCAATCAGAACTGAGGTGGCAAATACGAGCGCCGACCTCTACACAGGGGTCTGAGCAGGTGCTTGTGCTCTGACCCCCATGTATTACACCGGGCGCTGCCTGGATAACCCTAAAGGTTTAATGCATGACCAATAGATCACATGAAATCAGGCGGCTGGCTTTGTGTTTCACAAGTGTGCTTTGACTTTTAGACCAGTTTGTTTACAGTTGTAGAATGTTTCTTTACTGCTTGTTACATATTTGTAGTTTTTGTTACTGTTGCTTATTTAGTTACTATATCTTCCTTTCGTGTTGCCTTTCCCCCTCCTGCAGTCACATGCAGCACATCACATCCTATATCAGGGACTTACAGAAGTCTGCATCCCGTTGCTGCCGACCGTGTTGTCATGTGGTTGAGAGGCCATGTTCACATCTGCATCACCTGCTCCGTCGCAGAAATTCCTGGACAAAATAGCGAAAATACCGGGCGGCATGAAGAAAGCCTGTCAGACCCCAATATAGTCAGGGGGGTCTTTCAGCTGTTTGTTTTCATCATGGGACAAATCTGTGCCCGCTTGGCATTCTGGTTTTCTGTTTCTATGACGGATGGAATGCCGCAACGCAGAAGTGAACATAGCCAGAGGTTATGTTCATATGTGATATTTCTGCCATGGAAAACCCGTAGCGTATTATACAATTCCAGTGAATTTGACAAATCTCATCCCAAAAAAATCCACAGCATAAATTGACCTACAGGTTGGATTTATGCCTCGTGTAGCCGTACCCATTGGCAGTAAAGGCTGTGGAATTTCCGCTGGTGGAATCGCTGCAGAAATTTTGCAGCATTTACCGTGAGGCGAGTGGATGGGATTTTACCATTTCCTTTGCATGTTGCAGCCTTTTTCTGCTGTGGAAAACATAAAATTTGAAAAACACTGAGATTTACAAATCCGAAGCGTCTATTAATGTTACAGAAACTGCGTGAATGAGCAGTGGATTTCCTACATAGAAATCAATGGATAACATAAAACACACACCATAATCCACAAACAGAGTATTGGTGCAGTTTTTGCAGCTTTTTCACGGTGAATCATCGTGAAAATTCGCATTCATGGATGTTTGGTAATAAAGTTTGCCGGTGTGAACTCCGCACATAAAATGTAGTGAGTACATATAGAAACTCTGCAACAAAACGTAGCAAAGTCCACAAAGCTCGTTAATTCTGCAGAAACGCAATAGAAATTCCATAGCGGAATTTCAGCAGCTAATAGGATCTGTGTGAAGGAAGCCCTGGGATTGGCTGACGTGGGGCGTAAATGCGGCAGAATGTTCACAGCATTTACAGTAAAAGCCATGTGGATGAGTTTTACCAAATCCACAGCATGGCGATTGTTTGCTGGAAGAGTGAAATCCATGAATAATCCACTCCAAACTCCATGGAAATATCTGCACCACACGAGGCTATGCGCAAAAATGCTCTCCGCAGCACAGTGTATTTGCGCATGAACGAGGTTTGAATAGGTACATAATCTGTGTGTTGCACACATGTCTGCGCTTAGTCCTGTATGTTTTGCGCACATATGAGACAACCTATTTGTGGATTTAATGGCTATTTAAAGCTTAATGAGGTCCAGATACGTTCTTTTCCCTATTTTTTGCGCAGTGTCAGACCCTCTCCCTTGCATCATTTCACACCTCCCATAGCCTTCTATAGGACTTTTGCTATGCAAAATGCTGGAAAATAGAGTAGGTCCTCCTTTTTTTCCCGTGCGTGCAAAATGCGCTTGTAAAAATGGACCCATTAAAATCAATGGGTTCTATTCTTTGTGTTTAGCGTGCGCGAATACCTGCGCAAACGTAGTCGTGTGAAGAAGCCCTTAGGTGTGGATTGTGCCTCTGCAGGTTAGCTGTGGATAGTCAGCAGCAAATATGCCCTGAGTTACATAATTTTGCATACATTAGGGTGCCTTTACATGCGCGAATGCCATATCGTTCTGAGAAACTTGCAGACCCGTGTGTTTTTTGTGAGTGCAACATGTTTTGCAAGAAAACCGCATCTGCATTACTGCGCTTGTAATTTTCAACCCCGGTGAAAAATATGCATGAAAATCGCCCAACATTTCCTATGGGAGAAAAGCTGCATCGCACTTGAATGAAGCTCATATGTACATGCGACTATGGTGCGATTATTTTTTCTAGCTCCCATAGGGGAGAATGGCCGATTCCTCCACAGTCTCACTCAAAAATAGGATTTCTTGCAATTCTTCTCTCAAATCGCTGCTTCGCTTAAAAATAAGGGTTCTTTGCCCGTGCGGTTTCAGTGCACCTTGCAACAAACAGTAATAGTGCAGGAATATTGTCCGTGTAAATGCACCCTATGGGACCTTTTACATGGGAAGGAATAGACCGCACGATTCACAGCAAGCCGCAGAAAATTCTGCACCCGAATTCACAGGCTACCTGCGGATTTTGATGCAGAATTGAAAATGGCTTAGGGCTCATTCACATCAGCACTAGTAGCACCCATGGCTGACTATAATGGGGTCCGTTCAATTCCAGCCAGCAGTCCCGCATTTTGCTGGAGTTTACAGGACGAAATAACGCATCTTACGGCTCTATTTCATCCTGTTTTCTAGCGAAAATCAGCATCGGAACCGCCAATTTGAACAAACCATTAGGCCGCTTTCACACGGCCGAGAAAATCATGTGAGATTTGTCTCATACGAGACGCACAAATCTTGCACGAATATGAACCCCCATTCTTTTGAATGGGGTCATATACATGAGAGATGCAGTGCAGTAAAAAATCGTGGCATGTCTTATATTTTCATGCTCCTCAGAACACATCGCCCATCGTGCGAGGATTCCTATTGAATCACATAGTGCTGAAGTAATGGGAGATGTTTTTAACACAAAACGCCTGGCATCCGCGGATACATCGCACGTGTATAAGAAGCCTTGGGATTATGTTCACACAAGGCGGAAATGTTTCTACGCCTTGATTTTCGAGCACTGTCTGCTCTATTTGTGTGTGTTTTTACATTTTTTAACAAACCCATCACAGTGGTGCAGCGCATTAAAAAAGGCTGTAGCGGTTTTGTGCGGAGTTTTCTGAACAAAAATTGTACTGAACTGCAGAAAAAGGCCGGCTGTACACAGCCGAATTCGGATTGCGGACTCTGCAATCGACACCCACAGGGACGATCTGCGGCATTCTGCATCCATTAGCAAGAATAGAATATTCACATATCCGCTCACACAAGCGGACAGCAATTGCAATTTCTGCTGGCGGAAAAATTAAATCTCAGCATGTTCTATTTTTGCGCGGATGTCTTCCATTGAAGTCAATGAAAGCCATCCGACCCGCTGCCCATCCACAATTGACATTGCAGAAAGGTTGTGGATTCCGCGTCATCACCTAGTGAAGGCGTGGGAAAAGCAGGGATTTTAAAAAAGCCGTGCGTACCATCCGCATACAGACTAAGTACAGGCACGCCGTACAGATGGTTGAATTCGGCTGCTGTCTCCCACATGCGGAATCCAACCCGTTCGTGTGCAGGCGGCCTTAAGTGAACATGTACCTTAAATGCTGTAAATACAAAAGCCAAAACTCAATGGCGCAGTTGCATTTTTTGAATTTAACCCCACTTCTCAGTGGAACAAAAAAAAAGTTAAGGTTTTTGAAAGGTGGAGGGGGGGGGGGCAAACAACCTTCTGGTCATGAAAGGGTTAATAGGACTTTGGCCATGAATCACTTTTACTAAATTTGTGGCTGTTCATGTGCTGCTCATTGGGAATTAAGTGATCCTTTGGACATGTGGGAAGTGGGCGGCGCAGCGGCATGTGATTGCTTCTAGTCATGCAGCAGGCTTTATTAGTGCTGGGCGAGGACAGAGCTGCAGTCAGTGACTAGTGTGGACAGTCCTGGGTACGGTCACACCATGGGGTTCGGGGTTTTCACGTCTAAGACTTTCCTCATCCTGCTCAGCTTAATCTTCTTGGTGAGTACATCAATGTGTTTTATATTCCTACATAGCAGAGCTGAGTTTGTCATTTGGCACAGCTCTATAGTCTATTACAATTATATGACTGTAAGTAAAAGTATTACATTGTGTTAACTTGGTGAGTTTAAGGAAGATGATTAAGGGTCCTTCTTCCATGATCTGAGCATTCAGAGTCCTGTACCCAGTGGAATTCTACATGATTATGTAAATCCCCCGACTGAACAACCAAAGAGAATTCCCTCTTGTCCAAGAACTAACTTCTGCTATATAATGTATATGAACCAGCGGTTCTGTTATTGAGATGAGTTTGTCATCGCAGTGGGGCTGGAGATCTTATCCAGCTAGGATTCCTGTTGCTTTGAGACCTATGTATCAGTTATATTACAAGTTTAACTTTGCTTCTTCTGTCCAGTTTTGGGGGTCATTCACATGGATACATTGACTTCTGGTCTGTGACTGTTGCATATTCCTGCACTGATGTCCCTGCCAAGTAAGGTTAGACTCTCACAGCTGTAAGCAGAATCTGCTTGTGAAAGCCCTCAGTGGGTCCCAGTTGTGATCTTCCACACTGTATGGTGGCTAAGTTATACCGCACATCACTGTGTGCACCCAGGCGGTCCTGCGCAGTACCGTGTGTTCTTGTTTATTTCCTGCTTAGCAATTCCGTGGTTACCTGCCGCCCACACTCCCTGTGATTGCGTTTGGCCTGCAGGTAAATCCCCTGACCATGGAGAACAATGGGCTCTGTCGTGGATACACGTGGTAAAATAGAATGTGGTTTTTGGTCTCGCTGCTCTTGGTTCTTACCTAATCCAAAACGCCTTGTGTAAACATGCTATAAGGGGGCATTCACACATAGCGGGTTACACTACTTCAAATGTGAAGATCTGCCCCAAACTGTGAGGCAGGCAACCTGCTGCGACTCTACTTTCATTTTTGGGTGCAGATTCCTGCCTCTGACAGCGGGGTTTGGCGCACCCCATCATTGTGGTGGGTGATGAGGTGCGGTTAAAGTAGAACAGACAGCGCTCAAATTGTGGCATTAGAAACCGCCGTGACTGAGTTCATGTCTGCGAGGCCCATCTAAATCAACGGGAGCGTTATACCGAATAGAAAAAGGAGGTTCTCAGCAGCACAGCATATATCCTCATATAGAGCCAGGCAAGACGATATGCAAACGCCAGTCAGGAAGCCTAAACCAGAAAGGCTCCGGGGGTGCAATCCAGATAAAGAAAATAGTGACTGGCAGCATTCAGCAATGTAGAAAAATACAAAATTTATTTCCCCATTACAAAAATTTCAGCAATGTTTCGGTCGCAATGGACCTTCCTCAAGCCACGGGAGCGTTATACCGTGATTACCACAGCCTGGCCTTAGGCTGGGGCTACAAGAATGCTTGGTGTGGCCCACTGACGTCTACTTGGGACTTATTTGCTGGTAGTGCCTTAGTGTTAAGACAGTGAGAACAAGACCGTCTACATTAGCTCACTGAATGATAAATCTGACCACCTTTCAGTTGGCTTTGTTTAAACCAAAAATGATACCAAATGTTTCATCTCCGCACCAGCTCACCGCATGGGTAGACCTCCCTCCAAATATGCGGGAGCACCATAGAAATGGAACTGGCACTCCTGTGGCTTTCAGCATAAAACCAGCATTTTATCTAAAATTCATGGATAAAAAATCTTCCAAAATTACTCAAAACATGTAAAATTTTTATTCACAGTATAAGACTGGGTTCATACGGGGCGGATTCCCGACGGAAATCCCGCGGTTTGGCCGCAGCGAAAATCTGCGAGATTTCCTCCAGGAGAACCGCTGCTTCAAGCCCACGGCGGTTTTGAAGTGGCCCGGCCGCTTGCTCTTCTGCTGCGGCTGGCGCTCCCATAGAGGAGAGCGTGGCCGCAGCGGATTTGCCGTCCCATGTGGACGAGATTTCTGAGAAGTCTCGTCCTCATGGCTGGCTTATTCCGGGATTAGCGGCCTCATGTAGATTTGCCGCGGCAAATCCGCCCCGTGTGAACCCAGCCTAAGGGCTCATGCCCACGGACAGATCGGGATATGCCTGCGGCTTTACGCTGGTGATCGCAGAAAAACACACGCTTTTCTGCGGTCCCATTGGTATATTAATGGGGACCTCTGCTGTGGTAAATAGAACATGCCACGAATTTACTATCTATAATTTTTTTTTTTTTTTAGTGGAAATCGCGCATCTGAGCAGACAGGTTCTATTGAACCCAATAGCTTTTCTAATATCTGTGTGGCAGAAATGTGACTGAGGGCATTAGCCCTTACTTGTCTTTGATTTAAAAAAAAAACAAACAAACAAAAAAAAACTATCCATGGAATTTTATTTATTTTTTTTTTCCCCATGGAATTTTCAAAATACTGTGTAATCTACAAAAGTGCAACACAGATTCCACTGCTGAATCCCTGCATTCCCACAGCCATGGGGAGAGAAAAGGTTTTCTTACCTCTCTGGCTCTTGCGCTGATCTCCTCTGCCCCAGACGGATCTTCTTTCTTCAGCATGGCAGATGCGTCCTGACATTCCCAGACGCATGCGCAGTGCATATTTTTTTCTTTTTTGAATGTCATTCTTTCCTGTGGCACAGCCACAATGACAGCTGTGGCTGTGCCGTGGATATGATGGCTTCTATTGACTTCAATGGAAGCCATCCTGCGACTCACCTGCAGCATGCAATCCGCACACTGGCAGAAAATGGCATCTGCATGCTTTTAAATTGTTTGCAGATGCCAATGCATCCCTATAGGCGGCTTTGATTTGTGGATCTCTCGTGCGGGTTCTGGAAATCAAAGCTGCAGTTGGACATTGGGCCTTAGGCCTCATGTCCACGGGGAAAATCAGGCCTGCTGCCAATTCTTCATGGAGAATCCATAGCGGGTCCCTCCTGCCCCGCGGACATGAGGCCAAAAGATAAGAATAAACTCGCCTCTCTGGACGCTGCAGTTCTTCCTTCCCGGATCTTCTTTATTCGTCCCGGCGGATGTGCCCGGCACGCTGCTGGATCCGTACCTGACGGGAATAACTGCAGGTGTCCAATGCATCCCTATGGGGCGCAGATCCGCATGCGGCAAAAACACTGCAGATTTTAAATATTAACTTACCTGTGGACATGAGGCATAAAACTTTTAGTGCAGTTTAGGCCACGCCCCTTTTGTCAGTGTCTAAAACACATAGAAATGTGGTGTAAGGCATATTTGACTTGACTTCTTTTTTTTTTTTTGCAACTTGTACCAGAAATCTACAAAACCTTCAGTAATCAAGCCCTAGTTTGTTCATCTGGTCATGAGCAGTTGCTTAATAGGGGTTTTTCCAGGGACATACTATTGAGAATGGGCCATGAGTAGTTGACCAGCTGGGGTCTGCTGCTCAGGACCCTGGCTGACTGGCCGCCCACTGTCAGCACCACTAAACATAGGGTGGGAGCAGAAGCTACTGCTGACTCCTGTGCAGTGGCCACAGCTTGTAACTACAGGCACAGCTGACATTTTTTCTTTTAAAATGAGTTCTGCACCAGCCATTACACCGGCTGCAGTAATGGCTTCCGTTCCATACCCTGTATTACGGCACTGACAGCAGGCACTTGATCAGATTGGCCAGCATCCCAAACAGCTGATCAATTATGGATGCCCTATCCTGAGCATAAATCACAAATGGCACCTGCCCAGAAAACCCCCCTCTAATGGAAAAACTAATACGTTGGCATGTGGACAGCTTGCATACTCTGGTCAGTATTTTGTTTAGTTTCACGTTGTCTTGTGACTCCAGTGCTGGTTCTGTCCTCAATGGAGACTGCACCATAAGGGATGTCTCATGCAAGAATGAATTGCGCTGCAGAGCGCAGCCATATCCACAGCTGCAGCATTTATTGCAGTGCAGCTTATTCCATCCCATGTGAAAGGTCCCTAAGTCCTGCTGAAATCCCACTGGGCTCAGGAGACTATCTAGTGAGTATGGGCAGACTTGGGGTGCATGCCAATGCGATACCTCCATGATCTTATGCCGTGGGAATCCCACAGGGATAAACCAAAAAAGCCCCCGCTGGTGACCTTAGTCCAGGCTATAAATGTTTAAACAGTGGACCAACCTCCTGGGCCCCACTTCAGCACATGGAGCACGGCACCCATTGTTTGTACGATGGCTTATCTGTATGGGTAGCTGTCTGAACCATAAAATGGACCCCTCCAAATGTATATTGGCATCCTGACCATAGAATGGGTTTTGAGAGCACCACTGGAGCCATGTGTCCTATCTCAGTACAGAACTGCAGAACATGTTGGTGCTCTGCAGGATCTAGGTCAAAGTTTATCCTCTCTCCTCAAAGAGAACCTAGGAGGAGATTAATAAGGCCATTCATGCTCCTCTGGGGAAATGTGCAAATAAGTTAGATGGAACAATACCTCTGCAGCACCACCTATTGGATGGCAGCATATCTGCAAGTCAATGTCAGACTCTTCAGACAAGTCTCTAACAATGACTGACTCTTGGTTTGCAATTCCTAGTCATTGTTATAAAGACTTGTCTTGAGTCTGACATTAATTTGCAGGAATTCTGCCTTCCAATAGGTGGCGATGCAGAAGTAGTATTTCTAAGGCTGGTGGCACATAAACTGACTCACACTGCAGAATTCGCAGTCGGCGTCTCCACCAAGGATCTGCTGCAAATAGTATACAGATCATGGTATGCAAAATCGCAATGGCAGCCATCCAACCCATCTGCAGCTGATGTTGCGCATAGGTTGCAGGTACCCGCATCATTGCCTAGCCATGGTGTAGTAAACAGATTGGGAAAAAATCTGTACCGCGCATCACTGGTGAACAACCGCAGTTATCGCAATACAGAATTCAACAGGTATGCAGGGTTGCTGATTTCTAGATATCTGCAGTATCTAGCAATGTAGTATTGAGGGCAGGCTGGATTCAATCATATGTGGTGTCTGACTGCAGGGGGAAAAACCTAAAGTGCTATCTTGCAAAACTCCCCTCACTGGCATCCCCTCTGAATTCCAGGTGGGGTGTGAGCTGGGACTAAGGCCTCATGGGCACAGCAGGTCCGGATTCTACCTGTGAAATCTGGCCCTGACTGGCGGGTGACCCTGTGTGCAGGTGGCGTTCTTCACTGGCATCCATTCACAGCTGTACTGTGGATGGTCTGCATGACTCACTGTTTGACATGAATACAATTTCCCCCCAAACTCCTGGCTTACCCATGGGCTGTCCTGAATGACCATTGCAGATGGGCTGCAGGTCTGACAGCTTCCATTGACTGTGCTGATTGCACAGAGACCCCTCTAGGCTGCCTAGTCTTACAGGTGCAAGAAAAGGCTATTGTGTTCTAACCCTGTTGAACTAGTAAAATGTACAAAGTCCACAACAGATGAGACACGTAGGGAAAGCTTGGACTTTGAGATCTTGCTTGCCTCCGTATGGTGTAAACAAATATTTTATGGCCACAATATAGTTTCTCTTCACTTTCTGAAACAAGTGTAATTGCATCCTGGGGGGGAGGGGGGCTCTGCCTGGACAGGTAGACACACTTGAAACCTGATGACTGGGATGTCCCATTATTTTTGGGCACCTGGGCAAAAACTCAACAGTTTCTAATTTCTGGCAGTGCAGAATACAAATGGCAATGGCACACTTGGCAATTGGGTTTATCTAGGCCCTCTTAAGTCACTTCTGCTTTCTACTCAGACACTGTATGGCAATAGCTTTCTTCGGCTCTAGTTAGACACAACCCTTTGCTGTCACAGACTGATGTTCAGGGGTTATGAAGCAGATTGCAGGTGTGGAGTATAATGGAAAGGGGCTTACATCGGGTCAACTGAAGAAACTTACTGAATGACAATAACATACAGCAACTTGGTCCATACCCATGAATATGGTATAACTTAAAGGGGTTGTCCCGCGGCAGCAAGTGGGTCTATACACTTCTGTATGGCCATATTAATGCACTTTGTAATGTACATTGTGCATTAATTATGAGCCATACAGAAGTTATAAAGTTTTTTACTTACCTGCTCCGTTGCTGGCGTCCTCGTTCCCATGGAGCCGACTAATTTTCGCCCTCTGATGGCCAAATTAGCCGCGCTTGCGCAGTCCGGGTCTTCTGCTCTCTTCAATGGAGCCGCTCGTGCAGAATGCCGGCTCCATGTAGCTCCGCCCCGTCACGTGCCGATTCCAGCCAATCAGGAGGCTGGAATCGGCAATGGACCGCACAGAAGAGCTGCGGTCCACGGAGGGAGCAGACCCCGGCGGCCATCTTCAGCAGGTAAGTATGAAGACGCCGGACCGCCGGGATTCAGGTAAGCGCTGAGCGGTTTGTTTTTTTAACCCCTGCATCGGGGTTGTCTCGCGCCGAACGGGGGGGGGGGGGGGGGGGGTTAAAAAAAAAACAACCCGTTTCGGAGCGGGACAACCCCTTTAATGTGCACATAATATAGAATTATCAGTTAGTTTACCTTGGCCAGGGGTAAATGGCCCAACAGATGTTGGTTGAGAATGGGAGTCTCCTCCTCCCTGAAGTAACTTGGTCTTGCAGGAACTTTTGCCTAAACAACTCAATCTGCTAACTGAAATATGTGCTTGCCATCCCCTGACCAAATTATTAGCACAGGACCTTTGGGGAGGATACTGTCTCAGTCTAAAAGCTCTTGCTGAAAGTTTCCCTCCCAACGATGGCTGGGCACTTGTGGTCAGTAATTGTAGCTATCTTGGGCAATCCGCAGACCTCCCTCAGTAACAGCTTGGTAGTGTACAACCGATTCCTGGAATAGTGTTATATGGTACCGGGAAAAGCCCAGCTCTCCAGTAGCCCTGGGGCAGCTCACTGCTCACAAGGCGCTCTGGTACAAAGTCACCACCTAGCCTAGGAACAGGTCCTGACTCTTTCTTTAAACCTACCCCATCAGCCAATCAACAAGCAGATCACTGCTTCCTAATCCACAGCTGCAAAGCTAAAGTTATGTGATCTCTCTGAAGGCTCTAGCAAGAACATGTATTCAATCTAGCAATGTGCATGAGTATTTAACCCTTACTATACTGCTGCATCACAGAAGACGTGACCTATGGAACATGTGAGCAGCTTGACCTGACATCTCTAATGCCCCTACACTGCCCCTGTAACTATGGCCTTCCTACAGTACTATCTGGCCTATACATACCACTGCTTTACAATGTTTATTCTCTTTGCTCATGTCAATACATCCTAAAACATACAAATGGAGGCAACTTCCACCAGTTTATACAAGGACAGGTCAAAATATCAGCTCCCAGCAGGAATTGTACCATATCCAATGCTATATAGGGGAATGGATTTAGGTGCAAAACACTGAGGACACATAAACCTAAGGAGGCTAATTGCCTACATGATGGTGACTTGTTAGCCTATACTAGATCAGGTGGGCCACCTAGTATTCGTGGTGCTCAATACTGACATGTCACACTGGGTATTTGAGTTTTTGTGTTTGTATTTTGGGGGGGGGAAACTTTGCCAGCATAGTTCTCCAAGAGCCAGTTGTGTCCTTATTACAGTGCCAGCAAGCATATCCCCCATAACACTACCAGAGTTGAAGGGCTTGTTTCCCTGTGATAACCCCCTTTAACAGAACTGGAACCACACTTTACATGTTGCTAATCTGCACTTGAATAATGCAAGATCAATGTTGCTCCTATTAGACTCCATTGATGGGAGCAACCATCAGTCTTGCTCCTCATTGATTAGGGGGGCTCTGAGATTGCCATTCTCTAATCTTTGGGACCACCAGTGATTGGCATTTAAGGGATTCTCTACTGAACTGCATAAATGCCTGTAAACCAGTGGAGGTGGCTATGGCTGCAATAGGGGTTCAAGTAGAATTGTGACTTTTCTCTTTTGGGGTCTATACAATTCTGTGATCTAGAAGTAACTTTCTCAAGGAGGACCAATATGCATACAATATAGGGAGTGTTTCTCACACACTTGCTCTAGGTCAGGGCGGTGGCTTGGATATGTTGCACTGTAGATATGGGTTTAAGAGTCTTGCATAGCTTTAATGGACATATACTTTTTCTTTTTTCCTCCAGGCGGCTGCGGCAGCACTAGGATATGTTGGAATAAACCTCGTTGTGACCTACAAGCAATATGAGAAATTCCTGCAGAATGCCTATGTCATGCTCCCCGCCATCATTATCCTGGCAGTGGCTGTGCTCCTGTTCATCATTGGGTTGCTGGGCTGCTTCTCTTCCATTCAGGAGTCTTGCTGCGGTCTTGGATGTGTAAGTATCTTGTTATCCAGACACACAACGGTAATCTAAACCCTAACCCTATGCAATGAGGGGCCATACTGACTAAGGCCCAATGCACATGGGTGGATTGTTTGCTGCGGAATCTGGATTGGGTGTCCACCTCTTGGTTCTGCAACAATAAACCCTTTTTTTTTAAGGATAGGTCGTTAGTAAAGTCCCAGAAGCCAATTGAATACTTCTGCAAAGATCACAGCTGATGAATGGGGGGGGTCCAGGAGTAGTGCATCCAAAGTTCAGTTTATTGGTGAAACTTCTTAAAGGATTGTTCAAAGCAAGGGACTTATAATAATGGCTATGGGATTGTGTATGGTAGATGAGCAGATCTAAGGCTCTATACACAGGTGAGTGACTATAGCTCAGCGTTTCTATGACCTACATCACTTGATTTGGAATGTCAAACCCATGATTTACATAATTGTGCGCATGGTTTCACATGCATGTTTTTCTAGTAGTTGAAATAGGAGGAACCTCATTGTAGTCACATGCAAATTGCATGACATGCCAGTGCAACGCATATTTTGTATATTTTTTTCCCTGCAAATGGAAAATTAACCCGTTGAAATAATGGTTCTTCTCACACAAGAGCTTTCTTGCAACTGTACAGTACTTGTGACTATCACCCATGTAAATGGTCTAGAGGTACTTACACAGGGCGACTGTTGCTCCAGTGCTTTCACACAGGAGTGCCAAACGCTCATGAAATAGAGGTGGAGTGCCCAAGGCTTCATCTGGCTGCTCGCCTCCATTCGGATAGGCAGTCATAATTGGACGAGTGACTGCTTGTTTACAGGGGCCAACCGTCACTCACTTAGGTGAGCTAAAAACCAAGCAACTCTTAAGTGAGCACTTCTCACTTGCCCTGTCGAATCCCATGTTTACCTGGGACAGCAGTCACCTGTAAGCGCTATTGTCTGATTTTCTGACCCATATCAGTCACCCCATTACTTGGCTCACTATCCACCTATTTAGAAATGCCCTAAAATGCAAGATGACCCTAAGCGGCAAGCCCTGTGTTGGCGCTTTATGATGGCCATATTGGCAGTCATCAGCCTGCAACAGAGAAACTACAAGAAATTGAAAGATGCTCAAATTCATATTTCAATAAATCCATAAGACTTCAGACTGATTTCTTGTATCACCAATTCTTCCTGTTTTGTAAGTTTTTGTATACAACAAAATGCCATATTTTACACTTCATGTCTCCCCTTATTTTCCAGTTTATAACCCTGATCTCCATCATATTTGCTGCTGGAGTCGTCACTCTGCTCTTGGGGCTTGTATACAAGGATAAGGTGGGTATGATGCATATATATAGAGACCTCTTTGGCAGACTGACTAAAGGAGTGTTGCAGTTACTGCTATGAAGAACTCTCATGGCTATTTAGTGATGGGTTAAGGGACTTTTCACCAAATGCCCTTAGTTTCATGCTGGGAATATTGCATCTGTTATGTCTTAAAAGGATTGTCCCACTTCTAGCTGTCTTGTACAGCGTCATCTGCTTCCTGCAACATCAAACAGTGGCCTGGGTTGGTGCTACAGGCTCAGTCCCATTCACTTCATAATGACCCAAGCTGCAGTACCAGACCAGACCCCTATGTGATGTCCTGAGCTGTCTCACTTCCAGCTGTGTTGCTGCAGGAAGCAAATGACCCACATTATATAGAACATGGACTCCACATTACCTTTATCTTGGGAGGAGCTTTTTCTTGTCCCCTGCTGCTACCTCAAATGCATTTTCCCCATTATAGTACAAAATGACAAGAATCCCACCCAGCAGAATCATGACTACAGTAGACTTTCCAAGTTTTTATGAGGAATTTGAGCCTTACCAACAAGTCTTTAACACTTATTAGACTGTTTTCCTTGTAAGTTTAGTCCAAACCACCATATAATCAAAAAAATATTGCCCACATACACCATATAGTACACAAATATGAAGCCTATATAATATTGATGTCCCTCCCAAAGTGCAAAGCAATGTCTTTGCTTTAGATGGTGGCACAAAGCCCAAAAGCTATTGATCCTAGACAGGACCCCTGTAATTCTCAACAACTCCTGCATGTGGTCCTATAGAGAAGACCTTACAGGGTGGTAATGAATGATCAGAAGTTGAGCTGGGTGTCAATGTCACCTGTGCCGTTTTAAAACTTTACATGAGACAGACGAAGGCATCTGTTATACAACCCATTGTGCTAAAATGGTACAAACTACTATAGAGCAGCATCACTTTTGGTATAGTGTTTAAGGGGGAACTTGGTTTAGAAATGCTAAGTACCCCCACAGCTGTGCCTGTGTTGCACAAGAGCGTATAGTTGCATCCTCCAGACACAGGGTTCCTACAGAGCAGAAGCTGATCCTTTCATACCCAGCAGATGCAATCTGTCTTTGACAGCTGTCGCCTGCCCTCAAACGGTGCTCATGCTGACTGCGGCTGTTAACCCTTCAAATGCCCCAATCAGTGTTCAGGGCTATGGCAGAAATGCCATATACTACAATACTGAAGTATTGCAGTATATGGTATATAGGCTATCAAACAATCTCAAATTCAAATCACCTATGGGGACTTAAAGTAGAAAGTAAAGAACTTTTTTTTTTCTTTGTACAAAAGCTTAAACTTCCATTATTTAAAAAAAACAATAACTTATTCAGACTCTGGTACAACCATGTCTGTAAATCTATGAAACACATGACTTATCCCAGAGGGCAAGCGTTGTGAAAACAAGCACAATACCAGAACTGCCTTGTTACAGAGTCCAAGAAAACTTAATGAGTGATCAATATGTATTCAAATGGTACCAATAGAAACCAGATTGTCTTGACAGTCATCACACAACCCCATTAACAGATTATTCTATTGCAAGTCTCCTGATGGCAGCAGAGACTAATGGCCCATTTACACAGGACAACTATCATTCAGAGTTCAGATTGCTGGGCTCCTGCATTGTTAGTCTCTGCATGCATTTACATGGGGCGAACAACTAGCTGTTCAGGTCTAAACAATTGTTTGTTTATAGTGAATGGAGGCGGGTGGGGAGAACGCTTCACCTCCATGCTGGCTGCACTCTGAGCGATGCCAATGCTGCTCGCTCCTGTGCAACAGCACAGGAGCAAGCATCACTGGGAAGAGCTACTGGGCATAGTTTACCTGATCCATTGTTCCATGTAAATGGAGCTTTAAAGTGCCCATATACCTTAACTGTTGGACAAACTACTCATTTAAGAGTAACAGCTGTCCCACTCCACCAGTTCCCCCATACACATAAATATTTGGCTCAAATAAATGTTCATGTTTAGGGAGGTAAGCCACCATTCTGGCAGTGACTTATCTCAGACCGAAAGAATCAGACGTTGAAGTTGTAGGCCTTCCAGAGACTTCACCAGGGTGAAGTGTCCTAAAGCTTGTCTTCAAATGCTGTGGCCAACCCTGGCAGTGACAGTCGTATCCATCTCCTTCCTGGTACTAGGCAAAGTACCATGCTGGAAGATGGCTGTAGGGCTGGACCAGGTTTGACTTGCGCATGCCGCCCCCCCCCCCCCCCCCCCAAAAAAAAAAAGTCCACAAGCAGAAAAGCTGCAGGTAGCCATTGTGGGAAATGTTATCAAAGGTTGCATTCAAATGAATGCATTATATCTTTATAATGTTTGTGGCCTCATATGATGCCAGTTGACATCCTAAAGGCCAGACAGACATTCAGTTATACAGGACTGGAGTCCATAAGGCTTTTTGACTGTCCATGGGTCCCACAATCCTAATGCCAATGAAGAGGACATGAACCATACTAGAGCTACGGATTGCATCTTATTCTACAATTTTCTTCTAGATTGATTCAGAAGTTGAGAAAAACATGAAATTTTTGTTTGAACAATACAATGGGAAGACTGCCGGAAGCTCTGCTGTGGACTTCATTCAAGAGGAGGTAATGTAGAAAGTGGGAGTATAACCCATCCTTTGTATAGTATATAATGCAGGGGACTTACATGCTGTAGCTATGTCAAGGGCCTCTGTAACAGCCCTGTCAGGCAAGAACACTTGTAGGAACAGTTCTCTGTCCAATCATGGAACCATATGACCCTGCACCCCATCAGATGATGGAGCACACATGCATTGGTTGGCTGTGTATTGTGTGGTCAGCAGCACATCTTCTGGTGTAATCATGGGATGTGCTCCTGATGGTAATGGAACTGCATGGGGGAAGGTACAACTGTATCTAACCATCTGCCATACATGACAACCCAGAATGTGTGAAGGATGGGTAAATGGGCACCTGTCTTAGTGTTCATTACATGGAGGGTATAGGGAAGTATAACTGGACTTGTACAAACCTACTGGATATTTGATTTGGGTCAATGAATGGAATGGTTGTGGCATATTTCCTAGGTAGTATAAATGTTGAAGGAGAACTAGTAGATGCCATGCTGTACCTGGCTTTTGTTTACTGCATGATCTATATAGACTTGAAATGGGTTACAGTATATTGGAAGGTATTTCTCCTTGTGGAGGTCCAGCAGGTTGGAAGTCTCTAGTGCACTACTCCCTGGGGAAAAGTATGCATGGGGCTAAAGATTCCACCAACTGTGTTTTTTTTTTTTTTTTTTTTTTTTTCTTTCCTCCCCACCAAGTCAAGTTCGATCCTCAATTTGGTGTTGGCAACTATATAGCAAACGCAAAATAAGTCGCGGGGTGGAGAACATGAAAAAAGTTGGATGCGAAGGATGTTTAGACCAGCTTCACGGCTGATTTTTCTGATCATATGGGAGAATGCAATAAGTAGCTTTTATTCTGAGCTTCTTGTATCTCTATAGTTGCAGTGCTGTGGAATACTGAATTACACCAGTTGGGCGAATGCAACATTTTATCAGACTAACCATACTGTACCACAAAGCTGTTGTAAGAGGAATGAGACCAACTGTAAAGGCAAACTGGATGCCCTCAACATGATCAACACAGAGGTAGGATGGTGAATGTCTATTGAGAAATGTAATATGCTACCCAGCATCAATAAGGTCATGGACTTAAGCCATGCTGTAGACAGACTGGGGTCCCTTAGATCTGGTGTGGACCATCAGATGGGAAAGGGCAATGCATAGCAGAAGGTGAAATGTCTAGTCTCCAAACTATGATGGAAAAGCAAGGTAACTTCTATTATAACATGTAGTGGAGTATCTTGGCTCCACTTGACACCATCTCTATTGTCAAGGCTTCTGGAATGTGAAGCTGCCACTTGTAATACTGGTGACTGATTATGTGGCAATGAGCCCATTCAGAGCACAAACTTCCTTTGTACACCCTATAGCTATTCAAAAGAATATATACCTGCTGCTTCCACTTCTGGGGGCGCTAAATAGGTATAGCAAATGCATTGCCTTCAAGCTATGATCCCTGGTGGTGCCTTTCCCTGCTCTTATGGCAGGTGGTACCCTTTCCATTGGGCTGTAGGACTGCAGCCAGTGGTGCCAGGTCTTAGTTACACCTGGCACTATATGTGGTCCCACTCAAAAGTATACATTACTCTTAAAGTGCCTGTCACTTTTATTAGTGAGGTGTCATATGACTGGCTGTATTGGTGGTTACACTTTAGTCACAGCAGACTGGCATTGTGCATTCACTCTATTGGCTTAAAGATGTCTACACATAAAATGTAAAGCTGTAAATGTGATAACTTTGTCCATCTCTCCTCATCTAATTATAGGGCTGTGAAAAGAAACTGGAGCAACTTATACACGAAGTACTTGGCTTCGCCATGTTGGTGATACTTGCATTTGCAGTCCTTGAGGTGAGTGTAGAAGAGGCAGACTGAACATCTGGGTGATGAGTGTCATGGAGGCTGCAGACAAGATCATTGAACTTTTCATATTGTACACTGGTCCCTAAACATACAGTGGTGGTCCCAGAACAAATTAATATTGTATGCTGAAACAATAACTCTATAGAAAACAGGTGTTCAGTTCAGATGCCCCAAAATGTCAACTGTAATACACAATGAAGAAAACTAAGCAAGTCCTGACCTGTAAAGACAGATGCTGTAAATCACTTTCAATGGGAGGACAGCAGCTTCTTCAGGGTCTCAACCGCACACAGTGCACCAGAAATATAACATGGAACTACTTTCACCTGGTGTCAAAAAAGCCGCTTGGGCTTCTGGAAAGGGTATTACAGGACATGTTCTGCAGTGTATTGTGGAGGCAGTACTAGACAGCCAAACTGTGTGCACTACAATAATACCAGAGTTTCCAATGACCTATCCATGTTTTGGCTGGATTTTTAGTACTGACACCTTTATGGAGTCTGTTTGTGCTTTGGGAAAGACCATTGTAATATGAACTTACAGTGGCCTCTTAAGTTACAATAGTTTCACCGCAAAGTCTTATTTCCTTTACTATATCTTGTCAGACAGTGCTTTCTCCATTTGGGCTCCTTTCCTTCAATCCCCTTAAACTGTTCACTCATTGTGAAATGCTGTTTAAATCCTTTCTCAGAAATAGAACTGGGTTGGGAAAAGGTCACGGACATATCAGATTACATGCTGCCTATAAAAGTCTATTGAGGTAGAGGAATAGCTGATTGAAAAGTAGTGATCCATGATGCCACAGCTACTAGAATCTAAACTCATAAATGTAATTGGAAGCTCCTAAGCCTCCAATCTAATAATAAATAAATGCATATATAATGTAATGTCTTATGTAGTAGAGGAGTTTGGTTAACCCATCCAAGGCCTGGTAGCAACTACCTCTGCATCCAATATAGCTACTCCCCTGTCTACACTGCTGTATGTTATCCATGCTGCTCCTACTGAAACACTGATCCTTGTAATGTGTTATGGTGCAACTTTGGTGTATGGCTGACACCCCCCTCCTTCCCAAAATTGCGATGGGCCTCTTGCTGTGTCTGACTCATCTGGATGATCTGTGCATGCATGTAGCTGCTGACACTCTGGTAAGTGGCCAGAGTACAGTAAGCTATACAACAGGCCAGCAGTCTACAGATGCCACCTTTGGTGCAGAGGTGGATTAGTCATTTGTGCACATATCGGGGTGGGGTAGGGGGGGGGGGGTTCCAATTCACATTTTCTAAAATCTGCATATGCTCACTCTCTTACAGCTCCTTGCTTTAATCAGCTTGTGCATCATCCAACGCAAATATGACAGAGAAGGATACCAGGTGCTCTAGAACTGCTCCGGAACATGACTCAGAAGAATGTCAGTATGATGTAGGACTGGAGGCTGCAGATAAATACTGAGAAGTACCTAGAATTATATTCTCATGGACACTAGACTAATACAGGATGATTCATAATATACAGCACTGTCTATTTTATATTATGTATATATGAATTATGGGGTTCTGTCACATTTTCCTAAATAAAGAGTAATAAAAATACAACCTGTCAAGACTTTGCCTTCCTATGGATTGAAGAAATGAACAAGGTACCAGTCCCTGGCCGCTTTTTTTGTTTGTTTTCTTCAGTGGGCTCATTCACAGGGTTTTTTAATGTGATTGTGTGAAGAGGAAAAAAAAAACATGGCATGACCTAAGTTGGTACACACTTTGCAAGAATATTGAGGGCAAGTGGCATGTCATATGCAGACGCCTGCAAAACATCAACGTAATTTTGTGGGTGCAGACACAATGCATTTGCGCACACAAATACATGCCAGAGTGGGCGTAAGTACATTTTGGTCACCCAGCATATTTGGGCAGCTGGAATGCGTTAACGCCTGTGTGAACAAACCCTTAATCCTGTGTACCTCGTAGGCCTGGTGCCTCAAGCCCAGCTTCAGACATGCGCACAATTCAGTGTGCCTTCTCGCAACGTTTTTACACTAAGAACAAGGCTTTTTTTTTTAAAACGCCTATCGGCTAAGTTTACTGTCATTTTCTGCCCATAGGGTATGTTCATTTGCGCAGCAAATGAAATGGCTTATTCCAGCGCAATTATGCAGCATTTTGTGCATCTCTCTGCATTTGCGTACCCCCATTGGCTACTATGGGGACTTTTTTTTGCACGGCCGAAATGTGCACGCACAATATATGCATGTGAGCGAACCTATTGAAATCAATGGGTTCTATTCACTGCATATTGCGCACGGAAAGGCTTTCCTGCTGTAGCTTAGGCCGGCTTCACATGGATGTAGAACACCTGATACCCTTCCAGGGTGTCAACTTAGGGGCTGTCCACCCTTGCCAGGTTCATGGTGGTTCAGGTGGCAAAAGTCCACTGACTGGTCTCTCCATGGACTTCTAAATGGGACCATGTGGACCCGGAGTTCAGCAATACCAAGGTTATTTTGGTCTTGTAGACCAGTGTTCCCCAACTCCAGTCCTCATGGTAAACCATCAAGTCATTTTTTCAGTATTGCACAGGTGATGTAATTATTGCCAGACATTGCCACGGGTGGTCTTACTATGGAATATCCAAAAAACATGGCCTGTTGGTCCTAAGGCCTGGAGTTGGGGAACACTGTTGTAGACATTCTCACCTGTCTGATTAGCAGAAAGAACCCTTTTCTTGCTCGTGATTTTCCTTCAACCTGCCCATAAGCCCCCTATTGGCCAACACTGGCACTGCACCGGCCAGTGGTCATTGAGCAGGTGTTTATCTTGGTTTGCGATACATTTTGCTTGACACTTTATTCCTGTATAAACCTTATTTCTATGAGCATTACTAGGCGGAGATGTCACTGCTAGCAGAAGTGGCAGATGGTGCCTCTGACTCCTCAGCGTGGTGCCACCTGCATCTGAAGATACAGCAGTGCTTGATGGCAGCCACAAAAGGGCATCTGGGATTTCTGGTTATCTTTTATCTCAGACTATAACAATGACGCATAGTTTCAAAAATTGCTGGTATTTATCTAAAATACAAGAAGAAAAAGTTCCATCTCTTCCAGCAAAACAAGCAAAGTTTAAGTGAAAAAGTTAAAAACTTTAACCCTTGATGTACAATAAACAGCCATAATTACTTCTCCCTGACCTCCGTGTTCTTAGGCCAGCTTCACATGGGCATTTGTGCTGCGTATTTGCACAATGGGATGTTTTACTATTTGTGTGCAAAAAAAAAAAACCTGCGACCATCGTCTCATTGATGTCAATGGGCAATTAAGTAAAATTAGTTTAATTGGTTGAATGCGCTATGTTCGTGCGCAATATACACAAAAATAGAACATGCATATTTTTTTTGCAAAATCCGCTCATGTGAATGGACTCATTGAAATCAATGGCTTAGATTCACTGCCTATTGCATGCGTAAAAAATGGCTGTGCGAATGAACTCGTGTGAATAAGCCCTTACAAGTAGAAATTTTAGACCGAGGAAAGCAGCGTTGTTCTGTACTGGTGCTGCTGTGTTTCTCCTTTAAAGTGCCACTCTGTTGAAAACGCACTTCGCTATGCCTGCCCCCCCCCCCTCACCTGATTGCCCGTAACACTGTGAAGGTCTCCTCTGTGTATTCCAGGCACCTCCATGCAGTGCAGCCCCCTGTCAGCCACCCTCATGACGGTTAGGGCTCACATAAGCTTATTTAACGCATTTTTTGCGCACGTAATATGCAGTGTTAAAAGCGCATTGATTTACATTGGACCACTCAGACCTGTATTTTTCATGCACACCTATTATGCCCATTTAAAAAAAAACGCAGCATGTCCTATTTTGCTGTGTATTACACACCATTATAATAGTCTAGTGTAATATAAGTCATGTTATGTGTGTTTTTTGCGTACTGCATATTAGCGCTTAAAAAAGGACACATATACAGAATAAAACCACCACTCGTGTCGCCCACTGCCAGTGGGGACCACTGTAAATGTGCTCCACGCTCTTCCCTCTGCTGCACTGCCATCTGGCCTCCCGGTCCCCCTGCAGCCGGGAGCGCTGTCACTGGGGTCCCCACTCCTCTCTCTACCGGACTGTTATCTCCACTACTAGTCCCCCTGCGGCCAGGACCGCTGTCAGTATGGTGCATGCTCCTCTCCCTGCCGCACAGCGATGTGTGCTCTGGTTACCTCTGCAGCCACTGCAAACGGGACCAGAGCTGTCGGACGAGATGATGGTAGGCTGACGGGGACGGGTCACCTTGGTTGCAGGGTTGGGGTTAGTTTAAGTGTTAGGCTTACATTATTAGGTGTAAACACCTAATAATGTAAGCCTAACACTTTAGCCCTAACCCTGCATCCAAGACAAACCTCAGTCCCCACGCTGCTAGGACCTTGCTCCAGGCAGCCAATCACTAGCTTGTGGGAGTACACTAGACAGATACAGCCCTTCACTAGGTGTCTACCCATACTTGTGGTGGAGACAAGGTACAACAGTACTGTTAGAAGGATAAGCTGTGATCTCCTCTATTATACCTATGTGATCATCAGTAACTGTGACAGGAGTGCATGTTTCCCCTCAACACAGCTGCTTTGGTAGATCCAATCAACAGCATTATACAGGCTGTCAAATTGACTACAAAATGAACACCTAACCCCAAGTAGATCGGAGTTGGTCAGAATTGAGATCACATGATCATTACAGGGAAAAAAAGGGCAGGAAACAGAAAGAACTAACCAAGGTAATACTAGCCAACTCGGGGGCTAGCTATATAATGAATGAATTTTGGACCTTTAACTTTGGAGTAAATGCAGCATTTTTGGTGATATCTCACTTTTTACATCAAACCTGCACAACATCTGGACATTTTTTATTTTTCCGAACAAATTCTTGATCATACTAGAGTTGAGGATCTTGAAGATGTTTTTTCAGTTTTGGGAAAAGCTGTAAATTTGACAATGGCAAGCTCAGGCTGTAGGTAGAAGGTGTCATGGTCAACCTTGGCTATATGCGGCTTGTCACACAGGGCACCAGCTTGTGTATGGGACACCGGACAGATGTAGGCTAGAGGCCATCTCCCCCAAGGTTAGCCTGGCCAGATGATCATCTGCCTCAGTGCAGGAGCATTTTGTGGAGCTACATGAATCATCCTCCGCTATAGTGGTATAAAGTGAATGCATCATCATTCTCGGTGAGGGAGTCTGCTGTGGCTGCCCATGGAACAAAAAATATGGGGCAATGTTTTTGTGAGCATTATACCATCCACTTACACTTAATTTTCATGCCTCTAACCTCCTTGTACTGCACAGTCACGGGCCCCAACAAGTGCAGTGTTGAAGCAACGCATCCTATATGCCAATCATTTGACTCCAGCTTGCCCCACATTTTATATGGAATATGACAGCGCAGGTGCACTGTTTGCCTCAGCTGTAGAGAAAAGCAGGTAGCAATCATGTTCCGTCTAAGGGGCAAGACAAGCAGGGGAGGAGATTATCAAACAGAATATCCTGCTTGAACAGTAATAATGCCTCTCAGTGACCCCCTCACAGTACTAGTATATCTCTAAATAATGGTAAGATATCAGCTCAACATTGTGATAGTGATTACAGTGCAGTTACCTCCAGTAATCATAGGTGTCAGGAATTGAACATGGACCCTCCCGTACTCCAGCCAGCAGCTCTCCCTGCTGAGCCATCCAAACCTTTGGATAAATTTGCCTGCTGAGCCTAGCCTTTTTCCATTATCCAGTGTATTCTAGTTCCTGCCTCCCTGTTCTGGCCCATGCTTCCAATCAGGCTCACTATAAAAGCCTGACCCAGTGCGAGATTATTGTGCTCTATTGCCTTGTTCAAGCATCTTCTTCTTAAGCCCCATTTACATGCAAAGATGATCGCTCAAAATTTGTCCAAAAGATAGGGAGAATGACCGTTTGAATGATCATTTTGCATAATCTGCTAATGGGCACTAATGCCCATTAGTAGCTTATTAGGTTCATTTGCATGTAAATGAGCCTCCTTTTGCTGTATGCAAAAAACAGCAGGCGGTCTGTTATCTGCATACAACCCCTTTGTTCTGTTGTGGAACTGCAGTTGAAAACAATGTTATCAGTGCTCCCATGGATAATCACAGCGTGCGGTCCCTACTATCAGCTGCCCGGCCGAATGATGGATTTTAAACTCAACATAAAATCATCGTTTGACCGAAAAGCTAACGATGGTAGCATTTACATGCAATGATTATCACTCAAAAGACATCGTTTGAGCAAATTTTGAGTGATAATCGTCCTGTGTAAATGGGGCTTAAACCTGCTCCTCTCCTGTAAACCGTGATTATCTGTTACCGACTTCTGGCTTCCCTCCTGAGTACGTTACCCGCCTCATCCATTGCACTGCATACCGAGACTTCCCGTTGCTGACTCCTGGCTTTCCTCCATCACTACCTGTGCTGCTGTCAGTCTGGGACAGGTGGGAAGAGAGAGGTATAGTGGCCCAAAACACCATCCTGGTCCCCTCCATAAATGTCATGCATGTTTTGTCCTATGTGGATGCACTGTGCAAAGCTTGTCTTATCACTGAGGCAGAAATTGTCTATAAATCCTTAACTAGAAGCCCTTCACAGTTATAGACACCCTAAAATCAGTATTTATTGATCCTCTTTAAAATCAAGGGCTGACAAGACCAGACTACAAAAGACACACACACAATTGTATATACTACTTCACTCACGCAACTAAGCACTATCTAAAGGCTTATTGAGAAAAGCTTTGTTTTAGCAGTAGTTTGTTGAAATCACTGAGAAAACGGCTTTGATAAATCAAAGTGGACATTAATAAGTCTCACAAGCACATATGAGCATTTCAAGCCTAATCTATCAAGGGACAAATGTAAGATAAATACATGTCATCTGATACTCATTTGGTAGTGTATCAAGTGCAAAGAGGCAGAGAAAGATAGCAAAAAAGCTCACAACTCTTGCTTATAAAGAGTGTAGTAATTATGCTGATTGATATTTACATTATGATAGCTCAAAAGTAATAGTTGGTTCATCAAATTGATGGTTTATATATTTCTAGTCGGTTCTAGTTCGGTTCGACGCGTTTCTGTGTCGCACTGGGACACTTCATCAGGAACCTAAATGTGATATCGCCAACTATGTAAGGCATTCATATAGATGTGCATTTATGTATGATAGCAACTGCGCTGTATAGTGGATACTTAGTGGCTGTAGTTCAAAGCGGACTACGAACTAGCTTTGACTCGCTAGTGGGCACTGTAAGCGTCAGCTATACATATAGAGCATAGAAGATGAAAAAAATAAAAAAATGAATGGAGTAAGAGATAGAGCCTCCGGCCTGGATGGAGGTATGCGACTGAGTTACACCCACATGCCTGCCGTGCGGGGTGTTTATGGTTTAAGCCTTCCTGTCCATAATTGTTGCCAGAGTTTCTGTGGAGTGACCCATACCCCCCTTCCTGCTCTGGAGTGCTCCCAGTCCAGGAGCGGTACCGTACAGATAACATGGACTGCACGACCATTTTCATTCTGTGTATCCACCTTGACCTCTGAGCTCTAACCTTCTGTCACTTACCTGCATTGCTTTGAATACCTGTTTTGTAAAATGTATTCATTCAGTAAAAGTTATGCCCTAACCGTTCCTGGGGACCCGAGGTACTATACACAAGTCTGTGTTCTTTTCTCTGCCGTGTAGCATACTGGTGTGTGTGGGAACGGTGGCGTCACGAGTGATAAGTACTATTACCCCCATCATCCCATTTATTGGTATTTCCTATTCTAGGGGTGTCGAAGGTATCCTGTGATCCAACTCTGACCTTGGCTGTGTGATGTCCCTCTGGGACCAGAGCCTGGTAAGTGGCACTGTGACAAACCAACACTTATCCCTCCCAGCTCTGCACGGTGGTCAAGTGTCTGGGGTCATCCCTCTGGGGTGTTGCAGAGAGTGCTGCTGCCAGCGGTGCTATCCTGTAGTATTTCTTTGGGGAGGTAATTGATGCTGCACTGTGGTATTTGCTTGTTATGCTGGGGAGATATGTTGTGCTATATGGCGGTATTTCTACTGCTAGGAGTTTCTATGTACACAGCGGGGTGGTATTTGGCTTTGTGTGGTAGTATGTGTTTGCTGGTGAAGCCTGTATAGAAAAAGTTTGAGAAGCCCTGAACTTAACATCTGATGAAACTTACTGCTGGTTCCTGTTCAAAGTAAAGCAAAATTCATTGCAGTGTGCATTACGCACCACTATTTACTGCAGTATACTTCTGCCAGGGCTGCTTTATAATCCCAGCCTGGCCCGGACACAGAATGGCATAGAGTTTCCACACCATTCAGCAGCATAAGTACACAACAAAGTATTTGGCTGCAATAGAAAAAAATAATTAGAAGCACAAACACCATGAAACACAAGATAACAGTACGCCCCGGGGACCTCTGTACCCTTAGACCTGCGTAATTAGCACGTGATGACCTTTGTTTTACAGGTTATAGTGCCATTACAATTCATTACTGCTCCTCCTGATTCTAGCGGAAGGTCCCTGCAGTGATTATTTGAATATCTGGAGGCAGGTAACTATATAACATGCTATATAAGCCACGGAACATAAGCCATTGTATCTGTGGAAGCACAGGAACATCTTACATCATGCAAAGAATTACTAGCACTAATTACCATCATTAATACTACTGTTGACCACCATATCTTTACTGCTGCTACTTATACTGACAGGTTACCACTACTATAGGCTATACTACTCAATAAAGAGGGGCTGGATGCCTTTCTTGAGCGATACAATATCATATGTTATATTACTAATTACTTCAGAGGGTTTGGTGATCCAGGGATTATTCAGATTGGAGTTGGAAGGAATTTCTATCCCATAAATGGAGAAAATGGGTTTCAACCTCTGTTTTTTTGTTGCCTTCCTCTGGATCAACATTGGGGGGTGATAAGCTGAATTGGATGGACATATGTCTTTTCTCGGGCTAACATACTATGCTACTACCAATGCCACCTCTGCTTCTACTCCAGTGTTACTATTACTTTTACTAATTTTTTTTTACTATTTACTATTACTAGTTTCACTCCCATATTACTACCATTAGATCACTATCATTACTGTTCATTATTACTAATTCTACTAATAGTTTTAAGTCACTATTGCTGCTACTTTTAGGCTGCATTCAGACGAACATATATCGGCTCGGTTTTCACGCCGAGCCGATATACGTTGTCCTCGTGTGCAGGGGGGAAGGGGGGGAGGATGGAAGAGCCAGGAGCAGGAACTGAGCTCCCGCCCCCTCTCTGCCTCCTCTCCGCCCCTCTGCACTATTTGCAATAGGGAGAGGCGGGGAGGGGCTAATTCTCGGAACTTAGCCCCGCTCCTGGCCCGCCTCTCCCCCATTGCAAATAGTGCAGAGGGGCAGAGAGGAGGCAGAGAGGGGCGGGAGCTTAGTTCTAGCTCCTGGCTCTTCCATCCTCCCCCCCCCCCCCACCTGCACACGAGGACAACGTATATCGGCTCGGCGTGAAAACCGAGCCGATATACGTTCGTCTGAATGCAGCCTTACTTCCATGTCAGTATTGGTTTTACTACTATTTACATGTCACTACTGCTCCTATTAGGCCTCCCTCACACAGGCACTTTTTCCGCGATTAACACAGCGTTTTCAGCGCCGCGCTAAATGCGATATAATGCTCCCATCAGGGGCATAACTAAAAGCTTATGGGCCCTGATGCAAAACGTGAGCTGGGGCTCCCCCTCTATCTGTATCTGTACCCGTACCCATACCTAAACCATGCTGCACAGAGACATAACTTGAAGCTTCCGGGCCCCAATGCAAAACCTGTAACAGGGCCCCCAACGATAATGCTTTATTCAAAGTACTGGGCTCCCTATATGGAGAAGAGAGGCCTTATGGGTCCCCTAAGGCTCCCGGGCCCGGGTGCAACCGCATCCCCTGCACCCTCTATAATTACGCCCCTGTCTCCTGTTGTTTTCAATGGAGCCTCTCAGACAGCTGCTCAATTGTGGCGCCCATCTAATAAGGATTCATATTGAGCCTGGGCTTACACGACCGTATGCGTAAAACTCTGCGTGACTCACGTAGTGTATTACCACTGTAGAGCCAGTAGCCTATCGCGGCGTACGGCAGCGATTTCGTAATGCGCTTGACAGCGTATTTCACACACGCTGCCATGCACAGTCTTCCTGTTTTCTTTTTTTGTTTCAATTTCCCCTTCAGTCGCTTCACGACATGTAAATACCGCCCATACGCTATATAATTGCGTATGTACAACTTTGATTAGGCACCCATAGAGAACAATGGGCTTTATCACGTGTTATAACATGCTGCGTTCTTTTTTTTGCGCGAGTATGACGCAGAATGAATATCCCAAATGCGCATAGATCAATGAAAATCAATTTACTTTCATTAAATCTATTCATCACGTCTCACGCACGTATAATACACAGGGAAATTACGCTCTTGTGAACCCAGCCTTAAACTGATCCACGGAAAGTTTGTCTTGTGATTCTATGCTGCACTCCGGGCCCACGGCTGTAATCATTATATACTGAAGCGACAATCGTGAAAGGGCCGGTGGCTCTAATAAAGTGCTCTTTTTATTTATCTAATCTCTCTCTCATATCTATCTTTCTGTCTATCCATCCATCTGTCCTACCTCTTCTATCTTTTTGTTATTTTGTAGCACTGTCCCTTTAAGATGAATCCAAGCTGTGGGGTGTGTTGTAAGAGCTGGGGGCTGGCTCTGACTCCTCCACTCCCTCTCTAGCTCTTCTCCGTACTTACATGAACTCTGACCATGCATCGCGTTCGCCATAACTGCATCCTGTGGAGTGTCATATGCTTTCCCACAGAGATCTGGGATATGGGTTTCAGTTCCTGAGCAGATCACTTAACAATCTACTGCAGGATTATTGTATCTGGATCCGGAATACTGCAAGGACAGACACAGATCCCCACCTTCTCCTGTAGGCCGGGCGTAGTACAGATACCATAGCACGGTATGATTAGTAACCAGATCTATAATGTCTGCTGAATTCCTTACAGAGAAAATTGTCTTTTGCACAAAATACACTCTTTGTTTTAAAAAAAATCACGCCCCTAGAAGAAGTTTTCATTTTGCTGCAAAACTCAGTTACTGCTTAAATGCAGTTACATCAGGCTGATATTAAATGATGAGCATTGTGGTGATTGGAGGAACGGTCTTGTCACCCAAGGCCCTAAAAGTGGTTCCCCCCTTGGCCTATAAAAGGCTCTCGGAGGCTCCTTGTGTGTAGTGACCTCTTCTTCCGCTTGTGTAGAGCTTGTTGGCCACTAGACGCCTCTACAACGCAGAGAAGAGATGTCACCCTGTTAGCAGAGTCTGAGAGGGGCGCATTATTGGGTGTGGGAAGCTGGATGGTCGTATCGATGAATTGCCCCCCACCAGGTCATTCTGACCAGACTGGTAAGAGGTGTTGGGACCATGGGATGTCTGAGGGCACACAAGGTGACCAGACTCAGGAGCCCCCGACAGACCACCAGTAGAGAGGATCGTTTAATTGACAAGCACGAGCAGTTCCAACTGTTTCATTGTCCGCCATCCAGAGACAGGGGGCGCCATCGGTACACCCCTGTGTCTGTCAGAAACATTTCTAGGCACTTGGCTGAAGGACATTTTGTCTCATGGCACCCATTACATGTACTGTCTTTGATACCCACCATCGCCTTCAATAGCAGTGAGGCCGTGAACAATGAACCTGTATGCTACGGTTCGGAACCTCGGTTGTTTGCAGTAATGAATCCAGGTTTAGTTTGGGCGCTGACAACAGCTGTGTTCATGTCTGGAGACCTCGGGGTTAGCACCTCAATCCTGCCTTTGCTGTGGAGCAGCACACGGCCCCCCAGACCATCACACAAGTGGGGGTAATTGCATATGGCAGTCGGTCACCCCTAGTAGTGGTATGAGGGTCAATGACAGCTCAGCGATATGTTCAGGACATCCTGCAGCCACATGTGTTCCTCTCATGGTGGCTTCCAAGAGGCTTCCAGTAGGATAATGCTCGGCTGCACACAAAAGAGTGTTACAGGAATGTCTCCATAACATTGTCACACTTCCATGGCTGCCCAGTTGCCAGATTTATCACCAATAGAACATGTATGGGACCATCTGGGACACCAACTTCTACAGCCTATAAGTTTGCATGATCCAGAGGCTCAGTAACAGCAAGTGTGGAGTGATATGCTGCAGGATATCATACAGAACATGTATGCCTCCATGCCTGCCTGTATAACATCTTGTATCTAAGCTAGAGGCAGCCCAACAGGGTACTAGAGCCTCCATTCCCCCCATATCACATCTTACATCCAAGCTAGAGGCGGTACAACAGGGTTCTAGAGCCTCCATGCATGCCCATATCATAGCTTGTATCCAAGCTAGAGACAGCCCAACAGGGTGCTAGAGCCTCCATGCCCGTCTGTATCACATCTTGTATCCAAGCTAGAGGCAGTACAATAGGGTACTAGAGCTTCCACGCCTGCCTGTATCACATCTTGTATCCAAGCTAGAGGCAGTACAACAGGGTACTAGAGCCTCCATGCCCGCCCGTATCACATCTTGTATCCAAAGTAGAGATGGTACAACAGGGTACTAGAGTCTTCATGCCAGCCCATATCACTTCTTGTATCCAAGCTAGATGCAGTACAGTAGGGTACTAGAGCCTCCATGCCCGCCCGTGTCACATCTTGTATCCAAGCTAGAGGCAGTACAACAGGGTACTAGAGTCTCCATGCCCCCGTATCACATCTTGTATCCAAAGTAGAGATGGTACAACAGGGTACTAGAGCCTCCATGCCCGCCCGTATCACATCTTGTATCCAAGCTAGAGGCGGTACAACAGGGACCTTCAAGGGGTCAGTTTTCCACTATAAATTCTCCTTTTGCTGTGATATAGTAATCACTTACTTATATCAATGTTACAATCACACAGAGAAAGTTTCAATTTATTTCGACAACTTCTAGGGGAGGGCTTGTTTTCTTGACAATGAGTGTTTATACAGCCACAGTTTAAACACACATTCTACATAGCGTATTAAGTATCTTAGTAAATACTTTGCTTTTCTTATCTTATTCTACATATGGATGTTTTATCCTGCAGTCAGACATAGAACTATAATGAAAATTCTGCTGGAATTCTGTTCCCAAACGATTGCTGTTTGCACGCTTCAACAACTTTACTAAGTGACTATCTGAAAGATAGTTGCTCCATGTAAAGGTACCTTTATAATGCCTCCTTTTATGCAGGAAAATAAAACAAATTGCCCTTATGTACCCCTTTTACTACTCCAACTGCTCCAACCTGCACTGCTCACTTTTGTGTAGCATGATCATATCACATGGTCTATCTCCAGCCTCAGTGTTGGTGCAGCTGGGGCCAGTGATTGGCTGTATGGATCATGTGGTAGACAGCACATGATCCCTGTACCTAGAAGTGAGTGGGGGGACCAGAGTGGCATAGTGCCTCCCAAGATAACAGGGGTTAGTGTTGATGGTGTAGAGTAAGGGTGACTTTAATTTAATTTTATTTCATTTAGAAAAGATTTCTGGATATTGACCCATCAAATTTGTTCATATTTTTAGATACCCTAATAACCATAATAGATTAGGTGCCATGAAACAAATAAATGACTTTCAGAACTCCTCTTTAGACTTTGTGGAGCTCTTGGTTCCACAATTTTCATGCTTCTCATCAATATGGAGAAGGATTTGATTAACTTTGGGAGATGCCATATGTGAATGTCGTATAACAATATATGCTATTTATCTGGTTGTCATTAACTGTCTTCCTGTCTCCTGTTTAAGACTCTTTGATCTTCAGATATGGTCGGTCTAACAGTCTCGCCTGAGATCTCATTGGTGGATGAACCGGTGAAGATTCAAGCTTGGGGCCTCCCCCCAGAGCAGATCATCACTCTAAGGGCATGGATAAAGGATGAGAAAGGGCAGATCTTTCACTCCAGAGCTTTCTACAAGACGGATATGGAAGGGAAGGTGGATCTGGAGAAATCTCCGGCCACTGGTGGAGACTTCAATGGAGTCTGTCCTATGGGGCTATTCTGGGCTCTAAAGCCAGCTATTCCATTTCTAAGGCTCATGAAACGTGATGTGATGGGAAGTCCATTCTATTTTCATCTGGAAATATATTCCTCATTGGTGTTATATCCAGTTGCTGAAGATTCTCCTATTGCCACCAAAGTAATTGAAAGATGGTATGTGGCTCCCGGAGTCCAGAGGATAATGATAAGAGAGGGACAAGTACGAGGAGCACTTTTTCTTCCACCAGGTAGGTAGCTACATAGTTTCTCCATTGTCTGTTACAAGTATAAAAAGATTATAAGTAGGTGAGCTAAATTTGCTATATGACATAAGATAAGGCTAAGGCCTGCTTTACATTGGTGATGTCTTGGGCAATATCTGTTGGTGTATTGCCATACAGTGCCAAAGCAACCATAACATTGTAGTGCCATACTGTATGCTGCCCAATTAGCTTTTTTGTGCAGGTGTCTTAATAGCCATGTCACACATTGCTGTCACCATCATAATCTACAGACATTTCCCAGAGGAGCACTGCTTGGCATTATAAGTCTCCTAAAAGCCCTCTTACTGGTCTCTATAAGGAGAACTATCATCGCTGGGACGACATGTCAAGCATCTGCGCCCAACAGATAGTCTTGTGTAAAAGGATCCCTACTCTTCCTATCTCCTCTTCTACTGCAGATAGAGTGAGAAACTGCCAGCTTAAATTAGTGCTGATGCTGCTGTGATCTCAGGACCTTATTAGCTAGCAAGCTTCTGGTATAGACTCACAGTTTGTAATTCCCTGTTTAGGTAACATATTCAAAGAATTACTTTATCAATGGATTCCTTAAGGTAGGCTTTAATTATTACAGTAGCAAAAATCCATCATCTTGTGGTGCAATTGGGTTTGAGAGTACAAATTCCTTTCTCCATATGCTGAGTTGACATTAGAATCATGGCAACTAACCATCAACCACAAGGAGAATTTCATGTAGTTGGTCATACTGAATATTCCCCAGCAGATTCTTGTGAGGAAAATATATTTTTCATTTTTATTCAACGTTATGTTTACTTCACCAATAATGGTCTTCTTCCCACTGTTAGATTTCCATCTGATTAAAATCCAATACTTCTCTATCTTGTCTTCTTATTAGGTGAAGGACCCTTTCCTGGACTTATTGACATGTTTGGAGGTGTCGGTGGTCTACTAGAGTTTCGTAGTAGTCTTTTGGCCAGCCGCGGCTTTGCTTCTCTTGCTCTGGCGTATTTTGCTTATGATGATTTACCTAATTTCCTTAGTCAAGTGGATTTAACATATTTTGAAGAAGCTGCTCAGTTTTTATGTAGTCATCCAAAAGTAAGTTTGAATTCTTCTGACATGGAAACATGCTAACAGGTTGTACAGGGTGTGGACTTCTCTGAAGGTCTAACTTTAATTTTATGTCAGTGGGACAATGAAAAAAGTAATTTCTACTTGCTGTAAATGAGTGTGATATAGGGAAAAGCTGAAAGTGCTCATTACATTTTCAATTTCTCCTGTTCATCTTAAAGGGGTTCTGCCAAGATACACAACCCCTCCCAGAATACAAGGCTAGGGGCACTCAGCTGATGACCCCGTATCCCAATCTTGGCACCCCAGGCAACCTGCTGATTTTGCCGGTAGAAGCCGGATCAGCTACAAATTTTACTGCAGAGGAAATGTAATATTACAGGACAGCCATTCCTATGAATGGCTGTCCTGTAATACCAGGATGGTAGGAGGTCTGCCAAAACAAAACCCATTCTTACTAAGTGGTTTTCCATTCTGGGTGACAGAGGGGAAACTTGAGCTGTAACCCGCTCTATGACATTCATATGCCCTTCATTGACCTTGTATTTTCAATAACTAGAACTATATACCTCTTGTTCTTGTGATCGGTGGGGCCTCAACAATTAGCCCCCACTTGAACTGTTTTAAGTTGAATTGGCTGCACCAACTGACCCCTACATCATTATATATGTATAGATCCATCATGAACCAGTGTCACAACTTACTCTACCTTTTAGGTGTCGGGAGATGGAGTTGGAGTGATCGCTATATGTAAAGGAGCTGAGATGGCTTTGGCCATGGCGTGTTACCTGCCTCAGGTTGCTGCTACAGTATGCATTAATGGAACCAATGCTGTGAATGGTAATAGCCTTATTTACGGTGATCTCTTTGTGAACGGCATACCCTACCATGCAGAGAGATTTCTGATGACAAATATCGGGTCTTTGAGTCTCACCAACTCAATGGATGATCCAAGAAAACCAGAACACCAGGACTGTATATTGCCCCTGGAGAAAGCCAGAGGTCCCATACTCTTTGTGGTGGGAGACAAAGACCAGAATTACAACAGCTTGTTCTTTGCTACGGAAGCAAAAACCAGAGCCGTAAAATATGGCAAGAAGGATGTCTATGTGCATTGTTATCCAGGAGCGGGACATCTTATAGAGCCTCCAGGCTCCCCTTTTTGTCCAGTATCCCAGTCCCCATTCTTTCCGTCTCCTTTGATGTGGGGTGGAGAGCTCCTGCCTCACTGTAAAGCACAGGAAGCTAGTTGGAAAGAGATTCAAGAATTTTTCCATAGAAATATTAAGTGCTCTCGACGGAATAAATTATGATCACTTTAGTCTATTGAGGGATCTACACTCCTGCATACTATAAACAGAGCTGAACATGACTACTGTAATTTCCATTATCTAAATTCTAAATTGGAGATATGGTAATTATAATTTATATTTATATAGTGCCAACATATTCCGAAGCACTTTACAAATTAGGGAACATGTACAAACAAAATAAGACATTACATAGAGTTCTGGACCAATAAACCATGTAAACAATAGGAGTAAGGGTCCTGCTCACAAGAGCTTACAATCTATGCGGAAATAGATGTGAGGGTCCTGCTCACAAGAGCTTACAATTGTGACACAGGAGGTAGTGGTGCTTGCTCTATACAGTGGTACATAAAGCTATATGAGTCAGTCACTAGTTGGTATCAATGTATGTACAGATGTAAAGTGCGTTAAGGTATAAGAGCTTTAAGGGATACTGTTGGATGAAGGGGTCGGGTTCTGAGGGAAAATGTAAAAAAAAGGGTAGATGGAGACAAGTTAGATTAGGGGAATGTGCTAAGCCTCCCTAAAGAGATATGTTTTTAGGGCACGCTTAAAGCGGTGGGCGTCTGGGAATAACCTGATTGTCTGGGGTAGCGTATTCCACAAAACTAGAGCTGCTCAGGTAAAATCTTGGAGGCGAGAGGTTCGGATCAAGGAAGAGCTTAATGTAAGTTCTGAGTTGTATTCGATAGCGGATAGGCAACCAGAGCAGTGATTGGCGCAGGGTAGAGAGATCGGTGCAGTGACTGGCATAGGGCGGAAGGATCAGTGCAGTGATTGGTACAGGGTGAAGGCATTGGTGTAGTGACTGGCACAGGGTTGAGACATCAGTGTACTGGTTGGACAAAAAGATGAGTCTGGCTTTTGCATTCAGGATAGATTGGAGAGGGGAGAGTTTAATAATGGGCAAACTACTCAGTAGCGATTTGCAGCAATCCAGATGAGGATGGATCAGGGCAGCAATAAGTGTTCTTGATGTCTCTATAATAAGAAAAGGGCAGACTCTGAAGATGTTTTTGAGCTGCAGGTGACATGAGTGTGCAAGTTATTGAATATGGGGAGTGAACGAAAGATCAGAGTCAAATATGACCTCAAGACAGTGGGAGTGCTGCTGAAGAGTTATGGTAGTACCATAGACTGAGATGAAAATATCAGGTTTAAGTCAGTTAGTAGATGGTGGAAACACCATAAGCTCAGTTTTTGAAAGATTTAGTGGCAGGTAGAGATAGGACAAGATGGTAGAGACAGCGGAAAAAAGCTATCACTGGTGTCTTGTACAAAAGAGTGATGTCTCGGAAAGGAGTATATAACAGGGTGTCATTAGCGTAGAGTTGGTACTGAAAGCCAAATCTGCTGCTAGTTTGTCCATTAGGAGATGTGTAGATGGAAAAGAGAAGAGGACAGAGGACTGAACTCTGAGGAACCCTAACAGCAAGAGGAGAAGAAGTAGAGATGACAATTATAAGTTGTTACAAGGGCACATGGTTGTCATAGATGGGACTCCTCCAAATAAGACCCCCCTCTATGAGCCAAAGCAGAGACCAAGTAACAGCTCTCTCTGATGGACTTGGGCCATCCAATTATTACATGGATGGCCATTCATTCGAATGGCTACCCTGTAATACTGTTAGAACCCTCCAGAGCTAGACTCGTGGAAATTAGCTGATCGTCATGGAAGCTCCCATACCATATTAAGGGGTTTTCTGTGATAAGACATACCCTTTAATGCCATGGAGCTACTCGACCCTAATGCAACAAGGTAATCTGTAACAGGGCCCCATCTACCTTTTGCCATTTGTAATACTGGTGTGGCCTTATTGACCAGAGCCCAGGTACGCTATACATTGGGTGAAACTATACAATTTTATTTTTATCTGCTTAAGGGTGCATTCACACAAACGTATATCGGCTCGGTTTTCACGACAAGCCGATATACGTTGTCTCTCTCTGCAGGGGGGGGAGGATGGAAGAGCCAGAAGCAGGAACTGAGCTCCCGCCCCCTCTCTGCCTCCTCTCCGCCCCTCTGCACTATTTGCCATGAGAGGAGGCGGGACAGGGGTGGGGCTAAGGTCCGAGAATTAGCCCCACCCCACCTCTCCCTATTGCAAATAGTGCAGAGGGGGCGGAGAGGAGGCAGAGAGGGGGCGGGAGCTCAGTTCCTGCTCCTGGCTCTTCCATCCTCCCCCCCTGCACACGAGGACAACGTATATCGGTTTGGCGTGAAAACCGAGCCGATATACGTTCGTGTGAATGCACCCTAACACTGTTACATAGTTTTTCTATCAGTAATTGTATTTAATTAGCTCATAATTAAAAATTTACATCTATAACACATTTTCTTGACAAGTGTGGTCTGTAATTTTACTTAATTTAAAGGCGTTGTTCTTTTTCTACATGCTCTATGTGAAAAGGGCATAGTTTGCTTAATTGGGACCTTGGAGGTTCAGTAATCTCTCTTGGACACTGACCCTAACACCAACAGCCCATAGTTGTTGATATATATGAACCTGCCTAAAACACTATCCCTGAGAACAGTAGGGCACTGGGGCTCAGACAAGAGGTTAAAGAAGCAAATGCTAGAATGATGCAAGGCAGACAGAAACAAAAGATTAGACAAATCGCAAACTATGAATACAAAGAATGGACTAAAAAAGCAAATAGCAAGAGACACTGACTGGAAAGACTAGACAAAACTGGACTAGAACTAGGTATCTGGAACTAGAACAAGGAATATAGGATAGAACACACGTTACAGCTATCAACCGCACCACACTGCAGAAACCAAAAGTATTTAGGAGAAGCGAACCAATCAGAAACTTCTCTATGTAACAAGGCTGAGCAGTGTTGTCCACTTATCCACTCCAACAGGCCATACCAACTGTGCCAAAAACAGTGCTAATAACACAAAACTAACATTCATTGACAATGCAATAAAAAGTTAGTGCACCCTGCTCCTAAGAGCTGATTCTCTAAAGGGGAATAGGGAGTGAGGCAATAAGTACAAAGTGCTGTTCGGGTGAACAGCCTCTTCTATGGACAACCGAGGAGATATAAATAATGCTGAATGAACCAGTAATCTTATCAGTATCTGTGCTACCACGCATACAGTATAAAGTGCACAAGGCTACAACGGGGGCGGCAAGACAAAAACAGAATGGAAAAAGATGAGAAGTCAGGTCAGGTTATCGGTGATTGTAGCATGTACAAGGGTCCTGCGTTTATAGTGAATGTCAACCTATTCACACTATATCTGGTTTACGTACAACATTTTGCAGTCAACCACTAAAATTACACATTAAGAAGTTCATCAGCAGAGACCTGTTAAGGACCTGTCAACACAGAACAAAACCAAGATGGTGGACGCAGATATTAATGCTGTGACTATTATGAGAGAGTCTTATGGTCCAGGGAACAGTGTTCCAAAGGATGGGTAAAGAACTGAAGAAGTCTTAAAGCTGAAAATAAGATGTTAAGAAGAAGGATGATAGCCATAGGTCATTGGCCAAACAAAAGGCATAAGTGGTGGATTGAGATGAGATTGGAAATGTAATGTAGGAAGGTACAGCATGGTGCAGGACACATACAACCCAGAAGAGTCTAATAGGCTGCTGTCATAGGCTTAGTAGAATGCACTACATAAGTAATGCAGTGTACTATCATAGTGATGAAATAATCACATCTTCAGGTCCCCTTGAGAGGCTAAAAATGGTGTAAAAAAAGTTCAATAAAGTTTAATTTAAAGAAAAAATATTCAGTAAAAATATAAATTTTTCCCCACAAAACCCCTTTTAAAAGGGATAAAATATAAAAATGTTTTAAAAGCAGCACATAATAGGTATAACCATGTTCATAGCGACCCAGACAATGAAAATATTTTATTATATATTTAAAGCCCTTCCCTGAAAAACAATTACAGGATGCCGACACTGGCACCCGAATCTTTAGACACGAGCGGGCAGATACTCGACTAAGGCACTACTCTCTCGAGTAGTTAGCCTTAGCGAGTGTACTCGCTCATCTCTAGTAAGTATATATATATATATATTTTATTTTAAATTTTTTTTTTTTTACACTAAAATTGTTGTTTTTCTGGGAAGAGCTTATATTTACAGCTCTTCCCTGAAAAACAATTCAGGGGTACCGGCAGACCATTGTCTTCAATGGAGCCGCCAGCAGCAGCCGCAGCTACATTGTAGACAATGCGTGCATTCCCTATGGTGTACGCATGTCCTATCTTTGCAGGCGCACGCCTGTAAAGCACAGACATGTGAACACACCATAGGGAATGCACTGGTCCTAATAGAAGCGAGTTTTTGTGTTCGCGTATGCATGCACAAAAACATGCTCGTGTGAAGGCACCCTAAAATTGTAAAAACTATAACTGTTCCTGCAAAAAATTAGACCTCACACAGCTCCATTGTCAAAAAAAGTTAAGATCCTATGGGTCTTAGAATGCGGCAATGCAAATTATATTGTGTTTCTTTAAACACATGGTCTTATTGTGCAGAATTAGTAAGCAAAATCTATCAAACTTGGTATTGCAGTGATCGTGCTGATCAACATTATAGAGTCATCATATTTTTACCAAATGGTAAACTCCATAAAAACTAAACTGAAAAACAATGACAATTTCTTGGGGGTGGGGGGGGGGTGGGGGTAAGAGCATAGGGGTTTCCATCCCGCAGCCCCCTCCCCACAAAAAATGTAATAACAGTTCTACAACATGAAATATGTACCCCATAGTGGTGCCATTAAAAAATACAACTTGTCCTACAAAAAACAAGCCTTCCTACAGCTAGACAACAAGCTATGGCTCTTGCAATGCAACAATGAAAATCGCTTGATGCTTTAACCTCTTCCTGCTCCAGGGCGTAAGTTTACGTCCTGGCAGCAGGGTACTTCCCGCAACAGGACGTAAACTTACGTCCTGGGGATAGTGCGAGATCACTTATGATCTTGCGCTATCCTGCAGCGGGAGCCATCTGTCAGTCATAGCCGGCCTTCTGCTGCAACAGCGGGGGTGCATCCCCCGACGTGGATGTGAGAGCAGGTTGAGAACTCCTTTAGGGCGCCCACCCACTGGCGTTTTTTTTTCCCTGCGAAATTCGCAGCATTTTTTTCTCTGCAGGGGTCTATGGGACTTGTAATGTTAAAATCGCGATCGCGCAAAATCGCGATTTCGCGGTAAATTGCGATTTTGCGCGATCGCGATTTTAACATTACAAGTCCCATAGACCCCTGCAGAGAAAAAAATGCTGCGAATTTCGCAGGGAAAAAAACGCCAGTGGGTGGGCGCCCTTAGGCAGACCTGTTTGTGCATGCAAAATATGTGCGCAATCCGTAGAGAATTGAACCAATTGTTCACATTATCATTTTTTGGCGCTCCTTTCGTTCACGTGCAAAAAAAATAGGACCTGCTCTATTTTCATGACCAGGAGCCAGGTGATGTGTTTTTTTAAACTCACCCACTCCTGCGATCCAGTGCTTTTGCCTGGCAAAGACTGTGTGGTGCTGTAATATCTGACTCTTTTCATAGTCCCATGCACGCGCTCTGCTATTCAAGTTTTTGGAAGAGTACGAAACTCTGAAAAGAGTCAGATCTTCCAGTGCTACGCTACGCAATCTTTAAAGGAGCTTACAAAATACATCACCCATCTCCCTGTCACGTCCCCTAACAGCACCATAACTTAGTGTATAGTGCTGTGGGGAGGTGACGGGTTCCCTTTAATGTAAAAAAATAGTCACTAAGAGGTTAATGATGTATAATATATACACCCCAATAGGATTAGAGACACAGTTGTTTGCTGGCACACTGTCTAGACACTTTGCCAACTACGGATTACAAATTAACCCATTCCTAGAAAACTCTGAAAAAGTTAATAGGGAAACATTATCTGTATAAATCAGCGTCCTCAGATTACCTAAACCCCGGATTTCACAAGGCGGTTCCCCGTGACTCCTCCCTGCAGCACAGATCCGTGCAGACTAACCCAGAGACGGATCTTCAGACTCAGATCTTTGACTGCGTATCACAAGGAAGACAGAGGCGATTCCTTATTTCTGTGCAGGTATATGGAATTTGTTTTACACATTTGCTTTGTGATCAAGTTACATACTTGTTACTTTTGGATTATTAAATTGGAGCTAGCCCAGTACCGCGCTCGGCCAACTTCTGTGTCAGTCCTGTAGAGACTGAATGCAGCAGCAATGGGCACTGTCCAATCCGCTTTCCCCAGCACAGGATGAGTGGGGTGCTTCCACACCTGCGTTAGGGATCAGATCAGGATTTCCGTCTCTCTGCTCGGTTTTCGGAGTGGTTCAGGGGTTTTCCTGCTTTGTTATGGTGGTTCGTTTGGTGCTGTTCAGTTCTGTCATAAATCAGATCCGTTCGGCCAGAGGATTCCCCTTTCCTGCTACCATAGTGGAGCAGAAAAAAACTAAAGCCCCGATGCAGATATGAATGCAGCCTGAAGGCTCCTTCAGATAGACATATTTGTGCGTGCAATATGCAGACAATAGAACCCATTGATGCCAATGGGTTCGTGCGTATTAACTATTTATTTTCATATGCATGCAAAAAAATAGGACCTGCTGTATTTTTCTGCGTATTTGCACCCCAAAGGACCCCATAGAATTCTATGGGATGCACAAAAATCAGGGTGGGTGTATTACTGATTGCATCTGTGTTTTTTAACTTGCACTGTAATTGATATTCTTTACATGAGATCTTGTGGGTTCTATATTGATGTATTAGTCCTGGGATTCTTCACCGTGACTCAGGCCGGCTTAACACGGGGGAAAACCCAATTGCAGAATCTGCGATCGGAATCCCAATGGAGGATCTGGACAAATACGGACATTGAAAAGCATGTTAAATCGTTTTTTGTGCTCACTCTAGGATACGAGTTGCATATCCGACGTGCGGAGGAAAAATTACAGCATGCTCTATTTTGCTGCCGATTCCACGCCGACGGCCTCAGTGTTTTTCCTATGGTGACTCATCTTTTTAGATTTTAGATTTGAATATGTTTTCAATAAAATAATGTTTTAATACAGCATTTTTGTGCACTATTTTTGTTGTTGGTTGATGACATTTGTGTGGCCACGTTACTTGTTGGACACGTTACCTTATTGTTACCATATTCCTGTGATATGGTTGTTTTGGGTCTCGCCATATTTTCAATGGGTCTTATTAGTCATAATACATAAGATACGTAAAGAAAGGGGGAAGAAAAATAGTAAGTGCCCAAAGAACAGTATCAATAAAAATTATAGCTTCTCACACAAAGTTAAGGCCCTGCTATGGCCATGTCAATGGAAAAATGAAACAGTTATGGCTTTTGAAATAGCCATGTTACTAAGGGGTTAAAAAGGAGTGAAGCTGATGATGTGAATCAAAGAGCAGTACTTTATTTAGAACCAGCAGGTGAATTGTTTCGAGGTACACAGGCCTCTTCATCAGACAGCTGGATAGAACATATGACAGTACATAATTTCCTCACCGTCCAATGCACAAAACAATCATGACCACCTATACTATACCATAGTGGTATAGTATAGGTGGCCAAAAGCAGACATGGATGATCCGTGCACCAGGTAAGGTTGGATGAAGACAGTACACATCCAAAATTATCTTCTGCTATACTTCAAAAAAGAAAAGATAAGAGCAAGATGTAAATTTTGTAATCTCATTAACACTGAAAATATTGAATCTATGGTTTTTAGTATAAATGATCAGTTTATGGAACTGACAGAGAGTGCTTGTATCCGACTCTCTCCAGTGGTCCCATTGATGTGAGTGGAATGACCCATGAATGGAGCAGCATGTACGTCTAGATTCACCGAAGCACCGTTTTCGAGATCAGTGGAGCTCCCAGTGGTTGGACCACTACCGATCTGAAAGTTGTCCTCTATTCTGTGGATATGGGATAACTTTCAAACATGGCACAACCCCTTTAAGTTGGGAATATGTATTTCAAAGGACTCAATTGATTGATAAATGGATAGATTTTCAATTATATCAGATGTGGAGTTTTGTAATAGCAAAATCCAAGCCTGAATTAAAGCTTTAAGCGTTGGTATAGATGGAGTCTCCTGCTGTTTTGATGCAGTATCTTGTTGTGTCTCGAGGGAGCAGTGATGCCATCTGTTGTTGTTTCTATCTTCTACTCTGGATATAGAGAGCACCTGGGCAATCAGAATCAAAAGCATCCCATTTAACTATTGAAATCTGGAGCTGCCATGTAACTGGCACTGGTTATCCATCTAGTGTCCATTATATGAATTTACTAGTAATTATTAGGAAATTATAGAACCAATGCATCACACAGCTGTGCTACATGGCACATCCATTATGATCCCCACACATCACACACACAGCTCTACTACATCCATCCTGACCCCACATATTACACACACAGCGCATTACACATTCAGCTTTGCTATTTGGTACATCCATTATGATCCCCACACATCACACACAGCTCTACTACATCCATCCTGACCCCACACATCACACACACAGCTCTACTACATCCATCCTGACCCCACACATCACACACAGCTCTGCTACATCATGATTCACACACACAGTTCTGCTACATGGTACATCCATTATGAGCCCCACACATCACACACAGCTCTACTACATCCATCCTGACCCCACACATGACACACACAGCTCTGCTACATCCATCCTGACTCCACGCATCACACAAACAGCTCTGCTAGATCCTGATTCACTCACACACAGCTCTGCAACATGGCACATCCATTATGATCCTCACACATGACACACACAGCTCTACTACATCCATCATGACCCAACACATTACACACACAGAACATCACACACACAGCTTTGCTACATCCATCCTGACTTCACACATCACACAGCTCTACTATATCCATCCTGATTCCCACACATTACACACACAGCACAATTCACACACAGCTCTGCTACATGGTACATCCATTATGATCCCCACACATCACACACAGCTCTACTACATTCATCCTGATTCCCACACATACAGCACATTGCACACACAGCTCTACTACATCCATTCTGACCCCACACATCACACACAGCACATGACACACAGTTCTACTACATCCATCCTGACCCCACACCCCACACACACAGCACATGACACACACAGCTTTGCTACATCCTGATTCACACACACAGCTCTACTACATGGTACATCCATTATGATCCCCACACATCACACACACAGCTCTACTACACCCATCCTGATTCCCACACATACAGCACATTACACACACAGCTCTAGTACATCCATTCTGACCCCACACATCACACACAGCACATGACACACAGTTCGACTACATCCATCCTGACCCCACACCCCACACACACAGCACATGACACACACAGCTTTGCTACATCCTGATTCACACACACAGCTCTACTACATGGTACATCCATTATGATCCCCACACATCACACACACAGCTCTACTACACCCATCCTGATTCCCACACATACAGCACATTACACACACAGCTCTAGTACATCCATTCGGACCCCACACATCACACACAGCACATGACACACAGTTCTACTACATCCATCCTGACCCAACACCCCACACACACAGCACATGACACACACAGCTTTGCTACATCCTGATTCACACACACAGCTCTACTACATGGTACATCCATTATGATCCCCACACATCACACACACAGCTCTACTACACCCATCCTGATTCCCACACATACAGCACATTACACACACAGCTCTAGTACATCCATTCTGACCCCACACATCACACACAGCACATGACACACAGTTCTACTACATCCATCCTGACTCCACATATCACACAAACAGCTCTGCTACATCCTGATTCACTCTCACACACACAGCTCTGCTACATAGTACATCCATTATGATCCCCACACATCTCACACACAGCTCTGCTACATCCTGATTCACACACACACAGCTCTGCTTCATGGTACATCCATTGTGAACCCCAAGAAATCACACACACCACTCTACTACATCCATCTTGATCCCCACACAAGACAAACACAGCTTGACTCCCCCCACAGCAGTGTGTCACCGCAGGTCCTTTAGCTCACCAGATCTCTGTGGTAACAGTAGGTCAGTGTCTCCCATCAGGACCGCTGAGTTGTGTCTGAGATAATAGCATCTTATTTGTATTGTCATTTTGTTATTTTTGTCCTCCCCTTTTCACCTGTGTTATTCCCCTAACTGTGTTGTTCTTGTTAGTCAGGCTCTGTGTTTTATATATCCTATAGGGCCTGCGATTACGTCAGCAGGGGGCGGAGCATGCGAAGAACCCACATACAGTACTTTATACCAAACTGCAGAATGGCTCCTCCCACAGCAGTGACGTCACCGCAGGTCCTTTAGCCGACCAGATCTCTGTGGTGGCAGTAGGTCAGTGTGTTCTGTCAGAACTGCTGAGTTGTGTCTTCTGAGATAATATCGGCTTAGTTGTATTCTCATTTTGTTATTTTTATCCTCCCCTTCTAAGAGCCCTAACTTTGTTGTGCTACATGGCACATCTATTATGATCGCCAAACATCATACACACAGCTCTACTACATCCATCCTGACCCAACACATTACACAAAAAAACCCAGTACAACCATACCAACCCTTATATACTTATGGATATCAATTGTATAAAAAGCTGTTGTCCAAACTAACTTCATTCTCACTTTAATACTCTTCCACCAATTCAGATATGATCAACATAAAAGTCTCCCCGGAGAGCTGTCTTGCAGATGAAAATGTAAAAATCAAAGTTTGGGGTCTTCAGCCAGAGCAAGTAATAACCTTGAGAGCTTGGTTAAAGGATGAAAAAGGAAAGCTCTTTCATTCTCGAGCCTTCTATGTTAGTGACACGGAGGGAAAAGTTGATCTGGAGCATACACCAGCAACTGGTGGAGACTTCCATGGAGTGTGTCCAATGGGACTGTTCTGGGCATTAAAGCCATCTACCCCTTTTCTACGTGTTATAAAACGAGACGTGATGGGAAGTCCTTTTCACATCCACCTGGAAGTCTACTCTAATTTGGAATTTAATCCCTTTCCTGAAAATCCTCCTGCTGCCACTACAAGTGTCGAAAGATGGTACGTGTCTCCTGGTGTTCAGAGATTGCAGATCAAAGAAGGCCGAATCAGAGGAACATTATTCCTTCCTCCAGGTAAATAATTGAGTGTTGTTTCTAGACTAAAATATCTGTGACCAACGAGATCATAACAGTTGGTTTGGATACTACTGCAGAATTCCAATAGTCCAATGTGATGATGTAGGCATCTCTTCAACCTGTTGGTGGTGCAACATCGGCATATCATAGATCTCATTGTAGTCCAGTCAGGAAATACATTTATTTAATTTTGAAGAATTTCATATAACGTATTCACTGTTTCATGAGTAAATAGTAAGTACATATAGGGTAAGATGACACAATTGAGTACAATTTTGGGTACCTCTGTATAAGACGTGCATAGATGAACTAGAGTGGTTCCAGAGGATGGAGACCAAGGCAATTAAATGGGTTAACTGGGCTTTTAAAATTTTTAGGTGATAAATGCTTCATTACCTGCCCTCTGGAACCTCCACCAATCAAGAGAACAGGGGTCCACTATCCCTCTTTCCTCAGCTTGAATGCAAGAGGTCAAGTGTTTGGGCTGCTGCTCCAATTAACTCAACAGATCAGTCAAATACAGCGCTCAGAGATTTCTTGTAGTCCCACTGAGTTAAAAAGAGTGACAGTGCACATGCTCAGCTGCCGCTCCATTGAAGATCCTTTTCAGTGTGGGGTTGCAGTGAGAAGAAAATGGGGACACTGGACATTTTCGTGATCAGTGGGGGTGTCAACAGTCAGATCCCCAGCAATTAGGAATTTATCAACAATGCTGTGGATCAGTAATGAATGTTGAAAGTAACTTTTTAAAGATGGATTGCAGTAGCAAAGAAAGTTGAAAAAAACTTCTGGTATTTCAGTTTGGAAAAATTATGGCTTAACGGCAAGCTAATTAATACATACAAATATATGAATGGATCTATGATAGAATCTTTTTACACCTACTGTAGGCTTGTAACCATGAGCCGAGAACATCCTCTATGTCTACGAGAAACAAGGTTTCACCATCATCATAGTGGAGGATTCTTTACTGTAACAGCAGTGAGACTATGATAATCTTTGCCGCATGATGTTTTGATGACTGTCATTAGACAAGTTCAAGATGGGCCTGGATGCCTTTCTTAAGTATAATAATATTATAAGTACTAGATTTCTAGAGATGGGAGATGATCCAGGGATTTATTCTGATTGCCAGATCTGGAGTCAGAAAAGAATATTTCCTCTTAAATTAAGGCAGTCGGCATTTGCCTTGTGGGTGTTACCTCTCAGCCGGACATAATAATAATAATTAGTGTCCTTAAAGGATGAATATACACGCCAGGTACAAAGGCAGATATTACAAAATAGCGTATAAGAAAATACAAAAGTGGTAAAACAAGAAATCTGACGCTAACTAACAGAAGGAGATCCTACCTAAAAGTGAAGCTCTCACCCTGATGAGGGCGATTCCACATCAGGAAGCTGGAGCGATTTTTGACTCTACCTAGATGGTGACAGGAAATGTGGCTAACATAAGATGTTACACAAATATATAAACCTCAAATGAGTAGGAAATAAGATCCAACAATACCCCAGATAAATTAACATGCCAGATAGACTTATCTGAACAGAAGACTTGACAATAAGCCACTGATTTGTTCAGAAACACCATCAGACAGAGAGTATAACCTGCGTCCTCTGTGAGGAGGAGCCAAATTAAATGTGTGCAAGTTAAAACTGATTGGCTGGCTGGGATGCACATCACCATCCGACCAATCCATCCACATACCAGCATAGAAGTGTCGACGTCCAGTGCCGAAATGGGACATGTGCTGGGGATAATGACGCTATGTCACCCTGGTCCCAATCCTCCAACATGGCTGGAGAGCCATGACAGTGGGTTTTTATTTCCTCTGGATTGACATGGCAGGATTACAGGCTGGACTTGACAGACCTATGTCTTTTTTTCAATCTTATTAACATGTTATGGAAGTATCAAGACAAGCAACTATTGCAAACGACTCAAAGTGCAAAGGTTGATGAAGGCAAGACTTGTACTGACAGACAGCAAATTTCCATAACAAATTTGTTTGCGTATATAAGAATAATTTGCCTTTTTTTGTAGGAGAAGGTCCTTTTCCAGGGGTTATAGACCTATTTGGTGGTATCGGGGGTCTTATAGAGTTCCGAAGCAGTCTCTTGGCCAGTCGAGGATTTGCTAGTCTTGCGCTGGCTTACTTTGCTTACGATGATCTTCCAAAAACTCTGGAATATATTGATCTTAAATACTTTGAAGAAGCTGCTAATTTTCTTACTAATCATCCAAAGGTAAGCTAAATCCTTTTTTTTTGGTAGAGTCCATATTTTGCTTAATCTTCATCTGCGTGCTGAACAATCATAATCATGATAATTATATAATGTTCATTGATGTGCCAAAAATTATGGGACAGGAACTATCATGTAGGACCCCCTCTAGCCCAATGAGGTGCAGCAACTTGACGTGGCATCAAGTGGACAGAAGAAGCCTGGAAGGACGTTAAGCCAAGCTGTTTGAATAGCCACCAACAGCTCTGTGGTATTTGTGGGTGCAGGATCTCAGGTACAAATTGGCCTCTCCAGCACATCCAATAAATACTTAAATTTGCTTGTATTGGGCGAAAATGTGGGGTCATACTCATAGGAACTCTCTAGAAAGCTCCTCAAACCAATTCTGGACAACAAGAAGAGCTGCAAAGCGTCACCAAGCAGTGAACAATAGTGGGCACCAGTCAATAAAGTTTTTAGGAAGACCAGTAGACCCAACCTATGCCATGAGAATGCACCCCACACCAGTATGGAACCACCACCAGCCTGCACAGTGCTTTGTTAACAACTGTGGTTTATGGCTTCATTGGGTTTGCGCTACACATACGCCCTACCATCAACCCTGAAAACAATCAGTATCATGCCACACGTTGCCATTTCTCTAGAGTCCAGTTAGCAACCTCATGAGCCCAGATGAGGTGCTATGTCCGGTGTTGTAGTATTAACAGAGGCACTCTGGTGGGTCTTCTGCTCCCATATCCCATGGAAGCTAAAGAAAGCTGCCCTGACCTGCAGCATATGCGAGTGGGGTCTTCTGCGATTCTAGCTAGGCACCGCCAGTTGTGATCATTAAGCACCCATGGGCGGCCACTGCATTGTCCACTGCATGGTAATGCCTTCTATGATGTTTTTGTGGTACACATGTAAAACTGTGGATCAAGGAATTTTACATGCCCACTTAACTTCAGAATTGGAATGTCACATCTGTCTGGCACCTACTATTATGCCTCGCTCAAACTCCGATAATTCACGTTCCTTACCACAAGTATGCTGCCCAGTGTTCAGCTGTACTTGGAAGATGACACCTGAGGTAATGCCAGGTCATAATATATCTCCATACTGCTATCTCATGACTTTTGGCATGTCAGTGTATACTGCTATAAGTAGAGCTGGATAGACATTGGACAATTTGATCCTTTTTATAATTTTATTCATTGACATAATTTTCTTTCAGGTGTCAAGAGCTGGAGTAGGAGTTGTAGGGGTCAGTAAAGGGGCCGAAATAGCTTTGGCCATGGCATGTTTCATGCCCCAAGTTATGGGTACAGTCTGCATCAATGGGACTGCTGCCATAACTGAACAGACTCTTTACTATGGAGATCTCAAACTAAGAGGAATTCCTTATCAGCCCGAAAAAAATCTACTAACCTACTCTGGGATCATGGATTGTTCCAACGTATTTGGAGACCCAAGAGATCCAGAAAACCAAGATTCTGTACTCCCTATTGAGAAAGCTAGACGTCCCATCCTGTTATTGGTGGGAGAAAATGACAAGTGTTATGACAGTGTATTATATGCCAAAATATCTAAAGCCAGAGCTGCAAGTTATGGTAAAAAGGACGTGTACTTACGGCGTTACCCAGGAGCTGGACATCTTCTTGAGCCACCGGGTTCCCCTTTATGCTCTGTGGCAAAATATTCTAATTCTACTCTGCCTGTATTGTGGGGTGGAGAGCTTGTGCCACACTGCAAAGCACAGGAACTGAGCTGGAGAGAAACACTTGACTTTCTCACCCGCTCTATACCATGTTCTTTGCAACATAAATTATAATCCCCCTAGTATTGGTAATATGGGGGTATTTCTGAAACCCCAAATAACTGAGTATGCAGATGCTTCGGTGGTATAAATACTGAAATAAAAGAAAATAGATGGTGTTATGTTTCTCTTCACAATACTTTTAATGAATGTTACTATCAAGAGTCTCCAAACACAGAGACCTGTACGACAGGGGTGTCGCTCCTAAATAAGAGTGCCAAGGCTATAGTGTTTGATGCAATGAAAGTAGAGCTGTCCGGTTAGCAACTATATTTGTGGACGTGGTCATGAAAAGTTACACAATGTTGAATACTACCCTCATACAATTTAGTGGACAAAAAACACTATTAAAAGGACCAATATTTCCACCATATAGTGGTAGATACCAGTATCTACAAAGGGCACTCTGTAAACCATATAAGTGATTACAGTACCGCTCTGATTGAAGACGTTCAATTTCCTTTGGCCCAGACCGCCATGAAGACTACTCACATCTGGCAGGCACTAATGAGTGGAGGTGTGAATCTGTCAGCTGAGGTAGAAAGAGAAGAAGTCTAAGTCCAGCAGGGATAGGGCAGGAGAGCAGGCGCGGCTACATTAGCAGGATCATGAGTGGTAGTAGTAGTCAACTATGTTGCAGTGATGTCCTTCACCTCGTCATTACTGTCAAAGGAGTACCGCAGGGGAATTCCAGAAGATCAGGTCAGTAAGAGCAAATAATGGCAACACTAGCACCATAGCAGGAGCGTGGCCATGTGTCCCTGAAGATAGCCATTATGCACCCAGCCACAACTCTCCTCCACAGTGTTGTAGCCAAGACTCCACAGCAGTTATAATAAATATAGCACAGAGAGGTCTCGGCTGCACTGGAGGAACACAGGACTAATAGTCCAGTTTTTACAGTTTAAAACTATATCCACAGTGCAGGGAGGTCTTTTTTTTAAGTTCCCTACCATGCCCTAGCAGCCAAAAATGTGTTGCGGTATCACCCTGCCACCATGCTTTGCCTGCTGCACAGGAATTGTATTTAGACATCTGGACAGGTAAGTAACCACTGGACAGCAGGGATAATATTAGTAATTATTAGGAAATTATAGTACCAGTGTTTCTGGTTGCGCAATTCGCCACACAGCTGTGCTACATGGTACATCCATTATGATCCCCACACATCACACACACACAGCTCTACTACATGTATCCGGATTCCCATACAAGACAAACACAGCTTGGCTCCTCCCACAGCAGTGACGTCACCGCAGATCCTTTAGCTCACTGAATCTCTGTCAGGACCGCTGAGTTGTGTCTGAGATAATAATGGCTTAAGGCCCATTTAGACACAACGATTATTGCTCAAAAGATGTCGCTCAAGCGACTTTTGAGCGATAATCGTTGTGTCATTTACAACGCAAGACGATCGCTCAAGATAAGTGATCACCTTGTGCTGCCAGCGGAGGATGCAGAAGACAAGCGGGGACACAAGCCATTTTCTGTTCATCTCACCCCCACCCCCCCGAAACAAGAATACAAAATGTATATCACACGTTGAACGCCTAAAGAAGAAATCTCAAAAAACAGTGGTGAAATTGCCTTTTTTTCCATTGGTCGCCAGCAAAAAATTACTGAAAGTTATTAAATACATTATATGTACCCAAAATATGTTTAAAAAAAAGGAAAACTGGTTCCACAAAACACAAGTGCTCATACCACCACAATAACGAAAAAATAAGAGAGTTATAACTGCTGGAACACAAAAAGGGAAATGACTTACTGGTTCTTAAAGCTAAAATTATTAATGTCACTAAGGCCCCTTGTCTACGGCCGTTGCGGAATATCGCCAGCGATATTCCGTCGCGGGGGACGAGGAGGGAGCGTTGACAGATAGGCTCACTGCAGAGAATCGTGGCAAATCACGGCATACCGTGATTTATATCCCGCGAGCGGAGATTCGCTATCATTCTCCGCTTGTGGACGCCACAGCTGCGCTTTCCATAGCAACACTATGGAAAGCCTTCACTGCGTTACCCACGGTTGGATTATCGACACGGGTAACACAATGAACAGTCACCCATGGACAGGCAGCCTAAGGGGTTAAAAAAAGGACTTAAAGCAACTGCTTTCTGCGCAAAATATATTTACATGATACATAAATTCAAAATCTACAATATAAAAGGGTAACATTTGCGCATAATATGTGGGGTACTTACACCTGTGTAAGTGAGCCCTAATACTGGTTTCACGGCTGAGAAACTCGTGCGAGATTTGTGCGTTGTGTGGCGCACAAATCTCGCACGAATATGAACTATTCATTTGACCGTTGTATGTCCTATCTTTCCACGTTGGAATACATCGTCCATTGTTTACAATAGAGCAGGAAATCACATCCCCTAGCTTGAAGTCAATGGACGCCGTCTGACCCACGGCCCGTCTGCAATTGAATTGCGGACAGGCCACGGATTTCGCGGGAAAGCAGGAATTAAGGTAAAAAATAATCCTCCACTGCACATGTGCGGCGGCTGGCGTTTCCGCACACATCTGCAGTGAAGAAAATCGAAGACCCGGACGGGTAAGCAGTGTCTTTGGCCGTGGCCAGGGTCGGATTCCGCTACGGGCTCGTGCGTGCAGAATCGGCCCCTCCTCCTCCCCCGTGGACATGAGGCCTTAGGATCCTTATACAAAGAGCAATTAATTATTGAAACAAGTGAACGACTAGCGAGTTGCGTTCTTTCAAATGACGTTTTTCTCGCCATCGCTCATTCAGTCATCATTGGTCTGTTAGGGGGTCTGGAAATACGTGGGAATGGGCTGCGAACGACAGAACAATTGACTTTTACACAAAACGACTTGCAAACGAACAATGATTTTAATGTCTTTATAAAATGAATTACGAACGATAAGCGAACAAATTATCGTTAATCGTTCAATCATTAGCTGTGTTCACACTGAACAATTTCCGGTTACTTTTGCGCACTTTATCTGTACGACAATTGTTCCGTGTAACAGGCCGTTAGCTCGTAGAAAAAAGGTTACTGTATCCAGTAATATTATGGCCCATCCTGTTATGGACCCCTAGGACTACTGTTTGATTTGGTTTAGGCTACAAAAAAAGGGGGATGGGGGCAGGAAACAGGTGCTGAACCTTGGGCCAGGAGAAGCTACTGACAATGACATTTAGAAAAAACTAACAGGAGCCTCAGATATAAAAGAAGGAAATTTCAGTGTTACTATAGTAACCGAGAGACAAATCCAATATGGCCGCCATATCTAGCGACTCTTTCCAGCATGTCCGCGTCTTACAGACCGCTGTCTCCAATAGTGAGCAGTTAAATCATGGTCTTCAGAAAAATGGCCGCCCACACACAATGTCGTTTAGGGACAAGAGACATTTGCAGGTGGCTGTTTGAGCTCTAGTGTTTAGGCGCTTCTGATTGGTGTGACGTCAGCGGTGCAGTAGGCGGGGGTTATATTTGAACGCGCGGCCCGGGAGCGGCTGTCAGGTAGGTGAGCGCGGGGTTATATGTGTATGCGGGCGTGGATGTACTGTGTATCTACTGCAGGTATACATGTGTGCGGGGGGCTGGGAATATTTTTTTTGCGGCTGTGGGGCCATTCCTGTTGGTGGATGACAATGCAGTATGACGTCACGTGACACCCCACTATCACGCATCCCCCGCCAGTATTCTAAGGATGTCTGCAGCCCCTGTAAACTGACATCCCTCCAGGGTCCCTATAACAGCTTGTGGGGGTGCCCCCATATTAGAGCCAGCACCAGCTCCTCCACAATAGAACAAGCCACGGTGCCCCCATAATAGACAACAACGCCTGTATAATAGAGCTTGCGAGAGTGCGCCCATAAAAGAGGCAAAGTGCCAGTATAACAGATCCTGCCAGAGTGCCCCCATAATAGAGCCAGCTATAGTGCTAGTATAACAGATCCTGCCAGAGTGCCCCCATAATAGAGCCAGCTATAGTGCTAGTATAACAGATCCTGCCAGAGTGCCCCCATAATAGAGCCAGCTATAGTGCCAGTATAACAGATCCTGCCAGAGTGCCCCCATAATAGAGCTAGCTATAGTGCCAGTATAACAGATCCTGCCAGAGTGCCCCCATAATAGAGCCAGCTATAGTACCAGTATAACAGAGCCTGTCAGAGTGCCCCCATAATAGAGCCAGCTATAGTGCCAGTATAACAGAGCCTGCAAGAGTGCCTCCATAATAGAGCCAGCTATAGTGCCAGTATAACAGAGCCTGCCAGAGTGCCCCCATAATAGCGCCAGCTATACTGCCAGTATAACAGATCCTGCCAGAGTGCCCCCATAATAGAGCCAGCTATAGTGCCTGTATAACAGAGCCTGTCAGAGTGCCCCCATAATAGAGCCAGCTATAGTGCCAGTATAACAGAGCCTGCAAGAGTGCCCCCATAATAGAGCCAGCTATAGTGCCAGTATAACAGATCCTGCCAGAGTGACCCATAATAGACCCAGCTATAGTGCCTGTATAACAGAGCCTGTCAGAGTGCCCCCATAATAGAGCCAGCTATAGTGCCAGTATAACAGAGCCTGCAAGAGTGCCCCCATAATAGAGCCAGCTATAGTGCCAGTATAACAGATCCTGCCAGAGTGACCCATAATAGACCCAGCTATAGTGCCAGTATAACAGATCCTGCCAGAGTGCCCCCATAATAGCGCCAGCTATACTGCCAGTATAACAGATCCTGCCAGAGTGCCCCCATAATAGAGCCAGCTATAGTGCCTGTATAACAGAGCCTGTCAGAGTGCCCCCATAATAGAGCCAGCTATAGTGCCTGTATAACAGATCCTGCCAGAGTGCCCCCATAATAGAGCCAGCTATAGTGCCAGTATAACAGATCCTGCCAGAGTGCCCCCATAATAGAGCCAGCTATAGTGCCAGTATAACATCCTGCCAGAGTACCCCCATAATAGAGCCAGCTATAGTGCCAGTATAACAGATCCTGCCAGAGTGCCCCCATAATAGAGCTAGCTATAGTGCCAGTATAACAGATCCTGCCAGAGTGCCCCCATAATAGAGCCAGCTATAGTACCAGTATAACAGAGCCTGTCAGAGTGCCCCCATAATAGAGCCAGCTATAGTGCCAGTATAACAGAGCCTGCAAGAGTGCCTCCATAATAGAGCCAGCTATAGTGCCTGTATAACAGAATAGCCAGAATGCCCCCATAAGAGAGCCAGCTATAGTGCCAGTATAACAGATCCTGCCAGAGTGCCCCCATAGTAGAGTCAGCTACAGTGCCAGTATAACAGAATAGCCAGAATGCCCCCATAATAGAGCCAACTATACTGCCAGTATAACAGAATAGGTAGACTGCCCCGGTATTAGTGTATCTTGACGCCACCAGGAATTGACAGGGGGTGACGTCCCCTGTCAGTGATTGGCTGCTTATGTGCTTGGGCTGTAGGTCCTGCAAGCCCACTAACCATGAATCTGGGATGGCAGGCAGGACGTTAAAGAGGAGGTGGCGGTCAGCCGGCTGGCTGTCCATTCCGGCGTTCGAGCAGCCAGAGTGCCCCCATAATAGAGCTAGCTATAGTGCCAGTATAACAGATCCTGCCAGAGTGCCCCCATAATAGAGCCAGCTATAGTACCAGTATAACAGAGCCTGTCAGAGTGCCCCCATAATAGAGCCAGCTATAGTGCCAGTATAACAGAGCCTGCAAGAGTGCCTCCATAATAGAGCCAGCTATAGTGCCTGTATAACAGAATAGCCAGAATGCCCCCATAATAGAGCCAGCTATAGTGCCAGTATAACATCCTACCAGAGTGCCCCCATAAGAGAGCCAGCTATAGTGCCAGTATAACAGATCCTGCCAGAGTGCCCCCATAGTAGAGTCAGCTACAGTGCCAGTATAACAGAATAGCCAGAATGCCCCCATAATAGAGCCAGCTATAGTGCCAGTAGAACAGAATCTACCAGAGTGCCTCCATAATAGAGCCAACTATACTGCCAGTATAACAGAATAGGTAGACTGCCCCGGTATTAGTGTATCTTGACGCCACCAGGAATTGACAGGGGGTGACGTCCCCTGTCAGTGATTGGCTGCTTATGTGCTTGGGCTGTAGGTCCTGCAAGCCCACTAACCATGAATCTGGGATGGCAGGCAGGACGTTAAAGAGGAGGTGGCGGTCAGCCGGCTGGCTGTCCATTCCGGCGTTCGAGCAGCACATGCGTGGCCAGCGGCAAGTTTGGCACCGGTGAGCAGGGGAGCAGCCGGCAAGGAACACAGAGGCGTCGGCGGCTGGCAGGACAAAGCTGTGAAGGGGCGGCCGGCCGGCCATCTGTGCGGCCAGCGGAGCAGTAGATGCATGGGCAGCGGCTACTTTGTCAGCGTTGCAGGGGTGGATCAGCCCTCACGGAGCAGTGAGCCTGCGGCAGCAGTCAGCCTCCGGCCACGCCGCTGGCGGAGCAGATACGCGGGCAGCGGCAACATGCCAGTGAGCAGAGGGGCTGCGCCGGCTACCGCTGCTCAGCTCTGAGGCGCCGGCCGCCTGGGAGCTGGGGACGGGTGCTCCGCTCACAGTGATTGCTGCAGCGTCTGCATTGATGACTGGCTGCCCTGCTGCCTTAGGCTGACAATTACTTCCCATCTTAGTTGTACAGTAACATTGAAGTCACCGTCAGCCTAAGGCAGCAGGGCAGCCGGTCATCAATGCACACTGTGCTGCAACGACCTTCATCTTTTGGCCCTATTGGGAGCTGGGGGTGTGACCGGGGCGTTCTCCCTGTCAAACCTCTAGCTTCCTGGTGGCGTCAAGATACACTAATACCCTGCCCCCATAGTAGAGCAAGGTATAGTGCCTGTATAACAGATCCTGCCAGAGTGCCCCCATAATAGAGCCAACTATAGTGCCTATATAACAGATCCTGCCAGTGTGCGCCTATAATAGAGCCAGCTATTGTAACAATATAACAGAATTTGCCAGAGTGCCCCCATAATAGAGCAAGCTATAGTGCCAGTATAACAGATCCTGCCAAAGTGCCCCGATTATAGAGCCAGCTATAGTGTCAGTATAACAGAATAGCCAGAGTGCCCCCATAATAGAGCCAGCTATAGTGCGTGTATAACATCCTGCCAGAGTGCCCCCAAAATAGAGCCAGCTATAGTGCTAGCATAACAAAACCGGCCAGAGTGCCCCTCTAGTAGAGCCAGCTATAGTGCCAGTGTAACAGATCCTGCCTGAGCTTGCCATGGTGCCCGTATGACTGAGCAACCACTGGTTCTGCTGTGATGTGACCCTCGGTGCAGATGCTCTTGTGCCCCTTCATCCTGTTCCTACCCGTGTGCTGCAGCCTTTTCGGACCCCTCCTCATCATGCGCTGTTCTCTCCCCAGGGTTCGGTGAGCGATGGCAGCTACGGATGACCTGGATGACTTGTGTTCTCACATCAACTCAAAGATTTCCATCATCAATAAGACGCTGCAGCTGCGGCACATCGGTGAGTGTCCGCGGACATCACTCTATTCCGTGGAACGGTCTCCTACTGAAGCTGCACCCTGGGTTGATGGATGCCACCACAAGTCGGGCTCGCCACTATTGATTTTACCTGGGAAGCCGCAGCCAACCAGGGAATATGTAGTATATTGGCGTATACAGTGGGCGTCCCAAGCAGGGGCCTTCTTATGATGCCCGCTTGATCTAATAGGACGCTTGTGTCAAACTCAAGGCCCGCCACATCATTATATATGGCCCACGATGAGGTCCGGGCGCAGAAGGACAGACTCTTGCGTGGGATTAAAGCTCCTGCAATCAAGCAGTACTCAACGAGTGCTATGTACTAAAGAGAGAAAGCAGAAGTGTGGCTTCCGCTATGTGACCCGACGATCTCATAACTGCTGGATGCCCACTACCACAGCATAGCTGCAGGGTCTTAGCAGACCCTAATCAGCTTGGGGTCGCCAGCTGCGGTCAGTGCCTACAGTGGAATCCGGCACTGACCGCAGCTGGCGACCCCATATACCTGAATTATCTTTACTGTGGATGATCGTGGACGCTTGCTGTCGCTCATGCGCAATAAAGATTTTTTTTAGAATTGTATTTCCTGCGCCGTCGCTAGGCGATGACGTGGGTAACCGCTACCTATCGGCAATGTCAATTGTGGATGGCCTACGTGTTGGACAGCTTCCATTGAATGCAATGGAAGTCGGCTGTGCGGAATCCGCCCAAAACTAGAACACACTGTAAATTAATTTCTGCTCGCGGAAATCGCTGTCGGCTCATGTGAGTGGCTATGCGAATGATCTATCTTTGTTATGTATGCGGATGGCGATCGCAGATTCCACAATTCAAACCCAGTTGTGTGAGACCGATCTAACTGGGGCTCCTACGGATGTCCCAGCTACAGTGGGGAAAAAAAAAAAGATAATGTGAATGACCCCCAGAGGTCTTATATCGAGGGCATAGATGGTAAAAAAAAATAGTTACAAGAAAAAGTAAAAAAAAAATTACAGAATAAAATAAAAATCTATATACTAAAAAGAAGACGACCGCTGACGCCAAACAAAACCGTCGCCGTATGCGCCCTGTAATCCGGGATCCTGCAAAATGTCAGACAAAATGAGGAACCCATTCCTGTACTTTATATTAGTGGAAATCAAACTAATTTTAAAAATAAACTACTATAAATTAATAAAAAATAGTTTTTAAAGCTTTTTACCCCCAATAAAGCAAAAATGAAAAAAGATATTTAAAAAACCGCCCCATATGTCACGGAAAAAAAAAACGCAGCAAAAATAATTTTGGTAGCTGACGAAAAAAAAAACTAGGGCAGTAAAACCACCAGATGGGTAAAATCCCTCGAGAGTCTGGTCGTTTAGGACCACAAGACCCTGGTCCTTAAGGGGTTAAAGGGAGCCTGTCATCCGGTTGGTCCTGCGCAATCTAAGCTATACATGTAATGCTGATCAGATAATATCGCTATATACTGTTATAGTCTCCCGGTAGCTTTACAATCCTGTCTTGAACTTTTCCAGCGCTGTAATAAAATTGGGCATTGCGCAGGACAGACCTGACGATAGGTTCCATTTAATGGGCAGATACAGTCCGTAAAACGGACCAAAATAGGTCATTCCGCATTTTTTACACGTATGAAAAATGTACGTCTGAATACCCCAATGCAAATCACTGGTGTCTAAGCTGTCCGTATTACGCCGTAATGCGGATCGTAAATACGCCAGTGTGAATGAGCCCTTTGAAGGCAACCATAATAACACTGGTGTGGCCCTTGGTCATAAGGAGTTTGACCCCCTGTAATGGGGCATAAGGATGAGGGTCGTCCTGTCTAAAACCTCTCTGTGCTTCCATCTACGCAGGTCAGGACCCCTCGCTGAGGAGCGTGCTCGATAAGGTGGCCTCCGAGCTGCATCTGCTGCACGAGCTCCTTAATAAGGTGGAGACAGAAGTCCAGTGGCAAGAAACCATTGCAAAGCGCCTGAAGGTAAGATGGAGACACTGCGCCATAGTTTCTGCTAGCAGTGTGCTGGGTATATAGGGGCACCCTGCTGTGACTACTGATGGAAGAAGGAGCCCTGCTGTGACTACTGGGGGACAGAGTAGGGAAAGCTTGTATGGCGGCTATAGGATGGTGCATGCTTCGACCTGAGCGTGTGATCCTAAATGTACAGGGTCTTTGGAGTGCCATCACCGGGTAAGATTCATCTCGGCCTGTTGTCTCCTATTACTGTGAGCGGACCCCAATGTAGTCAGCAGATCACCCAGGACTGCGTTTACAAGTTGGTTATCTCTGATGATACAATCCCTTTGAAATGCTGAATCAGAGCTCCTTGGGTCTTCAGAACCGCAGCAGTTCATCGTGGCGTAAATTTCACTAAGGCTGCCTGTCCACGGGCGTTTTTGCATTGCGATAATCCGGCCGCGAGGAACGCAGTGCAGACTTTCCGGAGCTTTGCTATGGAAAGCGCAGCCCCCCATGTCCACAAGCGGAGAATCATAGCGAATCTCCGCTCATGGGCGGAAAATCGCAGCATGCGATTGCCGCAGTGAGCCTATCTGTCAGATAGGCTTACCGCGAAGATCCGTCAGCTGGCTCCTGCTCCCCGGCGGAGATCCGCCACGGGATATCGCAACTCCCGTGGACAGGCAGCCTAAGTGTTTAAATCCTTCTGCAGAATATCGGCCCCTGCGGACAGGAAGCTTCTTGTAGCTGCTGCAGATTAGATGGAGGTGCTGACATGTTCTGACCAGCTGACAGGAAGGGGTCATCAATTCATGCTACTTGGACCAAATTCTGACCTCCCATCAGCACGGGGCAACAGAAGTCTGGATCCATCTGACCAGGAGATGTTTCTCCGCTGCTCAGTGATACAATATTAGGGCTTTTTTGCCCCCTGGAGTCTGACCTTCCTGTTTGTCTTAGTAATGGTGGTGGAACTGGTCGCCTGCTGTTCTATCCCATCCGTGTTTAAGGCTATGTTCACATCGGCATTCAGAGCCTCTGCTGCAGATCGGCCATGAAATGCCAGCCAAAAAATTCCTGCATACAAGACTTTTCGTCTAGAAAAATGCCGACCGTTCTGTTCTAAAACATATGTGTTCGGGCAGGGGAGCATGGAAATGGAAACCTGGAACAAGATGTGAACGTAGCCTAAGCGTTGTATTCAGCTGCAATATCCTTACTTTGCAGATCCTGTTCATCAGGACAATTCCTGACATCCTCCCCTGACCCCTTTCGGCAACAAGTTGTTTCCTTCCACAGCATTCCCTTTTGCTGGATGTTTTCCCCGATGACCTCATTCTCAGTATACTCTCCACACTGCTGCAGGAGAAATCCCCACGCGGTTCGCAGTGACATCCCGGTCCGATTAGTCTAGCAACGATGACCCGGCCTTGTTGGAATCACTCAGATCACTGGAATTTCCCATCTAATGTCGATTCACCTTGAAACTGATCCACGGAAAACTTGTTGCCGACAGTGTTGCTGTTTTTAAGGGGGAACTATGACTGGTTCTATTATGGGGGCACTCTAGCAGGTTCTGTTATACTGGCACTATAGCTGGGTCTATTATGGGGGCACTCTGTAAGGTTCTGTTATATAGGCACTATAGCTGACTCTATTATGGGTCACTCTGGCAGGATCTGTTATACTGGCACTATAGCTGGCTCTATTATGGGGGCACTCTGTAAGGTTCTGTTCTACTGGCACTATAGCTGGCTCTATTATGGGTCACTCTGGCAGGATCTGTTATACTGGCACCATAGCTGGCTCTATTATGGGGGCACTCTGGCAGGATCTGTTATACTGGCACTATAGCTGGCTCTCTTATGGGGGCACTCTGTAAGGTTCTGTTCTACTGGCACCATAGCTGGCTCTATTATGGGTCACTCTGGCAGCATCTGCTATACTGGCACTATAGCTGGCTCTATTATGGGTCACTCTGGCAGGATCTGTTATACTGGCACTATAGCTGGCTCTATTATGGGTCACTCTGGCAGGATCTGTTATACTGGCACTATAGCTGGCTCTATTATGGGGCACTCTGGCAGGATCTGTTATACTGGCATTATAGCTGGCTCTCTTATGGGGCACTCTGGCAGGATCTGTTATACTGGTACTATAGCTAGCTCTCTTACGGGGAGAATTCTCATACAGGGAAGCGCCAATATGAAAGGGCTGATAAAGGGGTCATTCAGTGTAGGTTGGCGTCCCCTTTAAAGGTCATGAACCCAGAGGTAGCAATGAATAAGCGACAAGAAAGGATGGAAAGATTTAGAGACGTCTATGTGAAGTATACGGCGTATAACGCATCCAATATGGTATTTATGGTGGTAAATCTCCTTTTATCCTGTAGGAGCTGCAGGTGACCCTAGAGAGCGACTACAAGGAAGCGTCTCATCTCAGCGACCACATTCCCCCGCATCTTCCCAAGAAATGTCCTACCAGGTACTCTATATACTCCCATCCAGTCTACGGGGCCTGTGATGTGGTATAGATACAAGTCACTGAAGGCTGGGACCCTTTGGCACGGCCATAAGATTTCTGTTAGTGGAAATCTGACACAACGATTTGGGTGAAGGACCATTTAGATCTATACATTGCATGTGCGGACGCACGTACGGCCCACGGCAGCCGGTCATGTCATATACGTGTCTTTGTAGGTTTAATAGTTTATTGTACCATTGCTCCAGCTTTGGTCTCAAAGGTAAGGAAAAAAAATCACGTGTGCACTTTATCACTTATTTCCGCAGTAAGAGGGCAGCACTGGGAAGGCCAATTAGGTCTTGTTCGTACTGCGGAATTTGGCGCGGAACCAACACCTGTTCCGTGTCCTATCTGCTTCCCATTTATTTGATTGATTGATCCGTATTTTACTAGTTGGCACACGGAATCCGCCTTGGCTTGCGGTCTCTGGATTCGCCTCATTGAAAGGGGTTGTGCAGAAGAGATCTGAGACCGAGCTGTGAATAATGTGGCCGGTCCGTGTCGGAAAAATCGAACGCGGAAAACTGCAGTGTGCACGCGTCCTTAGAGGGGAGAGCTGTGCTGTGATAGTGGCGACTATTTTGGTTAGGCCTCAGCGGGATCTGCTTGGACGCAACCGGATCTTTCTATTAGCGGCATCCTGGCAATCACATGACCATCAAATGGTAGAGGCAGCGCCGCTGCATATGTGGGAGGACGGAAACGGAAAACTGCCAGACGGACGTCTTCCTCCGGCGCCAAAAATATGAATTGAAACAAGTGATAGAAATGTTAATCAAAAGGACAAAGAATGTTTAGCCCCTTGGTGACATCGGCCGTACGTATACAACAGATGTGGGGGGATTGTATGGAGGGGGTCCAGAATGCTCCGTACATGGCAGCTGCGATTGTAAGTAACTACGGCTGTTAACCATTTAAATGCCCTTGTCTATGCTGACAGTGGCATTTGCATGTCCCAGACTGCAGGGTGCCATTCTGGTGTTGGGGCAGTCTGGAGCCTTGTGAGGACCCTCAGTGCTGCAATGTATTTCTGCCTATTAAGCTCAGCCTGGGGCGGAGTTTAACCCCTTCATGACTGCAGTACGCCTTTTTACTAACCTCATTAATGGGCTTTGAAACCTTTTCATCTTTTTAACCCTTTGAGGACCATATGACAATATTTGTCCCATAGGAAGCAGTTTAAAACGATAGGACAAATATGTCCCTTTGTCCTGAAAGGGTTAAGACAGTGGCTTAGCTGACTACTGACAGCCAGGTTCCTGCTCTAACAGCCAGGAATGCAAAACCTCATATCCTGTCGGTTTAACCCTTTATATGCCACAATCATTAGCATTTAATCCAGATAACAAGGGGAGGGGGCTTTTTCTGTCACCCATCGACACCCTGTAGTACAACAGGGTACTAGAGCCTCCATGCTCTTCCATATCACATCTTGTATCCTAGCTAGAGGTGATCCAACAGGGTACTAGAGCCTCCATGCCCACTCGTATCACATCTTGTATTCAAGCTAGAGGTGGTACAACAGAATACTAGAGCCTCCATGTCTGCCCATATCCCATCTTGTATCCAAGCTAGAGGTGGCACAATAGGGTATTAGAGCCTCCATGCAGGCCCATATCACATCTTGTATCCAAGCTAGAGGTGGCACAATAGGATACCAGAGCCTTCATGCCCACCTGTATCACATCTTGTATCCAAGCTAGAAGCGGTACAACAGGGTACTAGAGCCTCCATGCCCGCCCGTATCACATCTTGTATACAAGCTAGAGGCAGTACAACAGGGTACTAGAGCCTTCATGCCCACCCGTATCACATCTTGTATACAAGCTAGAGGCAGTACAACAGGGTACTAGAGCCTTCATGCCCACCTGTATCACATCTTGTATACAAGCTAGAGGCAGTACAACAGGGTACTAGAGCCTTCATGCCTGCCCGTATCACATCTTGTATACAAGCTAGAGGTGATACAACAGGGTACTAGAGTTTTCCTGCCCGACTGTATCACATCCAGCATCAAACGTAGAGGCTGTACAACAGGGTACCTTTTTTTTCTTACTACACTGTATACCGACATAGGTACCAATCACGGTGAATGCACTGAATCTACTAAATTTCATTACTCATAAGCTACCGATCTGTTGGAAGCAGCACATCTGTCACTACACAGCGAGAGCCGCATGAAGGATATGGCAGGTTCCCTTTAAGAGTAGTGATGTGCTGTCATGTAATTACCCAGCAGGACTACCCCATGCGCGTGCCGTACCCATAGGTGCCCCCCTCACCCTCATTTATTCCTTTTATAGTGTAAGTAACATAACAAGATACCCATAATAATCAGTGGGCAGCCATGCCCTCCGGTGTTAGCAGCCATCCATCCCTGAGAGCTGCCCTGCACGCAGAGCCGCCAGCAGTTCCCTATGGAGTTTTGTATTATGTAGATGTGTATGTGGCAGGTTGTGAATGTCACAGAATGGACTGTTCATCGCCGTCCCCTCCTCTGAGATCAGACTTCATCCTCTGAATAGTAATGCTTTGCGTCATCTGTTTTGCAGTAACTCGGTCCCAGGTGAGGAGCCTCCAGCGAAGGTCGTCGCTCCAGAGCCGGCAAAGAAACCTGTCAAGGAAAAGCACATTAAAGAAATGGAGCTGATTACAGCGCAGGAATTTGCTAGTGTGCCAGCGTAAGTGATCCGTATGCCCGGTCATTATACCAACTGATGGGTTTCATGTCATGTCACGGAGGTGTCAGGATCGCACATTTAGGCTCCGTGTACATGTTTTCGAAACGTGCTGTCGGTGTAATTCCATGGACAGCCCATGACCCCGTTATAGCTTAGGGGGTACATGGATGCCTCTTTACACAGATCTGTGGTCTGCATGAAAAGACTAATGGCATGTCATTACTACATGTGAACAGGGTCTTGGATAGCTGTTGGCCGAACATGCACATGTTCTGTATTGGGGCCATTCATGGCAGCCCTCTCTATAATACCGACCCATGAAGATAGGGGAGACTCCTGACACTCTTCCAGCTTTGTTGAGCCATATCCAGAAAAACGTCGTCTGCTGTTAGTTGTGAACATTTACATTAAATGTCTAAGAAGAGACAAGTCAGGTTTTAGAGCAGTTAAAGGGGTTGTCTCACGCCGAAACGTTTTTTTTTTTTATTCAATAGGCCCCCCATTCGGCGCGAGACAAACCCAAGGGATGGGTTAAAAAAAAAAAGTTTATTACTTACCCGAATCCCCGCGCTGCGGCGACTTCTTTCTTCCTTTACCAAGATGGCCGCCGGGATCTTCACCCACGATGCACCGCGGGTCTTCTCCCCTGGTGCACCGTGGGCTCTGTGCGGTCCATTGCCGATTCCAGCCTCCTGATTGGCTGGAATCGGCACACGTGACGGGGCGGAGCTACGAGGACCAGCTCTCCGGCACGAGCGGCCCCATTCACCAGGGAGAAGACCGGACTGCACAAGCGCGTCTAAAAACGCCAGAAGACAGCGAATTTAGACGGATCCATGGCGACGGGGACGCCAGCAACGGAGCAGGTAAGTGAATAACTTCTGTATGGCTCATAATTAATGCACGATGTATATTACAAAGTGCATTAATATGGCCATACAGAAGTGCTGAACCCCACTTGATTTCACGAGACAACCCCTTTAAGCACAATCTAGGCTGTCTTATACACCCAGGAAGTAGAGGAAGATGAGATATGTGCTGCCGTATGCAGGATATCTGCACTGTAGGGTTCTAGTTGACCCTTCTTCCAGCACTATCACAAAAGTGGCGCTGTGGTCTGTGCTGCAGCGACAGCCAATTCATTGCAAAGATCCCACAAACCGCATCATAGATCTCAGATCCTGGTCTCCTTAAAGTGTGATTTGGAGAGTATATACCTGTTTTAAGGGGTTTGTAATATTGATGACCTGTAAGATATGTCGTCATTATCTGATCAGTGGGTGTCCAACGCTCAAGACCCCCTTTGATTTCAATGGGAAACATCACATCGCACGGCACGTGAGGTCTTTAGAAGTCCCATTGAAAACAGAAAGCCAAAAGATAGACTATGCTGTGATTCTTTTACCTCGCAGTGATGCTGCGAGGGAGAAATCGCTCATGTGAAGAAGTCCATCCAAAAGAATGGCGTTCATATTAATGCACAAAACTCGCGCGAGATTCCCGACCGTGGGAATGTAGCCTAAATGTTATCAGACCGGAATTTCGCAGAATATATTCAAGACGTCTGTATGTTCCTGATTCAGAAAGACCCCGCAGAGTGATGCCAGACCTAATCTACTAAACCGCTCCTCATTGCTCCTTCCACAGGTACATGAAGAACCGCATGACGTATGAGCAGATCAACCACTTTCTCCAAGACATTAACAAGGCGGTGATGGCCAAGTACAAGATTATACATCAACCTTTTAAAACACTGAACAACCAAGCGAGAAAGCAACTGGGGCGCTATAAAGAGGAGGAGACGCAGGATACGAAAGGTATTTTATACGTGATCAGGTAGAATTATTTAAATTAGCGCCGGAGTATCTATTGTATTCATCTAAAAAGCGCCAACACTCGCATGTAAAGATCGCCAAATGAACGTTTGGCGTGCTATGCTGTTTGCGTAGCAATTACTTTGTGATGATCGCGGGACTAGACAAATAGCCTTCAGGATAACTTCACGGTTTTCCAAGCCTGGCGATGCTATGTGTATTGCGCAGCGCTGTGCGGAGATCGCCGTCACTCACATTGAGTAGCGCTGGCCGTGCACTGAAAGGGATTGTCCCATCAACTAAGATTAGAAGTCTGTGGCAATGTGCAACACACGAGTCACGAGAATGAGTTGTTCACTTCGGGTTCAGACCCCCTTGTGCCCGACGATAATGCGACGAGTGTGATGTCACTTCTTAGAGGGAACATGACAGCACCCGTCATGTATACTGTGCGCCTCAGGTGTAGAAGCAGACAGGCAGTTTGTGTACATGAGAGGTGCTGTCACAGTCCGCATAAGGGACAGGGGAAACTGGGGGAAGATTACATGATCAGTAGAGATGAGCGAGTATACTCGCTAAAGGCAATTGCTCGAGCGAGCATTGCCTTTAGCGAGTACCTGCGCGCTCGAGACCAAAGGTTCGGGTGCCGGCGGCGGGCAGGGAGCTGCGGAGGAGAGCAGGGCGGAACGGAGGGGAGATCTCTCTCTCCCTCTCTTCTCCCCGCTCCCTCCTGCTGACTGCCGCTACTCACCGCTCCCTCGCGCCAGCACCCGAACCTTCCGTCTCGAGCGGGGAGATACTCGCTAAAGGCAATGCTCGCTCGAGCAATTGCCTTTAGCGAGTATACTCGCTCATCTCTAATGATCAGCAAATGGGACATCATGCCGTAACGTAAGCGCCACACTTCTTCAGTCATGTGACCAGCGAACAGCGAGGGGGTCCAGTGCAAACACTTGAGTCTCATGGCAAGTGTTTTGCATATTGCCCACCTGTACATTGATTGGTATTGGTCAGTATGACTACAGCATTACCAAACTTCTCTAGGCTTTTTCTTAGTGTTGTGCTGCTCAAAACCGGTGAATACATTTTTTTTTTTATTGCTTTTCTGCATCTTTTGACCCCCATAACCTTTATTTTTCCATTGATGCAGCTGTTTCCGGTGGGGTTACATGTAGCTCTTATTGGTACTGTTTTGGGGTACATCTGACTTCTTGATGACTTTTTATTCCATTTTTTTCTTGGAGATGGGATGACCAAAAAAAAGCGCTACTCCGGCATTGCGTTTTTTGGTTTTTCTAATGGCGTTCATAGTGCGGGATAAAAAATGTGAAAGTCTTATAAACTGGACTTTTATCGACACGGCAATACCAATCTTCATTTACTTATTTTAATGCAACAACTGGGAAAAGGTGTTTTTTTTTTTTTTCCCACTTTTTAATATTTTTTACATTCTCTAATAATTTAAAAAGCTTTTTTAATCCTATTTTTTAGTCTTTATAAAGGCACTAGTGATTGCTTACATAATCTGCTGCAATACTTCAGTCACAATGAAATCCTGAATGTACAGCCCCCTTCCCCGTAGAGCGGTCACCTGACGACTCCCGTTTTATTTTCCCTCAGGCCAATATTTTATCGTCGAACAAGACGTTAAAGAATTTACACAAGTGAAGGTGGATAAGAGATTCCATGCACTGCTGGGCATCCTGAGGCACTGCCACCGCATCCGGGAGCTGCGCGGGAAGGGAATCGTGCGTTATGTTATCTGCTAATGACTTACGGACGTGGAGTTTTACTTCAGCCCGCTCCCCTCTGATGTTACTAGTAAAGTGCGTTGCATCACCAGGAAGGACTTGTCTTCACTATTAGTTAACAGCAGTGATCTGATGCGGAACTGCACATTCCGACATGCCGTAACTTTACTACACCTGTATGCTGGGGGGAGAAGTAGTATCACAGGTTGGAGGTCACTGGTGTCACAGAAGGAGGACAGAACTGGAAACTGTTCGCACTGCCTGCTGCCATCATGTTCTCCTAATAGGAACTTTTGGCTTTGACCTCACACTACATCCTGTTTTGCGATATTGGTTTAGCTGCACTTATTTACATTGTAAAGTGGTTTTATGGAAATAAAGATTTATCAGTGTATAAATAAAAAGTTCTGCAACTTTCGAATTTATTTTATTTCAGTTCTTCACCATTTTAAGATGTTTGTTGTTAGCGATTGAGAACACTCAGCAATCCTGTATATAGCTAGTCCTGCCCTCAGCTGAGAAGTGGATACAGTTGTATTCAGTCTAGACAATGCTCTGTGAGATCAATGGCCCAGAATGGAGACTCATACATTTTACATAGCTAGTCCTTCTCTCAGCTGAGAAGTAAATACAGTTGTATGCAGTGTCAACAATGCTCTGTGAGCTAAATAGCCCAGAATAGAGACTGATACATTGTACATAGCTAGTCCTCTCAGCTGAGAAGTGGATACAGTTGTATGTGAGCTAAGCATGCTAGTTTGCTACAATGTATCAGTCTGATTTCCAGGCAGTTTAGCTCACAGACCGCTGCTCCATTTACTTCTATGGAACGGAGGGAGAACGATGTATTTGACCATCCTTCTTCGTTCCACAGAAGTGAATGGAGCAGTGATCCTGCATGCACACTGCTGCGCCATTCACACAAGGCAGTCTGGGTGTGCCATTCTTGGCATTAGTGGAGATCCCAGCAGTCAGACTGCCAGCGATCATTGGTCATCTATCCTGTGAATAGGGGGTAAATGTCTTTATTCATAAAACCCCATTAAAGTGACCCTACCCTCCAGTCCTGGAGAAATAAAGATGGCTGCACCAGCATCGGATATCTAAGACACTACATGCTGATCTGCTTGGCCAGCACTGCTCACATGGATAGCAGTGGTCAATCAAAGTAGCATGTAGTGTCTTAGACTAATGATGCATACTAATGTACAGTGCGCATCAGGTAGTCGGAGAAGCTGGTGCGGCCATCTTTATTGTGAGAGGTCTGCTTTGGACGATCCCTTTTGGTTAGACTATAGCTGTGACATTGATATAATTGTCATATATCACTAACTGAAATCAAATTCTTTGTGCTGCTCCACTGATCCAAAATTAGAAATGCATGCACTAAATGTTTCTGCCACTAGGTGGCACCAAAGAGTTTGTAGATATCTGTCTTGCCTTTTGGATGTGTAATTTATTAGTGCTATCTTTTCTCCTTAGGTTTATTACATCTCCCTTATTTGTAATTTATTAACAGCACACCATGTGGTGAAGAGTGGTATTGCAAGTTGATTTCAAAGTGGAAAATTACCACTACTGGAAAGTAACAAAATCCCAAAGTGTTGAGAGGCAATCCAGTAGCAGTACTGCTCCTGACCATATTTTGTTCTACTTTTGGGTCAGATATTCAGTCTGTATCATATGTGACCAGTTTGACTATAATGGACTCGTAGTACTAATGTAAGTGGGTAAAGGATATACATTTTTCATAGTCATTGAATTCCAGCATTGATTTTCTTCCTGGCTCCCTAGTAACATAGATGTAGCACTGACTGATGTGTCTGCCTGTACCTGAGTGTCCATAACTGTGAGACCTCTGGAATAACGGAGATTTAATGTGTCGGATATATTGCATTATGCAGGAGACGGCTTGTGTGATAGCAGAATAAAAGGTCTACTGAGGTGCAAAGGGCAGAGCGGTGTTCTGTATTCACGCTTCATCTGGCCATGTAATGATTTATGAGTAATTCCCTCATGCAACAGGTTCAGTCATCTGCAAGAAGTGACCTATATGACTGCTGATAGCGCTATACGTACAGCGGGTATACAAAGTCTACACACTCCTCTTAAAAAGCCATGTCAAAAAGTTCGACAGCGATACAATCATTTCAGACTTATTTCCCCCTTCAGTGTGACCCGTATCTGTACAATTCCAATGGAAAACAAACAAATGTTTTGGAAAACTAAAACAATGTGGTTGCATAAGTGCTCACACCCTCTAATATTTGGGATGCGGTTGTGTTCAGAATCGGCCAATCACATTTACACTCATGATAACTAGTAGTCAGCACTCCGCTGCCATTATTTACGCTCTTCTGGGATTTTCCAGACATTTTCTTAGTTGCATTTTTCAGCAAAAGCCGTAAAGAGATTACAGCCCATCAAAGGGATCTGATAGGTGGAAGGTATCAGTCAGGAGAAGGGAACCGAAAAATCTGCAAGGCATTACACATACCATGGGACATGGTGAAGACGTCGGCAAGAAGTGGAATACATTTGGCACAACGGTGACTTTACCAAGAACTGGACGTCCCTCAAAAATTGATGAAAAGACCAGAAGTTAATTGTTCCGGGAGGTTGCCAAGAGGCCGACAGCAATATTAAAGGAGCTGCAGGAGTTTCTGGCAAGTACTGGTTGTGGAGTGGATGTGACAACCATCTCCTGTGTTCTTCATATGTTGGGGCTGTAGGGTAGGGGAACAAGAGCGAAGCCTTTTCTAACAAATTAGAACATCCAAGCTCGGCTATGTGTTGCCAAAACCTAAATCAAGTCTGTCAGAAGTCTGTGGGGAACCTGTTATGTCTGATGAGGCCGAGGGGGAACTTTATGGCCAAAATTCCAAAAGGTATGTTTGGCACAAAGCCAACACTGCCATCAGCAGAAGACCACCGTACCCGCAGTGAAGATGGTGGGGCAGCATTATGAGTGGGGCTGTTTCTGTTGCTGGAACTGGGGCTTTAGTCACAGGGGAAGGGAATCATAAACCATTCCAAATATCAGTCCATTCTGGCACAAAACCTTCAGGAAGAGGAATTTTCCCTTTCAGCATGACAACGACCCAAAGCATACCTCCAAATCACCAAAAGATTGGCTTCCCCAGAGCCGAATCCCAATGAAGATCTGTGGGTGACCTGAGGAGGGCGCTACATGAGATGTCCTCGCAATCTGACAGATTTGGAGCATTTTTGCAAGGAAGACTGGGCAAAGATTACAGAGTCAAGATGTGCCATGCCAATAGACACCGACCCAAAAAGACTGAATGCTGTCAAAGGGTACAGCAACAAAGTATTAGTTTTAGGGTGTGCATATTTATGCAACCACATTATTTTAGTCTTTTTTTTCCCAGTCCTAAAAGATTTCAACACAGGTAGCAGACTACCAAAGAGGAGGATGCATCTATATGCACTCCTCAGTCAGTAAGTAACAGCCATTTTTCTGTGATTGTTTTTAATTCTTGATTTCCCCTTCCCTAAAAGATTTCAGTTTGTTTTCCAATGGAATTGTACAGCTAATGGGTCACACTGAAGGGGGAAGTAAATCTGAAAGCATTCATCTGTTGGATTGTTTTAAAATGCCATGTTTTGTGATAACAGGGGTATGTAGACTTTTTCTATCCACTGTATTTATATCTATGGAAATCTTATTCATATGACTTAATTAGGTTATATTAACAGGCACAACTCCTTCCCTGAATGTGGGACCTGAGGTGAATAGGTGATCACCCCAGATTCCCGGATCAGCCTGATTTTGCAGGGAAAAGCTGCAGGTGTCCAAGTATTTCCCCTATGGTGGCTACTGCAGGAGATCAGTACACTAGTGTTATAGGACAGTTATTCACATGAAGAGCCATCTGTAATAACGGATCGGCACAAGACCTACCAGAACTGGAGCCGCCCTTACTGAGCCACTGTCCGGTCTAGGTCATAAAGGGGGTCCCAATTGGGGAACTTCACTCTATGATGGTCATATGCCCTAATAGGGAGCACAACACCATTAAAGTAGTGTTCTCATCCCAGCAAGTTATCTCCTATCTGACTGCTGGGATCCCTACTGATCCATAGATATCTTCCTAGGCTAGTCCCTACATTTTGGCAGCAGTGCCCACGCACGCACTCCACTCCTCTATTCACTTCAATGGAAACTGTCAAGACATAGCCAAGTTCAAGTGTAGTGGCCAGGGTTGGGCACTACAAGAGCCATGTGGTCGCTTTAATTTAAAGTGGGATGAAACTGAAAGGGAGGAGACACAAATTAGATATTAGAAAAGACTTTCTGACAGTGAGGGTGATTAATGAGTGGAACAGGTTACCATGGGAGGTGGTGAGTTCTCCTTCAATGGAAAAGGCTGGACAAATATCTGTGTGGGATGATTTAGTGAATCCTGCATTGACCAGGGGGTTGGACCCAATGACCCTGGAGGTCCCTTCCAACTCTACCATTCTAGGATCTATGAAAGTGTGTATGTGTCTTTAAATATGGTTATGTAATGTCCATTACAGTCAGCCTAATCTGCCTGACAACCACCTCTGTATCTAACTGACTGCCAGTTGTTCTATTTCTTTTGGAGACTCCAGCGTCCAGCAACAGGGTAGAGATTGAATGGCAGAAAGTTAGTTTTATTTATTTTCATTTTGGTGAGGGAGCCCGTTATTGGTGGAGCAGCTCTTTGCATGGCTTGGTCGGTTAATTCCCGTCAGAGCAGAAGCAGTTGGAGTTGGAGTAGAGAGTTGGCAGTTGGAGAGAGGAGAGTGAGGAGACGAACAGAGCAGGGGTGAGAGATACAGTGCGGTGAGAAGGAGGAAGTGTAAGTACCAAAGGAGGAGTGTATTGAGGAATAGAAATCAGGAAAGATACTTAGTATTGAAAGAAGGATAGAGAAAGAAGAAGTGATAGACAGGAAAAGGAGATAGGGGAAGAAAAGGAGATCCATACAGACACAGCTAGAGAGGAGCAGAAAGGGTTCCTGTACGAATTGTAATCAGTTGGAAATATTCCCGGTGGTTACTCACCTCAGGATGAAATGCAGAAGTAGAGCCTGTCTATGTTACTAAGAAAGTCCAATGTATGAATTTTATAAAAGACCTCTCCCAGAAATAAACTGTTAATTATTCTACTGTTTAACCTGACTCCTGGAGTTCCCTTCTCGCCACCTAACACCTGCACTGAAGTACTACACCACCCTCCAGGGGAAGGGACTACATCCCCCATTTTATTTACATTTTTTCCTTTATTTATTTTTGTCCGGGACAGGTTTAGGCCTGTATATGTACTATTTTACCACCATAACCTACCTGACCAACGGGTAGCCCAAAACGCCATACTAAGACTATATAGATTTTATTCTCTCAGCTGCAGCCATTTGTGAGGAGAGCAGCAGAGCTGCCGCCATCATTACCACCAATGCCTCACATCTCCGGTACACACCACACAAGTGCTTGACAATCTCCGGTGGACCCATTAAAGGCTCTGCTGTCAAAATTTAAGGACACACCAGGGAAGATATCTCTGGACTGATGTGAACCCAATACTCAAGCCCCTACTGATCAGAAGGTTATGTCTATACTGTGGATAGGAAATAACTTGGCGATATAGATCCCTTTAGGGTACATTCACATCTAGCAGGAAATAGTACGGATTTTCCACAGTGAAAAATGCACACCAAATTTTTGCATCATGGGTGTGGATTTTGGTGCAGAACCGGAGCTGATTTCACCCTTTCAATAGAAGGGTGAATGAAGCCTGCTGTGGATTCGAACTCAAATCTGCGTCAGAATTCTCACCAATGGTGGAGATTTTGAAACATGCTAATTTTCCGCTGTCATTGAAAGTACCTATAAAGCAAATGTCCAGTCCAAAAACGTTTTGCTGATTCCTAACTTAACCCTTTCACATCACAACTAGTTTTGGTGGCATTTTTTTTTAATTCTTTCATCCCCGCCTTCTAAGAGCCATAACTTTTCAATTTCTCCATTGACAGCCGTATGAGGGCAAGTTTTTGCAGGACTAGTCATATTTTCTTATCTAGTACTATTACGATACCAAATAGATGTTGTTTTTGTTACATTTTATTACATTTACAAAATAAGAGAATCGGGGTGTAAAGTGTATAATAAGACAGCAACCTTGGGGGCCCTGTTAGTCTCCGGGCTGTCATAGCATCCCATCAAGGGGCCGACAGGGTGACAGAGGTTCTTCTCCCTCTTTCTAACCTCTTAGATGCCGTGGTCACTATTGACCCAACGCCATCTAAGGCATTAAACAAATGTTTGGCATGCAAAAAACAAGCCCTCCATGTCGATGGAAAAATAGAAAAGTTATGGCTTTTGAAAAGTGGAGATAAAAATCCCCCCAAAATTGTTTCGTCCTCATGGCTAAAATAGCTCCTGGTCTTAAGGGGTTATTACAGAGTGCGGGTGACTTTAAAAGCAGATTGTAAAGGTACCAAGGCAATATTGCAAAACTAATTAGAAATAAGGAAATCTCACTAGCAGCGCTGTTAGGTCCCTTGTACACTAAACGAGAATCTCACAAACCGAATGAGCTGGTGATGTCACCACCGCTTGTTCGCACTTGTGAAACCTGTTTAGACTGCACGATTCTTGTTTAGAATTGCGCATTTCTTGCTCAATTATTGTTCAGTGTTTCACATGCCTATTTAGATGGAAGATAGACCAATACCTCTGCAGCGCCACCTATTGGAAGGCAGCATTCCTGCAAGTCAATGTCAGACTTTTTAAACAAGCCATAGGTGGCGCTGCAGAGGTATTGTTCCATCTTTCAATTTGCATATTTCCCAGAAGAGTGTGGATGGTCTTATAAGTCTCCTCACACCTTCTAGGTGCTCTCCCTAAGGAGAAATAATACCCTTCCTAACCTATATCTATAGGCCTCTCACTAGCCAAGTCAAAAATCTAGTGCACACTGATTAGGGGCAATCACCCTGAAACAGTTGTCTGTGTATGGTTACACTGGTTCACAATTCCTAGTCATTGTTATTAGGCTTGTTTAAAATGTTGCCTTCCAATAGGTGGCGCTGTATTGGTATTGTTCCTTCTTCCTTATTTGCATATTTCCCAGAGGAGCATGCATAAGTCTTATAAGTCTCCTCGCACACCTTCTAAGTGCTCTCCTTAAGGAGAAACAATACCTTTCCTGACCCAGCTTCCTATGTGAAACATATAAGTCAATAAGCCTTTAAAGGTTTTTCGTAGATTGAATGGTAAAACCTTGATGACAGATTCCCTCGATACTAGTCGAGGAAAGCTGGGTGACCAAGCTTTGCCAGAACTCGATATACAGTAACTAAGAAATAGTTAACAACTGCACAGAAGTACTGCAGATGTTACAATGTCTTAGAAGACTCTTTTGTATTCTCCATGCTGTGTGATCTATGTGGCCGTACTTCCCATATAAATAAATTATACTTGCCTTGCAATGAAGCCGCCTGCAACATTTTACGAAGCAGTGACAGTGGATGGCTTTCATTTCTCACTTTTTAATTAAGTAGGAAAATAATATGGCGAGAAAGAGTCTCAGCGGACCGCGCTTCATGGTATACTCTCCGGCCTGACTAGCATGCAGAATGGTAATTTAATCAATCAATGAGAGAGGGGGAAAAGACCAAGTAGCAGATGTGCTGCATGTTCCTGGAGTGCAATGTACCAACAACAAGGATATAAAAGTCTAGAAAATAACGTAAAGGGGTATTCTGGGTGTTTACCATTGTCAGTGCAGCAAGGCTGGATGTCCACATAGGTGGTCAGGGCCAGAAGTACAGTAGAAGGCCACGATCTCATTGATTTTAATGGCAGTGAAGCTTTCTATATTACACTTCTGACTCTAAACAACTGTGTGTACATCCACCCCACTGCATTAACTTCAGACCGGAGGATAGGGGGCAGTGTTCTAGTAATTATACTCTTGTACATGGGAGCAGTATTATAGTAGTTATATTCTTGTAGATAGGGGGCGGTATTATAGTAGTTATATTTTTGTATATAGGGGGCAGTATTATAGTAGTTATATTCTTGTACATTTGGGCAGTATTATTGTAGTTATATTCTTGTACATAGGGGGCAGTATTATAGTAGTTGTATTCTTGTACATAGGAGGCAGTATTATAGTAGTTGTATTCTTGTACATAGGAGGCAGTATTATAGTAGTTATATTCTTGTACATAGGGGGCAGTATTATAGTAGTTATATTCTTGTATATAGGGGGCAGTATTATAGTAGTTATATTCTTGTACATTTGGGCAGTATTATTGTAGTTATATTCTTGTACATAGGGGGCAGTATTATAGTAGTTGTATTCTTGTACATAGGAGGCAGTATTATAGTAGTTGTATTCTTGTACATAGGAGGCAGTATTATAGTACTTATATTCTTGTACATAGGGGACAGTATTATAGTAGTTATATTCTTGTACATAGAGGGTAGTATTATAGTAGCTATATTCTTGCACATAGGAGGTAGTATTATAGTAGTTATATTCTTGTACATAGGAGACAGTATTATAGTAGTTATATTCTTGTACATAGAGAGCAGTATTATAGTAGTTATATTCTTGTACATAGGGGGCAGTATTATAGTAGTTATATTCTTGTACATAGGCAGTATTATAGTAGTTATATTCTTGGACATAGGAGGCAGTATTATAGTAGTTATATTCTTGTACATAGGGAGCAGTATTATAGTAGTTATATTCTTGTACATAAGGGTCAGTATTATAGTAGTTATATTCTTGGACATAGGAGGCAGTATTATAGTAGTTATATTCTTGTACATAGGGGGGCAGTATTATAGTACTTATATTCTTGTACATAGGGGACAGTATTATAGTAGTTATATTCTTGTACATAGAGGGTAGTATTATAGTAGCTATATTCTTGCACATAGGAGGTAGTATTATAGTAGTTATATTCTTGTACATAGGGGGCAGTATTATAGTAGTTATATTCCTGTACATAGGGGCAGTATTATAGTAGCTATATTCTTGTACATAGGAGGTAGTATTATAGTAGTTATATTCTTGTACATAGGGGGCAGTATTATAGTAGTTATATTCTTGTACATAGGCAGTATTATAGTAGTTATATTCTTGTACATAGGAGGCAGTATTATAGTAGTTATATTCTTGTACATAGGAGGCAGTATTATAGTAGTTATATTCTTGTACATAGGAGGCAGTATTATAGTAGTTACATTCTTGTACATAGGGGGCAGTATTATAGCACTTATATTCTTGTACATAGGGGGCAGTATTATAGTAGTTATATTCTTGTACATAGGGGGCAGTATTATAGTAGTTATATTCTTGTACATAGGGGCAGTATTATAGTAGTTATATTCTTGTACATAGGGGGCAGTATTATAGTAGTTATATTCTTGTACATAGGGAGCAGTATTATAGTAGTTATATTCTTGTACAAAGGGGACAGTATTATAGTAGTTATATTCTTGTACATAGGGGCAGTATTATAGTAGTTATATTCTTGTACATAGGGGACAGCATTACAGTAGTTATATTCTTGTACATAGGGGGCAGTATTATAGTAGTTATATTCTTGTACATAGGAGGCAGTGTTATAGTAGTTATATTCTTGTACATAGGGGGCAGTATTATAGTAGTTATATTCTTGTACATAGGGAGCAGTATTAAAAGTAGTTATATTCTTGTACATAGAGGCAGTATTATAGTAGCTATATTCTTGTACATAGGGGCAGTATTATAGTAGTTATATTCTTGTACATAGGGGCGGTATTATAGTAGTTATATTCTTGTACAAAGTGGCAGTATTATAGTAGTTATATTCTTGTACATAGGGGGTAGTATTATAGTAGTTATATTCTTGTACATAGGGGGCAGTATTATAGTAGTTATATTCTTGTACATAGGGGGCAGTATTATAGTAGTTATATTCTTGTACATAGGGGCGGTATTATAGTAGTTATATTCTTGTACATAGGGGGCGGTATTATAGTAGTTATATTCTTGTACATAGGGGGCAGTATTATAGTAGTTATCTTCTTGTACATAGGGGGCAGCATTATAGTAATTACATTCTGGTACATAAGGGGCAGTATTATAGTACTTATATTCTTGTACATAGAGGGCAGTATTGTAGTAGTTATAGTCTTGTACATAGGGGGCAGTATTATAGTAGTTATATTCTTGTACATAGGGGCAGTATTATAGTAGTTTATATTCTTGTATATAGGAGTAGTATTATAGTAGTTATATTCTTGTACATAGGGGGCAGTATTATAGTAGTTATATTCTTGTACGTAGGGGGCAGTATTATAGTAGTTATATTATTGTACATAGGGGGCAGTATTATAGTAGTTATATTCTTGTACATAGGGGGCAGTATTATAGTAGTTATATTCTTGTACATAGGGGGCAGTATTATAGTAGTTATATTCTTGTACATATGGGGCAGTATTATAGTAGTTATATTCTTGTACATAGGAGGCAGTATTTTAGCAGTTATATTCTTGTACATAGGAGGCAGTATTATAGTAGTTATATTCTTGTACATAGGGGGCAGTATTATAGTAGTTATATTCTTGTACCTAGGGGGCAGTATTATAGTAGTTATATTCTTGTACATAGGGGGTGGTATTATAGTAGTTATATTCTTGTACATAGAGGGCAGTATTATAGTAGTTATATTCTTGTACATAGGAGCAGTATTATAGAAGATATATTCTTGTACGAATGTTCTAAAAATGATCCCTCAAATATGGCAAGAGTGACATCAGTAACTATTAGCTGAATCAAAACTTCAATCAAAGAATTCAAATATTGTACTGAAATAAGGGTGTTTTTTTCCTTCATACTGAATATAAATCCCATAGCAGCTTTCTATGCGCAGATCATTGTCTTTATTAGTCAGTGACTAGAAAGTCCTGCCCTGTGAAGCCTGTTGGAAGCCTTTGTGATTACTAATAACACAAGATGGCCGATATAATAACAAGTATCCAGTGGTGTAATTACATGAATACAACCATCCGCGCTCATCCTCTAATAACACTAATAGTTTACAGGAATGCATGGCTGCACGTTTAATTAGAATCGGCTCTACAAGTGGAACCTTGATAGGGCATGAAGTTCAGCTGGCGGGTAATTAATGGATGTTCTTTTTCGCTGGCACTTAAATCGTGCCGCAGAAATTGGTATGGAAAATACAATCCTCAAGCCAAGATTTTCGATGTTATTTTTTTTCCAACCACTAAATATGCGGAGTAATTACTACTGATTGGATAAAGGAGGGTAGATTCATAGAGAAGATTTTTGGTAATGCAATTTACCCACAATCTTATTGCAGGTCTTTAACCCTTTCTAATCCACTGTCTGACGTCTGAAGACATTATGATTTAAGGCTGTACAGCTTTGATGTTGGAAGACGTCCGTCGTGGTTCTCTTACTGTACATTGCCAGCCTCTCTGCTGTCGGAGCCTATCCAATGTGTCACCTCATGCAGTACTGGCTTTAGCCAGCATATAGCGCCGTTGTATAATGGCAGAAAAAGAGTAAGCCCCCAGGATACAAATTGGATTGGAAAGGGTTAAAGGAGCATACACTACAATATATACCCACTCATGGGAATGACTCTTCATGTGTTTTATCATCATACTGCCCAATGGTGCCTAAATAATGCCATCTTATAGTGCCATTTAACTACCATACCACACAAGATACCATTATACTGAGCCCGTCTCTGGGCCTGTCTCCTACAGCGTTTAGCTTCCCACCCTTACATTATATACTATATAAAAGCCATGGCCTCTTTATTTAGCTCATGTTGGGGCTGTTTAGGAGTTGGATCCCAACTGATATCATATTGATGGCCTATTCTAAGGATAGAAATAGATCTCCAAAATGGCAGGTCTTGCAGGATGCTTACGGTATTAAAGGGTTGGTATCTAGCAAAAGTTGGCCAAAGGCAATAGGGTCATGACTTATCTAAAGGAAGACCTGCTTTATCGCCAACTGAAAAATGAAATACTGCTGGTTATTATAGAAAGGTATGAGAGCACACAGGACATAATAGCTTGCTATACAAAAGTAGCCTATATAAGACTGCAACTGCGGACAGCTTGGAGTGCCCTGTCCACCGTCGAAAGCAGCTACATGAGCATCAGAAACGGAGTATGAATCAATGGAAAAGGGTGGCCTTGGAATATAAGCCCTACCCTGAAGATAAGCCCTAGCTACACTACATTTAAAAGAGAAAACCAAACCTAGCAGGCGCCATCCGGGTCCCTCCCGCTGGTCTCTGGAGTTCTGGCAGGCTTGCTTGCAGTTCTCAGCCGCCGACAGAAGATCACTTGCTGGTAACAAGGTTCGTAAACCACACTTCCAGCAAGCGATGGCTCTGATTGGTTCTCTAGCGCCGTAGCTCAGCCAGTCAATGCAGCGCTTGAAGTAACAATGCAATGGCTGTGATTGGTTCGAGCACTGCATTGATTGGCTGAGCCGCGGCGCTCAATAACCAAGTAGAGCCATCGCTTCTTGGAGGTGGGGTTTATGAACCCCATTACCAGGAAGCCATCTTCTGTTGGTGGCTGAGAACTGCAAGCTAGCCTGCTGGAACTCTGAAGACCAGCGGGAGGGAGCCGGATGGCACCTGCTAGGTAAGTACAATAAAACACCCCCGAAAATAAGACTCGGTGCCTCTTTTGGAGCAAAAAATAATATAAGACAGGGTCTTATTTTCGGTGAAAACTGTAGCAGCTTTTTTGGACATGATATGGCAGTATTATTTTATTACTGTATAGTAGAATACTGTTTTATTTGGTCACTGTGTGATGGTCTTAATTGGATAATATTTGCAGTATTATGAGGAAAATGTTTTGTGGTATTATTTGGGTATTGTATAATGATATCATTTGGAAAGTGTTTGAAGCAACCCTCTAGTTTTGTTACAAAATTATATCCTGGGACTGGAGGGTGTATATTACTTGTAGTTAATTGTGTCAGCCGCCATGAGGTTCTGCCATATCCGGGTACCATTTTCAGATGGCCAAAGTGGCCGCTACCATTTTCTAATTACTCTACATAGTACCCTGTGATTGACTAGTGCTCATCACGTGTGATCAAAATGCAGTTAGAGTGCACTGATAGGTCTAACACTACCAATGCACTGCGGATGATTAGGTAGTCTAAAGATGGTGGCGGCCATCACCACGATCCGGTGGAATCGAATATTGGTCGACAAAATGAATTACAAATACCTGCTCTATTCTCCAATTTGTCCCAATTCTGGAGCGTCACTTTAATACTATTTGGGCACTATATGATGCCATTAAATTGAAATTGTATTATTTGGTCCTTACAGATTTGTATTCCTTGAATAGTATTCAGTGGTATTAATTAGGCACTGAATGGTGGATAATCATAGAATGGTAGAGTTGGAAGAGACCTCCAGGATCATCTGGTCCAACCCCCTGCTCATAGATGTAACATGGAACTCACATCTGGGTCAGCTGCAATCAAGTCACATCATGCAAACTCAGGGCTAACAATTCTGTCATAATCCGTTAACATGGTTTATGACTATTCTCAGTCCACATAAGACACCATCATACTGAGTCTCAGTGGGTACAGCCAGGGGTGTAACTATAGAGGATGCAGGGGATAAGGTTGCACCCTGGCCCAGGAGCCTTAGGGGGCCCATAAGGCCTCTCTTCTCCATATAGGGAGCCCAGTAGTATGAATAAAGCATTATAGGTGGGGGCCCTGTTACAGGTTTTGCATTGGGGCCCGGGAGCTTCAGGTTACGCCTCTGGGTACAGCTGCCTGCAACTGTGTTATTTCACAATAGAAAACCCTATGTGCTTTAGAAAATTTCTTTCCATATAAAAATGTGGGCATGACTTTTTATCACATTGGGTGGAATTAATTTATTCCCTTCACACACCTTGGCTGATTTGCTACTATTTAAAGGTAACTTGTCATGTTGAACCTCGTGTCAGCCCTGCTTTGGGTTTAGGAGTCCAGTGGGCGGTCTCATTCAATGATTGACAACAATACCCGTATAAGCGTGCAAACAGAGATCGCTGTCAATCACTAATAGGACCGCCCACTGGACTCTTAAGGCCAGAATGAACAGAGTTTGAGATCAGTAAATGAATCTTTCCCCCATACAACTATATATCAGTCTCCTCAGCTCCTCCTGCTGTATAACCTGCTGTTTGCACATTGGATTGCATTTTCAACATAGCAGGTTCCCTTTAAGTGAAGTATTATAGAAGAATGCAACCATGACCTGGACCACCTGAATATTTTAGCATCACTTTGTCGCAAGAAGGAAAAGGCGATAAAAAAAACTGTGCTGATAAAAAGACCTGTAGAACTGACATTTCGAAATGGTAATTTGCACTCACAGTCTATGGAAGGATTTAGCAAACAAAGCTCTAAATACCAGGGTTTCCTGCCATGCCTTATAATGCAGGAATTAATTCTGCTCTATTGACCTTTATGTTTGAGGCTGCCTGCATGTTTTTTCTATGGAAGCCAAAGTACAAAGAGAAGATGAAATAATTTATGTAAGAGAATAAGACCTGAATTTAATAATAATGTCAACAGTGTTTTCATTGAGACGTGTCATCAGTCATCACCCAGGCTGCACCCCTTAATAGTGATGAGCAAACTTTTGAAGAGCTATGTTCGGCCAGTTCACCAAAGTTTTGCAAAAAGTTCAGTTTGGTCTGAATTAGTTCAAACCAAACCGAAAGTTCACCAAAACCCCTAAAACTAGTGTATACAAATATCCAGGAGCCATAAAAGCCCTGTATAACACTCTGAGTGTGTTCTACATGGCTTTTATAGCTCTTAGACAGTGTTATACACCAGCGTTCAGGACTAGTGCTGAGTAAACCAAACCACTAGAAGCCTGTTTCAGTTCAAACTTTGCTGATTCATTCTGAACCAAACTTTTAGCAAAGTTTGACCTGAAACAGATTTCTACTGTTTTGGTTCGCTCAACACTACCCTTTAACTTTCTGTTTGGAGATGTTTTATAGACAGAACTGCAAGGCTATATTTACATGGATTTTTCCAGCATGAGTTCTTTCCGATTCCGTGATGGCTAGAACTCGCATAGGAAAAGAACCCATTCATTTGAATCTCTTGGACCAATAGTCTGGATTTGAAAATTGCCACATGCGGGATTCTAGATTCTTCTAGAATCATCCATTATTTTATATGTAATCAGGAAAAAACGCATTGCAATCATATCATAGCTAAGATATTGCTATTCATGAATGAATAGCTAAGGGCTATCTGTCATTGGCTGAGCGCTCAGGCAATAGCTAAGCATTAGCTGCTATTGCCTGAGCCCTCAGCCAATCAACACAGACCTTTCAGGAGGCGGGGATTTTTAAATCCCCGCCTACTGAGAGAGCTTAACAGCAGTGCAGGGGAGCCATCCGGAGGACGCGGCTGACAGCAGGAGAGGTGAGTAATTTAAAAAAATTTTTTTTACCACTTATTGATGATTATCAGGGAAGGGTTTATATTTCAAGCTCTTCCCCGATAATCATACTGCGGGGCTTGTCAGAAAGCAGTGCTTTCAATGGGATCGGCAGCAGTGCCGATCCCATTGAAAACATAGGGAGAATGCCGCGAACTCCTGCCACAGCTGTCACAGCTGTGGCAGAAGTCTGCGGCATTCTCCCTATGTTTTCAATGGGGCTAACGCTGCTGCCGCTGGCCCCATTGAAAGCACTAGCGATATGCCGGTTCTATTCTGGCGTCTTTCTTGCGCTGCGAGGCGAGAGTTTTACCGTGCTCTCGCAGCACAAGAAAGAAAATATCGCCAGTGGGTGTCCACCCTAAATCTGATGAAATTGCATGTTTTTATTGCAAAAACACATCACACATGCATGAAAATCACAGTGAAATTGCAAGGATAGCGGTCAGTTTTTCACTGATCTACATTACACTTATCCGTGGGACTACACCTGAATAGAGATATGTCATGTACAACCCCTCCCATCTAGCTTGAAGACCCTGTAAAATGACCAGTAAGGTCCACCCAAGTATAAAATGCATTAGGACCCGTAGTGGCTGGGAACACTGTAGCCACAATGGTTACACATTCTTCATCTGGAAAAATAATATGTTTGAAGTTAATACAGCAGCATCATTTTAGATACATAAAATTCTTTATACTTATAGAATGCTCACATGTGTAAGGTACAGCGATGGGAGATACACACACCCCAATAGTCTTTTGAAAAACAAAACATTAACTTCACTTCATAAATCCAGCCACCAAGAAGTGATGACTGTGACTGGTTCTTCGACCACTGCTCAGTCAATCAATGCAGCACTCGATGAACCAATCACAGCCATCGCATTAGTTCATCAAGCGTTCCATTGATTGGCTGAGCAGCGGTCGAAGAACTGATCACAGCCATTGCTTCCTGGAGGCGGGATTTATGAATCCTGTAACCAAGAAGTGATGCTGTATGAGCTGCTGAGGACTGTGGGACTCTGGTGCTCCGGAGTGCAGTGTGAGAGACTTGGACTCCACCTGCTAGGTAAGTATAAGACATTACCCTAAAATAAAACCTAGTCTCTTTTGGGGGCAAACATTAATATAAGACAGTGTCTTATTTTCAGGGAAACACGATACTTTGGTCTTATCTTTCTAATTTCTAATAAGTATGCAAATAAGGGATGGAAAAGCACCTCCACAGCACTACCTACTGGGAGGTGACTTCTCTGTAAGTCAATGTTCAACTTTTCAACAGGCCAAAATAAGACTCAACCTAGTGCTTTTCTCAAGGAGCAACTTTATCTCCCCAGACCCACATTAAAGGCCGCTCACCCAGCCAATCAGAATCCTGCTCTATACTAAAGAGGGGCAAGAAGCCTGAAACGGCCTTTCAGCAGTTGGGTATCTTTCCCTTCTGGAGAAGACTCTCATGTGGCTTATATTCTTAGTCATGTTGTCACTGCCTGTTGAACAATAAAACGTTACCTTACAAGGAAGTCACCACCTTTTTCCCAGAAAGCATTGCATCGCCTATATAAGACTTCCTATGCCAACTTGGTGCTCTCCCCAAGAAGAATAATTATCCACCCAGACTCTAATTATTAAAGGGCCATTCGCTCTAAATAACCAATAAATATAAATCCTTGTATCTAGTGTGGGACTGAGATTCCTTGGGCCTACCCTCCATCTCTACAGAACATGTGCTTGAAGATCATATCATCAATAAGCTCTCCCCCCCCCCCCCCACTCCCCTCTGCAACCCCCCGCTCACCCCCGGCGCCCCCCGAATCTTTTCGTCCGAGTAGTCAGTTACTCGGAAAAAGCGGTGCTCGAGTGCAAAAACGCCCTAAACGAGTACGTTCGCTCATCTCTCATCCTAAATGATGATTTTTCAGTCCATCTGAATCGTCTTGTGCTTCAGGAAGCAGAGAAGAATTCACAGAGCTGTCTTATCTAAAGAATTTCACCTGCTTTCAAACTATTTCAACTATTTCCCAGTTGTCAAGAAACTGAAGAGCCTGCCACAATATCACAATTATATTCATACAAAGTGCTGCCAATTGTACGGAACAGATATGATTATTAACCCCTTAAAAGGAATGTGTCAGCAGAAAATATTCTTTTATATTAAATATAGTTTTAAATATATATATTTTTTAATTTTAAGGGCTTATTCACACAGGCATATATCAGCTGGCTGATATACGTTGCCCCTCTGATGCATTGGCTTGCAATGCATCAGTGCACAGGGGCGTATATCCACAGAGTAAAAGCAGCTGACCGGGCGCTCTCACACCGCCGTCGGCAGCTGCATAGACTCCTATGGGAGCCTATGCTAGCTGCTGGAGATAGGAGGTGGGAGGGAATTTAGTAGCGGGACTGCTAAAATCCTTCTCCTCTCCTTTCCGCTCCTGGCCGCTGTTTGCAATGGCTGGCTACAGACAAGGGGCGAAAACATAGCACCACCCCCTCCCATTGCAAACGGCCATGTATATTGATCATGGCATGTAGGGGTTAAGAGCAGGGATCAGTGTTCTCATTGACTTAAACTTACGTCCTGTGGTGTTAAGGGGTTTAGAAAAAACCCTGAAATCTTGCAGTTCTTCCACTGACCACTAAGCCTAATATAGTCTGACACTTCCTATTCTGTAAAGTTAACATCTCAGTGTCATCTCATTATCATCACAGTCAGGGTTACAATGAGAGGTGATGCCTGTATAGGTATAACACAGGATCCACCCTTCACAATAGGTCATGGATCACCTCTTCCCCCTCCCTGCAAAGGTCACAGTCAATGAGTCCCCCTGCTGTCCATTGTCTCTATGGCAATGAGTTGTATTTTTCAATGACACCATTTCGGAGTTCATATAATTACTGTCTGCCTTTATATCACTGACAGACAATCTATTAGGCCAAACTTCTGGCATGGCCTAATAGGCTTTCATCTATAGGAGCTGAAGGAGCCTTTGTTAAGTCCCCAGCTGCTATGGTAACCCATTGTAGAGTGAGCTCTGTCAGTTAAACCTCACTTGCCAAACATTGTGCAGACAGTAACCATCAGCATGTTATAACTGTGGGTGAACTCAGGAGCTCAGAAGTGACATCAGTGTTTATTATCCCTGTGTAGTGTACAGAGGTTTCTAGACATTTCCGAGTGATCTACGTATGTCTTGTGCTTATGTATTGTCAGTATCTTCTATGTGAGTGCATTTGATGTGTATTGCATAGCTGCAACACCGAATGGGTTACTGCCTGGGTTATGGCTGGAAAATGTATCTTGTTGTATGTCATGTGACCTTGTTTTATATTTGTGGTTGCATGGTGCATGAAAGGGTCTGTCTGTCTTTTCAGTCTCTCCTTGGAGTGTGAGTTGGAGAGCCTGCCTGCACACAGACACCTTTAATCTGTGTGTAGTGAAAATGGAAGAAGCACTGTGACATTACTATGTTTATTATCTATGTACTGTGACATCACTGTGTTTATTATCCCTCTACTGTGACATCACTGTTTATTATCGCTGTACTGTGGCTTCACAGTGTTTATTATCTTTGTCTTGTTACATCACTGTGCTTATCATCCCTGTACTATGACATCACTGTGTCTATTATCCCTGTAATGTGGCATCACAGTGTTTATCTTTGTACTGTGACATCACTGTGTTTATTATCCATGTACTATGACATTATTGTGTTTATTATCTCTGTTCTGTTACATCACTGTGTTTATTATGCCTGTACTGAAAGGGGAAGAGAACAGCACTCAACGTAAGCCTATATAAGTGAGGTGGTCTAAATGCAAAGCCACTATATAGGGACCTGATCTAAAGGACCCTGAAAACATCCAGCACAAATGTAGATAGAGTGCTTGAAAAAGGCCATTACAGGCCGAAACGTCACTTTTTAAATATGGAATAAATAAAGGCATGTGACATCACAGGGTTTATCATCCCTGTACTGTGACATCACAGTGTTGATCATCCCTGTACAGTAACATCACAGTGTTTATTATCTCTGTTCTGTGACATCACAGTGTTTATTACGCCTTTACTGTGACATCACTCTGTTTATCTCTATACTGTGACATCGCTGTGCTTATTATCTCTGTACTATGACATCACTGCACGTATTAGACACTGTGATGACACAGTAAAAGGCTATTATCCCAGTCATGCGTCTTATCGGTAGTGGGCCGACAACCAGGATCTTCATAAATGCCTAGGACAAAGTGTACGCCGCACCATCACTATTTCTCTGGCACTTCCAAACCAGGACTGGTGGTGGGTTTACAACAATGATACAGGGGTCAGAATAAAGTCTACCATATTGGAGAGCCGTGTGCATACAGCGGCACACAGTCCCTGTAGCTATATACACTCTGCGTCCTGTAGTATGGTGCTCCATATGGCGATGCATTCCACAGTTACTCTTCCCTAGATGCAGTGTTTCTAGGGGGAGACTCGCTCCATAATTGGGCATACAATGGAAAATGCAACCAATTTTTCTGTTCATATGGAATCATATAAACCTCCATTAGAAGGGGTTCATAAATGTGTACCATATTACAGCTCTGTACAACTCGGAGGTTGTGTGATGTCGTAATCTGCTCATATGCTTGAGCCCTCTATTACAACTAATCTCAGTGGTCTGCAGTGCCAAGAAGGATCAAGCTGCCACTTTCCCTAGAAGCAGAAGGTCTCAGCCAAGTTGGGCAGGGTCCATCTCTTGCTTATAAATTAACATATATGGCATAGTTATTCTACTCACAGCTCTCAAGGACTGCAAAACATGGTTGCCCAGAGATCTCATCATGGAGGATGAGCATTTACTATGGTTCCTCTGCAGTCCCTATCCTGCAATGCCCCCTATGACTAATTGCTGGTAGCGGGACCCACGACAAGGGTAATCTAAGCCCAATGACTCTTTTAAAGGAGCCTGTACGTTTTTTCACGTATGCTATGACGAGGCTCTGTCAAACTAATATGCAACCATTGGCTGAAAAAGAGTTAAATACTGCGTACTAATAAAAGGATAAAATCCGTCCTTGCCCTGTGCCAACTCTCTACGGAAAACTGCAAAGCAATTCAGCTGAGTCAAAAAAAAAAAAGATCTAGTAACCGCCTAATGACTTAATGAATTCTGATGCTGTCCAGATGAAGCTGGGTGAGGTGATATTGTACAGCGAGCCACGCAAGAAGCACACCGCATTTATACTATAAAGGATATTATATACACCGCCATTAACCCCTTAAGAACGCGGCCCCTTTTTTTTTTCATTTTCCGTTTTTTCTCCTCACTTTCAAAAAATCATAACTCTTCTATTTATCCCCCAACATAGATGTCTGAGGGCTTTTTGTGGGACGAGTTGTATTTTTACTGGTGCTATGTAATATACCATATAATGTACTAAAACATTTTTTTTTATTGACCTGATAACTTTATTCTATGGGCCATTATGATTCGGGCAATATAACATTTATATAGTTTTTTTTACTGTACTGCTTTTAAAATATAAAGATCTTTCGGGAAAAATACAATTATTTTCTGCCCAGCATAACTTTTTAATTTTTCTGTCAACATACCCTGCTTCCCTGAAAATAAGACATACCCTGAAAATAAGACATATAATGATTTTCCAGAATTTTTGAGGATGCAAAATGATTTTTCAGACTTTTTGAGGATGCTTCAAATATAAGCCCTACTCTAAAATTAAGCCCTGCTAACAGTTAATTAAAAAAGTCAATTTAAATAGTGTCCAGGCAACTATACATGTAAAAAAGTTAAACCTTTTTGAACAAAAATTAATATAAGACACTGTCTTATTTTCGGGGAAACACGGTAGTTGTGTGAGGGCTCATATTTGTAGGACATATTGTAGTTTCTATTGGTACCATTTTGGAGTACATATGACTTTTTGATTTGATTTATTTATTTAATGACATTTTTTCTTGGAGATGGCGCAACCAATAAAAAAGCGCAATTCTGGCATTGTGTATTTTTTCTTCTGACAACATTCAGCGTACACGACAAATAATGTGTTATTTTGATAGATGTGACTTTTATGAACGCGATACCAAATATGTTTTTTTATTGTAAATATGGAAAAAGGGTTTTTTAAACTTTTATTACCATTAGCTTTTTTTAATGATTAATAAAAAAAAACTTTTTTACTCATTTAAAAAAACTTTTTCAGGCCCCATAGACTCCTGCAGTGCAACATAATACCATAGTATTGCATGTTAGATCCATTATACCGCGATCTAGCCACATAGACAATCTGCAATGGTAGCCATGGAGCCTTCAGAAGGCCGCCGGCTGACATGGCAACCAAACGGCACCTAATGATCTCATCGCGGGGAAAGTGGGGCAACATTTGGACGTCCCAAACTCCGATTGAGGCATTTAAAGCATTAATACCTATCCACAAAAGCTGTTGTGGGTGGGTGTCGGCTGTGTATGGAGCGGGATCGACCCCTAGTCCTGCTCTATACAAATCCCTAACCTCCATGACACAGGTGAGTGCAATAGAAGGCTGTGAATCACGGCCCTATATTGCACTTGCCAACATGCGATATTCCTGCAGATACAAGGCGTTTTTATATCAAGACCACCATGCATCACTTCAGGAAGGTAGCTGTCAACCACGGTGGAGGATCACGGAGTTCCTCTCATTATTTTCAATGGGAATACCTCACATCGCAGCACGTGCACCTAGCACATGTTTTGATGCTGCTGTCAGACCCATTGAAAATAATTGGCAATGCGAGGGCATGCCCAATGATAGTGCAGCATCGGAGTAGCAGTCCCACAGCCAAGGAGATGGTGGGGTAGATGATAATAACTATGTCACAGTGGCTTTACCATCTACTTCCCTGGTGGTACCTCTGGACCAGTCCAAGTTACTGCTGGGGGAGGTCACAGGGAAAAGTAACCAGGTGTTAACTTAAAGTTCTTTGTCACTCGTGATGCCACCATTCCATTCTCTGCAGTGAATCTTGATGAAGCAAATAACTTAGTCCACACACAGGGAAACTTTCTGGACAAACCGGGAATGGTCGGTAGTGTCCGTTTACTGTAACTTTGGCAAATCCCAATTCCCAACAGAAGTTTGGCACAATTACACGCATAGAAGGTGGTTTGACAGGGAGGAATCTCGGGGTAATCCGGACAATCCACAGTCCTAGTTATCTGTGTGATCCCTCTCCCGGTGACTCTCTTTCTCTCCCCAACACTCTACCAGTCCACACTCACACTTCTGGTGCCTTTTCTCTCTCAAGCTGTGGTCCCTCTCAGTGCTTAGTAGTAGCATCAGCACATCCTGGGCAGAGTAGGCCTAGGCCAAGTGGAAGGGAATTGCTCAGCTTCCTCCATTCTCCACACACAGACCGATAAATGTCTGCAGGGGTCACTCACGGACCTGAGAGTAGAACTCCTTGAGCTTGCACTCTTAGACTGCCTCTTTTTGACTACTCTCAGACGCTCTTGCATAGGCTAGCCTAGCTTGGACTGCCTAGCCTAGCATCCATACAAACTCTTATATATGACACTAGCTGATATACCCGGCTTCGCCCGAGTTAATTTGGTACTGGTGTTTATCTGGTGTTCACACGGAAAATCTTATGAAGTCGTGGTTACTTTAGAGATACTGAGGAAAAAAAATATGTTCACCATTTTGCATAGTTCTCTGCGTTACCCAGGAAATACCACGGGGAGGTAACCATGCGATGTTTCCTTTATATAAAATGACATCAGGAAGTGAGAGAATTAGATTACATACGTAAAATTTGGACACTAATTCTTTTGTGCTTAGAATTGAATAATCGAGTTGGGACCCATTAGCTTTTCCTACTTATGACATAATCAATGCTCCTGCCAAATTTCCCATTTCTATGACACCGGAAAGTGAAAAAATTACATTCCGTACGTAAAATTTGGACGCCAATTCTTTTGCGCTAGAATTGAATAATGGAGTTGGGACCCATTAGCTTTTCCTATTTATGACATAATCAATGCTCGTGCCAAATTTCCCGTTTCTATGACACCGGAAAGTGAAAAAATTACATTCCGTACGTAAAGTTTTGACGCCAATTCTTTTGCGCATAGAATTGAATAATCGAGTTGGGACCCATTAGCTTTTCCTATTTATGACATAATCAATGCTCGTGCCAAATTTCCCGTTTCTATGACACCGGAAAGTGAAAAAATTACATTCCGCACGTAAAATTTTGACGCCAATTCTTTTGCGCATAGAATTGAATAATCAAGTTGGGACCTATGAACTTTTCCTATTTATGACATAATCAATGCTCGTGCCAAATTTCCTGTTTCTATGACACCGGAAAGTGAGAAAATTAGATTCCGTACGTAAAATTTGGACGCTAATTCTTTTGCGCATAGAATTGAATAATTGAGTTGGGACCCATTAGCTTTTCCTATTCATGTCATAATCAATGCCCGTGCCAAATTTTAAGTTTCTATGGCATTGGGAAGTGACAGATTTAGATTATGTACGTAAAATTTTGACGCCAATTCTTTTGCGCTAGAATTGAATAATCGAGTTGGGACCCAATTACTTTTCCTATTTTGGAGATAATCTATGCTTGTGCCAAAATTCATGTTTCTACGATATCGGGAAGTTGGAGAACTTTTGGCGAGTCAGTCAGTGAGTGAGTCAGTCAGTGAGTCAGTCAGTCAGTCAGTCAGTGAGTCAGTGAGGGCTTTCAGCTTTATATATATAGATAATCACGTGGCCTACAACATGATACCTGTCTCAGACATAACCCAGACATGAACTCAGTCAGTTCTGCAGAGATGCACTACACATACCAAATGCACACTACAAATAAGACACTGACAAGACAATGGCTCAGACAGACATATAACATTATGGAGGGGGCCCACTAGTTCTGGGCCACTGCAACAGGATTTGTTTCAAGCATCGCATTGCGTTGCGATGCAGAAAAAAAATCGCTCATGTGTATAACCCCATTCAAAAGAATAGGGTTCATATTTGTGTGAGATTTGTGCGTTGCGAGAATCCCCTATTAGGGTTATGCAAATGGGTTTTCTAAATCAGTCAACCTCTTTAACATTGTGCTACTGTATCAGGGCTTGTTCATATCAGCATTGAGTTTTCCTGCTTTGTTATGGGATCAAGAAAATGGAATCCCCTGGCTGAATGGATCCGTCTGCTGACAATATTGAATGGTGTCAAATGGACCCCGCTGATTATAATGGGGTCAGTTCGGTTTCCTTTATGTTGTTCTGCATTTTTCAGGACAAAATAGGGCAGCATGCTGAGCTATTTCATCCTGGATTGTAACGGAAATCTGCAATGGCGGCTCAAACCAGAACAGCCGGCAACAGATGTGAATGAGCCCTCACTGCAGTTAGTGGTCAGGATGCAGAGGGGTCGTTACAAGACAAGGCACTGATAACTGTACTGTAGTGGGCCGTGCACCTAAGTGTCCATCACATTACCAGGACTCAATCTTAGCCTCTGTAAGTAAACAATGAAGGTTCCTATTAAATGACAGCAAGCAGAGATCTTTATTAAGGTACCGTCATTGGACAAAGAATAACAGTATATTGAAGCTGGAATATGCTTTAACCTTCGGCTGCGCTGTTACTGTAGTCAGCAGTTGTGTGTAACTGAGATCCTGAACACTATATAAATCTGCAGCGCTGTGCAGAGTCCGGACGGTTTCAGATGGCTGTAAGGCATCCATATATAATATCCATGTTACACGTGGAATATAAGGCCATGTAAATTGGCCCTGGCTTAGATTCATGTAGAACCCTATTTTGATCTAACTTCAATCCCCTAGAAGTGTGGAGCTCTGGTGGTAAACTCATTGATCTTCCATTGAAGCTGTTGGAATGGAATGACACATTCTCTGTGTGATTGTAACATTGATATACGTGATTACGTGAATATCAGAGAAAAAGGATCATTTATTGGGGAGAACTGACCCCCTGAAGGGAGGCTCTAGTATCCTGTTGTACCACCTCTAGCTTGGATACAAGATGTTATACAGGTGGGCATGGAGGTTCTAGTACCCTGTTGTACCACCTCTAGCTTGGATACAAGATGTGATACAGGTGGTTGTGGAGGCTCTAGTACCCTGTTGTACCGCCTCTAGCTTGGATACAAGAAGTGATATGGGCTGGCATGGAGGTTCTAGTACCCTGTTGTACCACCTCTAGCTTGGATACAAGATGTGATACAGGTGGGCATGGAGGCTCTAGTACCCTGTTGTACCACCTCTAGCTTGGATACAAGATGTGATACGGGTGGTTGTGGAGGCTCTAGTACCCTGTTGTATTGCCTCTAGCTTGGATACAAGATATGATATGGGGGGCATGGAGGCTCTAGTACCCAGTTGGGCCACCTCTAGCTTGGATACAAGATGTGATACGGGTGGTTGTGGAGGCTCTAGTACCCAGTTGGGCCACCTCTAGCTTGGATACAAGATATGATATGGGGGGCATGGAGGCTCTAGTACCCAGTTGGGCCACCTCTAGCTTGGATACAAGATGTGATAGAGGCATGCATTGAGGTCCTTATACCCTGTTGTACCGCCTCTAGCTTGTATGCAAGATTTGATACGGTCAGGCATGGAGGCTCTAGTACCCAGTTGGGCCACCTCTAGCTTGGATACAAGATGTGATATGGGTGGGCGTGGAGGCTCTAGTACCCTGTTGTACCACCCCAAGTTTGGATACAAGATGTTACCTGGCCAGGAATGGAGGCTCTAGTACCATGTTTTGCCGCCTCTAGTTTGGATACAAGATATGATACTGGCAGGCAAGAAGGCTGTAGTACCCTGTTGGGCCACCTCTTGTTTGAATTTAAGATGTCATACTGGCGGGCATAGAGTCTCTAGTACCCTGTTGTACTACCTCTAGCTTGGATTCAAGATGTGATACGGGTAGGCATGGAGGCATACTGGTTCCATATTGTATCCTGCAGTATATCGGTCCACAGGCTGTAACTGAGCCTCTAGATCATGCTTGTAGGCTGTTTAAGTTGACATCCCAGACTCCATACAAGTTCTATTGACAATAAATCTGGTGGCCGGGCTGCTACGTAAGTGTGACAGTGTTGTAGAGGCTTCCAGAATGGGTCAGCGACTTTGTGCTGACCATCTCTCTCTGCCAGAACCACAGATTCTTCGTGGCTTGTTAGGTCTACCTTCCCCATTTGTCCTTTAGGCTCATGAAGGATTTGGCCTGACGAGTAATGCTCTGCGTCCCTTTGCTTGAAGGAACATGGACACCAGGAGGTGGGTGTTTAATTATCGTTTCACCAGGCGTTTGGTGGAGTGTGCCTTTGGGATTCTTACCAGCGAGTGGAGAGTTTTGCATAGCACACTGCAGTTGAGACCTGACAACGTGTGTGCAGTAATTAGAGTCTGCGTGGTAACATAGTAACATATTATGTTAGGCTGAATGAAGACAATCTCCATCTAGTTCAGCCTGCTTTTACCCCCCCCCCCCCTTGTTGATCCAGAGAAAGGCAAAAAAAAAAAAAACAACAAAACAATTAAGCTCATTTGGAAAAAAATTCCTTCCCGACTCCATAACGGCAATCAGAATAATCCATGGATCAACATTTTGAAAGTTCTACCCAACTCCTAGACCCGGATCCACAACCCCGCTTGTTATTTAATGTCTATATCCTATAATATCATAGCGTTCTAGATAGACATCTAGTCCCCTCTTAAACTCCTTTATGGATTTTGCCATCACCATGTCCTCAGGCAGAGAGTTCCACAGTCTCACTGCTCTTACAGTAAAGAACCCCCTTCTGTGTTGGTGATAAAACTTCTCGACGTAGCGGATGCCCTCTTGTTACCGTCGCAGTCCTGGGTATAAACAGATCATGGGAGAGATCCTTGTATCGTCCCCTAATATATTTATACATAGTTATTGGATCGCCCCTAACCGGTTTTGCACAGCACACTACAGATGAGACCTGACAACGTCTGTGCAGTAATTAGAGCCTGCGTGGTCCTGCATTACTTTTGCCAGGACCACGATACTGGTTGGAATGTAGAAGAGGCTCTACCTCCAACTCTCACAGCAGAAGTTGTGGATTACCCCACGCTGCATGGGCAGTGCAGCAGCATCTGCTCTTCGAGTCAGGGACATCTTCACGGACTACTTTCTCAGGGAGCAGTTCTGTGGCAGATGGACTATGTGCAAAGAAGCAGATGAGCAGATCTCTCCAAAAAACATTATTTTTTTTAAAGCCGACTGTCCTTTTATTTTTGGCTTTAAATAGATAGTATTAGCACTTATTTACTTAGGGCTACACAAGACAACAAGGACCCTTGACGTGGGTTACGACCTTAACCTAATTTGGCCAACTTGTACCTCTTTTACTTTTTGTTAGTGAAAAGTGCCCCTTTAGCCACTGAGGCTGTGTCTAGAAGTTTACCAAATTAGTCACCAATATCTCGTAAGTGTTCCTCAAGCAGCCCATAAAATCTTAATGACGAAATAACAACAATGTGAAACCAGGCTGCCTTTTTTTCAGGTATGAAGCCTACCATGTCCTATGTGTCCCAAACTGTATGATTAGAAATGTGTCGGCCAGTTGTGGCTGTGCCATTACCAGGTGAAGGGCCCAGCAGTGGAATATTGGCAACATCATTTTGGGTGTTGCACTATTGCTTTCAGGCATTTTGGTAAAGTACATGCTAGCACAGTGTATGAAGGCAATGCAATCACCACCATAAACCATGTGCTAGTGTCAGGGGCGTAACTTGAAGCTTCTGGGCCCCAGTGCAAAATCTGTAACAGGGCCCCCAACTATAATGCTTTTTTCATAGTACTGAGCTCCATATATGGAGAGAAGAGGCCTTATGGGCCCCCTAAGACTCCTGGGCCCAGGAGCAACCGCATCCCCTGCACCCCCTATAGTTACGCCCCTGGCTTGTGTCTCTGTGTTGCCACAATACATCCCTTGGTACATAATACAGTCACTGTTTTTTAAACTTTCAGAAAAGTTGTTTTTTAAACAAGGCCTGCTATGTACACATGCCCCTGTTTACCCTGTCAGATGAATAAAGCGCTACGGCACAGCTTGAGTAACGAAATGTATGTTTATACCTGACAAAAGTCGAAGAGGCATTAATGTCTTGTTGATGACCGAAATATTGATCTTAGCAAACACGGCTAATGGAACTAAAATAACAAAAGTTTTCACTATTCGTGAAAGTAACCCTTCTCTGCCTATGTCTCATGTCTATTTTTTTTTTCATTGAGGCCACACTTCTCTCTGTGGCTGGGTTCCCACGGGACATATTCTTGGCGGAAATGTCGCGGTTTTGCCGCAGCGAAAAAACGCGAAATTTCCGCCGGGAAAGCACAGCTTCAAAAGCCGCGGCACTTAGCCGCAGGTTTTGGAGTGGCTTGGCCGCATGCTTTTCTGTTGCAGCCACAGAGAGGAGCACGGTCGCAACAGGAAAAAAAATAGATATGCTGCAGCCAGGGAATTCACGCCGCAGCGACAGCTAATGACAGATTGGCTGTCCCATGTGGACAAGATTATTGACAAATCTCGTCCACATGGCTGGGTAATCGCTGCATTAGGTGCACTACACATATAATCTGCATACAGGAGTACTACACATATAATCTGGATACAGGTGCAGTGTACATATAATCTGGGTACAGGGGTACTACACATATAATCTGGATACAGGGGTACTGCACATCTAATCTGGATACAGGTGCATTGTACATATAATCTGAATACAGATGCATTGTACATATAATCTGGGTACAGGTGCATTGTACATATAATCTGGATACAGGTACATTGTACATATAATCTGGATACAGGTGCACTACACATATAATTTGAATACGGGAGCATTGTACATATAATCTGTATACAGATGCATTGTACATATAATCTGGATACAGGTGCACTGTACATATAATCTGGGTACAGGTGCCTTGTACATATAATCTGGATACAGGTGCACTGTACATATAATCTGGATACAGGTGCACTGTACATATAATCTGGGTACAGGTGCATTGTACATATAATCTGGATAAAGGGGCATTGTACATATAATCTGGGTACAGGTGCATTGTACATATAATCTGTATACAGATGCATTGTACATATAATCTGGATACAGGTGCACTGTACATATAATCTGGATACAGGTGCATTGTACATATATTCTGGATACAGGTGTACTACACATATAATCTGGATACAGGGGTACTACACATCTAATCTGGATACAGGTGCACTGTACATATAATCTGGATACAGGTGCACTGTACATATATTCTGGATACAGGTGTACTACACATATAATCTGGATACAGGTGCATTGTGCATATAATCTAGATACAGGTGCACTACACATATATTCTGGATACAGGTGCATTGTACATATAATCTGGATACAGGTGCACTGTGCAGATAATCTAGATACAGGTGCATTGTACATATAATCTGGATACAGGTGCACGGTATACATAATCTGGGTACAGGTGCACTGTACATATAATCTGGATACAGGTGTACTACACATATAATCTGGGTACAGGTGCACTATACATATAATCGGGATACAGGTGCATTGTACATATAATAGGGATACAGGTGCATTGTACATATAATCTGGATACAGGTGCATTGTACATATAATCTAGATACAGGAGCACTACACATATAATCTGGATACAGGTGCATTGTACATATAATCGGGATACAGGAGCACTACACATATAATCTGGATACAGGTGCATTGTACATATAATCTGGATACAGGTGCACTGTGCAGATAATCTAGATACAGGTGCATTGTACATATAATCTGGATACAGGTGCACTGTATATATATTCTGGGTACAGGTGCACTATACATATAATCGGGATACAGGTGCATTGTACATATAATCTGGATACAGGTGCATTGTACATGTAATCTGGATACAGGTGTCTTGTACATATAATCTGGATAAAGGTGTACTACACATATAATCTGGATTCAGGTGCACTGTACATATAATCTGCATACAGGTGCACTGTACATATCATCTGGATAAAGGTGTACTACACATATAATCTGGATACAGGTGCACTGTACATATAATCTGGGTACAGGTGCACTGTACATATAATCTGCATACAGGTGTACTACACATATAATCTGGATACAGGTGCATTGTACATATAATCTGGATACAGGTGCATTGTACATATAATCTAGATACAGGAGCACTACACATATAATCTGGATACAGGTGCATTGTACATATAATCTGGATACAGGTGCACTGTATATATATTCTGGGTACAGGTGCACTATACATATAATCTGGATACAGGTGCATTGTACATATAATCTGGATACAGGTGCATTGCACATATAATCTAGATACAGGAGCACTACACATATAATCTGGATACAGGTGCATTGTACATATAATCTGGATACAGGTGCACTGTATATATAATCTGGGTACAGGTGCATTGTACATATGATCTGGATACAGGTGCATTGTACATATAATCTGGATACAGGTGCATTGTACATATAATCTAGATACAGGAGCACTACACATATAATCTGGATACAGGTGCATTGTACATATAATCGGGATACAGGAGCACTACACATATAATCTGGATACAGGTGCATTGTACATATAATCTGGATACAGGTGCACTGTATATATAATCTGGGTACAGGTGCATTGTACATATGATCTGGATACAGGTGCATTGTACATATAATCTGGATACAGGTGCATTGTACATATAATCTAGATACAGGAGCACTACACATATAATCTGGATACAGGTGCATTGTACATATAATCGGGATACAGGAGCACTACACATATAATCTGGATACAGGTGCATTGTACATATAATCTGGATACAGGTGCATTGTACATATAATCTGGATACAGGTGCATTGTACATATAATCTAGATACAGGAGCACTACACATATAATCTGGATACAGGTGCATTGTACATATAATCGGGATACAGGAGCACTACACATATAATCTGGATACAGGTGCATTGTACATATAATCGGGATACAGGAGCACTACACATATAATCTGGATACAGGTGCATTGTACATATAATCTAGATACAGGAGCACTACACATATAATCTGGATACAGGTGCATTGTACATATAATCTGGATACAGGTGCATTGTACATATAATCTGGATACAGGTGCATTGTACATATAATCTAGATACAGGAGCACTACACATATAATCTGGATACAGGTGCATTGTACATATAATCAGGATACAGGAGCACTACACATATAATCTGGATACAGGTGCATTGTACATATAATCGGGATACAGGAGCACTACACATATAATCTGGATACAGGTGCATTGTACATATAATCGGGATACAGGAGCACTACACATATAATCTGGATACAGGTGCATTGTACATATAATCTAGATACAGGAGCACTACACATATAATCTGGATACAGGTGCATTGTACATATAATCTGGATACAGGTGCACTGTATATATAATCTGGGTACAGGTGCACTATACATATAATCGGGATACAGGTGCATTGAACATATAATCGGGATACAGGTGCATTGTACATATAATCTAGATACAGGAGCACTACACATATAATCTGGATACAGGTGCATTGTACATATAATCTGGATACAGGTGCACTACACATATAATCTGGATACAGGTGCAGTGTATATATAATCTGGGTACAGGTGCATTGTACATATAATCTAGATACCGGAGCACTACACATATAATCTGGATACAGGTGCATTGTACATATAATCTGGATACAGGTGCACTGTATATATAATCTGGGTACAGGTGCACTATACATATAATCGGGATACAGGTGCATTGTACATATAATCTGGATACAGGTGCATTGTACATGTAATCTGGATACAGGTGTCTTGTACATATAATCTGGATAAAGGTGTACTACACATATAATCTGGATTCAGGTGCACTGTACATATAATCTGCATACAGGTGCACTGTACATATAATCTGGATAAAGGTGTACTACACATATAATCTGGATACAGGTGCACTGTACATATAATCTGGGTACAGGTGCACTGTACATATAATCTGCATACAGGTGTACTACACATATAATCTGGATACATGAGAATTGTACATATAATCTGGATACAGGAGCATTGTGTATGTGCTTGTTACAGTGGAACATGCATACAAATACTCTAAGGCTGGGTTCACACGGGACAGATTTCCAGCGTAATTCTCGCGGATTGGCAGCACCGAAAATCCGCGAGAATTCCACTGGAAAACTGGAGCTGCAAGTTTTGGAGCGGCTTCACTGCCTGCATTTCCGCTGCGGCCATCTCTTCTCATAGAAGAATCGACAAGCTGCGTCTTAAATTTTCGCGCTGCATGGCCGTTTCTGCGCGGTTTGGCCACAACGTATTGGTCGCAGCATGTGGACGAGATTTTTGCTAAATCTCATCCACTTTGCTGGCTATTCCCGGGATTAGGAGCCGCGTGCTGAATTTCCGTGTGGACAATCTGCACGGAAATCCCTCAGCAAATCCGTCCCGCATGAACCCAGCCTTACTGCAGTGAAAAGTTAGTTACCGCACAGTGCAGCACAAAGTGACACAAAAACAGGTGACAGACGAGGCATATAAAACAATATTTGCAGGGTCGTGGCATTGTCCCATCTTTCACCGAACACCCCCTGCCCCACCTCCTGCCAGCGAGTCTCCTTCACCTGCGGCTCCTTAAAGTCTCTGCAGGAAGTGTCCCACAGTGCAGGGCGATCCATTGAAACGAGGATCTCCATCTCTACTCCCCGTGGCATCATGGCAATAGTAAATGTGGAACTCTTCAGGATAGGGCATAAATGTCTGCCGTGGCTGTGAGGCAATTAGCTGCTGACTTTATAGTGTCCGTCCAGGTGGGTGCAGGTGTGTGTGTAATTATGCAGTTTATCACGCATATTCGTGCATTTATCACAGGTATTTTCGAATTTCCATAAACTTCCAAAAATGCATAAAACGCAAAAAGATAGGGCAGAACCTATGTTTTCTCGTGTGCAGGAATGCGTGCGAGAAACACACTCATGAGAACGAACACATTAAAATCAATGTCTTCTATTCATCACGTCTTATGGGCATGAGTTTCACGTGGGCAAAAACTTGCGCAAACCCATTTGTCTATTTAAACCCTTAGGTTGTATTTACAGGGGCGATACGAATTGCGCCTGATATTCACTTCGTCCTTGTGCTGTCCAATATGCGGGACACTGCACATTACAAGTCTTATTCTCATTCGAGTCCCGCGCAAGAATAGGATATGCAGCGATTCTTTAAATTCAACAGGCGTGAAAATGACATGCGGGGATGCGTTTTTCTCACAATTGCACTCACACAAATAAAAACCGTAAATTTGCAAGTTTGATATTGGTCCAAGTTTCTCAAGCCGATAATCCTTAATCCTGCCTTGTAGGGTCTGTCCAGCATCCAGAACGGCATTTTCCAGGATGAATATTCTGTCCAGGATTTTATGTAGGATCTACAATAGAGACTCTAGATACCCCCTCCACTGCAAATGTTAACATACCCCCAGCTGGCACTGTGGATTTGCTCTGCCATGGTGGCTCAGTGGGTAACACTGTTGCCTTGCACTATAGATACAATGTATCACATGCTGTTCTATCGCTACACCTGCATATGAGCCATGAAGAGCCTTCCTGTTACCAGATTGGCAATAATCCCCTTCCCTCCATCTTTCCTCTGGGCACCCAGGTGGCTGGCACCTTCTCAGCAGGTGGCACATAGCAGGTGCCCGCCCAGTGACTGACAGCCGTGATGTCACCGCACTCCCCCTAGTGGACGTCCCAGGAATGACACCCAGCAGGGAGGCTGATTCAGTGTGTGTCCTGGGAGAGCAGTCAGCAGCTGATCAGCTGCACACACAGGAGCTGGCTGCAGCTCGGGGCTGGAGAAGGGGACCGGGATGCGCTGTACCACTACTGCTAATGCTGCTTAGGGAACAAAGCATGGAGGAAGAGGAGGGAGCAGCCTGGAGCTGCCACTGTCAGCACAATGGTAAGTGAGGATGCTCTGCAGCCATTCACTGCCCTCCAGTGCAATCATCTGCTGATACACAAAGAAGATTAGACAGGCTCTGCACAGCAGGATCATCTGCAGGTACTGAATGCAATGAGCCTGTGGGGGTGTCCAGAAATAGGATTATTCACCTGTATTGTAACCCTTTACTGTCCATGTTCTGGCAGTTGTATCTATCTATTTTATATCCATCATTTATATATCTATCTCATATCTATTTATCTGATATCTATTTTTCTATCTATGTCATATCTATCACATATCTGTCTATCACATATCTATCTATCTTATATATATATATATATATATATATATATATATATATATAAATTATACCTATCAATCAATCAATTGCATATCAATCAATCTATCTCCTATCCATCTTTCTCATATCTATCTATCTATCTATCTATCTATCTATATCATATCTATCTCATTTCTTCATAGCTATCTATCACTATAGTATACCTTATGTGTATCCTGTTTATACTATGTGCAATGTATGATTTGCTACAGTTGGTCTCATGGAACTACACATCTCAGGTGAGCATGCTGGGAGCTGTAGTTCTTCAGGATCCTGTGGTTGCATGTCGTCTGGAGCAATATTGTCTCCCTTTCTCCCCTTATTTGATAATAGTCCCCTTCTTCATTCACAGAATTGTCCTTTTTTATGCCTAGTAGTGAGTCACTTCTAATTTAATCTGTCGCGAGTGGATCGTATGCGGCGTGTTGTTTTTCCTTCCTGTGATAAGACGTTTCATTCGTAAACGCCTGGGATTTTAGAGCTACTGGACTATAGTTTGTACTTCAGTGATCTTCAACCTGTGGCTCTCTGGGGGGTGCAGAGCTATAACTCAAAAGCTCTGCAAGCCACAGGGAGATGTAGTTCTGCAAAAGCTGGATATGTTAGAGAGCGCTGGAGTACAGGGCTCTTCATGGAGAGACTGTATCATATTTATCTTCGGTATTTTAGACTGCTAGCTCCTGGGATGTGCCCGGCTATGCAGTATTTCATAGCACAAGTGTTTACTCCCTAATTAAATGCATGTATAAACATTACTTTATTACGATGTCCAATAACTGTGAAAGTCTCGTAATATGGAGCCTGCTTCCACTATGGAACTGTAATATAATGTGGGCTTTCACAAGACCAAAAGCAGATGGCTCAGAAAATGGAGACAATAAATTCTAATAGTAATTGTTCAGTGCTAGCATTTCTTTTGGGCATTTTTCCATTAAAATGTTCTAACCTTATAATTTCCATCATCTAGAATATATATGAACCCTTGAATTTAATAACCTGTAGATCCTGCTTTAGCAGCAATCAATCTTCCAAATGTTTCTGTAGCTGCAAATAAGATTTGCACAACATTGACCAGGAATTTTGGACCATTCCTCCCTGTAAATGTGTTTCCATTCATATTTCAAGGATGCCTTGTGTGCACAGTCCTCTTCAGGTCATGCAACAGCATCTCCATAGGGTCACAGCTAGGACTCTGACTTGGTCATTCCAAAATATAAATCTTTTTCTACCATTCTTTAGCTTAGTTACTTGCATGCTTTTTACCATTGCCTTGTTGCATCACCCAATGTCTCTTCATCATCAGGTCATGGACGTCTACTCTTACATTTTCCTGTAAAATGTTCTGATCCACCTTAGAATTCATTGTTCTCGCAATCATCAGAAGACGTCTGGGTCCTGAGGAGCAAAGCAGCCCCAGACCATAATGCCCCCTCCACCAGGCTTCACAGTTGGATGAGGTTTTGGTGTTGGTGTGCAGTTATTTTTCCTCCAAATATAGCGTTGTGCATTTGTGAGAAGATCCACTTTTGTCTCCTCTGTCTATAGAACATTTTCCTACAAGCATTGTGGAACAACTCGGTGGTCTCGGGCAAGCCTGAGACGGGCTGCAATGTTTTCTTTAGACAATAGTGGCTTCCTTCACAGTGTCCTTCCATAAATACCATTCATGGTGATTGTTTTTCTAATAGTAGACACATAAATAGAGGGTTCCTAAGTTTGTGGAGTCTTCTCTAGATGTTTTCTGTTCCCGTTGAGTTCTTTCTTATCTTGTTCACCATTGCCCATTGTGCTCTTGAAGTGATCTTATTACGACACCTACGGTACTGGTGCAGTATGTCTCCACCAGAAGTATGGGTGGACACATAGTGATTGAATGTATCCACCCTGTTAATGCCTCCAAGCTTCTGATTGGCTAGGTCGGTGGTTTGCCGTTGCTGCAGGAGTTTGACGTGGCTGGAGGAGCTGGGCAAGCAGGAGCAGCAACTGGACTGACAGAGCAGGCTTCAGGAGCTGTCTGAGCAGCAGCATGATCCGCTGCAGTGGGACTGACAGAGGTGCATGCTGGAGTTGCCCGACCTAGAGCAGGCGCCTCTGGAGATGCAAGCGCAGATTGGAGTGGTGCCATGGAGGGTGAGAGCGCTGTTGGCGGCGGTAGTGGCAGCTTGGGACGGGAGCGTAGGGTAAGAGTTCTGTTGGCAGTGGTAGCAGTGACAGCGGGGGATAGGAGCGGACATGCGAGCGCGGCTGCATCACAGAGAGCCCAGCGAGGACAGTGTCAGCGGGGCCGCGGTTACAGCGGTGTTGGCAGCAGTGGCAGTGGGGGACGGGAGCGGAGATGCAAGCACAGTTGCATGAGAGGGAGGCCAGCAAGGACAGTGACAGGGGGGACAGGGGTGGAGATGTGAGGCCGGCTGGGACATGTGTCAGCTGTCAGAGGGATGGCTGGTACATTTGTGTCTGGGGAGGTGTGTGTGCAGCAGCCAATCCGCAGCTGTGGCCATCACCTGGGCATTCCATGTAACTAAGCCTGGCCAACCCATGTCTTCACCCATAGTTTTGGTGCAGACATATGACACCAGTACCGACACCTACACCTAGGGAGAGTTGCAAATCCTGAATTTTCTCCATGTGTACATAATTTGTCTAACCTTGGATTGACGTACACCCAGGTCTTTAGCTTTTGTAGCCTTTTCCACCTTCATGCTCCTCTATAACACATCTCCTGAGGTCTCCTGAAAGTTGTTTGCATTAAGGCACGATTCACACTAACCAATATTTCTTGAGATTTGTCAGTAACCAGGCATGTTATGCCTTTATTTTATGGTCGAAGCACATCTGAAACCTGAACTTCCAATCCCATCTCCTTTATTGAAACACGTTTTGCTAATTAGTTATTAGAGAACATATTAACACAGGGGTTCACTCACTTTTTCTCCCTGCACTGTGGATGTTACAAGCCATGAATTGTACAACTGTCTGTGTACTATTAGTTACATTGTGTTTGTTTATAACTACGACTTACATAACAATCAAACAACATTTTACTAGCAATCGATACATAAATCCAGGTCATTCCACAAGGTTCACTTACTTTTTCTTGCAACTCTAGTTATCTTACACCTGGTTCATCTGTTTTCTCTGGGGGAAGCAAGTAGTGTTGCATGCTGACTATTCAAATATATGACCATCCATTTAACAAATGGCCGTGCCCCGTCTGCTAGACCAGAAACCATTTATAGAACAGTTCTTCATTCTGGCACATAAACGGAAGTCCTGAGTAGGGGCATATGGGCAGGGGTTCATGTTGGGAGACAACAGTTTTAGGGCCCTCCCTATTTCCAGCCCAGAATGCTATCATACAAAGAAGTATAAAGGCAAAACTTTTATAGTCCGGTTTGTTGGATCCTCTTGTGAAAATAGGGACTGTTAGCAAGTGCAATAAAGAAAAAAGGGAGGGACCGGGGTGTAATGTACCTATCCTACCACCCACTGTGCATCTGGCAATTAGTATTCTAGGGGGAAGTGAAGGGGTACAGGGCTACCCCATTTTCCAATACCAATGGTGTAGATTACTTCTATTCACTGACCATATACACTGACCAATCACTACATTAGGAACAGTAACCTGGTACTACGTGATGCCCGCAACACAATCTGCCCTCAGATAATGCACTGACGTCTCCTCTGTGCAGGAAAAGGGAACATTCGGCAGTCATGGGTAAATGTGGTGATGCATGACTTTGACTGCAGGCAGATTGTTGGTGCCCTGAGGTGTGGTGCCAGTACTTTTGAAACAGTCGCACTTGTTGGCTGTTCCCGAACCGCTGTATCAAGAGTGTACCAAGACTGGTTGAACTAAGGACAGACATCCAACAGAAGATCACACAGCGGCAGGACACGCGTGGTTGAGTGTTGGGTGGCACATCTGGTATCTCAGCAACAATGTGCCACAATGGACCAACTGAACCAACAGTACAACAGCGGGGAAGTTAAACAAATAACCATGCGGCATATCTTGTGTTGACTGAGGTTCAGTAGCCGAAGACCGACAAGGGTGGCCCTGTTGACCCCACCATTGCGAGCATGTTGAGTTGAGTATGGAGGATGTTTGCCACCCTGTAGAATTTGTTCACATCGCCCCAAAACATGGACCAACCTGTTATTGAGTAGGCGTCCTTCATGCAGTGATCATTCAGGGTATAAGCGCCCTCTTCCACCTCAGCTGACAATGTCCCACAGGACCCTTTAAGCTCTGCTACATTTGTAAGTGGCAGCACATAAATAGCATGAACGATGTCTCAGATATGCACATTTGTTTTTCACGCTCTGAGTGGGATTTGATTCAAGTAAATGAATAGAAAAACACTTGTTAATGGTTGAAACGTGTGACACGCTGTGCTGGGAAAAGGCCAGAAAGACTCCATACTTACAGTCGGTTTCTTATAAAGAGGGTCTCAAGCGGCAATCCTAAATGGAGGGACTGCTACATACCAACCAAAATCATGGTCGTGGGTGTAACATCATTTTCAAGCACTGCTTACAGATGCAGCAGAGCTGAAATTGTCACCTGATGCAATCCATTGATATTGTAGTATATTAGACAAGAGAAAGACCTACTGAGAGCCCTATTACATGAGTGCTAGTCGCCGCCGCTCGTGCTCACGATTTTCTGATAATTGGCAGGTGCTATTACATGAGCATTAGTGGTGGAAACTTAGGCAATAACTACAGATGTATCACTAAAGGGCTTGTTCACATGAGTGCACACGGACACATCGACATTACACTGATCCGTTACAGTCAAACGGACTATACAGGGATGCAGGGTTTTTTTGCACGGGCTGTTAAAAAAATGCTGCATGTCTTATTCTTGTCCAACTTCTTTAATGAAAGTCACCTATTCAAGTGCATAGGTGGTCTAAAAAATGGGCACACATTTGGGCTCCACTTTTCACTGAGCATTGCTAAGCAGTTCCAGAAACAAAATTGGGCTTCCTTCAGTTTTTTATTTTTGCAACCAAGGAAAAAAAAACACGATGACGCGCAGATCTAAAAAACAGACTCTCGCAGCTATTACGGATCTAACACCGATATACACGTGTATTAAAATCGGTCCATTTTTCACACACCAAAATCGGACACACTCATGTCAATAAGGCTTAACATGACTGGCGCGCCCTATGTTGATATTGTAGTTTGCCTGATATTTGTGTAGCCCAGCAGTCATTGGGACGCAAATAGTGTAAGGCACGGAACATAAACAAACAGACGTGACATGCCGAACGTTTGTTGGCTGCCTTGTGTGTACATGCATAGATTACAGATGTAGCAAACATTAATTTGACACTTAACTGGGGTTGTAAATTATTGATGGCTTATCCTTAGGATAAACCATTAATACTAGATTAGTGGGGGTCTGTCGCGTGGGACCCAGCAGTTGTTTGCCAAGGCTGTGTCCCTCTCGACTACAGTGTCCCTCTCGACTACAGACAGCTCCCTCTCGACTGCAGTGGTCAGGAATGAAATTGCATTCGTTCATTTCAATGGAAACTTTGCCTGTAATGCCAAGTCTGGCCACTGCCAGGAATATAGAGCTGTCTGCTACCTGCAGAAATCAGCACGGTGTACAAGCTCACTGGCCCAGAGAACAGCTGATTAATTGGGATCCTGGGTGGTGGACTATAATCTGTACCTTTGCAGACTTGTTCTATTAGTTTCGTTCTATTAGTATATTCTACATTTCATGTGAGTTCCAGTTTGCAGCCACTTCACTTCTAAACTGGAAATCCCTATTTGGGTCCGTATAGCTACATACACTACATGGACAAAAGTATTTGGACACTGCATGTTTTTTAGAAAAAAGTGCTTTATCGTTCTATTTAGTAAGGTGTCAGCCCTCCTTTTGCTTATATTACAGCAGCAACACGTCGAGGCAGACTTTCCACAAGTTCTCTGTAAATCAGGGCAGGAATAGCTCGCCATTCCTCGTGTGAGGCTGTGAGAAGAGATAGTTGTGAGGATGGGCGTGGGTGGCGGTGTCGTGCCCGTCGCTCCAGTTGGTCCCGCAAGTGCTCGATCGAATGAATGGTTATTACAAAATCAGCAGCGTTTTATTTTACCCATGCCCTTCCCAGCATACCGTTCGGCAAACTCAGTACTGTGGTGCCTCAGCTTGCGAGCTTCTTGACTTGCGAGCAGCCTCTCTCCCGACTTTTTGCTCTGATTTAAGAGCAAAAACTCGAGTTACGATCCTGCTCGCAAGTCAAGAAGCTCGCAAGCTGAGGCTTGGGGGGGTCTAATACTCACCTACCACCGGCGTTCTGGTCTTCGCGATGGTCTGTGGCACTGCTGCACGCTGCCTCGTCCTCCTCTACGCTGACAGAGCATTTCTTCCTGGAAGCGGGGCTTGAATACCCCACCTTCAGCAAGCTAATGCTCTGATTGGTTAATCCAGCGCTGCGTCAGCCAATGAAAGCCGGCGCTGGGTTAACCAATCACAGCCATACAATGACATCATTATCCACATTACTTGATCGGAGTGGAGAGCCGTTATAAAGAGCACCTCTCTCTGGTGGACTGTCCTGTCTTGTACTACACAGACACCCTAATGATATAAATGAGCATCGTGCAATACTTAATTTTCCCAGTGGGGGAGCTGCAGGGAAATTGAACACTTACTACCAGGATTTCCAAAAGATAACAGCAGTTTGATTGGGTTTCCAACAAGAGGATAGGCTTATTGTGAAGGGTCTCTTTTAGTAAATAGAGACTGTTCAAAGCAGAGAACCACTGATAGACTAGCCAGGCCAGGATGTCACTGCCGGCCGCGTGGGGTTTTCTCGTGCAACGGTATGGTGAGTATACCGAGAATGGCGTGATTGAGGAAAAGCATCCAGCGAAAGAGAATCCTGATAAAGAGATATTATGAAATGAATTAGCACTGGGCTAGATGTAGCAACATTAAGAGGTGAACATTCACTATAGAGTTAAATTTAGGGTGGTTTCTGTTGTTTTCCTGTCTTCAAGCACTCTAGTTTCTTACATTATTTTTTTGCTTCTTCATTAGATTGTTTTTTGCTATATAGTTATTTTTTTTCGTCACCTGTGAAAAATATATTTGTGACTGTCGTCCTTCCCGGGCTGCTGTTAATAGAAATGTCATTTTCTGATATAGCTGTGAACACAGCCATTGATTGTGTGTGAGACCCAGAGAGACGGCGGAACAGCTAGAGGACAATTATCTCTCCCAGCCTAGGAAGTGGATGAGATTGGAGGTAAACGGGCAGCAGGTGGACCCACCGCACCTCTTCTATAATGCAGAATCTCAAATCCAGTAGGTTCCTTTATGACCCATGAAATGTCACCTGGGGAATACAGCAGGCTCCAGGACTGCGGCAGTTTAACCCCCTAGTGATGTGGTCCTCTTTTTCGCCTTTTTTTATTACTCCTCCCCACTTTTAAAAAATCTAAAAAAAACTAAATTAAAAAAACTCTTTTATTTATCCATCAGCGTTGCTGTCTGAGGGCTTGATTTTTGTGGGACAAGTTGTATTTTTCAGTGTTACTATATACTTAGAGATGAGCGAGTATACTCGCTAAAGGCAATTGCTCGAGCGAGCATTGCCTTTAGCGAGTATCTCCCCGCTCGAGACGGAAGGTTCGGGTGCCGGCGCAGGGGAGCGGTGAGTAGCGGCAGTCAGCAGGAGGGAGCGGGGGGAAGAGAGGGAGAGAGAGATCTCCCCTCCGTTCCGCCCCGCTCTCCTCCGCAGCTCCCTGCCCGCTGCCGGCACCCGAACCTTCCGTCTTGAGCGGGGAGATACTTGCTAAAGGCAATGCTCGCTCGAGTAATTGCCTTTAGCGAGTATACTTGCTCATCTCTATATATAATGTATCATATAATGTACTGAAAAAACTTTAAAAGGTTTCTAAATGGAGTGAAATGGAAAAAAAACCAAAATTCCACCATCATAGGTGTGGGGAGGGTGTCTTGTTTTTGTACGTTATACATGCTGCAGCAAAAATAACATGATAACTTTATTCTATGGGTCAGTATGATTACTACGATGCCAAATTTATAGAGTTTTTTTTTCTCTTGCTGTACAACTTTTGGGCTTATTCAGACAACCGTATATCGGCCAGGTTTTCACGCCCGACCGATATATGGAGTCTCTCTCAGCAGGGGGAGGAGGCTGTAAGAGCTGGGAGCAGTGCACTGAGCTCCCGCCCCCTCTCCACTATCTGCAATGGGACGCCCCCATCCCCTCCCATTGCAAATACTGCCGAGGGGTGGAGAGGGGACAGGAGCTCAGTGTTCCTGTCCTGTAATTTCTGTTTGTACTATTTTGGAGTGCATATGACTTTTTGATCTTTTTTATTACATTTTTCTTGCAGACAGGGTGACCAAAAAAGCCCAATTCTGGGTTTGTGTGTTTTTTTTTATTTATGACATTCAACGTGCAGGGTAAATAATGATACTTTGACAGATCAGACTTCTACATGTGGTGACAATGAAAATGTTTTTTTTTTTGTTTTGATTTTTTTAAAAACTCTTTTTCAAAGTCACTTTTACACTTTTCCTTGTCTCCATAAAGGAATTTAGCTTGCTATTGTTTGATGGCATAGAATATAATGTAATACCATAGTATTGCATTATACTGTGTTGTGACACAGTATATCTATCAAGTCATGCTGGTGCAATCAACCATGGCTACTCTGGGACCTTCACAACCTCATTGCAAAGGGTCGGGGGGCGTTTGAGACCCTTAAAGGGGTTGTCTCGCGCCAAAACGGTTTTTTTTTCTTTTCTATAGGCCCCCCGTTCGGCGCAGGACAACCACAAGGGATGTGTTAAAAAAAACAAACATATTACTTACCTGAATCCCCGCTCTGCGACGTCTTCCTTCTTCTTCCTTCATCAAGATGGCCGCCGGAATCTTCACCCACGATGCACCGCGGGTCCTTTCCCATGGTGCACTGTGGGCTCTGTGCGGTCCATTGCCGATTCCAGCCTCCTGATTGTCTGGAATCGGCACACGTGACCAGGCGGAGCTACGCGATGACGCGTAGAAGGGGGGGGGGGGGGGGCCAGAACGCCGCTCGTGCCTGGACCGAGCAGAAGGGGAGAAGACCGCACAGCGCAAGCGTGTCTAAAAAAGCAAGAAGACATCAGAATTAGACGGATCCATGGCGACGGGGACGCCAGCAACGGAGCAGGTAAGTGAATAACTTCTGTATGGCTCATATTTAATGCACAATGTACATTACAAAGTGCATTAATATGGCCATACAGAAGTGTATAACCCCACTTGCTGCCGCGAGACAACCCCTTTAAATACCGATCGGGCCATTCAGACGGTTAACATCTACCATCAGCGCTCACACTGATAGTGGGTGTTGTGTGGTGGAAGGGGAGGCGGGCCAGCTGTCACCTGCTGTGTATGGAGTAGGATCGGCTCCTGATCACCCTTCATATAAACCCTGCACGCCCAGGATGTAGACGTGAAGGGATTAAAGAAGAAAGGTTAAAAACGCGCACAAATACACTTACTCTGGTGTGAACCCGATATATATATCTACATCCATCTGTTGTATCGTCTTGAGAAATGGCTCGTCTGTTTCTTTCGCACTTGACGCACGACTAATTGACAGCGAATTTGACCTTTTTTATGGAGCCGGAATCAAAAGTCCCTGTAGTGGTTATCAAAGGACATCGTGTGATTTCCACGTAGCCTCGACGCCATTAAATGAACAGTTTTGAAAACCATGAAGATGAGATTGGTTGCTAAGAGATGTAATTACTACTTGCAAGGATATACAAGGTTGCGGAATCTCCTTCATGTTCATTTATTTAACGTGTTTACTCGATGCGTTTCATTCAGTCCGTGGTCTGAACTAATGAGGTTGGGCGAGGACACATTTCCTCTATGCAGTGAAGGTTTTTTAGGGACCCTTCACACGAGCGCATGCGAAAAAACGCAAAGTATTAGTACTATGAACGAGGTAGATTTGCACGCATATTAATGCATAGTACTGAACTATGGGCAGGGTTTTTTGCACATGGGACACTACCACGCCCCGATTTAAAACGCCATTTAGGCAACCGAGGCCCAGATGTGTTATTTTTTTTCACAGAATTGCACATTTGTGTGCATTCCGAGGGCGCATTTCCGTGTGAGCGAAAAAAAGGGAGATGAGAATAAAACCATTGAAGTCAGTGGATTCTATTTTCAGCTTATTCACTTAGAGTTAGGCTGCAATACCAGGTGCAAACCATAGACAGGTGTAGCACTATTTTTGAAAGAAAGCAGCCAAATTTTGTATAATCCTGGAACTATTTAAGCACTTCTTTAGAGGAATGCCGGTTTATGCTTATTAAAAGGAACAGATTTGAAAAACTTTATTGAAGCATAAAAGTTGATGACAAGTTCCCTTTAAGTGGGTTCTTCACTTTGAACAATCCCAATTTTTTTTGAATAGTCCATGCCTTGATAATAAGCTGATCACAACATCTCCAGTCATCAATTGTAATCTGAGGAAACCAGGCAGTAAGTTTTCAATTTCCCTGCAGCACTCCCATAGGTGAAATTAAGTATTACACATTGCCCAATCATATCAATGGGTTGTCTGTGTAATACAGGACAGGTCAGGTCCTCCAGATCAAAAGACTCTTCTCTAATTTGATCGAGAAACAATGATGAACAGAGGACCCTCTCTCTATTAAGTGCGGGCTGCCAGGGCATGCTGGGTATTGTAGTTTTGCATCGGTTGGAGACCACAATTGTAGTGGTCTATTGTGCAACATAATCTTACCTACCAGCATTTCCACGGTAGGCAGGAAGAATATGCAATGCAAAATAAAATCAATCTATAGTACATATTCGAAGCAGAGACGCAAGTAAGACCCCGGTGTGTCACCTTCCTGAACACAATCATTAACACGTACAACATCCACTGTTTTTACGACTATTTTTCTATTCTCACAATCTGCTCAGGTTCTGTTGCCAAATGTGTGATGCCTTACTGGGTTGGGTTGATGATAATATATCATTCTTTCCTATCAAGAAGAAGACTTGAGATGCCATGTGCCAGATAGGGGCTGTAAAGCCATTGTCAGGTAGGGGAAACTACTTTTAGGGTAGTTGCAAATTAATTCAGCCTCTTAGGGACAGTCTTTATACCCAAAGAATATTAAGAGTAATGGAGGAAAGTCTTTGCCATCCAGAGAGATACATTCCTTAGGTTACTAAGACAGTTGGTAGTAGTGATTCCTAGGGCAACTTCTATGAAGCCTGCAATTTTCAGTGGCCTCTGCCTCTGCACAGTTGATCCTTGGTGGAGTGGGGGATTCCACCCTACAGGAGATGGGGTTCTTACCTCAGGAGCTGGTGGCAGCCGCTCGCCTCGGTCGGACTCCATACCTATGGTCCTCACGTACTGCCTCAACAGGCATGTACTAAGAAAGCCATGGACTTTCAACTGTATGAATGAGTAACATAGGCGATATCTGCCAGAATGTTCAAACATAGAGTTTATTGAAGTGTATCAGTCAACCTATTGCCCTTCCAACGGGTTAAAATACGGCAAAAGAGTCTCAGAACCACTCACTAAGCGAGGGTAGAGTTCTTCAATGAGTAATATTGCAAAACTTTACACAGCCCTTTCCCTGGATTGCAGGGTATGCTAAGTTAATAGTAGTCACCAACGCAGTGCTCAATGATGAGGCTACTTCACGAGATGGGCATAGTGGCCACTCCCAGGATGAGGGTTATGGTGGAGGTCTTATGGGACTCAGGCCACCTGAATTCAGACCCAATCTACCAAAGGCCATGAATTCAGATGGACGCTGACTCCATACTGGAGTAACAGCTACAAGCCGGTAGGTCCATATGAGGAAGATGACACATCCACATTCTTCGTTAAGGCGAAACACTATGAGGTTCCCCACCAATAATGACATTTGGGGTCGTTATTCCCCAGTGCCATATTGGGCATGGCATGACCAAATTAACACTTGAAAATCTCGGAGCATTAACACCAAGATTGTACTGGCTGATTGCCTGGGGCCATTAGAGGTAAGAGTTTATTGCTTGACTCAGAACACTCTGGCTGGCCATAAATTTCCCCTGCAATGACTTAGGGCCCTTTTATGTGGAATAAAATGTTCAGATTCGTGCTGGATGGCAGGAATCTGAGTGATAATCTTTCAGTGTAAATGCTCACTGACTAATAAGAATTAATTTGCTAATCGGTCGTTGTTCAGTTTCTGCAGGCATAAAGATCAAACGATGATCGGTCTGTGTAAGCAGGTCGTCAATCATCTGTGAACAACTGCCTGTTTACTGTGAATGGAGGCGGGCGGGCTAGAAGAGATCTCTGGCGTGCTCCGCCTTCATTCACTGAGTGGTCATCGCTCCTGTGTAAAAGCATTGGAGTGATTATCGCTGGGACAATTGTCGGGCGTTTTAGTGCTCGATAATAGAGATGAGCGAGCATTATCCTTAGCGAGTATCTCCCCGCTCAGAAGAAAAGGTTCGGCTGCCGGTGCGGGTGACAGGTGAGTTGCGGCAGTGAGCAGGGGGGAGCGAGGGGGAGAGAGGTAGAGAGAGATCTCCCCTCCGTACCTCCCCGCTCTCCCCCGCAGCTCCCCGCCCGCCGCCGGCAGCCGAATCTTTTCTTCCAAGCGGGCAGGTACTCGCTAAGGGCAATGCTCGATCGAGTAATTGCCCTTAGCGAGTATGCTCGCTCATCTCTACTCGATACCTATGTAAAAGGAACCATACAGGCCGGACGTGCAATGGATTGTCTTCCATGCCAGAGTGAAAGCGACGGATTTCCCCCTTGTATGATGTTCGGAGGTCTACAGCTCTAAGGCCTCGTTTGCACATCGGAATCTCCATCTTTACTATCCTGTTGAATCCACTGGCACTCTGCGCCCTACTTCCTAGGGCGTGGATTTTTCTGTGTGTGGATTTGCAATCTAACTTACAGAAAGAAAACCACTAAACAATTGACCTGCCCAATTTTGGCGCAGATTTCACATCGATGTGACTAATCCACATGCCGATCCATCTTCAAATAGAAATCCACATCAGAAATTTGTGTTAACCACGTGGATTTCTGGCATAGATTTTCATTAAAATCTACGTTGCATTTTTCCAACCCTGATTTCTAGATTATGAACGAAGCATATCCTTGAGGCCAAATTCACATGGGCGAGTGCGATATCAGGCCGTGATTCACGATCCCAATTCGCACCCACCACCATGCATTTTCCGTGCGGATGTGAGAAACTTTTGTTTCAAAACCGCCTTGCATCACTTCGGGGAAGAAGCGATCCTCTGGCACGGCTGTCAGCTGCGGCGGAGGATCGCGGAATTTCTCCTATTGTTTTTAATGGGAGCCATCACGTCGTGGGCATCCAGCAGGTGGTGCGATGCTGCCGCCGGCCTCATTGCAAAGGATGGGACATGCCGCGATTGGATTCCCAGACTGCATCGCTCATGTATATGACCCCATTCAAAAGAATGAGGTTCATATTCGTGCAGCTCACAACGCACAAATCTCGCATGATTTTCTCGCCCGTGTGAAGGCGGTCTAAAGGGGTTTTCCAGGCAGCATCTGGATACACTGGAGTCAGAGCGGAAGCCGCTGATCCGACCCGAATGAGAGCTGCACCCACCGGCTTCTGCTCTGACCCCAGTGTATCCTGCCTGGGAAATCCCTTTAAGGACATGTTAAGGCCGAATTCTTGGCGAGTTTTGTGCATTGCAAAACACACAAATCCCACATAAAAATATCCCCCATTGTTTGCTATGGGTCCATTTACATGGAAATGGAAAAGTCACAGCATGTAATATTTTCTCGCATAAGAGTATTACATGCACATGTGAGGTGTTCCGCACATTGTACAGCACACGGACGGGGTCGCTGTGTAATGTGCGAAGCGAGTTGCGCCCGAGAATCTCGGATGCGACTTGCTATCGGCAGATTTTTCACAGCAGATTTTGGTATGGCCTTAACTCCTTATAAAATTTACGCTGAAAATCCGCAGTATAAATTGACACGCTGCGATTTAAAACCCGTACCGCATGTCATTTACACTGTAGATCTTGCGTTTATTTTTTCCGCACCGCTCGGATGACATTTCTTAATATTTCATCCCCATGCTTGTATTGCAAACGCTTTGTGAATATCCCCTAATGATCCTGCAGTTCTGCCCAGCGATAGCTTTCGTCTCCGTACGCTGCTCTACGAGCTTCGCTACGATTGGTTAACGACTATTGATTTATTGTCTCCAGCTGAGACGGTTTTTGCTTCTCTGTTATCCTCCCCCTTTCTAATATTTATTTTTTTCCCTCGATTCCCTCGTCAGTTTTCCTCCCGTGTCCCATCTGCGTCCCGCGCGTTCCCCTGTTCACGTATTCCTGAGCGTGTCTTATGTCACAGCCAGCAGCTGTCATGTTGCGCTACTTGCTGCTGAGCAGATGCACGCTCCAGGGCATATATTTACTCTTAATAACGCAATTATATGTGCAGTTGAGACCACGACGTCAGCAGACGTATAGAGGGAGATGTAGCAGAGTTGAATTTGTCATTTAACGCTTCACCATTTATGTATTGTGAGAACCGGATTAGGATAATATAATGAGTTGATTAGTCCTATGTAAAAAGTGGAACAGCACATTATGGTCTACCAGTTGCACTGGTGACAAACTCAGCTCACCTACATTTGACTAACTTAGGTTTGCTATAAGAACAGTCTCAGCTCCTCTACTTCTGACAAACACAAGTTTGCTATGTCTGACAAACTCTGCTATATATGCACTTGGCTTTTCTCTGCGTAGCACAGCGTTATAACTGCATTTATTTGAATGTGATGTCATTTTAGTGTCATGGTTTTTTTTATACAGATATAGCAGAGATGAATGTGCAATTTATGTTTTGGAGATTACATGGTTTGTGATCCCCTCACAATAATGGTACCCTTTTAGTGTCCCCCTTACAGTAATAATGCCCTTATATGCCCCCGTCAGTAATCATTCCACCACATTTTAATGAGTAATAATGCCCCCGCATGACCCCTCACCAGTAATAATAACCCCCAAGAACCCTCTCAGTAATAATGCCACCACCTGCCCCCCTCAATAATAATGTCCCCGCTCAGTAATAATGCCCCTGCATAACCTCGTCATTAGTAGTGCGCCCACATGTTCCCCCTCAGTAATAATGCCCCTGCATACAACCTTCAGTGATAATGCCTCTGCATGCTGCCCCTCATTAATAATGCCCCCTCATATCCCCCTTAGGAATAATGCCCCTGCATGACCTCGTCATTAGCAGTCCCCCCACATGCCCCCCCTCAGTAATAATGCCCCTGCATACACCCTCAGTAACAATGCTTCTGCATAGTGCCCCTCATTAATAATGCTCCCTCAGTAATAATGCCCCTTAAATACCCTCTCAGTAATAATGCCACCACCTGCCCCCCTCAGTAGTAATGTCCCCGCTCAGTAATAATGCCCCTCAAATACCCTCTCAGTATTAATGCCACCATCTGCCCCCCTCAGTAATAATGACCCCGCTCAGTAATAATGCCCCTCAAATACCCTCTCAGTAATAATGCCACCACCTGCCCCCCTCAGTAGTAATGTCCCCGCTCAGTAATAATGCCCCTACATGACCTCTTCATTAGCAGTGCTCTCACATGCCCCCCACAGTAATAATGCCCCTGCATACCCCCTCAGTAACAATGCTTCTGCATGCTGCCCCTCATTAATAATCGCCCCTCAGTAATAATGCCCCTCAAATACCCTCAGTAATAATACCACCACATGCTCCCCTCGTAACAATGCTTCTGCATGCTGCCCCTCATTAATAATGCCCCCTCATATCCCCTTCAGTAATAATGCACCCAAATACCCTCTCAGTAATAATGCCACCACATGCCCCCCCACAGTAATAATGCCCCTGCATACCCCCTCAGTAATAGTACCACCACATGCCCCTCCATAGTAACAATGCCCTCTCACACTGCCCTCAGTATAAATGTCCCTGTTTATGAAATAAATTTTTTAAAAACTGGCTATACTCCTTTTGCTCCTCCCACCGCGCCGGTCCAGTCCTCCACTCACTTCCACGATCATGTGATTTCTATGGCCAAACCCCAGTATAAGCATTGGTATGACTGAGGCCAGTGATTGGCAGCAGGGATCGAATGCAGGTTGGCATGTAATCACACAGCTCGGAGGTAAGCGGAAGCCCAGAGTGGCAAGGAGAGCAATAGGGCTGTTTTCCATTTTATCTCCTTTCTGGCGCCCCTGCTGGACATACTGTATCTCCTGCCTCCCGAGTCAGTGGGACAGCCCTGATATCTAGGACTGTCCCGCTGTATCAAGGACGGTTGGGAGACACGCCAGCAGTTGTACAGTATGTAACGGTGACACACCATGGTTCTCGATAGCAATCATCTCGGCTATGCTAGATTTGACAAGCTGATGCCCCTAACTCTGCTACATCTGCACTCGGGTTTTCCTTTGTGATGTTCATCCTGTGTGACAGTAATGTCATTGCAGTGTCCGCCGTCTGCCCTCTGAGATGCAGTAATGACATTAGTGCTGATTAATGCATCTCCTTACGTATTACTAGGCGCCGCCCCCCCAAACACTGTTATTTATGGATTAATCATAGTTACGGAAAGAATCGTTTGCCAGCGCTGTAGTAGCTTGGACTGGTCTCCCCTTTAGTTGAGAGAACTCCATTACTTTTCCTGTCGGCAAACTCTAAACTACAACTAAAGAAAATTGTACCCACTGCAGATACTCCTACTATCTTGGGTATACAGCTACTCTGCAGACCGATGTATCAGCATGGTTATCGCCTACAAACCAATGCAGTATAATCTCATTGGTCCTGCAGTCATGTGTTGCTGTACTCCATTTGCTCCCTTTACTTGACCCGGAGTAGAGGAAGAGAGTAAGGCCCCCTTCACACACATGCAAAATTTACACGTTCAATATGCAGTGTATAGAACCATTAAATTCAATGCGTTCGTTCACATGTACGTATTTTTCCTGCGCATTTCGGTCCTGCAGGAAAAAAACCCAGCATGCTCTACTTTTCTGTGCATTTGTGCACCAAAAGTCCCCATATAAGTTAATGAGGATGCGCAAATGTACTCAGAATACGCTAGGAGATGCGTGAAACACTGCGTAATTGTGCAGGAAAAAGAACACATCTTGAACGCATTAGGCTAATTAGCCATTTAAACTGCATTTCTTTTTTTGCCGCGCCCAAATGCACATGCTTTGCGCGGTAAAAAAGTACAGTAGAACATGCCGATGTGCGTGCAAAAAAGTATAGTTTGTCCGGCTCAAGCACTTGGGCAGTGGCCTGAAAAGGACGGACGGACTGACTGACTGACTCGAACAAATAATATTGCATATATATGCTCACTGTTACTGCTATTACCAGCAACCACAATGCAGAAGCCAGGAATACTTAAAATGAGGTTAGCCAATGAGGAACTCCTCTATATAAAAAAGGTTGACTGAGCAATGTGGTCACTTGATCTTCTAATGGATCAGTTGCGGGACTAGTTCTATAGCAAGTGCCCCAACAACAGGTTAAAAAACGAAAACCTAATGGAACGGAATGAAGCCGAAACCTATCAGTTTTTTTGAAACCCCATTAAAATCAATGCGGAAAAAAACATTAATTTTTTCTGCTTTCTTTCAGTTTCTCTCCACCAAAAACGAAGCAGAAAGACGGAAGCCCTGAACTGACCCTAACGCAGGTGTAAAAAGCAGCCTAATACTGCTATCATATATGTATATATACAGTACGTGTGTGTTGGAGTGTGGGAGAAAACCCACAAGAATCAACCAAGCAGATGTTGACCCGGGTCTGATGTAAAGGACCCCGGCGCTGCCACCATTGAATTACATAACAATTCTTTACAAGTGCTTCCGCAAGAAGAGGGTTAATCTCTGCTTAGAGGTTACATAACACAATGTACAGGATAGGGTGATTACAGTCTTATGCGGTCAGCGCTTCATTTACTACATGTCCCTCAGTGAAGGACTTTCTAACCACAGAGAGTCATCAGGATCCCTAGCTTATAGATCATCACAAAGAAAACACTTTTAAAGTCAACTTACACATTTGAATAAGTTATACAATTTGAATACAATGAAGCTCTTGCTGGGAGGCATGAGGCCCATAGTGCCTCCTCAAATTATGTCAGTGCAGTTAGACACAACGATTATCACTCAAAAGACGGCTTTTGAGCGATAATCGTTGTGTCCAAATGGCCAGATAGGAGATAGATAGATAGGAGATAGATAGATGTTAGATAGATAGATAGATAGATAGATAGATAGATAGATAGATAGATGATAGAAAAGATGGATAGATATTAGATAGATATGAGTTAGATAGATTATAGAAGAGATAGATAGATATTAGATAGACAGATATGAGATAGATAGATAGATAGAAGAGATAGATAGATATAAGATAGATAGATAGATAATGAGATAGATAGATTTGAGATAGATAGATAGATAGATAGATAGATATGAGACAGATAGATAGATAGGAGATAGATAGATAGATAGATAGATAGGTGAGAGATATATAAGATAGATAGATAGATAGGAGATAAGATAGATAGATATGAGATAGATAGATAGATATGAGAGATAGATATAGATAGCTATAAGATAGATATAAGATAAATAGATATGAGATCGAAAGATAGATATGAGATAGATAAATAGATATGAAATAGATAGAAATGAAATAGATATGAGAGATAGATAGTTAGTTATGCGATAGATAAATATGAGATAGTTACAGTTTCCCCTGAAAGTAAGCCCTACCCCAGTTTTCATGAGAAGCTTCAAATATAAGCCCCCCCTAAAATAAGCCCTAGCTAAAGTACATGAAAAAAACACCTGGCCAGTGGTGTCTGAGTCCTTCGCGATGATTCCTGGTGCTGTGGCAAGCTGCCGTGTCCTCTGTGCTGAGAAATTCCTTACTTTCTGGTGATGGGGCTTTGAATACCCCGCCTCCAGCAAAGCGAGCGCTGTGATTGGATCGAGCAACAGCCAATCAGAACCGATGCTTGATCATTCACAACCATTCAGTGAATGACATTACTGAATAACTGTGATTGTCTTATCGAATGCCGGCTGTGATTCGCTGGCGCTCGATCCATTCATAGCGCTTGCTTTGCTGCAGGCGGGGTATTCAAAGCCTCGTCCCTAGAAAGAAGAACATATCTCAGCGCGGTGGACACTGCAGACTGCCACATCGCCACTGGAGACCAGCAGCGTGAGGCACTGGGACACCGTGGACCAGGTGAGTACAAGGCACCCCCCCCCCCCGAAATAAGACACTGTGCCTCTTTTGGGGCAAAAATTAATATAAGACAGTGTCTTATTTTCAGGGAAATGCAGTGGATAGATATGAGATAGTTATGAGCTAAAATAAATATTGTAGGTAGATATGAGATAGATATATGAGATTATCTATCTATCTATCTATCTATCTATCTATCTACCTACCTACCTACCTACCTACCACATTGGGGTTACTAATACTACTGGGGCCACTAATACTTATTACTGAGGCCACTATGGGAGTCACTATTAGGGCCCGTTCACATGGGCATAAGCGCATTTCAGCTGTTAAAATGCGTTGTATATTTGCATGATGAAAAATCGCTTAAGGCCCATTTACACTGGACGATTATCGCTAAAAAAATCGCTAATCAACAATCGCTTTAGCGATAATCGGTGTATGTAAATGTGCGCCCATCATCTGCTTTTCGGCTGATCGTTAAAATCAGTACAACATAAAAATCGTCACTCATTTTTATCAGTGGTTCTCCACGGGGAGCATTGCTTCCCGTGGAGAACAAAGGATCTGAGCGCCGATAGTAGCCTTGGGCTATTAGCTGCTTTTAGTGAAGGCTTCCTTTGCATAACTAATTGGTAGCTGAGTGGCTACTTAAATACCAATTAATTTTTATGCAAAATGATCGCTCAAAGCTGAACGATCTTTGAGCGATTATCTGCTCGTGTAAATGGGCCTTTACGCCCGCGGTTTTCAGTCGCTCAGCTTGTTTTTTTGTGTGCCCAAATGCACTGCATATTTTCACAGGCCAAAAAACGCAGAGAGGCCCATTAAAATGGCGCACATATATGCAGTGAATATGCATATTCACTGCATATTTGCGCCGCCGCATTCACTGCAATTCCCTATTGCGGTGTGTAATACGGTGCGCAAATACGCTCGTGTGAACAAGCCCTTTCTATACAGTCTTACAAGTGTAATCGGCACTTTGAAGGCGACTGTAAGACTGATTTGGCTCTCAATTAAAATGAGTTTGACGCCCCTGCTCTACATTGTGCTAAAAGATTAGTCTGATGGTAGTCCGTAAATGATGCAGATAACAAAGTGTTAACCCGGCAGTGTAAATATTATAACTGTTGTATGGCGTAATGTTGCGATGGTGTTTTCATATGAGCATATGGCGCAGCGGATGATTCATGCCGGAGAATTGTAAACAGCAACTGCATAATTTTTTTGTGGATACAGACTTAAGAATCACGTAGCACCCACCCGAATATAGACATGTTGTAATCATAGGGATAGACCGGCTAATATGGCAACATATGGCGCATTTGTGACCCATAACTTCGTTACCAGATCCGTCTCTCCATTTGGTCTAATGTTAGAGAACAAGCGAAAAGGAGAAAGGACACGATGTGACGAAAGTAACTAAGTACTATGGGACCGCCTGGTTGCTATGGACACAACTTAACAACTGCAGGCTGGTTGCTAGGCAGAGTGTCCCTAGCAACAGTCTGTCTCAGATTTTTTATGAAGGCATACTTGCCAGACTGAACATCAGGGAGACACAAACATTTTTCTTCATTACACCTTTCCCATTTACATAGAAGAACAGAGTTCATAGAACCCTAGAATTGTAGAGTTGGAAGGGACCTCCAGGGTCATCTGGTCCAACCCCCTGCTCAGTGCAGGATCACTAAATCATCCCGGACAGATGTCTGTCCAGCCTTTGTTTGAAGACTTTCATTGAAGGAGAACTCACCACCTCCTGTGGTAACCTGTTCCCCTAATATCTAATTAATTATAGGATTAGCATGCAATCCTGTGGCAGCGTGCACGGACGGAAATTCTGCAGGAAATCTTGCCGCAGAATTTCCACCCGTCTGCATTCACCCTAACTTGTATTTTATTTTATTCATTTATATCTCTCCTCATTCTGAGCTGAACAGTCCCATGGGTGGAGCTATCAGTGACTGACAGCCTTCCCTGTATGTACAGTCATACACAGCTGTCAATCACTGATAGCTCCGCCCATTGGACTGTTGAGCTCAGAAACAAGTTATACTGAATCTTTCCCCATAAAACTATATATCAGTCTGCTATATATCAGACTCCCGGTTTGATATACTTGAGAAGTTCTACAGGTTTGCATTACATTAAATGTTTCAGTTTCTCGTAATTTTAACTCCTTAAAGGGGTTGTCCTGTGAAACAAAGTGGGGGTATACACTTCTGTATGGCCATATTAATGCACTTTGTAATGTACATTGTGCATTAATTATGAGCCATACAGAAGTTATTCACTTACCTGTTCCGTTACTGGTGTCCCCGTCTCCATGATGCCGTCTAATTTTCAGCGTCTAATCGCCCGATTAGACGCGCTTGCGCAGTCCGGTCTTCTTTCTTCTGAATGGGGCCGCTCGTGCCGGAGAGCGGCTCCTCGTAGCTCCGCCCCGTCACGTGTGCCGATTCCAGCCAATCAGGAGGCTGGAATCGGCAATGGGCCGCACAGAAGACCTGCGGTCCACCGAGGGTGAAGATCCCGGCGGCCATCTTCGCAAGGTAAGTAAGAAGTCACCGGAGCGCGGGGATTCAGGTAAGCACTATCCGTTTTTTTTTTTTTAAACCCCTGCATCGGGTTTGTCTCGCGCCGAACGGGGGGGCTATTGAAAAAAAAAAAAAACGTTTCGGCGCGGGACAACCCCTTTAAGGATGAGGAAATTTTTTTCTTTTTTTTCCCACTTTTTCATTTCTCCTCCCCATCTTTGGGGGGGACTCTTGTTTTTACAGCGTACATCAAAAATTACATGCTAGCCGTGGGTCAGTATGATTACAGCAATACCAAATTTATTTATATACTATATTATTTTTTTTGCTGTACTACCTTTAAAAAAATAAAATATCCTTTAAAAAAAATTTTCTGCCACTATCTTCAGACCGCCATAACTTTTTCATCTTTCTATAAGGTTGCGTGAGGGTTCACTTTTCTTTTCATGGCCGACCTGTTATTTCTATTGGTACCATGTTGAAGTATATATTACTTTTTGATCATTTTTAATCAGTTTTTTCTTGGAAACGGGGTGACCAAAAAAGCGCAATTCTTCCTTTGTGTATTTTTTTTTTATGCCGAAGCTCAACGAGCGCGATAGGTAATGCATTTTTTGATGGATCGGACTTTTACGGTGATACCACATATGTTTTAGGATTTTTTTGTTTTGATCCTTTTTTTAAATGCAGAAAAAAGTTTTTTTCAAGTTTCCAAGGACCCTTAATTTTTACAAACATAAACTTTTTTAAAACTTATCTTTACTTCAAAGTTGCAATCATTTGATTGCTTATATCATATACTGCAATACTTCAGTATTGCAGTATGTGGTATTAATGCTGGCATTGCATTAAGACAAGCCGCCGGCATGTCTTAATGCAGTAGGTTGAAATATATGACGGCCGTAGGGGCCTTCAGAAGTCCCTGGGCTGCAATGACACCCAACAGCACCTTGCAATCTTCTTGTGAGGGGCTATTCGGGACCTCCAATCGCTGATTGGGGCATTTAAATGCCACTGTCAGTCAATAGAGCAGCATATAACATGTTAACAGCCACAATCGGCGTGATTGACGATCCTGACTGTAGCAGCTGGCTGTCAAAGATATATACGAGCCATGTACGTTTTTATCCCTCAACATTTTAAAGTGCATGGAACCTGCAACGGAGCGTATAGGAGAGACGCGCTCATAGCCGTATTTACGTAAATCCAAAAGGACGCTATACTGTCATTCCCTATGTACATGGCATGTACTGCACCAGTGTACAAGTCATAACAATGTAACAGCTTGACCCTTTCATGTTCATTCAGTAGCAGAGCTTTAAATCTCTCCTGATGCTATCTTTCTGTCCCGTTTGGTGACATAAGCAGCGCCAGGCGTCACCTGACCCCTGTGTCAGCTGTAAATGAGATAGCTGCTGACAGGGAACAGTGTCACCGGAAGAGATGAAAATGTGATATGCAAACCGTGAGCCGGTAGAGTCAACCTGCTGCTGTCTGGATGATGTATTTGCTCAGATGATTGTCAGCCGCTTAGCATACATAGAACCTATTTCACAAAGCGAGCGTTTACTTCTGTACTTAAAGGGTAAATCCACAGTAAATGGTCTTCTGGGCTCCTCTGACAATAAACTGAGAATATTCTGCTGCTGGGACCCCCAACAATCAGCTTTCGCAGGTGTTGGTAGGCGATGGGATACGACAGGGGAGACAAAGTTACAAAAATCAAAACTTTTTTTATGACAAAAAACTGGAAAAAGAGCAATGTTATGCAGTATAGTAAGGAGTTTAAGAACCATACGGTGCCGTATGCAATCGTGACTTAATGAGAAGAACTGTTATATACCTGGGGAATAACAATTCTCCACACTCCGTATCCACAATGTAGCAATGCACAATATTTATATGTCAACTAGTAGTTCATTATATGAACAAAGCAATTTGGATTTGAACACTAGTCCGTGGAAAATCAAAGTTCAGTCTAACAATTTGGATGGATGTTTGGAATAAGGGCAGGAAGTAGAAACGTTAGAGAAGTTTTAAAAATTTTGGCCAGTCTCAGGAATATCCCCTTGAATCGTACGTTTATTTGTATATCCAGGCTTGACCCTGGGCTCAGTCCCAATAACAGTTTTTATCCTATCCAGTAGAACTCCTCTGATACATAAGTATAGTACCCACACCCTTTTGAGTGCACAGCTAGCATACTGGTTAGCTAATTTGTCCTCGCAGGTGTACACACCTGTGTTTACTGAGGCCAGCCTCACTTACGAAAAATTCTATAATCAAGAATCCTGGAAATCTAGATAATGATCCCGATGTCCTCTGCAGGTTGCTCTCCTCTGCTTTGACTAATAGTTGAGAATCCTAAAAAGGGACCCCTTTATCTCTCACCTTTATATGAATTAGATATATGCACTGTTAATATTTATGGGGTTTTGCATAGGGCAGTGACCTATACTACATTCAGACAAAAAAAGGATGAAATGTCACATCCACTAGACCAGTGCTTCCCAAACTTTGTACCACATAAGAACCCCTGAGAAAAATGTTACCCCCCTAGGGAACCCCTACAGTTACCCCATCCCTACTGGAAAGGTGACAGCTCTCGCTGTCTTGTGGGGAAATTTAACCACAGTTCAAGAAACCTTACTTGGAAACATTTCATTAGACTTTGGTAATGTCTCCAATTCATTGTAGCAGAGTCTTTGGAGAGGGCTAGAGATTACCATTTTACCCTACGAGCTACATGGTAGTGCTGGTAGAGAAATTACTGAGCAAATAAAATATCAATGGCTGAATGTCCTTCATGTCCTTCCGCTTGTATCTATTTGACCCTACTCCCTTCCCAGATTCACTGAAACATTACCAGTCAATATGTAAACATTTTTTTGTTTTCCATAGTCCTTCAATTAAGCTGCTCTTTCTGCCTCTCCCTCAGCAGGGAGTCTCAGCACAATCTCAAGTACACAGACAACTTTCAAACTTGGGCATTTACAGTGTATGGCTACTTTATTATAGATTACTGTCCTTTCACAATTAGAGATTCTCTGTATGCAAGTTTGACCAAAAACTAGCAACCTCGAAGGGTTTTTTATGTGCAGTTGTGGGATCAAGGACAAACCTACAGTGAAAGGGTATCCTGCAGACATAAACAACTCATTGACACAAGGAGTTGGAAGAGGATGTCAAGACTCTTTCTGATGAACAGGCACTGCACAGTTAGGGAAATTGCAGCTGAAATTAATCCTGGGGCTCCACCTCATTTATCCAAATGCACAAATAGTCATTCCTTCGCACATATGGACTATAACAGCAGATGACCAGTCCCAGCACCATCACTGTCTAAGAGAAACAGAAAGACGAAAATTGGATCACTGAACAGCGGAAAAACATCTCCTGGTCAGATAGATCCAGATTTCTGTTTCACCATCCTGATAGGAGGTCAGTATTTGGCACAAGCAGCATGAATCGATGACCCCTTCCTGTCAGCTGGTCAGAACATGTCAGCACCTCTATCTAGTGTACAGAAACTACAAGAAGCTCCCCGTCCGTAGGGGCCAATATTCCTGAGGAACTATTTCAACATTTTGAGGAATCTATGGCATAATGAACTGTTGTGGTTCTGAAGGTCAAAGGAAGTCCAGCATGCTACTAGATGGGGGTCTCTAATAAAGTGGGCATTCAATGTGTATGTCTTGCTTTGTATCTGCTGTCTTTTGTTGCAATACTCTGTACTTATTTAGTGATTGAATTTTGCACAGCCTTTTATATACAGTAAAGCCGGCTGCCACAATGATCAGTTGATCACCCTAGGTCCAGATATGAAAAAAACACAACAATTAACTTTTATGGCTCCTACACACTTGCGTTTTTTGACTTTCTAATGTTAAAAACGCATGCCAAGTTTGTGCTTTGCGATTTGCAATTAGAAAGTCCCATTGACAGTCGAGTTAAAAAAACGCAAGTGTGTTGGAGACCTTATAGTAAGGAGAAGCTGAAGTACTGTATGTATGTAATGCATAGTTCCGCCAAATCTATCACAGCAAGCCGCTATGTGCAGAAGCTCACTTCTCTAGCCTCTCTAATGTCTTATGCGCCCCAACTTGGTCCAGTTATGACGACCTCTTTAATTAAAGTTTAATCATATTCAAGATTGATGGAAAATAGGATATGAAATTTATGTAGATAAATATTATTCTGAGTTCTCATCCAATTATTGTGTTGCCCCATGAGGTCAGCAGAGCAGATCTGTCTTCCAGAGCATCGCCACTTCCTCTATCATTTGATAAAATCAATTATAGAGAACCAAGAGATGGAAATTAATTTTGTCATGTTAATAATAGTCAATGCCGAGGGCTCACGTTCAACGTGTACAGTACTCGATAAGAAACTAAACGCCCAGAGTCATCTGCTGTCACATGATTCAAAATGATCTTTCTGGGAAACTTAGATGATAATCAACATGATTGATTGCTGATCCAACATAGTTCGTCACATACTTGAATCAAATTTACCAAGCTATACAACAATATCGGAGGGAAGGACGTATTACTGCATAACTGAGATACCTATTCACACATCAGTATTTTGTATCAATATTTTGTAAGCCAAAACCAGAAGTAGAGCCTACAGAGAGAAAGGATAATGAAAGATTTGACATTGATTCCGTTATTTGGACCCCTCCTGGTTTTGGCTTACAAAATACTAATGCAAAATACTGAAGTGTGAATAAGCTCTACCGGCTCATAAATGACTGCTGGGGTCTCTTCACAAGGAATACAAACCTCAACATGTAGACTGCACCAATATGTTATAACAGTAAATATCACAGAACTACAGTCAGATAGGAGAATATCTTCTACTCTTTCCGTTTTATATCTTTACATAGGGGGCAGTATTATAGTAGTTATATTCTTGTACATAGGAGAGAGTATTATAGTAGTTATATTCTTGTACATAGGAGGCAGTATTATAGTAGTTATATTCTTGTACATAGGAGGCAGTATTATAGTAGTTATATTCTAGTACACTAGGGGGCAGTATTATAGTAGTTATATTCTTGTACATAGGGGGCAGTATTATAGTAGTTATATTCTTGTACATAGGGAGCAGTATTATAGTAGTTATATTCTTGTACATAGGAGGCAGTATTATAGTAGTTATATTCTTGTACATATGGGGAAGTATTATAGTAGTTATATTCTTGTACATAGGGAGCAGTATTATAGTAGTTATATTCTTGTACATAGGGGACAGTATTATAGTAGTTATATTCTTGTACATAGGAGCAGTATTATAGTAGTTATATTCTTGTACATAGGGGGCAGTATTATAGTAGTTATATTCTTGTACATAGAGGGCAGTATTATAGTAGTTATATTCTTGTACATAGGGGGCAGTATTATAGTAGTTATATTCTTGCACATAGGGGGCAGTATTATAGTAGTTATATTCTTGTACATAGGGGGCAGTATTATAGTAGATATATTCTTGTACATAGGGGGCAGTATTATAGTAGTTATATTCTTGTACATAGGGGGCAGTATTAGAGTAGTTATATTCTTGTACATGGGGAGCAGTATTGTAGTAGATATATTCTTGTACATAGGAGGCAGTATTATAGTAGTTATATTCTTGTACATAGGAGCAGTATTATAGTAGTTATATTCTTTTACATAGGGGGCGGTATTATAGTAGTTATATTCTTATACATAGGGGAGCAGTATTATAGTAGTTATTGTCTTGTACATAAAGGACAGCATTATAGTAGCTATATTCTTGTACATAGGGGGCAGTATTATAGTAGTTATATTCTTGTACACGGGGAGCAATATTATAGTAGATATATTCTTGTACATAGGGTGCAGTATTATAATAGTTATATTCTTGTACATAGGGGGCAGTATTATAGTAGTTATATTCTTGTACATAGGAGCAGTATTATAGTAGTTATATTCTTGTACATAGGGGACAGTATTATAGTAGTTATATTCTTGTACACAGGTAGCAGTATTATAGTAGTTATTGTCTTCTACATAAAGGACAGCATTATACTAGCTATATTCTTGTACATAGGGGGCAGTATTATAGTAGTTATATTCTTGTACATAGGGGGCAGTATTATAGTAGATATATTTTTGCACATGGGGAGCAGTATTATAGTATATACTTGTACATAGGGGGCAGTATTATATTAGTTATATAATTGTACATAGGGGGCAGTATTATAGTAGTTATATTCTTGTACATGGGGAGCAGTATTATAGTAGATATATTCTTGTACATAGGGGGCAGTTTTATAGTAGTTATATTCTTGTACATGGAGAGCACTATTATAGTAGATATATTCTTGTACATAGGGGGCAGTATTATACTCGTAATATTTTTGTACATAGTGGGCAGTATTATAGTAGTTATATTCTTGTACATGGGGAGCAGTATTATAGTAGATATATTCTTGTACATAGGAGGCAGTATTATAGTAGTTATATTCTTGTACATAGGAGCAGTATTATAGTAGTTATATTCTTTTAAATAGGGGGCGGTGTTATAGTAGTTATATTCTTGTACATAGGGGAGCAGTATTATAGTAGTTATTGTCTTGTACATAAAGGACAGCATTATAGTAGCTATATTCTTGTACATAGGGGGCAGTATTATAGTAGTTATATTCTTGTACACGGGGAGCAATATTATAGTAGATATATTCTTGTACATAGGGGGCAGTATTATAATAGTTATATTCTTGTACATAGGGGGCAGTATTATAGTAGTTATATTCTTGTACATAGGAGCAGTATTATAGTAGTTATATTCTTGTACATAGGGGACAGTATTATAGTAATTATATTCTTGTACACAGGTAGCAGTATTATAGTAGTTATTGTCTTCTACATAAAGGACAGCATTATACTAGCTATATTCTTGTACATAGGGGGCAGTATTATAGTAGTTATATTCTTCTACATAGGGGGCAGTATTATAGTAGATATATTTTTGCACATGGGGAGCAGTATTATAGTATATACTTGTACATAGGGGGCAGTATTATATTAGTTATATAATTGTACATAGGGGGTAGTATTATAGTAGTTATATTCTTGTACATGGGGAGCAGTATTATAGTAGATATATTCTTGTACATAGGGGGCAGTTTTATAGTAGTTATATTCTTGTACATGGAGAGCAGTATTATAGTAGATATATTCTTGTACATAGGGGGCAGTATTATACTCGTAATATTTTTGTACATAGTGGGCAGTATTATAGTAGTTATATTCTTGTACATGGGGAGCAGTATTATAGTAGATATATTCTTGTACATAGTGGGCAGTTTTATAGTAGTTATATTCTTGTACATGGAGAGCAGTATTATAGTAGATATATTCTTCTACATAGGGGGCAGTATTATACTCGTAATATTTTTGTACATAGTGGGCAGTATTATAGTAGTTATATTCTTGTACATGGGGAGCAGTATTATAGTAGATATATTCTTGTACATAGTGAGCAGTATTATAGTAGCTATTGTCTTGTACATAAAGGACAGCATTATAGTAGCTATATTCTTGTACATAGGGGGCAGTATTATAGTAGTTATATTCTTGTACATAGGCGGCAGTATTATAGTAGTTATATTCTTGTACATGGGAGCAGTATTATAGTAGATATATTCTTGTACATAGGGGGCAGTATTATAGTAGTTATATTCTTGTACATAGGGGGCAGTATTATAGTAGTTATATTCTTGTACATAGGGGGCAGTATTATAGTAGTTATATTCTTGTACATAGGGGGCAGTATTATAGTAGTTATATTCTTGTACATAAGAGGCAGTGTTATAGTAGTTATATTCTTGTACATAAGAGGCAGTATTATAATAGCTATATTCTTGTACATAGGAGGCAGTATTATAGTAGTTATATTCTTGTATATGGGGAGCAGTATTATAGTAGATATATTCTTCTACATAGGGGGCAGTATTATAGTAGTTATATTCTTGTACATGGGGAGCAGTATTATAGTAGATATATTCTTGTACATGGGGGGCAGTATTATAATATTCCTGTACATAGGGGGCAGTATCATAGTAGTTATATTCTTGTACATAGGGGGCAGTATTATAGTAGTTATATTCTTGTATATAGGGGGCAGTATTATAGTAGATATATTCTTGTACATAGGGGGCAGTATTATAGTAGTTATATTCTTGCACATGGGGAGCAGTATTATAGTAGATATATTTTTGTACATGGGGGAAGTATTATAGTAGTTATATTCTTGTACATAGTGGGAAGTATTATAGTAGTTATATTCTTGTACATAGGGGACAGTATTATAGTAGTTATATTCTTGTACATAGGAGCAGTATTATAGTAGTTATATTCTTGTACATAGGGGGCAGTATTATAGTAGTTATATTCTTGTACATAGGGGGCAGTATTATAGTAGTTATATTCTTGTACATAGGGGACAGTATTATAGTAGTTATATTCTTGTACATAGTAACAGTATTATAGTAGTTATATTCTTGTACATAGGGGGCAGTATTATAGTAGTTATATTCTTGTACATGGGGGGCAGTATTATAGTAGATATATTCTTGTACATAGTGGGCAGTTTTATAGTAGTTATATTCTTGTACATGGAGAGCAGTATTATAGTAGATATATTCTTGTACATAGGGGGCAGTATTATACTCGTAATATTTTTGTACATAGTGGGCAGTATTATAGTAGTTATATTCTTGTACATGGGGAGCAGTATTATAGTAGATATATTCTTGTACATAGGGGGCAGTATTATAGTAGTTATATTATTGTACATGGTGGGCAGTATTATAGTAGTTATATTCTTGTACATAGGAGGCAGTATTATAGTAGTTATATTCTTGTACATGGGGAGCAGTATTATAGTAGATATATTCTTGTACATAGGGGGCAGTATTATAATATTCCTGTACATAGTGGGCAGTATTATAGTAGTTATATTCTTGTACATAGGGGACAGTATTATAGTAGTTATATTCTTGTACATAGGACCAGTATTATAGTAGTTATATTCTTGTACATAGGGGGCAGTATTATAGTAGTTATATTCTTGTACATAGGGGGCAGTATTATAGTAGATATATTCTTGTACATAGGGGGCAGTATTATAGTAGTTATATTCTTGTACATGGGGAGCAGTATTATAGTAGATATATTCTTGTACATAGGGGGAAGTATTATAGTAGTTATATTCTTGTACATAGTGGGCAGTATTATAGTAGTTTTATTTTTGTTCATACGGGACAGTATTATAGTAGTTATATTATTGTACATAGGAGCAGTATTATAGTAGTTATATTCTTGTACATAGGGGGCAGTATTAATAGTAGTTATATTCTTGTACATAGGGGAGCAGAATTATAGTAGATATATTCTTGTACATAGGGGGCAGTAATATAATATTCCTGTACATAGTGGGCAGTATTATAGTAGTTATATTCTTGTACATAGGGGACAGTATTATAGTAGTTATATTCTTGTACATAGGAGCAGTATTATAGTAGTTATATTCTTGTACATAGGGGGCAGTATTATAGTAGTTATATTCTTGTACATAGGGGGCAGTATTATAGTAGATATATTCTTGTACATAGGGGGCAGTATTATAGTAGTTATATTCTTGTACATGGGGAGCAGTATTATAGTAGATATATTCTTGTACATAGGGGGCAGTATTATAGTAGTTATATTCTTGTACATAGTGGGCAGTATTATAGTAGTTATATTCGTGTACATACGGGACAGTATTATAGTAGTTATATTCTTGTACATAAGAGGCAGTGTTATAGTAGTTATATTCTTGTACATAAGAGGCTGTATTATAATAGCTATATTCTTGTACATAGGAGGCAGTATTATAGTAGTTATATTCTTGTATATGGGGAGCAGTATTATAGTAGATATATTCTTCTACATAAGGGGCAGTATTATAGTAGTTATATTCTTGTACATGGGGAGCAGTATTATAGTAGATATATTTTTGTACATAGGGGGCAGTATTATAATATTCCTGTACATAGTGGGCAGTATTATAGTAGTTATATTCTTGTACATAGGGGACAGTATTATAGTAGTTATATTCTTGTACATAGGAGCAGTATTATAGTAGTTATATTCTTGTACATAGGGGGCAGTATTATAGTAGTTATATTCTTGTACATAGGGGGCAGTATTATAGTAGATATATTCTTGTACATAGGGGGCAGTATTATAGTAGTTATATTCTTGTACATGGGGAGCAGTATTATAGTAGATATATTCTTGTACATAGGGGGAAGTATTATAGTAGTTATATTCTTGTACATAGTGGGCAGTATTATAGTAGTTTTATTTTTGTACATACGGGGCAGTATTATAGTAGTTATATTATTGTACATAGGAGCAGTATTATAGTAGTTATATTCTTGTACATAGGGGGCAGTATTATAGTAGTTATATTCTTGTACATAGGGGAGCAGAATTATAGTAGATATATTCTTGTACATAGGGGGCAGTAATATAATATTCCTGTACATAGTGGGCAGTATTATAGTAGTTATATTCTTGTACATAGGGGACAGTATTATAGTAGTTATATTCTTTTACATAGGAGCAGTATTATAGTAGTTATATTTTTGTACATGGGGAGCAGTATAATAGTAGATATATTTTTGTACATAGGGGCAAGTATTATAGTAGTTATATTCTTGTACATAGTGGGCAGTATTATAGTAGTTATATTCTTGTACATAGGAGGCAGTATTATAGTAGTTATATTCTTGTATATGGGGAGCAGTATTATAGTAGATATATTCTTCTACATAAGGGGCAGTATTATAGTAGTTATATTCTTGTACATGGGGAGCAATATTATAGTAGATATATTTTTGTACATAGGGGGCAGTATTATAATATTCCTGTACATAGTGGGCAGTATTATAGTAGTTATATTCTTGTACATAGGGGACAGTATTATAGTAGTTATATTCTTGTACATAGGAGCAGTATTATAGTAGTTATATTCTTGTACATAGGGGGCAGTATTATAGTAGTTATATTCTTGTACATAGGGGGCAGTATTATAGTAGATATATTCTTGTACATAGGGGGCAGTATTATAGTAGTTATATTCTTGTACATGGGGAGCAGTATTATAGTAGATATATTCTTGTACATAGGGGGAAGTATTATAGTAGTTATATTCTTGTACATAGTGGGCAGTATTATAGTAGTTTTATTTTTGTACATACGGGGCAGTATTATAGTAGTTATATTATTGTACATAGGAGCAGTATTATAGTAGTTATATTCTTGTACATAGGGGGCAGTATTATAGTAGTTATATTCTTGTACATAGGGGAGCAGAATTATAGTAGATATATTCTTGTACATAGGGGGCAGTAATATAATATTCCTGTACATAGTGGGCAGTATTATAGTAGTTATATTCTTGTACATAGGGGACAGTATTATAGTAGTTATATTCTTTTACATAGGAGCAGTATTATAGTAGTTATATTTTTGTACATGGGGAGCAGTATAATAGTAGATATATTTTTGTACATAGGGGCAAGTATTATAGTAGTTATATTCTTGTACATAGTGGGCAGTATTATAGTAGTTATATTCTTGTACATAGGAGCAGTATTATAGTAGTCATATTCTTGTACATAGGGGGCAGTATTATAGTAGTTATATTCTTGTACATAGGGGGCAGTATTATAGTAGTTATATTCTTGTACATAGGGGAGCAGTATTATAGTAGTTATTGTTTTGTACATAAAGGACAGCATTATAGTAGCTATATTCTTGTACATAGGAGCAGTATTGTAGTAGGTTTATTCTTGTACATAGGGGGCAGTATTATAGTAGTTATATTCTTGTACATGGGGAGCAGTATTATAGTAGATATATTCTTGTACATAGGGGGCAGTATTCTAGTAGTTATATTCTTGTACATGGGGAGCAGTATTATAGTAGATATATTCTTGTACATAGGGGGCAGTATTATAGTAGTTATATTCTTGTACATAGTGGGCAGTATTATAGTAGTTATATTCTTGTACATAGGGGACAGTATTATAGTAGTTATATTCTTGTACATAGGAGCAGTATTATAGTAGTTATATTTTTGTACATAGGGGGCAGTATTATAGTAGTTATATTCTTGTACAAAGGGGGCAGTATTATAGTAGTTATATTCTTGTACATAGGGGGCAGTATTATAGTAGATATATTCTTGTACATAGGGGGCAGTATTATAGTAGTTATATTCTTGTACATGGGGAGCAGTATTATAGTAGATATATTCTTGTACATAGGGGGAAGTATTATAGTAGTTATATTCTTGTACATAGTGGGCAGTATTATAGTAGTTTTATTTTTGTACATACGGGACAGTATTATAGTAGTTATATTATTGTACATAGGAGCAGTATTATAGTAGTTATATTCTTGTACATAGGGGGCAGTATTATAGTAGTTATATTCTTGTACATAGGGGAGCAGAATTATAGTAGATATATTCTTGTACATAGGGGGCAGTAATATAATATTCCTGTACATAGGGGGCAGTATTATAGTAGTTATATTCTTGTACATAGGGGAGCAGAATTATAGTAGATATATTCTTGTACATAGGGGGCAATAATATAATATTCCTGTACATAGTGGGCAGTATTATAGTAGTTATATTCTTGTACATAGGGGACAGTATTATAGTAGTTATATTCTTTTACATAGGAGCAGTATTATAGTAGTTATATTTTTGTACATGGGGAGCAGTATAATAGTAGATATATTTTTGTACATAGGGGCAAGTATTATAGTAGTTATATTCTTGTACATAGTGGGCAGTATTATAGTAGTTATATTCTTGTACATAGGAGCAGTATTATAGTAGTCATATTCTTGTACATAGGGGGCAGTATTATAGTAGTTATATTCTTGTACATAGGGGGCAGTATTATAGTAGTTATATTCTTGTACATAGGGGAGCAGTATTATAGTAGTTATTGTTTTGTACATAAAGGACAGCATTATAGTAGCTATATTCTTGTACATAGGAGCAGTATTGTAGTAGGTTTATTCTTGTACATAGGGGGCAGTATTATAGTAGTTATATTCTTGTACATGGGGAGCAGTATTATAGTAGATATATTCTTGTACATAGGGGGCAGTATTCTAGTAGTTATATTCTTGTACATAGTGGGCAGTATTATAGTAGTTATATTCTTGTACATAGGGGACAGTATTATAGTAGTTATATTCTTGTACATAGGAGCAGTATTATAGTAGTTATATTTTTGTACATAGGGGGCAGTATTATAGTAGTTATATTCTTGTACATAGGAGGCAGTATTATAGTAGTTATATTCTTGTACATGGGGAGCAGTATTATAGTAGATATATTCTTGTACATAGGGGGCAGTATTATAATATTCCTGTACATAGTGGGCAGTATTATAGTAGTTATATTCTTGTACATAGGGGACAGTATTATAGTAGTTATATTCTTGTACATAGGACCAGTATTATAGTAGTTATATTCTTGTACATAGGGGGCAGTATTATAGTAGTTATATTCTTGTACATAGGGGGCAGTATTATAGTAGATATATTCTTGTACATAGGGGGCAGTATTATAGTAGTTATATTCTTGTACATGGGGAGCAGTATTATAGTAGATATATTCTTGTACATAGGGGGAAGTATTATAGTAGTTATATTCTTGTACATAGTGGGCAGTATTATAGTAGTTTTATTTTTGTTCATACGGGACAGTATTATAGTAGTTATATTATTGTACATAGGAGCAGTATTATAGTAGTTATATTCTTGTACATAGGGGGCAGTATTAATAGTAGTTATATTCTTGTACATAGGGGAGCAGAATTATAGTAGATATATTCTTGTACATAGGGGGCAGTAATATAATATTCCTGTACATAGTGGGCAGTATTATAGTAGTTATATTCTTGTACATAGGGGACAGTATTATAGTAGTTATATTCTTGTACATAGGAGCAGTATTATAGTAGTTATATTCTTGTACATAGGGGGCAGTATTATAGTAGTTATATTCTTGTACATAGGGGGCAGTATTATAGTAGATATATTCTTGTACATAGGGGGCAGTATTATAGTAGTTATATTCTTGTACATGGGGAGCAGTATTATAGTAGATATATTCTTGTACATAGGGGGCAGTATTATAGTAGTTATATTCTTGTACATAGTGGGCAGTATTATAGTAGTTATATTCGTGTACATACGGGACAGTATTATAGTAGTTATATTCTTGTACATAAGAGGCAGTGTTATAGTAGTTATATTCTTGTACATAAGAGGCTGTATTATAATAGCTATATTCTTGTACATAGGAGGCAGTATTATAGTAGTTATATTCTTGTATATGGGGAGCAGTATTATAGTAGATATATTCTTCTACATAAGGGGCAGTATTATAGTAGTTATATTCTTGTACATGGGGAGCAGTATTATAGTAGATATATTCTTGTACATAGGGGGCAGTATTATAATATTCCTGTACATTGTGGGCAGTATTATAGTAGTTATATTCTTGTACATAGGGGACAGTATTATAGTAGTTATATTCTTGTACATAGGAGCAGTATTATAGTAGTTATATTCTTGCACATAGGGGGCAGTATTATAGTAGTTATATTCTTGTACATAGGGGGCAGTATTATAGTAGATATATTCTTGTACATAGGGGGCAGTATTATAGTAGTTATATTCTTGTACATGGGGAGCAGTATTATAGTAGATATATTCTTGTACATAGGGGGAATTATTATAGTAGTTATATTCTTGTACATAGTGGGCAGTATTATAGTAGTTTTATTTTTGTACATACGGGGCAGTATTATAGTAGTTATATTATTGTACATAGGAGCAGTATTATAGTAGTTATATTCTTGTACATAGGGGGCAGTATTATAGTAGTTATATTCTTGTACATAGGGGAGCAGAATTATAGTAGATATATTCTTGTACATAGGGGGCAGTAATATAATATTCCTGTACATAGTGGGCAGTATTATAGTAGTTATATTCTTGTACATAGGGGACAGTATTATAGTAGTTATATTCTTTTACATAGGAGCAGTATTATAGTAGTTATATTTTTGTACATGGGGAGCAGTATAATAGTAGATATATTTTTGTACATAGGGGCAAGTATTATAGTAGTTATATTCTTGTACATGGGGAGCAGTATTATAGTAGATATATTCTTGTACATAGGGGGCAGTATTCTAGTAGTTATATTCTTGTACATAGTGGGCAGTATTATAGTAGTTATATTCTTGTACATAGGGGACAGTATTATAGTAGTTATATTCTTGTACATAGGAGCAGTATTATAGTAGTTATATTTTTGTACATAGGGGGCAGTATTATAGTAGTTATATTCTTGTACAAAGGGGGCAGTATTATAGTAGATATATTCTTGTACATAGGGGGCAGTATTATAGTAGTTATATTCTTGTACGTGGGGAGCAGTATTATAGTAGATATATTCGTGTACATAGGGGGCAGTATTATAGTAGTTATATTCTTGTACATAGGTGCCAGTATTATAGTAGTTATATTCTCGTACATGGGGAGCAGTATTATAGTAGATTTATTCTTGTACATAGGGGGCAGTATTATAGTAGTTATATTCTTATACATAGTGGGCAGTATTATAGTAGTTATATTCTTGTACATAGGGGACAGTATTATAGTAGTTATATTCTTGTACATAGTAGCAGTATTATAGTAGTTATATTCTTGTACATGGGGAGCAGTATTATAGTAGATATATTCAGGTACATAGGGGGCAGTATTATAGTAGTTATATTCTTGTACATGTGGAGCAGTATTATAGTAGATATATTCTTGTACATAGGACCAGTATTATAGTAGTTATATTCTTGTACATAGGGGGCAGTATTATAGTAGTTATATTCTTGTACATAGAAGCAGTATTATAGTAGTTATTTTCTTGTACATAAAGGACAGCATTATAGTAGCTATATTCTTGTACATGGGGGCAGTATTATAGTAGTTATATTCTTGTACTTAGAGGACAGAATTATAGTAGTTATATCCTTGTACATAGGGAGCAGTATTATAGTAGTTATATCCTTGTACATAGGGGGCAGTATTATAGTAGTTTTATTCTTGTACATGGGGAGCAGTATTATAGTAGATATATTCTTGTACATAGGGGGGAAGTATTATAGTAGTTATATTCTTGTACATAGTGGGCAGTATTATAGTAGTTATATTCGTGTACATACGGGACAGTATTATAGTAGTTATATTCTTGTACATAAGAGGCAGTGTTATAGTAGTTATATTCTTGTACATAAGAGGCAGTATTATAATAGCTATATTCTTGTACATAGGAGGCAGTATTATAGTAGTTATATTCTTGTATATGGGGAGCAGTATTATAGTAGATATATTCTTCTACATAAGGGGCAGTATTATAGTAGTTATATTCTTGTACATGGGGAGCAGTATTATAGTAGATATATTCTTGTACATAGGGGGCAGTATTATAATATTCCTGTACATAGTGGGCAGTATTATAGTAGTTATATTCTTGTACATAGGGGACAGTATTATAGTAGTTATATTCTTGTACATAGGAGCAGTATTATAGTAGTTATATTCTTGTACATAGGGGGCAGTATTATAGTAGTTATATTCTTGTACATAGGGGGCAGTATTATAGTAGATATATTCTTGTACATAGGGGGCAGTATTATAGTAGTTATATTCTTGTACATGGGGAGCAGTATTATAGTAGATATATTCTTGTACATAGGGGGAAGTATTATAGTAGTTATATTCTTGTACATAGTGGGCAGTATTATAGTAGTTTTATTTTTGTACATACGGGACAGTATTATAGTAGTTATATTATTGTACATAGGAGCAGTATTATAGTAGTTATATTCTTGTACATAGGGGGCAGTATTATAGTAGTTATATTCTTGTACATAGGGGAGCAGAATTATAGTAGATATATTCTTGTACATAGGGGGCAGTAATATAATATTCCTGTACATAGTGGGCAGTATTATAGTAGTTATATTCTTGTACATAGGGGACAGTATTATAGTAGTTATATTCTTGTACATAGGAGCAGTATTATAGTAGTTATATTCTTGTACATAGGGGGCAGTATTATAGTAGTTATATTCTTGTACATAGGGGAGCAGAATTATAGTAGATATATTCTTGTACATAGGGGGCAGTAATATAATATTCCTGTACATAGTGGGCAGCATTATAGTAGTTATATTCTTGTACATAGGGGACAGTATTATAGTAGTTATATTCTTTTACATAGGAGCAGTATTATAGTAGTTATATTTTTGTACATGGGGAGCAGTATAATAGTAGATATATTTTTGTACATAGGGGCAAGTATTATAGTAGTTATATTCTTGTACATAGTGGGCAGTATTATAGTAGTTATATTCTTGTACATAGGAACAGTATTATAGTAGTCATATTCTTGTACATAGGGGGCAGTATTATAGTAGTTATATTCTTGTACATAGGGGGCAGTATTATAGTAGTTATATTCTTGTACATAGGGGAGCAGTATTATAGTAGTTATTGTTTTGTACATAAAGGACAGCATTATAGTAGCTATATTCTTGTACATAGGAGCAGTATTGTAGTAGGTTTATTCTTGTACATAGGGGGCAGTATTCTAGTAGTTATATTCTTGTACATGGGGAGCAGTATTATAGTAGATATATTCTTGTACATAGGGGGCAGTATTATAGTAGTTATATTCTTGTACATAGTGGGCAGTATTATAGTAGTTATATTCTTGTACATAGGGGACAGTATTATAGTAGTTATATTCTTGTACATAGGAGCAGTATTATAGTAGTTATATTTTTGTACATAGGGGGCAGTATTATAGTAGTTATATTCTTGTACAAAGGGGGCAGTATTATAGTAGATATATTCTTGTACATAGGGGGCAGTATTATAGTAGTTATATTCTTGTACGTGGGGAGCAGTATTATAGTAGATATATTCGTGTACATAGGGGGCAGTATTATAGTAGTTATATTCTTGTACATAGTGGGCAGTATTATAGTAGTTATATTCTTGTGCATAGGGAGCAGTTTTATAGTAGATTTATTCTTGTGCATAGGAGCAGTATTATAGTAGTTATATTCTTGTACACAGGGAGCAGTATTATAGTAGTTATTGTCTTGTACATAAAGGACAGCATTATAGTAGCTATATTCTTGTACATAGGAGGCAGTATTATAGTAGTTATATTCTTGTACATAGGAGGCAGTATTATAGTAGTTATATTCTTGTACATAGGGGGCAGTATTATAGTAGTTATATTCTTGTACATAGGGGGAAGTATTATAGTAGTTATATTCTTGTACATAGGGGGCAGTATTATAGTAGATATATTCTTGTACATAGGGGGCAGTATTATAGTAGTTATATTCTTGTACATGGGGAGCAGTATTATAGTAGATATATTCTTGTACATAGGGGGAAGTATTATAGTAGTTATATTCTTGTACATAGTGGGCAGTATTATAGTAGTTTTATTTTTGTACATACGGGACAGTATTATAGTAGTTATATTATTGTACATAGGAGCAGTATTATAGTAGTTATATTCTTGTACATAGGGGGCAGTATTATAGTAGTTATATTCTTGTACATAGGGGAGCAGAATTATAGTAGATATATTCTTGTACATAGGGGGCAGTAATATAATATTCCTGTACATAGGGGGCAGTATTATAGTAGTTATATTCTTGTACATAGGGGAGCAGAATTATAGTAGATATATTCTTGTACATAGGGGGCAGTAATATAATATTCCTGTACATAGTGGGCAGTATTATAGTAGTTATATTCTTGTACATAGGGGACAGTATTATAGTAGTTATATTCTTTTACATAGGAGCAGTATTATAGTAGTTATATTTTTGTACATGGGGAGCAGTATAATAGTAGATATATTTTTGTACATAGGGGCAAGTATTATAGTAGTTATATTCTTGTACATAGTGGGCAGTATTATAGTAGTTATATTCTTGTACATAGGAGCAGTATTATAGTAGTCATATTCTTGTACATAGGGGGCAGTATTATAGTAGTTATATTCTTGTACATAGGGGGCAGTATTATAGTAGTTATATTCTTGTACATAGGGGAGCAGTATTATAGTAGTTATTGTTTTGTACATAAAGGACAGCATTATAGTAGCTATATTCTTGTACATAGGAGCAGTATTGTAGTAGGTTTATTCTTGTACATAGGGGGCAGTATTATAGTAGTTATATTCTTGTACATGGGGAGCAGTATTATAGTAGATATATTCTTGTACATAGGGGGCAGTATTCTAGTAGTTATATTCTTGTACATAGTGGGCAGTATTATAGTAGTTATATTCTTGTACATAGGGGACAGTATTATAGTAGTTATATTCTTGTACATAGGAGCAGTATTATAGTAGTTATATTTTTGTACATAGGGGGCAGTATTATAGTAGTTATATTCTTGTACAAAGGGGGCAGTATTATAGTAGATATATTCTTGTACATAGGGGGCAGTATTATAGTAGTTATATTCTTGTACGTGGGGAGCAGTATTATAGTAGATATATTCGTGTACATAGGGGGCAGTATTATAGTAGTTATATTCTTGTACATAGTGGGCAGTATTATAGTAGTTATATTCTTGTGCATAGGGAGCAGTTTTATAGTAGATTTATTCTTGTGCATAGGAGCAGTATTATAGTAGTTATATTCTTGTACACAGGGAGCAGTATTATAGTAGTTATTGTCTTGTACATAAAGGACAGCATTATAGTAGCTATATTCTTGTACATAGGAGGCAGTATTATAGTAGTTATATTCTTGTACATAGGAGGCAGTATTATAGTAGTTATATTCTTGTACATAGGGGGCAGTATTATAGTAGTTATATTCTTGTACATAGGGGGAAGTATTATAGTAGTTATATTCTTGTACATAGGAGACAGTATTATAGTAGTTATATTCTTGTACATAGGAGGCAGTATTATAGTAGTTATATTCTTGTACATAGGGGGCAGTATTATAGTAGTTATATTCTTGTACATAGGTGCCAGTATTATAGTAGTTATATTCTCGTACATGGGGAGCAGTATTATAGTAGATTTATTCTTGTACATAGGGGGCAGTATTATAGTAGTTATATTCTTATACATAGTGGGCAGTATTATAGTAGTTATATTCTTGTACATAGGGGACAGTATTATAGTAGTTATATTCTTGTACATAGTAGCAGTATTATAGTAGTTATATTCTTGTACATGGGGAGCAGTATTATAGTAGATATATTCAGGTACATAGGGGGCAGTATTATAGTAGTTATATTCTTGTACATGTGGAGCAGTATTATAGTAGATATATTCTTGTACATAGGACCAGTATTATAGTAGTTATATTCTTGTACATAGGGGGCAGTATTATAGTAGTTATATTCTTGTACATAGAAGCAGTATTATAGTAGTTATTTTCTTGTACATAAAGGACAGCATTATAGTAGCTATATTCTTGTACATGGGGGCAGTATTATAGTAGTTATATTCTTGTACATAGGGAGCAGTATTATAGTAGTTATATCCTTGTACATAGGGGGCAGTATTATAGTAGTTTTATTCTTGTACATGGGGAGCAGTATTATAGTAGATATATTCTTGTACATAGGGGGGAAGTATTATAGTAGTTATATTCTTGTACATAGTGGGCAGTATTATAGTAGTTATATTCGTGTACATACGGGACAGTATTATAGTAGTTATATTCTTGTACATAAGAGGCAGTGTTATAGTAGTTATATTCTTGTACATAAGAGGCAGTATTATAATAGCTATATTCTTGTACATAGGAGGCAGTATTATAGTAGTTATATTCTTGTATATGGGGAGCAGTATTATAGTAGATATATTCTTCTACATAAGGGGCAGTATTATAGTAGTTATATTCTTGTACATGGGGAGCAGTATTATAGTAGATATATTCTTGTACATAGGGGGCAGTATTATAATATTCCTGTACATAGTGGGCAGTATTATAGTAGTTATATTCTTGTACATAGGGGACAGTATTATAGTAGTTATATTCTTGTACATAGGAGCAGTATTATAGTAGTTATATTCTTGTACATAGGGGGCAGTATTATAGTAGTTATATTCTTGTACATAGGGGGCAGTATTATAGTAGATATATTCTTGTACATAGGGGGCAGTATTATAGTAGTTATATTCTTGTACATGGGGAGCAGTATTATAGTAGATATATTCTTGTACATAGGGGGAAGTATTATAGTAGTTATATTCTTGTACATAGTGGGCAGTATTATAGTAGTTTTATTTTTGTACATACGGGACAGTATTATAGTAGTTATATTATTGTACATAGGAGCAGTATTATAGTAGTTATATTCTTGTACATAGGGGGCAGTATTATAGTAGTTATATTCTTGTACATAGGGGAGCAGAATTATAGTAGATATATTCTTGTACATAGGGGGCAGTAATATAATATTCCTGTACATAGTGGGCAGTATTATAGTAGTTATATTCTTGTACATAGGGGACAGTATTATAGTAGTTATATTCTTGTACATAGGAGCAGTATTATAGTAGTTATATTCTTGTACATAGGGGGCAGTATTATAGTAGTTATATTCTTGTACATAGGGGAGCAGAATTATAGTAGATATATTCTTGTACATAGGGGGCAGTAATATAATATTCCTGTACATAGTGGGCAGCATTATAGTAGTTATATTCTTGTACATAGGGGACAGTATTATAGTAGTTATATTCTTTTACATAGGAGCAGTATTATAGTAGTTATATTTTTGTACATGGGGAGCAGTATAATAGTAGATATATTTTTGTACATAGGGGCAAGTATTATAGTAGTTATATTCTTGTACATAGTGGGCAGTATTATAGTAGTTATATTCTTGTACATAGGAACAGTATTATAGTAGTCATATTCTTGTACATAGGGGGCAGTATTATAGTAGTTATATTCTTGTACATAGGGGGCAGTATTATAGTAGTTATATTCTTGTACATAGGGGAGCAGTATTATAGTAGTTATTGTTTTGTACATAAAGGACAGAATTATAGTAGCTATATTCTTGTACATAGGAGCAGTATTGTAGTAGGTTTATTCTTGTACATAGGGGGCAGTATTCTAGTAGTTATATTCTTGTACATGGGGAGCAGTATTATAGTAGATATATTCTTGTACATAGGGGGCAGTATTATAGTAGTTATATTCTTGTACATAGTGGGCAGTATTATAGTAGTTATATTCTTGTACATAGGGGACAGTATTATAGTAGTTATATTCTTGTACATAGGAGCAGTATTATAGTAGTTATATTTTTGTACATAGGGGGCAGTATTATAGTAGTTATATTCTTGTACAAAGGGGGCAGTATTATAGTAGATATATTCTTGTACATAGGGGGCAGTTTTATAGTAGTTATATTCTTGTACGTGGGGAGCAGTATTATAGTAGATATATTCGTGTACATAGGGGGCAGTATTATAGTAGTTATATTCTTGTACATAGTGGGCAGTATTATAGTAGTTATATTCTTGTGCATAGGGAGCAGTTTTATAGTAGATTTATTCTTGTGCATAGGAGCAGTATTATAGTAGTTATATTCTTGTACACAGGGAGCAGTATTATAGTAGTTATTGTCTTGTACATAAAGGACAGCATTATAGTAGCTATATTCTTGTACATAGGAGGCAGTATTATAGTAGTTATATTCTTGTACATAGGAGGCAGTATTATAGTAGTTATATTCTTGTACATAGGGGGCAGTATTATAGTAGTTATATTCTTGTACATAGGGGGAAGTATTATAGTAGTTATATTCTTGTACATAGGAGACAGTATTATAGTAGTTATATTCTTGTACATAGGAGGCAGTATTATAGTAGTTATATTCTTGTACATAGGGGGCAGTATTATAGTAGTTATATTCTTGTACATGGGTGCCAGTATTATAGTAGTTATATTCTCGTACATGGGGAGCAGTATTATAGTAGATTTATTCTTGTACATAGGGGGCAGTATTATAGTAGTTATATTCTTATACATAGTGGGCAGTATTATAGTAGTTATATTCTTGTACATAGGGGACAGTATTATAGTAGTTATATTCTTGTACATAGTAGCAGTATTATAGTAGTTATATTCTTGTACATGGGGAGCAGTATTATAGTAGATATATTCTGGTACATAGGGGGCAGTATTATAGTAGTTATATTCTTGTACATGTGGAGCAGTATTATAGTAGATATGTTCTTGTACATAGGACCAGTATTATAGTAGTTATATTCTTGTACATAGGGGGCAGTGTTAAAGTAGTTATATTCTTGTACATAGGGGGCAGTATTATAGTAGTTATATTCTTGTACATAGGAGGCAGTATTATAGTAGTTATATTCTTGTACATAGAAGCAGTATTATAGTAGTTATATTCTTGTACATAGGAGGCAGTATTATAGTAGTTATATTCTTGTACATAGAAGCAGTATTATAGTAGTTATTTTCTTGTACATAAAGGACAGCATTATAGTAGCTATATTCTTGTACATAGGGGCAGTATTATAGTAGTTATATTCTTGTACATAGAAGCAGTATTATAGTAGTTATATTCTTGTACATGGGGGGCAGTATTATAGTAGTTATATTCTTGTACATAGGGGGCAGTATTATAGTAGTTATATCCTTGTACATAGGGAGCAGTATTATAGTAGTTATATTCTTGTACATAGGGGGCAGTATTATAGTAGTTATATTCTTAACATTTTTAACTTATATTCTGCAGCATTAAAGAATTTCTAGTTTTCTTCATAATGGGCAACACTGAGTGCAGGTGAAAGCTTGCGCAGGATATATTCACTATAAAATGTGTGTTTGCTCTGTGATGTGCTATAACTGGTGCATCGCCCTGCCATTTATGTGAATGTTATTATAGAGCATTATGAAGCCAGGGCTAGTCCAGTAATTAATCTTCAAGGGAATTTATCATTATTCACTTTCTAGATTGGTTTGCTCTTTCTGACACATAGTGGGGCTGAGGTTATGTGATAAACAACCCTTCAGGACTGTGTTGCATTGTTATATGGAGCATCATGTGCTTTACCCATCTCGCCGCACAGAACACAAGGCAGCTGCACAGTCACCGCCTGGAGGGGAAGGAAGGAACATTCATAACATTTGCTGTTTTATTGTTACTCTGCATGAAACTTTCATTAAATTGAACCTGTGAGGTAGAGCACATTGCATTAGAAAGAACATAATTGGAAATCCTGGAGTCTCTTAGTATTCTGTTCAAACATTTCAGTATGTAGAGGTTGACCTCATATATGTTGTCACCCAGCTTTCCACAGACTCGGAATGGCATGACAGAAACTCAGCAGGTATGCCACAGTAGTTCATATAAGAAGGATGGAACAATACTTCTGCAGCGCCACCTATTGGATGGCAACATTCCTTCAAATCAATGCTTGACCATTTGAAGGAATGCTGCCATCCAATAGGTGGCGCTGCAGAGATATTGTTGCATCTTCCTTATTTGCATATTACCCAGAGGAACATGGGTTGCCTTATAAGTCTCTTCACTCACCTTCTTGGTGCTCTCCCTAAGGAGTGATGTTACCCCTCTCAACAGTAGTTCATGAGATGTAGTTATTCTTGCATTATATTTATGTGGCTGGAGGCTGAGTATTAACTCTATATGTTTAACAATTTAGTCCATCAGTGAATTGAATTGTATGAGGACCCAGAAAAAAAATGAATATACATAGTATAATGAATTAAATTATTGTAATGTCCCGTGATGCCTCACCAGCACCATTTTTAACCCTTTCCCAGAAGATATAACTAAAATGTAGCTGAATCTAATTTTGACAATTAGACAGTAGATGACTCAAAGAATCAAATATGTTCCCTTTAAAGATTTATCTGGGACTAAATTATTGATGACCTATGCTCAGGATAGGTCATCAATAGTTGATCATTTGAGGTCTGTCTGATGGAAGAGGCTGTGGCACGCCGTTGAGTCTCTTTCAAGGCTAATGACATCACGTTCATTCATCACGTGGCCTGAGAGCAGCACCGACCCGTTCAAGTGAATGGACGGAGCTGCAATACCAGGCACAGCCACTATACGATATACAGCGCTGTGCTGTCACTTCGATCAGCTGATTTCGGGGATTGCAAGCAATAGACCCCTACCAATCAACTATTGATGATTTATCCTGAGCACACACATTTTGGTAGCTTACCCCACCTCTCCTCTTGAGTCTATTGTGACTCTGCTGGGTGTTCTACAATAATTGTTTCCTGTCCATCATTGGACATGTATTAAAGGAGACCAAGATAGGTTTTCCTTCACCTAGGGCAAAAATTTAGTTCACTGCCCTAGTTCTGTATCAGCAGTAAATACCATAACCAAAGCAGAATAGCTCACGTGTGCCCCCTAGCTCCCAGGAAAAAGGGCCATGCTAGCTTCTCCCTAGGTATACCCTTTGTAATAGTACATTTTCTGCTTGAGGGGTTAATAATGTCTGCTCTTTGGCCCTGCAGGATCACCTTGTGATATGCTAAATGTCTGTATATGGCGTGTAGTTCTATTTATCAGCACATTGTCTCTTTATCCTGACAGTAAATCACTTACTTAAACTGTCCGTCAGTAATGACCTCTTAATTCTATCACTTTCTCAGCCCGTAGAGTAAAAATAACACCTATTTCCTGATGGTCGGGCTCGTTCCTTTAAATAGCCAACCTTGCCACCTAATCTCACCTCCCAGGCCTATTAGGAAAATAGGTATTTGCACATGTAATGCTCTTCATTGGGGGATAACAGTGTCACATTTCTATTACCGGACGCTCGCTGTCTAGAGGACATCGCAGCGGTACATACAGAAGGACTTATACAATGACAAATCCTTCCCCGTCCCGATAGTGACATACCATCTAGGTATGTCATATCCTGCAAAATAGTCTATACACCCATCCCGATAGCTGCCGTTTATTGATGTACCCACTGAGGATTATGGGATTACGCTGGGTATTGTATTTTCATGAGCGAAGCCCTGGAATTTCTCTATGGGATTTGCAATGGGAACTGAGCAGTTTATACAACATACATAGCCCTGCTGGGTCAGCTGCGCTTAGGTCACCGTACTCTCGCTGTAGTAGGGTTTCTGAGAAAAGGCACAGGGAATGTAGTAGCTTATAGTTAATGGGGTTCACTGGGTGCTGCTGTTCATGACCGTCAGAAGCTGGACCCGGCACTTCAGTCTCTTTTTACTGTTCGTCTCATATGATGGAGCTGAAAAGTGGAAATCTGCGATCTGTGTGTCCTTTCTTATACTTTCATATGCCGTCCATTTTTCAGATCCGCAAAAAAACGTGGAACTGGCCCGATTCTTTTTTTCTGCATCTTTTAAGAAAAACCGCCAGCATACGGATGACGTGTGAGTGCGGACAGACAGCACCCAGCAGTGTGTGTCGGAGACCTCAAAGAGGTCCTCTTTTCAGTCGGGGTGGCTGACTGCATAGCTTTGCAGCTGTAGTCTCATTGACTGTATTGCAGACTTTCTTTTCAGTTGCCCCCTTTTTCTATATAGGATCCCCTTAGATTTAGCTCCTGATTCTGTGACTGTGAGATGGCCGTGGTATCTGGCTCTGGTAGCCCCAGGGATAGCTTACATAGGGGGTCGACTTCTGCTTTCAACCATGAACTTTAATAAACAGTAGAAACAAGTAAACAGTTCAGGTCCCGTTTTGGGGTTACTCATGACCGTATACCGATCCTCTTACTGAGGATCCAAACCTCTCAAAATCCTTACCTAGGAACCAGGGTTTCAATCCAAGTCCACTTTTTCCTGTGAAATGAGTTTCTCAAAAGTCTTTACCCTGTCACCCTTAGGCTGGGTTCACACAGGGCGGATTTGCCGCGGTTTTGCCGCGCGGAATTTCGCCGTGGCAAATCCGCCCGCGGCTGCTAATCTCGGGATTAGCCAGCCATGTGGACGAGATTTCTCAGAAATCTCGTCCACACGGGAAGGCCAATCCGCTGCGCTAAGTCCAGCTGAAACCGCGGCTGCGGCCGCTGCGGTTTCAGAATATGCAGCATGTCCATTTTTTTTTCATTCCGCTGCGGCCGCGCTCTCCTCTATGGGAGCGCCGGCTGCAGCGAAAGAGCGAGCGGTTTAAGCCGCGGCTCTCCCGGTGGAAATCTTGCGGTTTTTGCTGCGGCCAAACCGCGAGATTTCCGACAGGAATCCGCCCTGTGTGAACCCAGCCTTAGGGCTCATGTCGACGGGCGGGTTTGAATTCCAGGATCCGCGTGCTGCGTTTTGTCGCGGGACTCGCGAGGATAGCTTTAATTGAAGTTAATGGCAGCAGTCCGGTCAGCGGCACACCTGGAACTGTCACTCCGGGTGTTCCGCGGATCCTGTGGGAAAGCAGATTTAAATTTTAAAAATTCCACTGCGCATGAGCGGGGGGTTTTGCCGGCCAGCGCGCCCGCCTACATGCACGGGGGAGATGCCGGACGACCCGCACGCGTCTGGAATGTCCTCATGCCGCAGGCAGGGTGGGATCCCATGGCGGGGCTCTTGCCCACAAAACCCAACCTGCCCATGGACATGAGGCCTTGCTGTAGTCTCTGACAGCTCTGTATGACTTCAATGTTGTTAGGTAGAAGGTAGGAGGGGAACTAGCAAGCAGAAGGCTTTATCCAAAAGAAATGTCTGCCTCGGGGAGGACCTCACGTCTGTAGGGTTAATTCTGCGTACTACAGTTTCTGTCACTCCAGGGAATTTTCCTGGCTCCTAACTCCACAGCATGGCTACAATGACTCGCAGGATCGTCCCCAGCTCCCCACTGCAGCATAGCCGCATAGACACATACAGTAGGAGCATCCTTAGCTCCCCACACTGCAGCTCAGCTGCATAGAGACATAGGAACATATGCAGTTTTCCACACTGCAGCATAGCTGTACAAAAACAAAGGAACATCCCCAGCATCTTACACTGAAGCATAGCTGCACTGACCAATTACTTCCTGCCTCTTCTTCCTGCTCAGCTCTCTTCCTTGTTTCCTCCCCTCTTTAAAGTCACAGTAGTTTACAAATCACTAACACATCAGAACATCAAATGAAGAATAAAACAGTCAGGAACCACCATACCCCTTTATAAATGTCTGATATGGGCAGTCTTCACCGCTGTCAATTAAGTCTGATGTCAGCCATTGAGTGTGAGCAGTGGGGACCGCCAACTTAACTCAGAAGAGACTGTATGAGGGAACTAGGAAGAGTTTAAACAAAAGAAAGACATTGTTGGAATCAGCGGGGCCACACTGACAAGAGAACATGACAGGTTCTCCTTAAGGAATACTTGTTATTTAGGCCAACTTTTTACACCACTGCCGAGCGTTTGGAAGTTTTAAAAGTCGTTCCTGAGGATCTGATGGACATGAGTATGATCCTCACTGGCGCACATTGCTCCATTTTAGATTAATACTAACTGGTTCAAATGTGGAATGCAGCAGAGAGCTCTCAGTGTTATGTGGAGAGGGCCTGCAGGGGGCGGGCTGAACAGGAAGTCTTTGAGGTGCAACTTCAGCCAATAGGTGCAGAGCAGGAAGTGAAGTCTACGAAGAAGGCTTCTTTATTGCAACTTCTCTTGTGCAGCCCAGTAAAATGGAGTACTTGCTATTGTATGTAGTTTTAAAGCTGTAAATCTATTTTAAAAGATAAAGCATTACACTGTGTCCATTCATATCAATGGGTTGTCTGTGTAAGGCAGGACAGGACGGGTCCTCCAGAGTGAGAGACGCTCTTTGTATCCCTTCTTCACTTTCGCCCTAATAGGCTGCATGAAAATGTTTTTTTTAGACTATACAATCTCTTTAAAGGGAACCTGCCACTGGTTTTAACCTCACCACACAGACTGCAGGGGCAGACTACTGAATAACAGTTTTTCAAAAAATAAGTTTCTAATTGTTCCATCTCAAAGCATACCTGCAAAAAACGTCTTCATAACTTTCCTGTGCTGCATGCAAATGTCTATAGTTCGGTTGGTGGGTGGGCCTGGGCCTACTCTTTTTGTGTGCTTTGAAGGTTCACATAATCTGCGCATGCGCCATTCCATGAACTTCCGGCACAGATTATGTATCCCATTTGAGGACAGATATGCTATTTCCATCAGTGCATGCATCGGTTCGTGAACTTCTGGCGCATGCATGAAAGTTCAAAGTGAGTCGTGAATGACATGGCATACCAGCAGCTGAGGTGGGCAGCTTATGCTAAAACTTGAGATGGTCTTGGCCCACCCACCCATTTTTCTTTGCAGTTATGCTTTGAAATGGAACAATAACAAACGTATTTTAGTTTCCTGTAGGGTAACCCCAGACACAAGGCATATGTTGAGGAGCTGGGGGTTGGTATAGTGGTCACTTGTGGCATTTACCAGGCTCCCTCCTGGGGGAACACACGTAGCCTTGGCCAGAGCAGCACTGGGCCTGTTCCGTACACCCCTAAGATAGGGATGCCTAATAAACTGGACAGGGATAGCAGATGTCACGGGTGACGCCACCTTCCGCTACTCACCGGTATGAGCCTCGGTAGTAAATAATGGAGCCGCAGACAAAAGTAACGTACCTCAGGTCCCTGGGTATGGTCTGGACCTGTCAAAACTTTACTAAATAACAGTTCCAGATGATGGTACAAATTACAGAATATTGGCAGTGCTGGTAAAGAAGCAGACTTGAGAGTACCTCCACCCGGTTATCCCAGACTTCAGGATGGCTGGATATGAAAACAAATGGGTGTACCTTTACGCTGTTATCCCCTAGATCAGGACGGCCGTGTAGGAAAAATTATCAGTGAGTACCTTTGCACTAGGCCTGGCCGTATGCACCTTCTCTTACTCACGCTCCCTCTCTTCTCTCAAGGGACTCACTCAGCCATGGTTGCTGTCACACAGGTAGTCAGGAACTGCTCTTCCTCCACAATTCTTCACCATATGAGGGTTGAAGGTACCCCCATGTGGCTGGCACTCTCTCTCAGGAACCCAGAAGAATCTCACTACCACACCCAAAACACTTATATTTATAATCTCACTCACTCCACGTGACAAGACAAACTGATACATTGCAAGCATCTCCCAGTCTCTTGCAAACACTTAACTTGCTGCAGCTGTGCAATACACATAACAGAATGACAAGACACTTTTGCACAGCGCATCAATGCAAGATACTACATGTATGACATTTATGGAGGGGGCCAGGAGTTGATATACAGGGCCACTACACCTGCAACACAGTTGCTTAGTTCTGCTGCTGCATTTTTGTTATGATCCTGGATCTGGTATTGCATCTATGTATAGAGATTGGTTTGTGCTGAATTTATATACTGAGCTTGGTTCTGCTGTTGTATTTATGTTATGAGCTTGGTTATGGTGCTGTATTTATGTTATGAGCTTGGTTCTGGGGAAATATGTATGTACTGAACTCAGTTCTGGTATGGTATTCATGTTATGAGTTTGGTTCTAGTGCTGTATTTAGGGACTGAGCTAGTTTTGATGCTGTATTTATGTAGTGAGCTTGGTTCGCGTGCTGTATTTATATACTGAGGTTGGTTCTGGTACTGTATTGTTCTCAAGAGCTTGGTTCTAGTGCTGTATTTAGGAATTAAGCTAGGTTCTGATGCTGCATTCATGTTCTGAGCTAGGTTCTGGTACTGTACTTATTTACTGAGCTAAGTTTGGGAATGTGTTTATGTTATAAGGTTGGATCTGATGATGTATTTATGTTATGAGCCTAGGTTATGGTGTGATGTTTATGTTATGAACTTGGTTCTGGTACAATATTTATTCACTGAGCTGTTCTGGTGTGGGTATGCTGCTATCTTGCTGCTACACAGGGTGCTATTTAACCTAATGCAAACACTAAAATAAGGGTTAGTTCAGAGACACTAAGTACTTGCTGTCTGGGTGGATGGATAACAGGATGCCAGGATTCCCCAAGCATAAGGAGCAGTCACTGCAATGTAAAAGGATCCATTTGCTTAAAACTGTTCCTTTTGGACTATGCCTTTTGGGTATTATTGTATCTTGACACCACCGGAGCTAGGGAGTGGAGACAAGATGCACACTGACAACCAACGCCCCCAGCTGGATTGGCTGGCCAGGACAATGGGTGGGCATCATCTCCCTAGCCTGCTCCTGTGAATGCGCCCTCCAGCGCTCTCCAATCGGCTGCTGGCAATCCCCCCCTCCAGAGCACGGCCTTAATCGGCTCCTGTCCATGTCCCCTCTGCCGCTCGCCGTTGTCCCTTGAGCTGGCCAAGAACACTGACAGCGGCTGAGCGACTGTGCTGGAGCTGGGAGGGGTGAAGGCAGAGCTGCGGCCCCCGCCGGCCCCACTGACCGCTGAGGGCATGAAATTGTCAGCGGGGGACCTTGACACCGCAGCTGTTGGGAGCAGCGCACCCAGCAGAGGAGTCCGTGACATGAGCTCCGGCGGCCAGTGTTACAGCGGGGGAGGGAGCAGAAAACATAGATCGACTGCGAGACGGAGGACTGCGCTGCACACTGCCGGTGGGGGTGAGTCTGAGCAGCAGCACATACACCACAGACACATACATAGCAGTACACCGGGGACAGCCAATCAAAAGCTGGGGGCGTCACCTGCATCTCACCCCTGCTGAATTATGTTGCTACCCCTCACTTCCGGTGGCGTCAAGATACAATAATACCACCTTTTTGTTACAATGCTCTCTAATGAGCATGGAATAAGGGGACAGATGCTCTTTGCAGCCGACCTACACTCTGACCATCATTTATACCCTGAATTGGGTATTTGAAAATAGTCTTTCTAAACCAAACAGCCCCTTTAAATTTCCCTTGGTTCCCAGTGAAGTAGCAGCGCGTTCAGTCCTGTTAGATAATTTTATCACTCCCGTCCCAGAAATAACGTTATATTCCCTGAAGTCTCAGTGATGCGCACATATATGCAAATAGCCTCCTAACACAGCTCAGTAGCCGCATATAATGTATCTCCGAGAAAGCATTACGGCTTCTAGACATGCGTCATTCTTTTAAATATAGATCGCTCTGTAGATCTGTGTGATGTCTTAGAAAGAAGTGTCTCATATGAACTTGAAGGGCCTTCTACAAATGAGTCCTTGAGAAATTACATTATCTTGCACTTCAATATATAGCCGTGAGCTCCACTTTTAATGGGTTTAATGGGCAGCACGGTGGCTCAGTAGTTAGCACTGTTGCCTTTCAGCACTGGGACCCTGCGTTCGAGCGTGAGCGTAAGGACAACGTCTGCATGGAAGTTTGTAAGTTCTGTGGGTTTCCTCCCACACTTGAAAAACATGAGTAGGAAAATGCCTGTTGTGAACTACACTGGGGACAAAACCCTATGATGTACATCGCTATGGAGCATGTATACACTATATAAATGAGAAAAAAAATACGTTTGTACATGATGTACATAAAAAAGTCAAGTTCTGTATTTCAAAAAGTCTCCTGGTTGTTATTGGAAGCAGTTGACAGTTTGCAGACAGACAGAACCCTAAGGCCACTCGCGCTCGGCAAAACAACGCGATTTGGATTGCAGCGCTTTGCTAAAATTTTGTTTTTGTTTCTGCAGCCGACAGCATGTTTTGGCACACCCCATCATTGTGATGGGTGATGAGGTGCCCTAAACGCTAAAAAATAGAGCAAACAGCGCTCGAAAATCACACCGCTGGAAAGCGCTGTCCAGCGCCGCGATCGACCACAAATCAATGGGAGCTTTATACTGCGAGGGGTTACCGTGGGGGGTCGAAACACAGCAGTAAAAAACAGATGTGTGAGAGTGGCCTTACAGTTTGGCTCAGCTTCTACACTAAATAACACTTTATTAGAGCTTCCGACCCTTTCACAATTGGAGCTTTCCTGTATGGAAGTGAGACCTGTGACCTCAGAGTAGAGCGTAAAATCCGTAGATCAGTTTCAATGTGAATCGACATTAGATGGGAAAATCCAGCGATCTGAGTGACTTCCAACGAGGCCGGGTCATCGCAGCTAGGCTAGCCGATAACAGGATGTCACTGCCAACCACGTGGGGTTTTCTCATGCAGCGGTGTGAAGAGTATACAGAGAATGGTGTGATCGAGGGAAACATCCAGCAAAGGGGATCCTGTGGATGGAAACAACTTGTCACCAAAAGGGGTCAGAGGAGGATGTCAAGAAGCATTATGGTTGATACATACTTCATGCGCAGGACACGGTGGCGGTACAGTTCCTGCTGCATCAGCTGCTTTCTCAGATCTTTGGAGCCACACAGTGAGCTTCCATCCAGAGGCATAACTTGAAGCTCCTGGGCCCCAATTAGGGTTGCCACCGGTCTGATAATTCATCAGCCTGGCCGATATTTTCCCTGCCAGGCCGGTGGTGGTATTTTTTTTTTTGCAGGCCCTATTACAGGCCGGCATTTTGGTCGGGCAGCTGTGTCCCCCGCGGGGATGATAAACACATCTGCCACATGCAGCAGATTTTTTTTCATCCCCACGGGAAATAAAGAATTCCCTACCGCAGCTGTCACAGATTAGGATCCAGCTGCTGGCACCCCTTAATTGTTTTTCATGGAAGGGCTTTAAATATAAGCCCTTCCCTGAAAAACAACCCAAACTGGTGTAGAAAAAAAAAATCATACTCACTTTTCTTCAGCTGCCGGGGCTCAGTCTGCATCCTGTCTCCGCTCTCCCTGACTCTGCACTGAAGTTCTTTCAGCAGACGGGGAATTCAAATCCCCGCCTGCTGAAAGAGCTGCTTCTGATTGGCTGAGGTGCTCAGCCAATCACAGGCAGCTCTCGCCTGTCATTCATTGAATAGCCTCCTAAGGTGTCTTAGTATAGTCAATTGTGTTCCTTAGATGTGTGGTCCTCCTCATCATGTCCCCTGCAGCCTTCTGTTCTTCTGCGCCCAGGTTTTGGCTTGCATTTGTGATGTGTCTTGTACATGTGCCAGGCACGTCTCTGCCTCATTTCTCAGGCTGGTTCCAATCCAGCGGACGTCTTCACAGGCTTTCATTTCTGTGCTGCCAGCCTCCCTACTCAGTGCTTTCCTTTCTTCTGTCTGGTGCCTGGAGAACATTTCCATACTGAACCTCAGAGGGATGTTGCTACAGTGACAGATACAGGTTCTGCATATAGGATGCGCGGTTAGAGAAAGTTATCTGCATTGGAGATGTTAGAAATATGGTGACGTCCTGCTGGTTGTCAAAAGCTCTCCATGATGAACTCATAAAACAGATCAAAATCAACAGAAAAAAATAAATTTCACACAGAATTTATACTTACATTGAGCACTATGTTGCAGTATATGCATGGACATTATCTGCATAAAATGTTGTCACTGTATACATATACATTACTTATCCTGTACTGCTCCTGAGTTACATCCTGTATTATACCCCAGAGCTGCACTCACTATTCTGCTGGTGGAGTCACTGTGTACATACATTACTCATCCTGTACTGATCCTGAGTTACATCCTGTATTATACTGCAGAGCTGCACTTACTATTCTGCTGGTGGAGTCACTGTGTACATACATTGCTTATCCTGTACTGATCCTGAGTTACATCCTGTATTATACTCCTGAGCTACACTCACTATTCTGCTGGTGGAGTCCCTGTGTACATTACTTATCCTGTACTGATCCTGAGTTACATCCTCCATTATAATCCAGAGCTGCACTCACTATTCTACTGGTGGAGTCACTGTGTACATACATTACACTAGTTATCCACCATCGGTTCTGAGTTTTCCTTTAACAGACCTCTTATGGCAAGTGAGAATCTGTTGTATACTTCACTTGCAAACCTTAACCCTTTCCAGTCCAATATATATCCTGGTTTTCCTAGGGGGCTTACTCTATTATACAACTGTGCTATCTGCTGGCTAAAGCCAGTACTGCATGAGGTGACACGTTGGATAGGCTCTGACAGCAGAGAGGCTGGCAATATACAGTAGAAGAACCCCAACGGATGTCTACCAACATTGGAGCTGTACAGCCTTAAATCATAATGTCTTCACAGGTCAGACAGTGAATTGGAAAGAGTTAATGCATTCCCACATAAAATGCCAGTTTCGAGCCATCAGGATGAGTATACTGAGGGCTGACCTGTCGTACAGCGCCGTCTATAAAACAATTCATCCCCTGAAGTAAAGAGCAGGTAGGAAGACGTGCGCTGTAATCTCCAATAAAAAAGGGATAATCTGTGGAATATATTGCCTTTTCCGCTCTATTAAGCACACAGGCGACATGATGGTGATGCTGTATGACTGTCTGGAAAAAGAGATTTACATGCTGATTGTTCAAGACATTCTTGGAATAAGATGTCAATGAAGGAATCGAACCGGACTCCTCAGAAGGTGGAGGACATCTACAGTACTGCGCAAAGGTTTTAGGCAGGTGTGAACAAAATGCTGCAGAGTAAGAATACTTTCAAAACTAGGAAGTGTTAATAGTTTGTTTTTGGTCAATTAAGAAAATACAAAGTGACTGAACCAAAGAGAGATTTAAATCCAATTAATATTAGGTATGATCGCCTGTACCTTCACAACAGCAACAGTTCTTCTTTGTAGACTTGCACACAGTTTTTGAAGGAATTTAGCAGAGAGGTTGTTCCATACATCTTGGAGAGCTAAGCACAGATCTTCTGTGGATGTCGGCTTACTCAAATCCTTCTGTCTCTTCATGTAATCCCAGGCAGACTGGATGATGATGAGATCAGGGCTCTGTGGGGCCGTATCATCACTTCCAGTACTCCTTGTTCTTCTCTACACTGAAGATAGTTCTTAATGACATTGGCTGGATGTTACTTTACAGCATTTTTTCCACTCCTGCCTAAAACTTTCCCACACTACTATATATGTAACCGTTTGTGACTGCAGATGGGACTAAAGTGGGATAATCATGTCAAGGTGGAGCTTTTTTAAATCTTTTTGTAACACAATATTTGTGCTGACATCATCAGTCTACTTACCAACCTTTATATTATAGAATATTTATAAGCCATACTCCTTCCTGTAAGCCCACCCCAAAACGGCCATATCAATTTTGTATAACCCTACCCCTTTTCTGGTTCGGTCATGGGACAGATCTAAAAATACGGAGCCTGTGTCATGACGCCACTGGCCACTTCCAGGTTCAGGGACAGGTGCGGGGTGACATCACAGCATTAGCCCTGGGCCAAGTAGCGGTGGTTTCACATCTGCGAACGGGGTTCCGTTTTCCTGCTCCGTTGGGGCAGTAGGAAAGGGGAAACCCTGGGCCGAATGGCTCAGTCTTCTGACAGAACCGGACAGTGCCTAACTGACTCCATTGACTATAATAGGTCTGTTCGTTTTTAGATTGTGAATCGTAGCAGCTAGCCTATCAGTAACTGGCTGCAAGAATTTATACCAGCTCCTCTGAGCAGAGGATGCTGGTTATACTGTTTGGTATCCTGGTTCTGGTTTGCAAGGGATGTAAGATTTTCTGGTCTGTGTTTTGGTCTTCTTGAGGGTACCGACATGGAAAGGCCCCTACCCATGGGGAGTTTCAGGAAAGCAGACAATTCAGGCCCTGTCTGAGACATAGCATGCCACATGATAGGAGTCATGGTTTCTTTATCTCCGGTTTGTGGTAAAAGACTACATAAGGCCATGTGTACAAACAATAAGTCCGAAAATCGGATCAAAAAAGGTTCACCATTCTACGACTTGACAATTCCACTGAGATGTGTTGCGGAGATCTGATGGAGAGAATTGGTAAACTGCTAGCTCATGCAACTGACAAACAGAAAGAGGAGGTAACCAGCTTCAACATGTCGATCTTCAATCACCAATACTTTATTACTTCTTCATGCAAGACAGTGATATATAAATGCAATGCCTTTTTAAAGTTTATATTCCACTGTCTTGCATGAAGAAGCAATAAAGTACTATTGATTGGAGATCGATGTGTTGAAGCTGGTCACCTCCTCTTTCTATATGGCCATGTGCCTTGGTTGAGGCCATTTCAAGTAGGGCGTAGTTGATACCGCTTCTCCAGGAACTCCAGTATTTTAGTATATCCATCATCACCCGATATCTTAGATGCCGAGAACTTTTATCCAAACAGTGTAGTGGCCCAGTACATCAGGGCCCCTCCTAAAATGAGTGGATGCTCAATATTGCACTGTCAGTGTCTTTTGTGTTGTGTGAGTGATGTGTTTTGCACAGCTGCAGCACTAAAAGGATTAGGCCCCATGTCCACCGAAGTTGCGGTATCCCACGGCGAATCTCAGCCGCGGGAGCCGCCGCCCCGGAGCAGGAGCCGGCAGACGGTTCTCCGCAGGTCAGCCTATCTGACAGATAAGCTGTCAGCGAGCGGAGAATCACAATGTCTCTCTGCTCATGGACACAGGGCCGGTGCTTTCCATAGCGTTGCTATGGAAAGCTTCAGCCAGCGTGACTCGCCGGCGATTTACCACCGGCTAAATCACTGCCGTGGACAGGGGGCTTTAAGTTTCTGGTATGTGAGCTGACTGTCTGGAAAATGTATCTGTTTGTCTGTCATGTGACCTTGTGAGATATATGTGTTTGCAAGGTGTGTGCAAGTCATTTCTGGGCTTTCTGGTGCTAGGGAAGAGGAGTACAAGGCAGCTGCCTATGGGTACCTTCAACCCACAGACACAGAATGGAGGAGGCAGAGAGGATGTTCTACTGCTTGTGAGAATAGCTGATCTTTGGAGCTGTGCAGCGTGGAATGGTCAGTGAGTGTGGACTGGTAGAAAAAGAGAACGTGAGGAGTAAGACTGGAACCGGGCCAGGACCTACAGATAACGTAGATTGTGGTTTCTCCTGTATCCCTGTGAATTCTCCCTGTCATACCATTGGACGAGTGCTACTAAGTTGTAACCTGTTTGGAGTTCAGTAAAATGACCAGTCGCCTGTCCGTTTCCGGAAGCTGCGTCTTAAATTGTAACTGTGTGTGCGTGAATTCATTCCGCCAACTTGGAATTCCCCCACGAAAGCTGCACGGGAGAAGATTTACTCCATCATCCAGGAATGTGGAAGAAACGGTGGCGTCACGAGACACACAACAGGACTAAAGGTAATTCAGTATTTGGGTTCCCCGTTTATTAACCTGCACTCGGCCCTTGGATGACGTGTCACTGGTTACCCTCCGGGTGGGAGATGGTAGAGGCACCGTGATAAGACCCAAGCTCTACCCCGTTGTCTCCTAGGCTGTGGCCCGCTCTTTGGACGCTGCAGGATGGTGTTAATTTGGTGTGTCACGAACAGGATGAATCTCATGTGCCTGTTCCCAAGAAGCTGCTAAAAAGCCACAGAAGAAACGTTTTCCCACCATTTTCTCGTTGCGGAAGGATTTTCCTGTGCAACACTTAAGGCAAAGTTAGTTTCATTTTCAAGGCCCTCTGTTTCTCTCAGTCATCCAGGACAAGATCCCTCTGACTCTTACAAATAGATCGCGGGTCCTCTGAGCCTATGCACATTCGACAGAGTGGTGCCAGAATGAGTGGTGTGTCTAAAATGCAGCAAGAAGATTCTGATTTATATGTTGCAGAAATGCGCTACCGTCTACAAAAGGACTGTGCGGTGTAATTGGATTGTATAGAATTGCCTGCAATACACAGTTAGCAACCATTGGGATTCATGAACTGTGACACTGTGGTGAGTCAAGATGGCGCTCAGCCCTCATGTTTCTAAGGGAGTTCCCATCCCACGAAAAGTTCCCGCTAAGGCTGAGGAAAAAGTAGGGGGGGGATTGCCCCCACCATGGAGTAACAGTCTGTAGCAAGGGACTGCCCAGAGGAGGAGATTCCCTCTGCTTCCAGCTAACCATTGAACTTATCCACACAGACACGCCAGAAGCTTCCCGACCGAGAAGAGATGGCAACCTACATGTCTCTGCTCTGCGTCCCAGCTGATACCCGCTGCCTCAGCCCAGATTTTACTGGGGCGATAAACCTGAACTACAGAGGTTGGCGATGCCGCTACCATTCCCTATCTCCCCACTGCCAGAGGGATGTGTGGAAAAGCCCTCCAGATGGGACTCTGTTTGGCAACGAGGCCTGAAGCCTGCCAGGAAAAGGTCCCCTCTGGTTTCTGCTGTTCCAAAGGAGCCCACCTCCATCCCAAATCTGGGAGCGTCCAAGCGCCTGTAGGATATAAATACAGCCATTTCTACAGAATTTAGCTATTGGGATGAACTTCACAAAAGTTTTGCATGGTGACTGAATGAAAGTGTCATAAAGTTGATTGAGTCGGGAGGGGTATTGTTCCTCCTTGAGGAGAGCACCTAGAAGGTGAGTGAGGAGATTTATAAGGCCATGCATTCTCCTCTGGGTAATATGCAAATAAGGAAGATGTAACAATGCCTATGCAGTGCCACCTATCTTCCTCATTTGCATATTACCAAGAGCAGCATGCATGGTCTTATAAGTTTCCTCACTCACCTTCTAGGTGTAGGGGCGTAGCTAAAGGCTCATGGGCCTGGGTGCCAAAGTTTATCTTGGGGCCCCGCACTTCTCTTAACCCCTTTATGCAGAGGGTAACTTGAAGCTCCTGGGCCTCAATGCAAAACCTGTAACAGGGCCCCCAACTATAATGCTTTATTCATAGTACTGGGCTCCCTATATGGAGAAGAGAGGCCTTATGAGTCCCCTAAGGCATCTGGGCCGGGATGCAACCGCATCCCCTATAGTTATGCCAGTGTCTAGGTGCTCTCCTCAAGGAGAGACAATACCCCTCCCAACTCATTTCACAGGCCTCTCACCAGCCCAGCCAGAATCCTACTGCACACTGAGAAGGGGCAAACACCCTAAAACAGCTGTTTTGTATGGGTTCTGGCTAGTTTTTCAACTCTCAATCTTTGGTAAGGCCCATATAAAGGGTTGTACATTGATTTGAGGGAATGCTGCCATACAATAAGTGGCACTGCAGAGGCATTGTTCCATCTTCCTTATTCGCATAAAGTTGATTGTAACAACTCTGGTGATCTAGGTTAATGCAGAGGTTAACATCAACATCTCTGGTGGTCTAGTGTCATGACAAGATTACCAACATGCCCCAGTGGCACAGGGCAGTGATAGGGTAAGTGACAACATATCCTGTGGTCTAGGGTAGTGAAAGGATCAGAGCCGACTACCCTGGTGATCTAGGGTATAAAACAGGCTAATCATACCTACTAATAGTTATCTTATTCTCTAAGGGTAAGCTATGATCAAAGGGATAGCTTGCCTGCATAAGGTACCAATCATGTAATTTAGATATGAAACATGGGGCAACTCTTCTCTATCCAGTTTAGAGGTCAGATTCTGTGTGGTATCATTTACTGGAGGCAGCCAATGAAAATAAATGTGACTCTCCCTTTTTGCCAAGCACTGCTGGTTTTAGATACATCGGCATAATTTGAAGCTCCTGTGCCCTAGTGCAAAGTATTGACTGGGCCATCCATTTAAAATGTACTGTTTGTAATATTGATGTCTCCTTATGTCGTATAGGGGCCTGTAGACCCTCTTAGGAACCATGGCCCCGTCCGACTTCTACCTCTGCACTCCCCATGGCTATGTTCCTCTGTTATGTCCCATTACTGACCTGATGGTCTCATACTGCCTTTGACCCTTCACACGATGACAGTGCTGCTCAGATTCCTCTACCCAAAGAGTAACCAATGGATTGTATGCATAAATGTCTTTTTCCGCCTGGTAGAACACCCATAATTGTTGCAAATCATTTAATATATTGACTATGTGCCTGAAGGACAATACTGCTAGTTAACTTTTTGACTTTTTGTACTACTTGCTGTTTTTTTCCTATTGTAAGTTTTTACTACCTATAGAAATGTTCTACTAGAAAAATGTAATCTTCTAGGTGTGCAGAGCTAATGAATTGCCAAAGGTCAGGCTCCGACAGGGTAGTATTTTATGTCAACCTTCACACACTAAGAATTAACATAAGCAACAACCATTTCTTGTCCTATCAATTCAATCAATCTTGTTCTTGCTTTCAGAGAGAATGATAAAGAGACTGAACACAAGGCTGGCCGCAGATGACAATGCAGGTCTCTCACAGAACTCGAATCTTCTACCAAGATCAACAAGAATCATTTGCTAGAACAGTGCAAGACAAGTGCTGGGCAATGACGTTGGGAACAGAAAAGTGTATGGCTCTACTTCTGTGACGGGAAGCGGGCTTGGGTTGTACGCTTCTAGCTTGTGTTTACCACAGGACGGATTGCATCACTGGGAAGGAGATTAAGAGAAGGAGAATAAGCTCATTCATTAATTATCACCAGGCTGTGACAAGCATGGGAATAATGGGAAAGCTTTCTTTCGAGGGGTGATGCTACAAGTCTGTAGACAATCAACGGAAACTTGGGAACTAAGTGGCTTGAAAGGGTGCACCACTCAATATTACGTCACCGCCTAGTCTGTCAACAAGATGAGTATAAAACCAGCAATCTACTCCTATATAAAACCTGTACACGGCAGGCTAACTCTGGGGTAACATCGGTATATTTATGGATGGAAAGAGTCTTTATTGGAGAGGTGAAAATATTCAAACCCAGTATGTATCTCCATTGAATGCTCTTAGTCATTTTTGTATTTTTTCTTTTTTTTTAATAACATCTGTAATAGGTCACTTTCGATTTGAAGCAACTTCTTGAAATCTGCTTGGCTACTAATTGGCAAAAAAACCCTATTCCCATAATACCGAAAACATTGGCCTTGCCATGGCAGAAAAGTGTGACTTCATTGCTAACATGTACGGTTATGATTTGGGTGGTCACTTCGTGGATTTTAAGCCGTTGGGTTTTGGGGCCAATGGTCTCGTTCTTTCTGCCACTGACTGCAAAAATTCTCGAAAAGTGGCAGTGAAAAAGATTACTATTAGTGACTGTCGGAGTATGAAGCATGCCTTACGGGAGATTAAGATCATCCGACGTCTCAACCATGACAACATTGTGAAAGTTCATGCTGTGTTGGGTCCCAGGGGGGCTGACCTTCAAGGTGATATTTTCAGATACAACGTGGTTTACATAGTTCAGGAACACATGGAGACAGATCTCGCTCGGTTGTTGGAACAAGGGCCGCTTAGTGAGGACCACGCCAAGCTTTTTATTTACCAGCTTCTACGTGGTTTGAAATATATCCACTCAGCCAATGTGCTCCATAGGGATCTGAAACCAGCCAATATCTTCATTAGTACAGAGGACCTCGTACTCAAAATCGGAGACTTTGGGTTGGCTCGGATTGTGGACCAGCATTACTCGCATAAGGTATCTTTTTAACTATTTTTTTCATTTGATGTAGATTAATAATTGGTTACTGGGTGTCATGAAGATATGGAGATCAACCGAAACCACATAGATTGGTAGATTATCCAAATATTCTTGAGCCAGAAAGTGATATTTAAAACTTCTCTTCTCTCCTTGCTAGATAGTAACTGGGAATGAATTTATTAGACATCAGACATCATATTATTTGATTTTGAAGAATGGAAGGATCTTCTAACATGACATATGAAATGAGAGCAATTGAAGTCTAGAAGCTTGGAGATCTATCAAAGTCTTGAATAAGCGGGTCTCAGTGCATTTGCTTCTATTGGAGAGATGAGAGTACTCATGGGTTTTTTAATCCCATAAGGACTGGACTATTTTGGGCTTTAAAAGGGTTGCCCAGCTTCCCAACTCAAAGTGGTGGAGAAGCGTATAAGAAATCATACTCACCTCACCAGTGTGACGACATAGATTTAGGCCATTCACCTAAATTAGTGGTCTGACTAGTTGCTCTGCCTAGTAGAGTCTTTGGGGCTCTTGGTCTTCTCCCTTGCCATGCTCACAGAGAGTTAGATTTGGCTGCAAGGAGTCCCCTGGTTACATCAACAGAGCGACCACCGAGGCTATAAAAAGAGCATGGACCAGGAGGATACCAAAAAACAAGCCAGGGGTTAATACCAAGTAGTCACTTGAAAATGCCAAGCATATACAGGAGACAAAATCAGGAACAAAGCTGGGTCAGAACTTGGTGGACAACAAGGCACAGCCCAGTAGGCTGGGTCAGAAATAGGTATACAAGTAGAATAAATCACACTAGTGCTCACTGACTAGCTGCAATATTAATCAACACCAAAGGTCTGGAACAGCAACGCTACTGTGTACAGCCAAGTAGGTTAGTAAAGGCATACAGCTGACTAAGGGCCCTTCTACACGTAAAGTGTTCAGATTCACGCATCCAGCCGACCAAACGGATGACTACCAATTGCTCCTGACACCATGATACCCCCGCTGCTTCCATTCCAATGATGCCAATCCACTGCTGTTCTCCATTGCGTACTGCAGCAGTGATGACATCCCAACAATGGAACCATGTGACCACTGCAACTGATCGCCGACTAAAGTGAGCCAGTGATTGTCTGCAGCAGTCACTTGTCCCTGCTGTGTTATTTTGTCACTGGACAGCATGATGGAAACCCAATGAACCCCATTATAATGAATGGGGTCCATTCGGCACTGTTTGTTTCTGTCATAAGACAGATACATTAAGTCAGGAAATTCCTATTTGTGGCTCCCATAATGGAACAGGACAATGGAAACCGCAACACCGTTGAGAAAAAAGTTGTATTTTTTATTGAAACTTATCACATAGTTGCATCAGTGTCATCCAATGAGGAGTAGTGTGAGGCAGGAGAACATGACTTGAAGATATAGAAGTTCATTTGTGGTGTACAGCACTTGGTCAAACATATCACCTGAGTGATCTACAGTATGGTGGTCAAAGACTATGAACTCTCACTCATTATCTGACCCTTTAACCCCTTAAGGACACGGCCTATTTTGGCGTTGAGGACCACACAATTTTTGGTATTTTTTCATCTCCGTTTTTCAAAAGCCATAACTTTTATATTTTTCCGTCGACACAGCCATATAAGGGCGTATTTTTTGCGTGGCGAGCTGTAGTTTTTATTGGTACAATTTTTGGATACATAGACTTTATTGTAAAACTTTTATTATTTTTTTTATGATCGTAGGGAGAGAAAACGCATCAATTCTGCCATGGATTTTTTTTAAAGCGTTAATTATGCAGCATAAATGATACACTACATTTTTTTCAGCGGGTCGGTACGGTTACAATGATACCAAAATTCTTATTTTTTTTTTTAGGTTTTTCCACTTTTCCACAATAAAAACCCTTTTTTTGGAAATAATTTTTTTTTGTAAAATCACTGCATTCAAAGTGCTTTAACTTTTTTATTTTTCCATGAACGGAGCTCTGTGAGGGCTTATTTTTTGCGAGACAAGCTGTTGTTTTTATTGGTACCATTTTGGGGTACATACTTTTTTATAATCACTTTTATTGCATTTTATGGGAGGCAAAATGCTAAAAATGAGCATTTTGCCTCAGTTTTTTAGCATTTTTTTAACGCTTTTTGCCGTGCAGGATAAAAAGCATGTTCAATTTATTGTACGCGTCGTTACCGAATATGTGGGATTTTTTTAATGCTAATATGAAAAAAATCTACTTAGATCGCGGCAGGGAAGGGGTTAACAGCGGGGGCGCATCTACGATGCACCCACTCTGTTGCAGCTGGAGGCCGTCTACTAGTGACAGCCGGCTCCCGCTGCGGGATAGTGCGAGATATGCTATGATCTTGCGCTATCCGTATGACGTAAGGGTACGTCATTTTGCGGGAAGTACCCCGTTCCCATGACGTACTCTTACGTCATGGGGAGGGAAGGAGTTAAGGTTAGGCAAATGTGAAGATGGAAAAATACCTCTCCGGCGCCATCGATTGGAAGGCAGCATTCATGCAAGTCAATGTCATACTTTTAAACAAGCCTTATAACAAAGACTGAGAATTTTTACAAGGCTTGTTAAAAAGTCTTACCTTGACTAGCAGGAATGTTGCCTTCCAATAGGTGGCGCTGTAGAGGTATTGTTCTATCTTCCCATTTGCATATGTCCCAGAAGAGCATGGCTGGCTTTATAGGTCTCCTCGCACCTTTTAAGGAAAAATGTTACCCTTTCTGATCCTTTAAGGTTAGGTGCGTACTAGCCTTAAGCGCAAGTTGTGTTTGAGAGGCTCAGGCGCAACTCGCACTGCACATAGACACCATTCCATGTGTTGCCCGATATACACAGACACAGCACATTGACCTGTATTGGTATATCCTAGTTCTCATCCGGATGGGAATAGGCCATGCCATGACTTTTTTCACATGGACTATCGGTCTGTGTGCAAAACTGTCAGAGGGTATAACCTCATAGGCTATAATGGGGCCGTGGCCTGAAAGCACGTTCATGTGCCGGAGACCTAAGGTGGATTTCCTTTTTCCCTTTGCGCTGCAGATGACATTGCACATCCCTAACCAGATTTCACCTGTATGATGGTTGTCATTGCAGAATGTGACTTTCTCCGGTCTGTGCCGGTCCCAGCTGATTTATTCTACAAGTATGAGACACGGCTGATGAGCGCTTTATGTTGGCGAGTTCAGCGCGTCATGTAAGGAGACCCGTGGAATAGACGTCACGGAACTTGTATTACCTTTTTTTTGCATTGTAACCTTTTAAAGGGCCAGTAAATGTTTTATATGATTATAGGAGTTCCATAAACGGAGCGGAGAATTTTATGATCCCAGAAATGACTGTAATAATGAATTTCTAACATGCTCTATGCCTGACTCATCATGAACAGCTTTATAAAAATACGACCGTGAAGCGTGTGATATTAAGTGCTTGTATTGGACAGTAGTACCCAATGGCTATTAAATAGTTAAACTCCTTTAACCCCTTCAGGTTTAGGTAGTCTTCAGCACATTTCAACACTGATTTTTAGGAGATTTTCTGGGCGTGCCACTAAAGGGGTTAAACGGCTACTCACACTTGCCTAGGCCATCTTATAAAACTGGAATGATGTAGAGGTAGGTACACTTGAGCATAAAACATGTCCGAAAAATCCTTTTGTATTTGCAGTGAAATCCACTGCTGAACTCCGAAGATAACCGTCAGATTTCTGCTGCGGATTTTCAGTTTGCCTCGCTGCAGATCTGCAAATGGATTAAAGTCCTATGAGCTAAGCTTATGGGCTGAAAGCGGGTGACCTGATCAGTTCGGGGATATAAGTGTTATACTTACCTCCTCTGCCCCCCCCCTTTCCCGTGTTAGCACTGAAAGCCGCCACTGAATGCATTGTGCGACACTGCTAAGTAGTCCTCCCATTGTAAAATTAGACAGGGCAGACTACTTACCAGCAGCACTCAATACTTGAAGCAGCAGATTTCAGAGCTCACACAGGGAGAACGATGGACGGTAAGTATAACACTTACATCCCCTGACTTGGCGGGTCACCTACTTTCAGCCCACAAACTTAGCTCATAAGGCTAAATGTAGGTGACAGATTTTTTTTAACTCCATTCAATGGTCTTATTCTACATGGTGTGAATCCACTGTAATAAGTGACGTCACTTACTTCTTTCCCCATCATGAATAAAACCAAGGTATACCAACGTTTCCATTGGTTAATGGGGCCCATGTGGGTATGTTTCATGTACACAATCCTACTGAAAGTCATTGGACACCTGAGCAAGAATCAAAAGTGGTATTTATTTCCATATGTTAATACTTAGTGGGGCCTTCTTTGGCCCCAATGACATTGGATACTCTCTGTGGCATATTTTCTACTAATGTCAGATACACATCAGCTGGTGCTTCCCTCCATTCATTCTGCAAATGTCTGGTGAATTCTCTCAGCAAAGATGCATCAGCCCATCTACAATGTTGCAAGGAACGTCGTCATTGGATAGTAGAACAATAGAAGAACATTTTATGGAGTGACGAATCACGCAATTCCATCTGCAAATCAGATGGAGATACCTGGGTGTGGAGGCGGCAGCCTGGGGAACACTTTTGCCTGACTGCATTGTGCCAATAGTTAAAGGGGTTGTCTCGCGAAAGCAAGTGGGGTTAAGTACTTCTGTATGGCCATATTAATGCACTTTGTAATATACATCGTGCATTAAATATGAGCCATACAGAAGTTATTCACTTACCTTCCCTGCGCTGGCGTCCCTGTCTCCATGGCTCCGTCTAACTTCAGCGTTTAATCGCCCGATTAGACGCGCTTGCGCAGAAGGGTCTTCTGCCTTCGGCTCGGCAGCAGCGGCGTTCTGGCTCCGCCCCCTTCTACGCGTCATCTCGTAGCTCTGCCCCATGACGTGTGCCGATTCCAGCCTCCTGATTGGCTGGAATCGGCACACGTGATGGGGCGGAGCTACGGGATGACGCGTAGAAGGGGGCGGAGCCAGAATGCCGCTGCTGCCGAGCCGAAGGCAGAAGACCCTTCTGCGCAAGCGCGTCTAATCGGGCAATTAGACGCTGAAGTTAGACGGAGCCATGGAGACAGGGATGCCAGCGCAGGGAAGGTAAGTGAATAACTTCTGTATGGCTCATATTTAATGCACGATGTATATTACAAAGTGCATTAATATGGCCATACAGAAGTGCTTAACCCCACTTGCTTTCGCGAGACAACCCCTTTAAGTAAGGCAGAGGATCCATTATGGTCTGGGGATGTTTTACGTGGCATGTTTTCGGTCCGTTAGTTGTAGTAACGAGAACCATTAACACGGAGTGCAGTCAGTAATGTGCTGCTGACAATGTGACAGTACTCTGGGAATGGTCAGCCATACTTCCGACAAGACAATGCACTTTGTTTTGTGTTGGTTTGAGGATATGAATGTTCCATGATTGGACTGGCTGCACAGAGTGGGACCTGAACCCTACTGACCATCTTTGGGACGAACTAGAATGTCGGGTCAGGAAATATGAACAGTCTTCATCTTCTTTAAAGAACTCACCATACATTTGCAGGAAGAATAGAGGGAAATACCAGCTGAAGTGTATGAGACGTTAGTAGAAAGTATGCTATAGAGAGTATTCTGTGTCATTAAGGCCAAAGGAGCCCAACTAAGTATTACCATATGGAAATTAATACTTTTGATTCTTACTCAGGTGTCCAATTACTTTTGTAGGATAATGTGTCCCTTTCTCCACCAAGTATTATCTCTCCCCTTTCTTTCCTCCCACAGTATTATATTTCCCTTTCAGTATTACCTCCCTCACCCCAATATAATCTCCCCTCCCCCAGTATTATCTCCTCCTCCACAGTGTTATCTGTCCCCCAAGTATTATTTCACTTCCCCCATAGTGTTACCTCTTCCCCCAGTCTCTTCCCCATGGCTCCTTTGCTTTGCAAGATGTTATTATCTAGAATGTCAGGGATACCTCCATGTTCATGGTTCTTGTCACTACACACAGCAGACCGAGACCATGCCACGTAAAACACCCCCAGACCGTAACAGAACCTCCACCGTACTTACCTGTTTACAGAACACACTTGTCAGGACCGGCAGCTCTGGGGGTCTCCGTGCCTCCACCGCCGGTCCTATCACCCAGGCTGCGGGGGTGCGGCGCAGGGGAGCCCCGGTCTTTGTGACCTCCCCTGGTCACCGTACTCCTGGACGTCAGCTCCGGGTGCACGCTCCCGTGCTTAGGGAGCGGGCGCCTAGTTAGCCGGGTTGTTGAAGACACGGCGGGTGCCGTCCCGCGCCGCGTCCCCATTGCCATGACTCCCGGGCGTGCTTGTTCTGTCTCTGCCTGTCTCAGCAGGCGCTGGGGTCTGTTTCTCCCAGCGTCCTGTGATTGGGTCCTGCTGCTGTCAGGCTCCCCGCCCCAATCAGCTGCTGGGGCGGGAGTTCTGGCAGCATTTAAACTGCTCAGTTTCCTCCAGACCTTCCAGTGTATGTTTGGTCTCCAGCTACACCCGCGGTTCCTGTATTTGATTCTCTGTTTTGACTTGCTTGCTTTGGACCTGACTTCGACTTCGCCTGACCCCTTGTACCGCGTTTTCTCCTGTTTCCGACCCGGATTGCCTAACCTGATTTTGTTTGTTTGCTTTGCGGTATTTGTCTGTGAGTCTGACTCCTGCCCCGCATCCCTAGTGAGCCTAGGGACTGTCGCCTAGTTGTCAACCTAGGGCCTAGACTAGGGGGACAAGTAGGTAGGGACAGAGGTTTCGTGTAGGACTAGGGACTTCCACTTGCCCGGACTCCAGTCATGACAACACTTAGGGAACAGGTGTTCCCCAGGCTCCTCCACACCCAGGTAGGTCAATCTGATGTGAAGATGGGGTAGCATGATTCGTCACTCCAAAGAATTTTCCTCCATTACTTAACTGTCCAAAGACAACACTCCTTGCGCCATTGCAGACAGGCCGATGCATTGTGCTTCGTGATGGATGGCTTGTGTACAGCGGTATAACCCGTATATCCAATAGCATGCAATTCCTATAAGAAACTATATCTGACACCCTCAAGGGTCTACATCTTTGTAGCATGGTCTAGGACAGTGTTTCTCAACTCCAGTCCTCAGGAAGCCCCAACAGGTCATGTTTTCAGGATATCCTATAGTAAGAATAACTGCGGCAATGTCTGAGGACTGACAATAATTACATCACCTGTGCAACACTGAGGAAATCCTGAAAACATGACCTGTTGGGGGTCCCTGAGGACTAATACGCGTGTCCAAAAACTTTTGGTGGGATGGTGTACTGTTATCTGCAGTCAGGGACAACACTTCTGCTACTATCTAGCGCACACTGCGCATCGGTAGTCGGAGACTCCAGGTAATATTCCTCCATATTCCCCATCAATCGTCTCTCTTTACCGCTGGGTCACTTTAAATTAACTGCAATAATCAGGACACAGCAGCTCTGGGCTCAGCGTTCTGCTACATTTTCCTTCCATGTAATGTGTAATTGCATTTTGCTGTAGGTGAGCGAGGATGCCGCAGTGTTCGTATAGAAGCGCAGCGGAATATGGTGTTGTTTCCTGCGGGAATTGTACTTTCCGTAGAGCTCGGAGGCTGCGGGGTGAATGCGGTGTCTCTGTTCTTCCTCTCCAGGGCTGCATCCAGAATAAACCGTCCTGAATATTTCATAAGGTTATAATGCAGCCTGACTTGCCATAGTAAACAGGTTGGCTCTTTGTGATAAGAGGCAGTTATGTAATAAAACACGTGTTATAATTAACTCGTTTTATAATCTGTCTGCGTTTTGTGGGCTCAATCATTCATTATCGCTGCTTCTTGGGCAATTTAAGTAAAAGTGGAAAAACAATAAAACACGTATTTAGTTTTCTGAGCACGGGATATTACACCCCCGTCTTGTCATTAAGTGGACAGTGTCGATGCCAATGGATTGACATCTTTATATTTTATATGATCAGTGGAAAATTCCATTACTGCAGAACAGAGGCATAACTTGAAGCTTCTGGGCCCCAATGCAAAACCTGTAAGAGAGCCCCCAACTATAATGTTTTTTTCATAGTACTGGGCTCCCTATATGGAGAAGAGAGGCCTTATAAGGCTCCTGGGCCCGGGTGCAACTGCATCCTCTGCATCCCCTATACTTACGCCAGTGCTGCAGAATATATACAGAGACCACTGGACTATAGGCAATCGCTTGTGCCCCTCCCATATGAGCCGCTTCTGGTGCACCTGACTATCGGTGCATTACGTAAGTGGAAAATCGTTGGATTTAGGTGGTCTGTAAAACTACAGCAGTAAATGCTGTACTTATCACCAGTGTTTCTCTCTGCAGGCTCCATCTCTGATTTTCAGTCTTCGCTGAGCTGTTGGGTGTAGACTACTGCTATTAGGTTTACATACTCTGCACACATAGGAGAACAGGATCTCTACTCCATCTCTGAGCTGGTGTATCTCCATACACAGCAAACATAGGGGAACATGAACTCTTCTATATCTCTGAGCTGGTGGTGTAGACTGCTGCTATGATGTCTACATGCATAGCAGAGCAGGATGTCTTTTCTGTCTCTGAACTGGTTGGTGTAGACTGCTGTTATGATGTTTTCATACACTATATACATAGGAGAGCAGGATATCTTCTTTATTTCTGAGCAGGAAGGGGGGTGTATGTGTGCTGTTATGGGGTCTCCATATACTGCACCCATCTATTCTTCCCTATCTCTGAGCTGGTGGGTGTAGACTGCTGCAATGATGTCTCCATACACTGCACACACAGGAGAGATGCATCTTTTCTTCTCTGCCTCTGTATCGCAAACCCTCATTATAACAGCAATATGAAGGGCATTATTTAACAGTACTGAGCAATGTAACCAATGCCCTGTGCCAATGCACTATGCATGATTCGGCAGTCTAAACATGGTGATGCCCATCTTGGCTATCGAAAATGGCACCCAAAGTCACCAGAACAGAGACACCGCTGAGAAGATTATCTACAGGTAATATATCCCTTCCAGCTTTCAGTCCCAGGACAGAATTTTGTCCCAAAATTGGAGGGTTGCTTGAATCTCCAGTGTTGCTGTTGTATGAAGGATCCCGTGGGCAACTGATCGACAATCTTTATCTTATGCGCATATCCATCATTAGCGCCTTCCATTGGCTGGTGGAAATCTCCTAGATACTTTCAGATTATTCTACGGATCTCGGTTCTCAAACCCGACATTCAGAAACAAAGGACCTCGGAAAGAAAGGCTTAGAAGGAGATTGACCTCTCCAGCCAAAAAAGTCAATTTTCATGTTTTACTGCAGGGGATTGACGTTTCTTAGTGCATTTCTCTTTTTTTATTGTGAGGATTTACATGGATCAGTCTCTCACTTTTATATTTCTTTGCCCATAAATAAGTAGAAATCCTGTATGAAAAAGATTAAAGCAGAAATCTGGAATTATGTAAGGATTATGCCCTGGCCTATATCTCTTGACGCGTTTCACTGGCCTAATTGAGCTCTACTGATACAAAGAAGTCAAGTTTATGTGAAGATTTCAGAATCGTTCAGGTTTCTTCTTCATGATTATCGTAGCATAAGATGTATTAAAAAAATGTCTTCATCCAGTCTGATGAACCCTCGTATTATCTCATTTTTCAGCTCAGTGCATATGAGGATACGGTTTATGTGAGCGCCTGCAACTTTATATCCCAGCCTTTAAACCTCCTCGTAAAGCCCTTCATTACTTCACTGTTTGGAGGCTAGTTAAGTAATTTCTCATTTAAATTGAGGTGAGAGTATGGAAATCATCTGCAAAAACTTTTCAAACTTCGTCCTGCAGATATTGAATACGATCAAGGAATATTGTCAAGCAATTAATGCAGTTTCATGGCATAAAAAAGCTGCAAATTTTGGGATCAGCCATACTTACTTTAAAATTTGCAACTTTTAATGCCACTCACCAGTTTAGTAAAGGGGTGAGAAAAGTAAGAAAAAGTTAACAGGCCAACATATTTTCAATGGATTTCTTATTTGTATAGACTGAAAAATGGTGCAGACCTTAGCGCTGCAAGCATGGATCTCATTTTCCACCTTTAAGATAGTCCAAGATGCACTTTTTAAATAAGTTTTTCACAATTTCCTTCAATTAACTTTTGCTTAAAAAGGGGTTGTCCCGCGAAAGCAAGTGGGGTTATACACTTCTGTATGGCCATATTAATGCACTTTGTAATGTACATTGTGCATTAAATATGAGCCATACAGAAGTTATTCACTTACCTGTTCCGTTGCTGGCGTCCCCGTCTCCATGGTGCCGTCTAATCTTCAGCGTCTAATCGCCCGATTAGACGCGCTTGCGCAGTCCGGTCTTCTCCCTTCTGAATGGGGCCGCTCGTGCCAGAGAGCGGCTCCTCGTAGCTCCGCCCCGTCACGTGTGCCGATTCCAGCCAATCAGGAGGCTGGAATCGGCAATGGACCGCACAGAAGACGTGCGGTCCACCGAGGGTGAAGATCCCGGCGGCCATCTTCACAAGGTAAGTAAGAAGTCACCGGAGCGCGGGGATTCGGGTACGTGCTATCCGTTTTTTTTTTTTAAACCCCTGCATCGGGTTTGTCTCGCGCCGAACGGGGGGCTATTGAAAAAAAAACAAACCCGTTTCGGCGCGGGACAACCCCTAGATTATGCCCAATTTTCAATTTATCCTCAGTCCACGTGTCTGATCGCTAGGAGCCCCTCTGATCAGAAGAATGGGATTCCCATATACCCCCATGAATGAATCGATAGTCAAGCATGTGCAGTGCTATTCCATTCGTCTCTGTGGGACTGCTGGGAATAGCTGAGCACAACACTTGGTGATCTCTGGCAGTCCCATACCGCTATTTAAGCAACATTTAATTGCTTTTACTTTATTTCATTTTTTTTTTTATCATTTTTTATTATTACAAACATTTTTGATAATTTAGTTTTATAAGAAATCTGTTTTTATTGGCTTAAATTCTAATACCCCAAATACTTATCCTTCTATCTGATTGTGCGTTGCTGTACCTCTGGACCACCTACTTGGATAACTACATTTATGGATACAGGGAGTCGATGGAGGTTCTCCTGAGCCTACGTACCTCTCTGGTTAAGTAAGTGACCCACTTTCCAGTGCTTTTCTACCTATTGATTGGTTTGCTCCATGAAGGATTGTCCTTGAGCACTGTCTATCCCGTTTTGTTTTCATTTCACCCCAACTGGAGAGGAGCAAGAGCAGCCGAAGAGATGGGGAAGAGTATGGGGTCTAGAATAGAGCATGAGCAGCCGAGGAAGAGAGTAGTAGGCAAGAAAGTGGAAGAGAAGAGGGGCCTGGAGGAAAGGAGTGTGAGAAGAGCAGTGAGAGCAGGAGCATCAGTGAAGGAGAAGTGAGGGAAAAGTCAGAGAGGAGGAGGAGCAATGAAGGAGAAGTGAGGGAAAAGCAAGAAAGGAGGAGCAGTGAAGGAGAAGTGAAGAAGAAGTCAGAGAGAAAAAGGAGCAGTTAGGGAGAATTTAGGGAAACGTCAGAAAGAAGGAGGAACAGTGAAAAAGTGAGGGAAAAGTTAGAGAGGAGAAGCAGTGAGGGAAAAGTCAGAGAGAAGGATGATAAGTAAGGGAAAAATCATAGAGAAGCAGCTAGTGATGAAGAGAACAAGAAAAACAGTATTGAAGAAAGAACAATTAGAAAGGAAGAGAAAAGCAGAAAGAGACAGAGCTTTTAAGTAGTAGGTGAGGCGCAACTTCAAAGGACTAGCAGCCAAAGTAGTGGTGAGAGTGTAAGCCAGAAAAACTGAGGAAGACAAGGGCAGCAGAAAGAGAGTAGTATATAAGATATAGAAGCATTTAAGAAGTGGAGGACAGGAGATGAAAGGAGGACAATCCAAGCAGGAGGAGTGGAGGAGTAGCCAAGGAGGCGAGGAGAAACAATTGGGGTACAGAAGAAAAGCGTCTGATAAAAGTCACATTGAAGAAGAAGACAGTGAGGAAGAGCAGGCATGGAAGTAGGGGGAGAGGTAAGAGTTAGCAGGAAGAGGCTTTTTTATTACAACAGAACAAACCAATTATACAAGGTTTTTTTCGAATACACGCCAATACAGAACATCTGATGATGTGCATAATATGATTATGCTTTCCACCGTTCGGCAGAACATGGATGTTTGCTCTGCACTAGGTACATTTTTTCCATCTATCTCTGAGTTGTTACAGTGTTCAGTGCAGAAAACGTCACGCGTGTAATTCACAGAAAAAGCATATAATCAGCGGAGCGCCGCTCGGATGTGACTGATCCTCTGGGCTCCTGTGTTGTGAATCTGTAAGAAATCCAACAAGTGTAGAATATTTAATGCTTTTTTACCTTTTCTTTATGTTATCAGTATCCACTGGCAATAACATGTCTGTGTTTTTGACTTGGTGGTTGTTCACAAGCCTTACTGACATGAAAAGAAAGTCAATGGTTAGAAATCCCCTTAATCCACACCAGCTGGTGAAATCTCTTGATCTTTCTTATATGTAGAATAATTAACATTACCCAATGAACGAGCTGGTGACGCGTTTTGGGCCACGCGAACAGCTCTTTTTGCCCCTAGTCTTATTGACACAACAAGAAAGTCTATAGTTGAAAAAACTCTTTAATCCACACCAGCTGATGAAATCATTTGATCTTTCTTATACGGAGAATAATTAGTGTTACCCAATAAAAAAGCTTATGACGCGTTTTGGGCCACGCTACCAACTCTTTTTCCCCCAGCCTTATTAAGTCTGTGGTTGGAAATCCCTTTAATCTATACCAGCTGATGACATCACTTATTCTTTCTTATATGGAATATAATTAATGTTACCCGAGCTGGTGACGCGTTTCAGGACAGTCTATTTTACCCTCCTTGAGCTTTTTATGGAGGGGAAACAGTTGCTGGTCTCTAGTGTGGGAATTTAGATTGCAAGTTGAATCCTGCTATACGGTATATTATAAGTTAGTCGCTGGTCCATAATATCAGAAAACACTAACACGTTTACTTGCCCATTGTTGGAGATCCCCTTTTATCCCCACATCGCAGGCGCAAACATCTACGGTCCTGTCCTCAGTGACTTTGAATGCAGCAGCAGATAGAATGTCCTGTTCTCTTGGCTTTGGGTACACGGTGTCTCGTGCCAGCTTGGTTAGACAATGACTGCGGAACAAATATTAGCGAATCAGCATGAATCCAGTATTACGGTTGCTCGGTTGGTCACTACGGACACTCTGTGTCCTAGAATCAGCTTTTAATAGTGTTTGTACTTGATTGATGAGGTCAGTGTTATTCCCAGTGGTCCTCACAAACAGATCCGATTCAACGGAGGCTTAGGATTTGTACTGAAGGCAAATCAAATGAATTCTGCAGAATGAACCATGAGGTGTTGTCTAGGCAAAGATTTTGCAAAGTTATGATTTGCTGTTTTAAAGTTAAGATCCAATTCTCGTTAACCCTTTAAAGAAGAAATTTTAGTAAGATTCTTAAAACGTCATATGGTGCATTAACCCCTTCATGCTGCAGCTATTTTCGTTTTCTCATTTTCTTTCCCGCTTTAAAAAAAACATTTTTCTGCTCACATAATGACATGCGGGTTTTTTGTTTTTTTTTGCAAGACAACTTGTACCATCCAATGGTATCATTTAACGTACCATATAATGTACTGGAAAACTTTTTTAAAATTTCTAAGTGGGGAGAAATGGAAAAGAAATGCAACCGGGTAAGTATTTGCTTTTTAGGATGTTCATGGCTCAGTAAAAGCGCTGTTATCTTTATTCTGTGGGTTAGTATGATTACGGAAATGTCAAATTTATGTAGTTTTTTTTATTTATGTAGTACAATTAAAAAAAAAAAAAAAAAACTTTTACAAAAGAAAAAAGTACTTTCTGTCGTCCTCTTTTGACCCCCATAACTTTTTTTATTTATTTTATTTGAGGGCTCATGGTTTGTGGGGTCACCTGTAGTTTTCATTAGTACCGTTTTGGGGTACATACAACTTTTGGATCACTTTTTATTCCATTTATTCTTAGATACAGGGTAACGAAAAAAAGTGCAACTCTGCTATTGCATATATTTTTTTCCTGAGGTGGTTTACCGTGCCGTTTCCCAGATTAATAATGTGACTTTTGGACTTTCTGGACTTTTGGGATGCAGTGATACCATATTTTTATTTATTTTTTATGAGAGACAGGGAAAAGGTTTTTTGTTTTTTTTAATGATTACTACTTTTTTATTTTTCTGATATTTACAAAGCTGTTTTAAACTTTTTTTTTTACATTTTTTTTGTAGTCCCTACAGGGTACTTGAACTTGCGTTTTTTTTAGATTGCTCATAAAGAATCATGCAATACTATAATATCGTATTATACCGCGTTCAGGCCCCAGGCTGACATGACAACCATATGAATGCATATTTTATCTGTGGGAAAATCACATGTTGTTTTAATAGTAAAAATAAAAAAAAATTATTTACATGTGATTTTTAACAAAAAAAACACATTTTTTCGCTAGGAATGAATGGATGATACTTCAACGGAATCTCGCAAAAATAGTACATGCACTAATTTTCTATTTCAGCTTTTCAGTCTGTGAGAAAAACCACCCATGTAAATAATTCCATTTAAAATAATGGGTTCTATTCGCGCGTGATTTCCCTTTATCACACCGAAATCTTGCGTGAAACTCACCCGTGTAAATACACCCTAATGAAGGTTAAATAGCCTGAAACAGGTTGTATTTGTGTCATACAGCATGGCTATAATGTCAAACAGAAACCCTTTCATGGCCGCACCCGTCACCTGCCTCTGATATTATCTTCTGCAAGGACAAAGCAAAAGTAGAATTTAAAAAAATCTAAAAATATCGTACGGCGTGTTTGTTGTCATTCATTTTCTGCCAACTAGTGAAATCTGTACTGGAGGACACCGAAAACATTAGACTAATTTGATAACACTCTGCTGCTCTTGTGCGACGTCTGATTCAGCAGCGCTAATGATAACAGTGAGCCAGGCAGCTGGATCTGTTCCCAGATAATGCGTTCCACTTGCGTGGCGTGTCGGAGGGACGGAGATTAGAACAATTGAAATATCTGATCTATTAAGGGTGCTGTCACTACGACAGGAATGTTCAGAGTCCCAATTATGAACTCGCCGGCGGGCTTAAACTTTCGTACCTTGTCGGTGTAAAGTGGTGAAAATTTTTGAAGGAGTTCGAGGTGAACCATTGTAATGTTGTTCCAGTTTTCTAGCAGTTTCTTAAAGGAGTTGCCTTATGATTACAAACTGATACCATTTGTGTGATTAGATCATATGAACGTTATAGAGGGGATACTCCATTTAGGATCCCTCTCTTTTTGCCAGAGTGGTAAAACACTTAAAGGGGTTGTCCCGCGGCCAAAATGAAACATTTTTCACACCCCAGTCCCCCATGTTAAGTAAGCATCACAAACTACCCATGTAAATCGGTTTTTTTAGAGCGTTTCTACTCACCATGAAGCTGTTTCATGAAGTTATAAAAATCTTCTTCCAAGATGGCCACCTTCATTTCCCAAGGTGCATGGTCTTCTCCCATGGTGCACTGCGGGTCTTCTCCCATGGTGCACCGTGAATGTTCTTCTCCAGTCTGAGCTCCACTGCCGATTACAGCTACCTTATTGGCTGATCGGCACCACGTGATGGGGGCAGAGCTACGTGATGACGCTGAGAAGGGGGAGGAGCCAGGACGCAGCTCGTGAGCCCGGACCCTCCAGAAGAGGATTCTTCTCTGCGCAAGCGCGACTGTTGCGGCGACCAGAGAAGAAGTTTGGCCGTCACCATGGAGACAGGGACGCCAGCACCGGAGGGGGTAAGTGTATAACTTCTGTATGGCCAATATTTAATGCACGATGTATATTACAAAGTGCATTAATATGGCCATACAGAAGTGCATAAATGCACTTGCTTCTGCGGGACAACCCCTTTAAAAAAAACAACAACTTCTGGACCAGCCGATCCCTGCATTCATCTGACTAACCAGCATACAATACTATATTTCTCCTACAGTGGTAGTTTATCATTAGAGATGAGCGAACGTGTTCTAAACGAACACTTACGCACCCAGACACCGGCTTTACCGAGGACTTCAGTGTCCGCGCGTAAAGATTCGGCCGGCGCCGGGGGGCGGGGAGAGGCGCGGCGGCGCGGGCGGCAGCAGCGGGGAACAGGGGGGAGCCCTCTCTCTCTCCCTCTCCCCCCCACTCCCCGCCGCACCCCCCCCGCGCTGCCACGGCGACCCCCGAACTTTTTTCGCCCGAGCACGGAATTGCTCGCAAAGTTCGGTGCTCGGGCGAAAAGGGGCGGAGCCGAACACGTTCGCTCATCTCTATTTATCATAAAGTGGCCTTGTCTTGCTCAGATAAGAAAAGAACAATAAAAAAAAGCTCATACACAATGGGAGAAATTGGGCTAAGCAGCAGCAGATGTGAAAAAGGTATATTGATAGATCATAGACTGAACATGAGTCAACAATGTGATGCAGCAGCCAAAAAGGCAAACACAATTCTGGGATGTACTAAGAGAAGCATAGAGTCTAGATCACGTGAGGTCATTATCCCCCTCTACTCTTCGTTAGTCAGACCTCATCTGGAATACTATGTCAGTTCTGGGCACCCAGATTTAAAAAAGACCTAGACAAGCTGGAGCAAGTTCAGAAAAGAGTTACCACGATGGCGAGCGGTCTGCAAATCATGTCCTATGAGGAACGGTTAAAGGATCTGGGAATGTTTAGCTTGCAAAAAAGAAGACTAAAGACGACTACGTGTATTTTGGCTTTTTTGAACGCATCAATATACAATGATCACTGCTTATGTGCATATGTAAAAAATGCAGGAAGGTGAAGGAGTGTTATGTGTCCTGCATTTTCACTGTGTATTTTTATTGCTTCCATAGACCTGCATGGGCTATTTCAGTCGCTAACACGGTGCAAAATAGGACGTGCTTTGATTTTTTTTTTCACATGCATAAAAAAATTCAAGTCTGAATGCCCCAATGTAAATCTATGGGGATCCAGCAATGCGTATTACATGCACACAAAATGCAGCCAAAATATGTCTCTTGGGTGAGCCCTAAATATCAGAAATATTTAAAGGGACTCTGTCACCTACTCCTATAAGCTAAGTTTATTGGCTGAAAGTAGGGGACCCGTTGAGTCCGTGGAGGTAAGTGATATACTTACCTCCCTCATTGTTCCCTCGGTGTTAGCGACGAAAATCACTGTCCAATACATTAAGCAGTGCCACTAAGGCCTCCTTCCCACGAGCGTGACGGGCTCCGCCGCGTAATATTACGCTGCGAAGCCCGTCACGGCGCCCCCCAGAGCCCCTATACTTACCTGCGGGAGATAGCGTGAAATCGCTTCCCCGCCCACCGCCGCCGCGTCACCGCCCGTCACCGCCCACCGCCGCCGCGTCACCGGCCGTGTCACGTGCACGGCCGGCCGTGTCACGTGCACGGCCGGCCATGTCACGTGACGCGGCCGGCCGCGTCATAAGGCGTCATATGACGCGCGGCGGTGGGCGGGAAAGCGTTTTTTCACGCTATCTCCCGCTGGTTACTGCGGGAGATAGCGTGAACGGACGGCTTCCATTGACTGCAATGGAAGCCGTCAGTGCGTACAGCCCGTCCTCACCCGCAGAAAATAGAGCATGCTGCGGGTGAGGACGGGAGAAATCGCGGTGCGTAATTCCGCGGTGGAATTACGCATCGTGAGCATTGTGCTATTAGGTTCAATAGAACCTAATAGCTGCGGGCAACGCAGCGGATTTTCGCCGCGAATTACGCGGCGGAAATCCGTTCGTGGGAAGGAGGCCTAAGTAGTCCGCCCCTTCTAATTCTATAATGGGAGGACTACTTAGCAGCGCCGCTCATTGCATTGAGCAGCGGCTTTCAGTGCTTACACCATGGGAACAATGGGAGACACTGGCGTAACTATAGAGGATGCAGGGGATGTGGTTGCACCCGGGCCCAGGAGCCTTAGAGGGCCCATAAGGCCTCTCTTCTCCATATAGGGAGCCCACTACTATGAATAAAGCATTATAATTGGGGGCCCTGTTACAGCTTTTGCATTGGGGCCCAGGAGCTTCAAGTTATGCCTCTGATGGGAGAGATAAGTATAACACATCCCCATAAGCTTAGCTTATAGGTCTAAAAGTAGGTGACAGGATCTCTTTAAGAAGTCTTCTAGATGGTTCTCAGAATATCCAATGTCCTCCTTCTCACAACTCTTAGACCAGACTTGTTTTTCAGCTGTAAGCCTACTGGCTGCTGTAGGAGCTCTCCCCCACTAAGAGACCACACCTCATAGTAAAGTCATGTACTCACAAATGAGGAAAATGGAAGGGGTTTGGTGAAGTTTAACATCTGTGTTACTAGTAGGATTTCTATAGGAACTTTTTTCTTCCGACGGTGAAGAGAGTCGTCCGCACCAGCAGCGCGGCCGTCTTATCCGGCAGTAACACGGGTGCATCGGCGCCCGGATGTGCCCGTGTGACTGAGCCCTAACATACTATGTTACTATAGCTCATTTATTTTTCCAATGACACAGCTAAATGAGGGCTTGTTTTTAGTGGGACAAGTTGTGCTCTTCAGTAGTACCATTTACCGAACCATGTTAAACAACAAAGTGCTGGAAAACTTTAAAAATTGGGGAGAAATTTTAAAAAAAAGTGTAACTAAGCCATTTTGGAGGCAGCTTTGCTTTTAAGATGCTCACTGTGACGTAAATATTACGTTATCTTTTCTCTGTGGTAACCAAATTTATTTATTTTTTAAATGTAATGCTACGTAAAAAAATTAAATACCTTTTAAAAAAATTTATAAATACATAAATTAAAAAGATTGCTTTATGTAACCATAACTTTTTTATTTTTTCAGCGATCAATTGTTTGAAGGCTGTTTTTTTGCAAGGTGACCTGTAGTTTGTACTAATACCAACTTGCGGTACATATGACTTTTTGCTCAAATTCTTCTTGTATACAAGGTGACCATAAGGGCTCCTGCAGACAGCGTTTTTTTTTAACACAAATGTCAATGGGACTTTCTAATGTTAAAAACGCATCACACAAAAATCGCAAAGCACAAATTTGCGCTTTTTTTTGCAATGCAGTTTTAACATTAGAAAGTCCTATTGATATTCGTGTAGCATTGCTTTCAATGGGGCCGCGGCTGCTGAAGGTAAGTCCATTGAAAGCAAAGGTCTGCCGGCAGCCCCTGCATTGATTTTCGGGGAAGGGCTTTAAACATAAGCCCCTCCCTGAAAAATCATTCTTATCTGGTGTAAAAAATAAAAAAATATATATACTTACCTCGCCGCCGCTGCTGGGGCTCAGGCTCATCTAGCCACTTGGGTTCCGTCAGTGTAATGAAGTTCTTTCAGCACGCGGGGATTTAAAATCCCTGGCTGCTGAAAGGTCTGTGTCTGATTGGCTGAGCACTCAGCCAATCTCAGGCCGCGCTCACCTGAGCGCTTAGCCAATCAGATGCAGCCCTTTCAGCAGGCGGAGATTTTAAATTCCTGCCTGCTGAAAGAACTTCATTACAGTGACGGGACCCAAGCAGCTAAACGTGTCTGAGCCCCGGCAGCGGCGGAGAGGTAAGTATGTATTTTTTTTTTACTACAACTAGGATTGATTTTCAGGGAAGGGCTCATATTTAAAACCCTTCCCCGAAAATCACTGCGGGCGTTGCCGGCATCCTATTGCTTTCAATGGGTCCGTAGGCCCCATTGGCAGCGGCGCCCCCATTGAAATCAATTGGAGAGCTTTGTGATCCTCCGCCACAGCCGTGGCAGGGGATTATTTACTCCCCACGGGGAGTCCCATTGTCACTGAACATGGACATGTGAACACACCCTAGGGAACCAATGGTTCTAATAGACATGTGGTTATGTGCACACGTATGTACGCACATAAACACGCTCGTCTAAATGCACCCTTAGGGCGCCCACCCACTGGCGTTTGCGATTTCTGTGCGTGAAAAACGCAGCGTTTTCGGCGTGCTTTCCGTGCATTTTTCGCGGCGTTTTCGCGGCATTTTCGCGGCTTTTCCGTTAATTTCCATTGACATTCATGGGTGCATTAAGAGAAAAATAAAGACACATATGCAACTGACAGTTCCTATGTTAAAAATTGCAACGGACCGAAAAAAAAAACGCCAGTGGACAGGAACACATTCAAAACTAATTGCTCTTGAGAAAAAACGCAAAACGCAAAGGAAAAAAATCGCCAGTGGGTGGGCGCCCTTAGGGCTTGGTCAGACATTTTTTTTTTATGTGTGCAAAAAAAAAAATCACATCTATTAGAACTATTGGTTTCCTATGAAGTGTTCACATGTCTATTTTTTAGAGGTGCAAAATACTCGCACCTGCAAAAGATAGGACATGAGTGCCTATAATGCACGCCGGTAAGGTTCGTGCTGCGCTTAAAGACATCGTGTGATGTCTGTTAATCCTTGCAGGGAGTATCTTCATCGCTGAACAGAGGCAGAGCTCAGCCATTTATTGAATTACAGCTGAACGCTGCCTGAGATTGGTCACAGTGCTCAGCCAATCAAAGGCAGCGCTTTCTGGAGATGGGGATTTTTCAATCCCCGGCCACCAGAATACAGATGAAGACAGACAGGGACGGGGGGAAGAGATGGATAGCGCTTCTAGTTGAGTTATGTTTATTTATTTCTAACAGCCAGGGATGATTTTCGGGTTAGGGCTTATATTTCAAGCCACCCTCCAAAAATCATCGCTGCAGGGGTTGCCTTCATCCCAATGCTGTTAATGGGGTGGCAGTAGCACTGGCCCCATTGACAGCAATGAGATAGCATCTTGGTCCTCTGCCACAGCTGTGACAGCTGTGGCAGGGGATCCTTTCGTGCCCACGGGGAGTCCCATCATCACTGAACACTGTGACAGTGCTCAGTGATGAGGGGACCTTCATGGAGCAGCTGCACTTCTACAAGCACAGCTGCTGCACACACATGAAAAAAACAACAGGGAGCTTCGGTCACGCACATTTTGCACATCCACGGAGAGCATTTTATTTGCGCACATTGGCAAGCAAAAAAAAAAACGCTCGTCTGACCGAGCCCTAAAAGAGCAATTCTGGCATTGCATATATTCTTTCTGCTGAGGGATTAAGAATGTGATATTTTATTTATCTGGATTTTTGAGGACACAGTGATACCAATTTTTTATTTATTTATTAATTTTTTTGATGCAACAATTGAGAAAATGGTAAACTTTTAATATTTTTACATAGTAACATAGTTCGTAAGGCTGACTGAAGACAATGTCCATCCAGTCCAGCCTGTTTAGTCTCCTATTTTGTTGATCCAGAGGAAGGCAAAAAACCCCAAGAGCAGAAGCCAATTAGCCCTTTTGGGGAAAAAATTCCTTCCCGACTCCCTAATGGCAATCAGACTAATCCCTGGATCAACCCCTAATAGTTCCTACTTGCCTGTATACCCGGTGTGAGACAGTGACTGACAAAGTGCTGGAGGGTGGATACGTGCCACCGAGCGGCCTGGGCTTGGTGGAGGAAGCCAGCATTTCTGTGTCAGTAACGTTATGTCACTGACATGTTGTAGTTTTGTAAGTGGCTCCAAGCCGCATAGTCCGGGCCGGCTTTTCCTGGAGTGGTCAAAGTGAAGGGTGGGATGGCCACTCCCACGTACCAGGTGAGGCTGGTACCAGGCCGTATAAAGCCTGGGCCTGCAGGTCAGAGATGGAGAGAGCGTCTGGCTGAGAGCCAGAGAGGGCTCCGTGGAGCAAGGAGCCCGGCTAGCCCAGCGTGTGGCCTGAGAGAGCCAAAGGCGAGGTTGACAGGGTGACGCCCCTAACCTCAACACCCCGGAGGGTGTGGTGAGACCTCCACAAGTCTGAGGACTGGACTGGCTATGTGACGTTTTGAAGTGAGTAGTCAGGGCCGGACTCTGTGTAGTAAGCGCTCAGACGAGCAGGTGATTATTTTATGTTGGCCTGAAGTCAAGGCCTGTTTTATTTGTGTTGTATGCTGCAATAAACCCAGGCGAAGCCTGGACTAAAGGACCTTTTGTTGCCCGGTGTCACTGTCTCTGGCCGCGGATGCCCACGCTGCTACTGACCCTAAACGCTAATCCCTCACACCGGATTAACAAATAATCTTAGATTTATAGCCTATAATATCCTTCCTCTCCAGAAAGACATCAAATTTAGATTTTTTTAACAATTAAAATAAACTTTATCTTACCAATGTTTAACTTTTCTCTAGACCCACAGGGAACTGTGATTGTTTTATTGCTTATACTGTATTCTGACAAGCGTTAGCTCTGATTCTGATCGTTGTGGGCAGGTGTCAGCTGTCAAAGATGGCCGCCACCTGCCGTGTATGGAGCAGGCTGGGCTCCCGATGTGCACTGTACATGTACGGCGGATGTCAGGAAGAGGTTAATGTTGTACATATTAATTCTTATTCAATAGCGGAAGCCATATCGGAGACACACACTTCTTGTATTGTCCATATGGGTGCCCATACTCCACCAACAACAGTCAGATGAGCAATTATTTGGGCGGCAGCTGTTTGCTCTGGGTTCCCCTTAAACATGAATGTCCTACTCCTCCAAGCGTTTGTGTTTAAAGGGCTAAGAGTCCTTTTACACGGGACTATCTGTCAGGCACAGATGTCATGTCTGACATGTCTTCCCTGTGCTTTTACAATGATCATGGCTGTGTGAATGAAGGTGACTACCTGTTTATATGAGCTGATCATTCTTTAATATTTAGGTCTTATGAATCTCCATTAGTGCAGTACAACTGTCATTAACTACCCCCTCCCCTCTCCCCAAAGATAAGGAGATTTTTCTATTCATTCTGTCACAGTCTATACAGCAAAGCTGACAAGTGAGCTACGCAAAGCAGGAAGTAACCGGTTATTGTGACTGCTCAGTGCATAGTCACATAACCCCTTTGCATCTAACTCCACCTGTAACTAAATGTTTAGTTTTGTCTGGAGTTTCCCTTTAACACATCTTCTTATACAACAGGATCCGTACACGGGTTGAGCTTTAAATTTGTTATCAACCTGTCCTCCCTGCAGATTTTACCACCTATCGCAGCTTTTTTTTTCTATTACAGCAAATCGTTAAATAAGCCTCATGTAGCTTGCTTTCCTAATTGCTGTGCCGCACATCGTTTGCCACAGCAGGATAATTAAGTCCCACATGACTCATTACAGGCTGAAAGGAAGATAGCATCAACGTAGATGTGAGTTTTTTACTTCTACTCTCCACTGATGCTTAAATCAGACCGACTTCCTATACTTAACTCTCAAGTGTCAGTCATAGACTTCTGACTACTAGAAGATGAAGAGGATCAGTTCCTTGCTTTATCTCAAGAAACTGAAAAACAAATTCAATGCCACCATAATATATAAAACTTTGACATATCATTACAGGGATTGTCTCATCAATAGAACCCTCTTAAAGGGGCCCGCTGGGACTATTATTAATGATGACCGATGCTCAGGATAGGTTATCAATAGTTGATCGGTGGGGGTCCGCTGCTCGGGATCACTGCTTATCATCTGATCTCTGCACAGCGCTGAAAGCAGATAGGACTCTTCTTATTGCAGTGCCTGCTTTGTTACTACAAGCATAGCTCCCATTGAATTCAGTGGGAGCTGTACTGGCAGTACCAACCTTGGCCACTGCTATACAGACAGAGCTGTCTGTTTCCAGTGCTGTCCACTCTGACAGCAGGCTCGGTGCTCAGCTGATCATTGGGGATCCTGATCAGCAGTTCCCCGGCGACTAACAATTTACCCTGAGGATAGGCCATCGATAGTAAAGGTTACGGACGATCCCTTTGGCTGCACCCAACTCTTATGCTGTTGTCATGAAGTGTTTTGTTCTTGCAATGACAACACGTTGGCCGTTGGGTCAACCAGAGTCACTTATTAGTGAATCCCTCTGACTAGTAAAGTGGTCACTGATGCAGATAGAAGGGCCAGCCTTGGGGTGTTCTACAATATGGTTGTACAAGTTACACGAGACTTGTGACCACTGTGAGTCTTAGTGTTACTTGTGTGGCAGTATTTAGACATTATATAGTGCTGTTACTTGGTCACTGTATGTTGGCATTATTTAGATACTGTATATTGTGTTTGCAGTATATGGCATTATTGTCAACTGCATGAAAATTAAAACTTGACCAGTGCATGGAACTATTATTTGGGCGCCAAACGACATGACACTTATAATTATGCATTGTATAGTATGGGTATTTGTACACCGTATGACTGCACACGTTATGTGGACGAAGAGGGGCCAACTGAAAGTACTACTCAAGGCATCATCCAACATAAGTCATCCCTACAACTAGAAACCCATTTTTTGCAGGTTGGCAAGCACCATAATCTTAAATAGAGCTACCTTGGAAAGACAACTAAGAGTCGCCATACATGGCTAAATCCGATATTCAAATCCATCTAATGTTTTCGGGCCTCTTGACTCTCTGGACAGTAGATGTCCAGAAACATAATGATGAGACAGTTGGATTTCAACATTCCCTATACCTTTGTTCTCTGGTTGCTAAACGGTTGCAAGAGGCATCTGGCAGCAGATCCGTTCCCTCTCTACATTAAGAGCACATGCCTACTTGGCCGACTTGAGCGTGCGGGTGTATGACATAGTTTACTGCTATATAATATGTAGAGCCACTCTAAGGGCCCTTTTAGAAGGAACAATTACCGTTCAAACAAGCCAAAGTAAATTATAATGGTTCGGTCTAAATGCGAGCCACCGACTGAACAATGAACAAGAATAAAAACCATCGTTGGCTCTTTCCCTTATCGTTCAGTTTAAACAGTCTTCATTACGGCCTCATGTCCACGGGGAAAATAAGAATTAAAATCTGCAGTGTTTTTCCCGCACGCGGATCCGCGCCCCATAGGGATGCATTGACCACCCGCGGGTAGATAAATTCTCGCGGATGGTATTTAAAAGTGAATTAAAAAATTTCTGGTGCATGAAAAAAATGGACATGCTCTATTTTAGTGCGGATCACGCGTGCGGGAGCTCATGGAGCACATAGCTCGATTGATCTCTCGCATGAAAAATAAAAGACAATTACAGTGCATCCGCAGCCCAAATCCGCAGCGGATCTGATTTTCCCCGTGGACATGAGGCCTAAGTCTTTCACGTTCGCTAATACAGTGAATGTGAGCCTGAACCATATTGAACGATGCTCTTTTGAGCGAGCCAAAGATGTCTCTGCCTGTCTAAACAGGCTGAACTGGAATGAACGAGTCAGTGGTGACTTCACTCACTCCTTCAAACGAGAATTGGCTCGTCTAAAAGGACCCACTGATTGATTGATAACTGCATATTTTCTATGGTCGTCTAGGAAGTCATGAACTGGAGCAGATGCAACTGATTTTGGACACAATTCCCGTCATTCATAAGGAAGACAAGGAAGAGCTGCTGAAAGTGATGCCTTCATTTGTCAACTGCAACTGGGAAGTCAAGAGGCCACTGAGGAAACTTCTGCCTGAAATGAACCTGGAAGGTAGGACCTATGGGTTATCAGGTGTAGCATCCATGTATAGATGAGACACATTGTGCCACAACTATAATCGCCTCAAAGCAAATACATTCGATCATCTTTGTCATTATCCAGCATTTTGGGCAGGTACGCCAAAACATGGTGGACATACAATTGATGAATAATGAGTTCCAGATTTAGTCAGTGGTCCCGGATACGGCTATGTCCACATATCCAAGGTCCTAAAGATTTTTTGCTCAGGGGTATAATTTTGGAAGAATATACTACATTATCCTACCAAAAGAATTTGAACCCCCCTATCAGTAGAATGGATTGTGTCTTACTAGCATGTCAAACATAAGATGAAGACCCCTGGTGGTGTCAGCCATAATTTGTGATGAGAACTGCACACTATTGGATATACGGGTTATACAGCTGCACACAATCCATCCATCAGAAAGTGCAATGCATCGGCCTGTCTACAGCGGTGCAAGGAGCGTCATCATTGCACAGTTGAGCAATGGAAGAATGTTCTAGGGAGTGATGAATCACGCTACTCCATCTTCAAATCAGATGGACATATCTGGGTGTCGAGGAGCCCGAGGAACGTCTTTTGTCTCATTATTTTGTGTCAACGGTTAAGTACGGTGGAGGTTCTGTTATGGTCTGGGGATGTTTTACGTGGCATGGTCTTGGTCCGTTGGTTGTAGTGACAAGACCCATGAACACGGAGGTATACCCTGACATTCTAGAGAATAATGCGCTGCTGACAATGCGGTAATACTCTGGGGATGGTCGGCCATACTTCCAACAAGACAACGCGACTTGTCACAAATCCAACACTGTTTTATATTGGTTTGAAGATATGGATGTTTCATGATTGGCCCGGCTGCACAGAGTCCTGACCTGAACCCTACTGAACATCTTTGGGATGAACTGGAACATCAAGTCAGAAAATATGAACAGCGTCCATCTTTTTTGAGGGAACTTGCCAGATGTTTGCAGAACGAATGGAGAGAGATACCAGCTTAAGTGTATCATACATTAGCAGAAAGTATACCACAGAGCGTACCTGAAGTCATTAGGGCCAAAGGAACCCCACTAAGTATTAACATATGGAAATAAATACTATTTTTATTCTTGCTTAGGTGTCCACTTAGTTTTGGTAGGATTGTGTATATTAGGAACTTCATGTATAGTTATAAGAACCCCAATAGCGACCCTTTAAAACAGGGGTCCCCAACTCCAGTCCTCAGGGACCACCAACAGGTCATGTTTTCAGGATATCCTATGGTGAGAACACCTGTGGCAATGTCTAAGGCACCAACAATAATTACATCACCTGTGTAATACTGAGGAAATCCTGAAAACATGACCTGTTGGCGGTCCCTGAGGACTGGAGTTGGGGAACACTGCTTTAAAATAGACAAATAAGACACATTTTTACTTTTATAAATGTCCACTCTTTATAACAGCAATGTATAAACTTTGTTCCATTTCTAACTCTCAGCTATCGATTTCTTGGAGAAGATTTTGACCTTTAATCCAATGGACCGTTTGACAGCTGAAGCAGCGCTACAGCATCCATATATGTCTCCATACTCCTGCCCAGGGGACGAGCCAATATCCCTGCACCCGTTCCGCATTGAAGATGAAATTGATGATATTTTACTAATGGAAGCGAGTCATAGCCAGTTATCCAACTGGGACAGGTGGGGCTTGGTCCTCCTCCATATTCAACAAATTAGGCCTGCCATAGTTGTTGGTATCATTAACGTTTACATACTGAAGAACAGAATTGAGAAGGCAACCAACCAGTACCATGTCTTACACTGATAAGGGGCAATAACCCCAGAAACAGTCCGTCTACAGATAGGTCGCTCTTCCTTTTGGAAGGGACCCTGGTTTGGTGACACAGGCTCATTGCCATGGTTATATTATTTGCATCCCATTCTCTATGCTGTTGTTTCCCGGATCGGACATTTTTTAAGATGACCGCCCAGAACTCCTAAATACCTAGTGCTCACTGTAGTGTAGTTGTAAACTACCAATGTACTACATCGGTTCTCTGATTGGCCAGTGCTGTTCACATGTACAGCATTGACCAATAAGAGAGCAAGGTGAAGTGCCTCAAACTACCAATGCACAGTGTGCATTGAATAGGTGGACGATTGTAGTGGCCACCTTGGAAGATGGAAACAGGCCTGTGAACCGGCAGATTCAAGGGACAATGGCATAAAAGACAGGTGACAGGTAAAATAATTCCCTTCCCCCTTGGATCCCTGTCCAGAGGGTCGCTTTGAAGTCATAAAAACAAACTCATGGGTATAATTGGGGCGTTTTATTTTATATCTATTAAAGGGGTCTTCCAATAAGGATCCGCGGTAATCAACTATCGTTTACTTATCTTGAGGACAGATCATCAGTAGTGTTTGCCTGGAAAAACCCTTATAGGGAAAACAAAAGCTATCTGATTGTCTGGCTTGCTGTCAGTGCAGATGGATGGATATTATCATCAGAGTCGGAGCAGGAAGTCTAATAGGCAGCTTCCCTTCCACTTAAATCAATGGAAGCAAAGCCGCCTATTACACTTCTGGCTCTGCATTGGGGGGTTGGAGCTGAAAGTGTAATAGGTGGCTTCGCTTTCGTTGATTTCAATGGAAATTAAACTAATAGACTTCCTGCTCCAACCCCATAATGACATGCAGTCCTGCTGCACTGACAGCTACCAGTGATCAGCTGATCAATTAGGTTCCCATGTAAAGCTCCTTTTAATGTTATTTTTTTTCTTATAGGTATCAAGTAAGTTTATCCTCAGACATGGACTGGAGACAAGATCAGAGCCTCGCTATGAGTGATGTCCAACGTGATCCTCGTGCGGGATCAGGATCACAAGCAGAAGAAGCTCAGGTTGACCCTCGAAAATATTCTCAAAGTAGCTCGGAAAGGTTCTTAGAACAGTCCCACTCCTCAATGGACCGGGTTTTTGAGGGAGACTGTGGACGGTCATGTGAGTATAAAGTAGGATCTCCGTCCTATATGGATAAATTATTATGGAAAGACAACAAACCACAGCATTATTCAGAACCTAAGCTAATTTTAGATCTTTCCACCTGGAAAAAAACCACCATCCCACCTCCGGGAGACCTTGCACGGGAAGAAGAGCCATCAGACCTCTTTTTGGAAATTGCTCAGTGGGTGAAGAGCACCCAGGCAGGTCTTGAATGCCCAGCAAGCCCTGTTTCTGAGACACAGGAAGATCATGAACAACGTCAACCATGTCCTCCTCATCACACGCCTAGTGATATCACCAAGGATGCAGAATCTTCTTTCGATTTGGATGTTTTTATTACCAGGGCGTTAAAATTATGTACAAGCCAGGAAGAAATGCCAGACAACAAGCTCAACGATATCAACGGGGCTTGTATTTCCGAACATCCGAATGATATAGCTCAAAAGGAAGTATTTCAGAAGGACCGGTGGTAGGACGAGTGGTATGGGATTGTTTTCATAAAGTATTTATGATAGTTCGTGGACAGAATGATGGAAAATTCTACCGAGCACATTTTTTTAAGCCAAGATATTTCAGCTTGTATCGATCATAGGGTACATCCTACAAAGACGCCTCAAACATCTCAGATAACAAGCGAGATTGAAGGCAGATTTTTTTCTGTATCTGTATAGGGCTGATGTAGTCTCATTACACAGCAAAACTTTTAATGCCTTTTATTTAAAGGCTTGCAAAAAAATCAATGCTCAATATTTGATGCCTTACAATATTACTTGATGAAAGGAGATTGCATTTATTGATTTGTTCTGGTACAGATAGGAGTTGATCAAAAATTTCCTTACACTGGCTTATGTCATCCTTAGGCTCTTGCATATCATTTATCATAATTTTGCTGACTAAAGGGATTCTGTCAGAAGTGTTGACCATACAAAAATGCTAACAGATCTACTTAAGGGCCGGGGAGCAGGGACGCATCGTACCTTCATTACCGTTGTCTACAGCCTCATCAGGGCAGAGTTCAACCTTTAGTCCCCGGCCATGCCATCCACAGAGTGCTCAGGGAGTGGGATGTCTTCCTCCGATGCTCTCCCTCTCTGTCCAGACATGCAGGATTGCACAATCTCTGGCCACATGTGGTCCGTGGTGGCCCCTTGGCACAGAAATATTTGTTTTTGTTGGACTGCTTACATGTAGTTTTCATTACAGAAAGAAGAAGAGTGGTACACATAAAGGATGGGTAAGTACTAGAGATGAGCGAGCATACTCGCTAAGGGCAATTGCTTGAGCGAGCATTGCCCTTAGCGAGTACCTGCCCGCTCAAGAGAAAAGGTTCGGGTGCCGGCGTGGGGGAGCGGTGAGTAGCGGCAGTCAGCAGGTGGGAGTGGGGGGGGAGAGAGAGATCTCCCCTCCGTTCCTCCCTGCTCTACCCCGCCACTCCCTGCCCGCCGCTGGCACCCGAACCTTTTCTCTCGAGCGGGCAGGTACTCGCTAAGAGCAATGCTCACTCGAGCAATTGCCCTTAGCGAGTATGCTCGCTCATCACTAGTAAGTACCAATGGTGCATGGTGTAGCCATCTCTGGTTTCCTCATATACCAGAAGAATGGGGTTTGTTGACCCCAGAAAGGAGCATGTAAGCTTGATTGTGGCCCAGCAGTGAGGTTCAGTATGAGAATGTGGCCCTGGGCCCAGAAAAGATTGTGCACCCCTGCTCGACATAGGACAGAAAGGGACCGGAGGAAGAAGGCTTACCCCAGTGCGCTTGCGGGGAACATACAGCCAGGGATTAAAAGTTGAATTTGCCGTCACCAAGGCAGCTGTAATGAAAGTAAGATGTATCCCTATTCCTTGGCTCCTATATAGATCTGTTAGGGTGCTTTCATACATATCGGAATATTTTGCAACATGCTGCAGAATATTCTGTTGTGTGAAAAAATCTGCACCAAAATCGACATGTCTAACATTTTGGCGCGATTTGAAAAAATTGATTAAATCTGCTGTTACTTATACATCAAGATCTACATTTAGGCTGGATTCACATGAGCTAATGCATATTTGTGTATGCTTGTGCACTCAAAAAACCTTGCAGCCACGGTCCCGTACATCAAAATGCCTAATTAGCCTAATTATGTTCTATTTTCCATAAATGTGCAGGAAAATAGAGCATGCTGCGTATTTCTTTGCAAGACGGAATTGTGCGCACAAAATACACGCTTGGGACTGAAAACAGTGAAATCAATAGGTTCTGTTCACTGCATATGGCACACGAAAATACACCCACATGAGTCCGGCTATAGACATGCAGATTTTTGAAAAAGCAGTGTATTGCACAATGTGTGAAAGCACCCTCAGCAGTTTGCACAGACAATATGCCTTTAAATGTAACCTAAAATCAATATTACTGTCTAAACATATAAAAATAGAAAGTGTTCACAAATTCTACCAAATGTTAACAAAATTGTGAAAAAACAAATAATACAAATGGAAATTGAATTAGTTAATAAAGACAATTTGAGATGTAAAATAATGTCATAAATTACGCAGATTGTAGATTTGGAACATAAAAAATATACTAAATTTGGAGAATTTGCTGACATCCTTGTATTACTGATTCTTTTCTTCCAGGATCTAATATAATCTCATACTTCGGAGATGATTTGTGAGCGTTCTGATATTAAACATTAACAGGGTACAGTTGGTTCTTCTTCTTGTTTTCTGGTCAATGGTTTTTTGAAAACATATTGGACTTTATGATATAAATATAAAAGGTGTAAGGGGGGATTCCAGTTGCAGCAAATAAAGGTCATCTGTTGTATAATAAAACGTTCTAAAATGTTCTAATTTACTAAGAAAGTCAGGGACACCCAGAACAAAAAGAGAGAGAACTAGGAAACTTTGTACAACACTTAGGGCGCCTACCCACTTGCGTTGCCGATTTTCGCGCGTTTTTTTGCAGCCCTCCATTGACAATCATGGGTGCATTAAGAGAAAAATAAGGAGACATATGCAACTGACAGTTCCTATGTGAAAAAACCCCACGAAACGGAAAAAAAACCCCAGATGGACAAGAACACATTCTATACTAATTGCTCTTGAGAAAAAACACAAAACATCACAGGAAAAAAAATCGCAAGTGGGTAGGCACCCTAAGATGGACGGAGAAAAACTTTTTGGCACTATGGTGGTGCTTGTTGGCCATTTTGGATTCAGCCCAAGAAACTTCACTGGAAAGGGGTCATGGGATACATGATTTAAGGGTAGAAGTTCATCAGAAATTGATAAGTGCAGTCATTTTTTCAATACATGCAACTATTTTTGAGTTATGAATGATTTCATGTTAAGTATTAAAGTGGTTGTACCAGAATTTCAAGTTGTACCTATTGTGGATCGGTGGAACACCCACCAATCTTAAGAAAGAGGGTCCCATGTCCATTCAGCACTCCAGTCAGTGTAACATCACTATGGTGGTGGGGTAACCCTTGCAATAACACGGTGGCGGGACACGCCCCCCCCTCCCCCCGTTCTCAAGATTGGCTGGAGACCGATCAGCAACTGCAGATAGGGGATTACTTAGAATTCTGGCACAACCCCTTTAATAGATTTTTGTTAAACTATGTGGTATGGAAAACACTAATCACATATCTTTTCAGGTACCAGTTTCCTGATAGTTCGGGCTCTCACTGGCTGTCTTCCTGGGTGTTCTTGATTGAAAGCCTCAACCACCTCATGTGATCTTCTGCTACCGACCATCAGGATGATCTTAATTGTGTCCCGGATTGTTAACGGCATCTTCTGGTGCCTGAAAAGACACCTCATTAGTGTTTTCCAGACCACATAATTCAACATGATGTCATCTAGAACTCAAAAATGGTTACAATTATTGAAAAAAATGACTGCATTTATCAATTTATGATGAAATCCTACCCTTAAAGGGGTTCTGTCACTAAAAAAGAAAAATGCTCTACTTATCTATTCCTCCTCCATCAGTCTACCTACCAGATCTTCACCTCCCTTATCTTCTCCTGTCTCCTGCAGTCCAGGGGGTCACTTCACCTCCAGCTGCCTGATTCTTCTCCTTACTGTGAGGTTACATACATTTGGTTGGCAGTCTTCCAATGTATGTTAGGTCACAGCTCACAAGCCAGCAGGGGGACTGCCTATCTTCTTCAGAGATTGCTCATGCGAGATGTCTCTGAAATAGATTACAATTCCTTCCTAGGCAGTGAAGCTACAGCACAGGGATGTGACCTTCACTGACCCAGCCGGAAGGTATTTGTGATAAAGCAGCCTTCATAACAAGCTGGGCCCAGCCTGCAGTGAGCTGACCTGGGGCACTGGAGAAGCTCAACCAGGAGAAGATGTGATAAGGAGACAGACAGGGAAGGAATAGGTAAGTTTTTAGATCATTTTTCTTTTAATGACAAAACCCCTTTAAATCATGTATCCTATAACTCCTTTCCACTGACGCTTCTTGGGCTGTATTCAAGATGGTTATTACAAGGGTGGAACCAGAGTGCCAAAAACTTTTTACTTACCCATCTAAGTGTTCTACAAAGTTTCCTACTTGCTTTTTTTTTCATTCGGAAGATATTCTGGTTGGCCCTGATTTGTGAATCAACTTGTATGTTGAAAAATGTCAATTTCTGTTCTGCAATGCGGATTCCAGCATCTGCGCTGTATACATTATGGTGCGGAGTTTCGTAACATACAAGGGAATGCTAAAATGGTGCGGATTTTGCTGTGGATTTGGGTACAGAATCCGAGGTGAATTTATGTCGTGTGAATGGGCTCTAAGACTCCGTTCACATGTAGCATATTTTCTGCTGTGGATTTTGGTGTGGATCTGCTTCAAAATGTGCACCAAAATTTGCTTAAAAATTTGCACGAAGATTTTGACGCAGGTTTTCGTGAGGATTTTGATGCAGATTTCACATTTGAAGAGCTGAAATCCGTTCTGAAAATCCACAACATAAACTGACATATGGATTTTTCCCGCAGCAGGTGGATTAGATTTCTTAAGACCTTCTCTACATTCTCTGCACTATACAATGCTGTGGATTCTTCACAGTTAATTCGGTTTTTGAAAATTTCACAGTACTTTTACAATGTGCGAACCGACCCTAAAGTGTGGCCCATATTACGACCCTGTAAAGGACCTCTCACACGGGACGGAATTACGTGACAGGACTCTGACAAATACGCAGCTTTGGAAAATCCACACCACAATTTGCAGGTCTAGTTGCGGATTTTGATGCGGATTTGGAGACAGGTTGTAAGACATTTTCAATTCCACATCAATAATCCGCAGGTAGCTTGTAGATTTTGAAGTGGAATTTACTGCGGCTTGTATTGCTTTGTGCAGTCTATTCTCTCCTGTGTGTAAGGTTTTTAAGGCCGGATTCACACGAGCCTATGCATATTCACGTGAGCATTCGCACCAAGTTTTTGTGCATCGGGCGTTATGTAATTGCGAGTGCAACTTCGTTTTTTACAGTACAGATGGTCCCCTATTTGTGAACAGGTTCCGTTCCAGGAAGCTGTTCGCAAGTACATTTGTTCGTATGTCCGAGCAAATGTTTGTATGGAGCAGGATCGAGGGTGGATCCCGCTCCATACAATGCCGAGTGCAGGCTGTTCCTACAGCCGGCACCCAGCGGCAGCAGTTCTGACGGGCCGCGCCGCGCCGCTCATCGGAACTGTTAACACTTTAAATACCGCTGACAGTGGTATTTAAAGTGTTAACAGTTCCGACAAGCGGCGCGGAGACGGAAATGCTGGCGCCGGCTGTAAGAAACAGCCATCACCCGACATTCAGGGGGCCCGTACAGTGTCCCGCGATAAGATCACAGGACGCTATGCGGTTGCTAGGCAGCTGGGGGCCCTCTGAAAGGCCCCAGGGCTGCCTATGCAGAGTGCCTATCAGGCACACGGCTTGATAGGCACTCTGCATAGGCAGCCCTAGGGCCTTTCAGAAGGTCCCCGGCTGCTTAGCAACCGCACAGAGTCCCGCGATCTGACCGGACAGGCTTCTATGAGGCTTGATAGAATCCTGTCTGGTACCTGCATAGTATGATGTAATGCTATAGAATTACATCATACTGTGCAGTACAGATTGTTCGTAACTTGCAAAGTTCGTAACTCGAACGTTCGCAAGTAGGGGACTATCTGTATTGTTTTGTGCACAGAAGTCGTGCGTAATGATGTCCACAAAATAACACGCAGCGATGCTTTCAGCCATTGAAATGGCCAATTGCTTAATGAGTTCAAGATGTTTTCTTAGGGCTTATTCACACGAGCGTATGTTGCCTGGCGTTTTCACAGCTGGCCACTATACGCTACCATGTGATGCATGGGCTCGGCGTATATGTTGTCGGGCGGAAAACAGCTTAGCTCTGCTAAGCTGTCTCCCGCTTCCCTCCCCCTCACCTCCTCTCCCCTCCCCCTCACCTCCTCTCCCCTCCCCTCTGGCTGTTTGCAATGGCAGGGGGCAGGACTGGGGCGGAGCTAAGCTCCCACCCCTCCCCGCCCCTTGTCCACAGCTAGCATTGGACGGGCCCCGCCACTCTCCCTCCCATTGCAAACAGAGAGAGAAGGAGAGAGGAGAAGAGAAGGGGGAGGGAGTTTAGAAGTCACGCTGCTAAACTTCCCCCCACCTCCATTCTCTGGCCGCTGTCATAGGTTCCCATAGGAGTCTATGGCATCGGCTGTAGTCCGGCCATGAAGCTGTTTCCTGCCCAGCGTAAAAGCGCCCGGCGGGAATACATCTGTGTGATCTGATGCATTGGAATCCAATGCATTAGATGGTAGCATATATCGTCCGACCATGAAAACGCCGGCCGATATACGCTCATGTGAATAAGCCCTTACCCTGTGGAAATGCACAGAGAAATAGAGCATGCTATGGTGTTCTTTTTTTTGATGCAATAGGATTGTGCATGTCAAATATGCGCATATGAACGAACCCATTACAATCAGTGGGTTCTATTTTCTGTGTATTGCACGCAAAAAAATTGCCTTAGGGCTTATTCACACAACCGTATTTACGTGCGTATTTGCGCTTGCAATACGCAGGAAATAGAATCCATTGATTTCATTGGGTTTGTTCACATGTGCGTATTTGCAGTGCGCGATTCCATTCTGCAAAGAAAACCGCAGCATGCTCTATTTTTCTGTGCAAGAACACACCTTGAACTCAGTTACAAGTGTCGGCAACTATATGGAGGTCGGTGTGGAGGCTTCTGCGTATTTGGAGTGGAAGTCTCCGCGCTGACCTCCCATGTAGTGGCCGGCGCTTGTAACTGCAGGCATGGCTCTAATTGAAATCAATGGGAGCAGTGCCTGCAGTTACAACCGCTGGCCACTACACAGAGGTCGGCGTGGTGACTTACAATGCTTTTGCTCCAACCTCTGTGAATTTGCGGTGCTGACCGCATGCGCCCACTGAGCTGTTCAGTGCTCCTGAGCGACGGACCCCGGCCGATCAACTATTGATTACCTATCCTGAGGATACGTCATCAGTAGTATTTTTCTGGAAAACCCCTTTAAACTAATTGGCCATTTCAATAGCTAAGAGCACTGGAACACGTTTTTTTTCGCGTACGCACTTGATGGAATTGTCTGCAGGACGCAATGCAGATGTCCGTTTTTTCAATTAGCACGGATTTAGTTGCGTTTTACCTGCAGAATGGATTCTGCGCAATGACTAGTGTTTTTTCTGCAGACTTTAATTGCGGAATTACATTTCCTGTATGTTAGAAATCCGCAACTAAACAATTTCGCAAGATTCCATAATTCCGCTGTTCAAAAGCTTTTCCACTGTGGAATTTAAGCTCGCGGTATTAAAGTAAAAACGTGTGGATTTAATTAGGTGCAGAATTCAAGCCCCCTAGGGGCAGAAATGTCCGTGCGGACTAATTCCGTCCCGCGTGAAAGGTCCCTAAAATAGTCCTTCATGCCATGTTTTCTGGGTGTTCAGACTCTCCCGCCTCCTCTTGACCAGCTGATATCAATGTCAGTTACTTGTTGATTCATTAAAATGAATCCCTGCAGGGTCTGGAGACCGAACACAATAGATTTTCTGGTTTTGTAAATATTCTGGTGCTTTTTACTGATTTCACTACAGTTTTACTGATTTTTGGAAATAAAGTTTTGGATAACTGTAATGCAATTAGAAAATAAACTGCTCTAATAATTGTGATATTCTGGCAGAAATCTTCCTTTTATCGTTTTTCTAAAAATAAAGTTATTGCGGATGACATTTCAATACAGTAAATAATATGGAGCTCGTGTGTCAGAACTATCTGCAGTGGCGACAGATGCCATAGTTTCGTTTTTCAATAGGTCATAATTTAAGGAGAGAAGGATTCCCCCACAGTGGGGATGGAGGGGTTCCCCTGCAGGAGGAGATGGAGGGATTCCCCCCATAGAAGGGATGGATAGGTTCCTCCACAGGGGAAAAAATAGGTCTTGATCTATCTTCTGGCAGAAAAATCGCAGAAGACCTCCATAGACTGCGCAGGGGAACCTCTCCATCTCCCCAGCAGGGGAAGCCCTCCATCCCTGCTGCAGAGAAATACCTTCATCTCCCTTTGCTGGCTGACTCGCATAGTCTCCCATAGAAGTCTATGGAGGCTTCTATGATTTTCTGTCAAAAGATAGGTCAAGACTAGAGATGAGCGAGCGTACTCGGAAAAGCACTACTCGCTCGAGTAATTTGCTTTATCCGAGTATCGCTGTGCTCGTCCCTGAAGATTCGGGTGCCGGCACGGAGCGGGGAGCTGCAGGGGAGAGCGGGGAGGAAAGGAGGTAAGATCTTTCTCTCCCTCTCTCCTGCCCGCTCTCCCCTGCTCCCCGCTGCGACTCACCTGTCAGCCGCAGCGGCACCCGAATCTTCAGGGACGAGCACAGCGATACTCGGATAAAGCAAATTACTCGAGCGAGTAGTGCTTTTCCGAGTACGCTCGCTCATCTCTAGTCAAGAGCTATTTTTCACGCAGCAGGAAAGTTCAGCCACTGAGTTCAGTTGCTGATGTCCTATCCTCTTTGGTGCGACTTTTTTTTTTGCTCAGCATAGCGATTTTTTTTTTTTATAGCGCAGGTAACTTAGTTGCGCAAAATCATCCATGTGAATGAGCCCTTTCCTAGTCCTACTCAAGGCGGAGAGTTTGCCACCATTGTATTCAGTCTAGGGAATTATTTGTGAGCTAAACAATCTGCACTCCAGACTCTAATTTTATTAGAGACCCCCATCTAGTGGAGCGTTACACCTGCTTTGGCCTTCAGAACTGAAGCAGTTTATCATGGCGCCATCCACAGGTTTCATAGAACCCAGGTTATGCTAATTTCGCACACCATTACTTCACCTCCACTAGCCTGACAGGAAGGGGTCATCAATTCATGCTGCTAGTGCCAATTTGTGACCTCCCATCAGCACGGGGCAACAGAATTCCGGAATCATCTGATTAGGAGATGTTTTTCTGCTGCTCAGTGATACAATTTTTGCGCTCTTTTTCCCACTGATCTAGCTTTTTTGTTCCTCTTACACCTCTTTCACATGAAAGTATGGATTTTACGCTCATTGGATCGCACCATAAAATCGTGTGAAAGAAAAAAGCCACGATCAAGTCCCGATTGTAATTAGCGTTTTCTCATCCATTCACACAGACGGCTGCAGCGTATTAACAGAAAAATTCGCTCCAGCACGGAAATCCCTAAGTCGGCAGAAATCCTCGGAATGACTACTAATGCTTAAGTGGAGCCAGCTGTCTTCTCTTCCCAGCATTGGATGCGGCTAAACTCCTCCCCCCTCCCTTTCCATTCAGCTCCCATAGAAGCCAATGGGAACTTCCAGCGTATCTCGGGAAGAGATAGGACAAGACCTATCTTTCATGTGCCGTATAAAATGGGTTGCTGTTTTTGGTCGCTGATGTTCTATTTTTCCCAGTGAATGAATACACTGGAATGCACTGCCACACGTATATATACAGTCGTGTGAATAAGGCCTTAGACAGTAATGGCGCTGGAGTCGGTCGTCTCCTGCTATATTCCATCCGTGATAAATAACTTCATGTTGTGTGATTAGACATATTGGTTGGAGCACCAGCTTTGTATTCACCTGCAGTTTCCTTAAGGGACTTTTCACTCGGACGCATTAGACCTCATGATGCACCCCAAGAAATTGTAAATTCTGCAGCTAAATCTGTCGGCTACCTATGGATTTTAATGCAGAATTGAAAATGGCTTAAAATTTGCCAGCAATGCCGCATTAAAATCTGCAGTTAGACCTTCAGATTTTGGTATGGAATTCTGTAGGTGCGGATTCGGCTGCGTCCTGCTGTGTAATTCTGTCTCATGTGAAAGATTCATCAGAGCAATTCCTCACATTCTCCTCTGACCCCTTTCGGTGACAAGTTGAATCCCTTTTCACTGGATGTTTTCCTTGATCACACCATTTTCCATACACTCTCCGCACTGCTGTACGAGAAAACCACACGCGGTTGGCAGTGACATCCCGGCCTGGCTAGTCTAGCACCGATGACCAGACCTCGTTGGAAGTCACTTAGATCGCTGGATTTTCCCATCTAATGTGGATTCACACTGAAACTGATCCACGGAAAACTTGTCACATGATTTTATGCTGCACTTCAGGGTCACGGGGAGAATTACCATACAGGGAAGCGCTAATCGAGAAAGGGCCGGGGCTCTAATAAAGTGGTCATTCAGTGTATATGGCTGCTGTACTTCAGTCCTGTTCTTATTAATATAATTGCCTTTGTTATCAAAGGGTAACGATAAACCCTAACAGACTGACGTATAATGGGGTCTGCTGGGTTACCATATGGCTTCTGGTATTTCTGACAGTAATGTAAAAATAATAGTAAAAATGTCACTTTACGCTGTGCCTGCAGTGTCCCATAGGGAGACCCCAGATACCTGACATACATGGGGAGCTGGGAGGGTAAAGGGATGGCTTGTCACGGTGGCACTTACCGAACTTCTTTCCGGGAGGGACACACGCAGCCAAGGCCAGAGTGTCACTGCAGGCCACAGGAACACCCCTAGGATAGGGAATGGCCTCTAACAGGATAACAAGGGTTGTAGTTGTCACGGGTGACGCCACCATTCCTACACACCGGAATGAACTTCAGGGAAAAATAATTACAGACAGAGACAGTCTTTATGTACCACGGGTCCCTATGAAAGGTTAGGGCCTGGTATTAACTTTTACTTGAAAAACTTGCAAACAGATTATACAAGGCAGTTCAATCACAGATTTTACAGTGCAGGCAAATGACTTTCAAACGTAGTAAAGACTATTTTCTTGCAGTACCTCCACCCCAACTTGGAGATGCGTGGGTGTGACAGTAAAGAGTGTATCTCTACATGGTGATCCTGACTCTGGACGGCCGCATAGGAAAATTGGACAGTAAAAGAATTGCTTAGTACCTCTGCACTGGCCTTGTTTGGAGAATTACTTACAATTGCGCTCTCACTACTGGGGGCTCATTCCACATACATCCAGAATTCAGACATTATGGGATATCTCTGCTCCGCTTCCATCTTCACCACAAGGAAGCTGAAGGTGCCTCCATGTGGCTCTGAGTTAGGTGGAACTCTTGCTACTCCAGAAGATGGAACTCACTCTGAACACAGATTGAAGACCTATTACCCGCTCTCAGACACTCCTATTTATACCCTCTCTCATACCACATGACATGACAAACTTGATACATTTACATGCAGACTTGATTTGTTTAAATTTAAACTTGCCGCAACTGTGCAACACACATACTGGATATAACAAGAAAGGCTTGCACAGTGCATTCACATAAGACAAACATGTATGACATTTATGGAGGGGACCAGGATGATGTACTGGGCCACTACATGCTTAATGTTAAAAATACCAGAACCCTTGATGGAAAATACAAAACAGCAATTTTAGGCGCCTTCACATGCAACGGGAATTCAGTTTTTCTGCTCCGTTCAGGGAGCAGGAAAGGGGAATCCGCTGGCCGAACATGACTGTCTCATGATGGAATCAAACAGGGCTGAACGAAACCCACTGACTATAATAGGGTCCGTTTGGTTTTGGCTGCCCAGCATTTTACTGGAAGAAAAAGAGCGGCATGCAGAGCTATTTCTTCAGGTATTTTGCATCGGCTCTGCAACAGAACCTTCGAATAGGGGTTCCAGCGCAAATGTAAAAGCAGCCTTACAAGAGCCTCAGCTCACATAGGATTGTCTACGCTGGATACAATTGTAACACATTCTCTGTTGTGAGAAGTATTATGTCTATACAGGTTTTCCTGTATGTTTCTGTTCACTGACAGCAAGGAGAGATCTTGAATATAGCGAGAAATTGAATTATAAAATGTGTTAGAACTTTACGTAACTTTTGGTTAGTCTGCTTTCAGACGAGTATTTTAGCTCAATATTGGGTCTGTATTTTGGGGACCGTAATAAGGAGCTGATGTATACAACCTTTTTATAAGAAACAGACCTAATAAAAGAGGAGGAGGTGTTGTGTTGTATGTTAGAAAACCATTCATCTCCACAGAGATTCCAGCTTCAGAGCATGGGAGTTCTGTAGCAACTGTTTGGATAAGAATATAAGGAGAGAACAACAGAAAGGACACCATTGTAGGCATTTACTATAGGCCACCTGGACAAGCAGAAGATATGGATGAAGTCTTTCTACATCAGATGGCCAAGCTCTCACAAAAGCATGACATAGTGATTATAGAAAATCAGGGAGAGCGCCTCACACTTTATATACACGCAATGTAATCCAAAAATCAGTTAACTTACCCGGTGTCAGGCCAGACACAAATATTATGTGTCCCGCCTGCACCTGAAGTCCACGTGAGCCTTTAGCAAGTTACTTTAGAGGAGTCTTCCATCATATCCAATAGCTTGGAGAGCTGCAGCGTTAAGGGGAACTCCGATTTTGTGGCAAAAAAGAAAAGCGGGTATATACAGTAGCAGAAAATGATTAAAAAAAAAACTTTTTTAGCTTGCGCTACAATGGATTAGCCTCTGTAAACCATGGAAAAGGGATAAGGGTCCTCAGTCCAAATAATCCTTTAAAAAATAATAATTGATTCCAAATGGCCTAAATGAAACTTTGGAAAAAATTTCATAAATAAGAGTGTATGGAATATGTTATGAGATGTATATTATTGCATTTTATTGTAGGCTGCATATTTGTTAAGAGTCTATACCCATGGTTGCTGGATCGGGTTTGGAGCATTGGGACTCTCCATAGATCTGCTAACATAGTGATTATGGGAGATTTTAACTATCCAGACAATTGTTTGGAATCTCTCTCAGGTAAAAGTAATGGATCCAACAACTTCTTATCCGCTCTCGCTGACAACTTTATCTTCCAAAAGGTAGAAGAGAAAACAAGGGGATCTGCCAGCTTGGACCTAAATCTTACCAACAGGGAGGAAATGGTTGAGTAGGTAAGGGTGGCTGGGAGCTTAGGAGGCAGTGATCATGCTATTCTTGAATTTTGGATAACAAAGGGAGGAAGACCTGAGAAAACTCAGACCTCAAGGTTGGATTTCAGAAAGGCAGATTTCAATGAACTTAGAAAGAGGGTAGGAAGAATCCAATGGCTGGATGTTCTTAAGGACAGAAATGTCCAAGAAGGTTGGGAAATATTGCGAAATGAGATTCTCGAAGCTCAATCGTTAACAAGAAAGACAGAACTTGCACACATGCTAAAAAGAAAGAAAAACATGTTTAGCAAAGGGAAAGAGGGGATATCTAAAAAAATATAACGCGGTCTGCAGAAACTGCAGGGAAAGTATTAGAAAAGATAAAGCTAATAATGAATGGAGGCTTGCAAGAGAGGCCATAAGCAATAAAAAAAGGATTTTAGGGGTACATTAAAAGCAAAAGAAAATGAAGGCAAGAGATGCTATAGGATGTGTGGTGACCTAGGTTGGGGAGTAGCAGAAAATCAGCTAGTTGTCACGGTGGCGGCCACTGCTCTCCTCCCAGAAAAATTCTGGAGCGGTTCTTCACAGGGAAAACAGGCAGTTATCAAGTTCATGAAATCAGTCCGTATATAGGCTAAGGATAATACAAAATGGGGAAAAAAAACAAAAAAAAACAATTTCTTTTTCTCTGACGTGTAGTGCAGTACCTCAGTGCAGATTGTAAATGGTGGGAAGGGACTGCAGGAGGCAGGATCAACGGTGCAAACATTGAAAAGTTTATTTCCTTATAACATCAAAAATCTTCGTCTTTCTTTAGTGCAATTCAGAGTTACTTTTACTTAGAGGTAGATTATTCCATGAGCAGTTAGTAGTACCATTAGAACATATGCAGGCATGAAGCATAAACTATGACTGTAATTAAGCACGAGATTCTCTGTCCCCTATGCTTTGCCCTGCAGCTTTTCTTCCTTTTAGTTTTCTTGTATTCTTTTCCCTTGAGTATTAAGTTTCTTTTGTTCGTTTTAGTATAAAGCTTCATTTCTTTGCTTTACAATTACTTTAGGCCTTTGCTGAGTATCTTCTATTCTTTCAAATATCAAGATTCTTCTCTAGTGCATTACAGTTACTTTAAGTCCGGGCTGAAGTTTATATACTCTTTTCTTTTTCTCGGAGGATATTACAGAACTTTGGGTACTCACACTTTCTGTCCTTCTTCCCACCGCACTGGCTGGTAGCTATCCTCTTTCTCTAGAGCTATTCTCTCTGACAACATCTCCTCTTAACTTCCCTCTCAGACTCCTCTAGACTAAACTCCAACTCCTTCTAACTCCTCCCCTCCATTTTACATCAAGCTACACCACTAACCAACCTGTGCGTAGGACCCTTCTACCTATCACAGGCCATCTATCTCCTGAGTAGCTGACTAGTGTCTGTAAACTAGGCTGAGCTCTTGTAGAGGAAGTGTGGTTGACCAACAAAACATTAAAGTTACAGATACACATTATTACATCACCTCAGAGTTTACTATGGAGTGTACAACTTCATTACACTACAGATGTTTATAGGATGAAAATGGTGAATTGCTTAAAAATAACGTTGAAAAGGCTGAACTTTTAAATTCTTATTTAGTAGCTGCTTCCTCTCAAAAAGTAGATGGAACATCAACTGATCTTCCCTGTGCTTTTGGGGGGATAAAAGAATGCAGGCTAGCTATAAGCAGAGAGATGGCGAGGGAAAACGTAGCTAACTTAAATGAATTCAAGTCTCCAGGTTTAGATGAATTACATCCTAGGATACTAAAGGAAGCAACAGAGGTAATTGCTGAACCACTCGCAAAAATCTTTGAAAATTCCTGTAGAACAGGAAAAATCCCTGAAGATTGGAAAAGGGCAAATGTCCCTATCTTCAAAAAAGGGAAGAAGGTGGACCCAGGAGACTACAGGCCTGTGAGTCTGACCTCTATACTAGGAAAGATCTTTGAAGAAATTATTAAACAGCATGTATGCAAGTACTTGGATGAGAATGGAGTAATTAACCTAAGGCGACCAGATCTAACCAGGGTCAAATCAGGAGAGAGGGGTGTGGTTAGGGGTGGGGCTTATCACAACATATGATTTTATCTGTTATTATAAAAAGGCTGTTTCAAAAAAGACAGAGAGCAAATTTCTGCATCCATAAAACAGTCAAAATCCGTACCATTGATGTGGATTTCATCTGGAAATGCGCTCCCCCTTACCTTCCCCAAAGGCTTCTCGCAGTCAGCGTTCCCGGGCTTCTGGCTCTCAGCAGCCTGCAGTGGCCTCACCTGACCAGCACCGCACTTCACCAGGCTGCTGGGAACCAGAAACTGGGGAGCGCTGCTATGGGAAGCCTTCGGAGTAGGTGAGGTGGAGCACCGCATAATTTGAAATCAGCTGCGGGTACACGGATGATTTCCAGTCAAAATCTGCACCATTGGAGCGGATTTTAACGGTTATCTGGATGCAGAGATGCTGCATAATTTACAGCGGAAATTTCTGCTGCAGACATTCCATCACAAGTAAACATACCCTAAGTCAGCTTAAGGTATGCTGCCACATGCAGAGTGGCCCCAGTAGTAATAGTGTCCCCTACAGTGTCCCCAGTAGTAATAGTGATCCCCACAGTGGCCTCAGTAGTAATAGTGTCCCTTAAAGTGACCTCAGTAGTATTAGTGACCCCCACAGTGGCCCCAGTAGTAATAGTGACCCCCACAGTGGCCTTAGTAGTAACAGTGACCATCATGGTGGCCTCAGTAATAATAGTGATCCCGACAGTTGCCTCAGTAGTAAAAGTGACCCCTACAGTGACCTCAGTAGTAATACTATTACTACTGGGGCTGATATAGGGGACACTATTACTAATAGTATCCCCTATATCAACCCCAGTAGTAACACTGACCCCCCCCCCCCCATAGTGGTAGTAATAGAACCCCCCCTCCCCTTGAAACCCATATACTTACCTTTTGTTGGTCTTCAGAACGCTGGTACTCTTTTTCTTGACACTGCTGTGGGTGGAAGTGTGTGCACCCACAGAAGCACCTCCTCCCCTCTCCTTTCCACCAGTGAGCTGCAACACGCCTGCTGTTAATCCTCTTCATGGTGACCAGACATCCCAAAAGTGGGACAAGAGTGGGACAAACGTCCCGAAAGCGGGACAGATGGCTGTCCTGCTTGAGACCCAGGGAAAAGAGGGACACAGGGTCCCAAAGCGGGACTGTCCCACCTAAATCAGGACATCTGGTCACCTTAAATTAACCAGAGCCAGCATGGGTTTGTAAAAAGCAAATCATGCTAGCCTAATCTAATTTCCTTCTATGACAGAATCACCGACTGGGTTGATCAGGGAAATGCGGTGGATATAGTATATCTTGACTTCAGTATCTCATACTATAGTTATTGAAAAAGTGACCAAATATGGGATTGACAAGGCAACTGTTAGGTGGATTCACAACTCGTTGAGTGATCATACTCAAAGAGTGGTCATAAATGGCTGCACATCCAATTGGAAGAATGTATCAAGTGGGGTACCACAAGGCTCTGTCCTAGGCCCAGTGTTTGTCAACATTTTTATAAATGATCTGGAGGAGGGAATTGATGGGAAACTGATCAAATTTGCAGATGACACAAAGCTAGGAGAGATAGCTAACACTGGGGGAGAGAGTATTCAAAAAGATCTAGAAAAGCTTGATGTTACGGTATACTACCCGTGATACGGCAGCCCGGGTGCCCTAGATCTCACTCACAACCCCTGTCCCTGCGTGCTTGCCTCCACTCCTGGCTAACCCCAGGCGGGCAACTTTGGTCTCTACTCTAACAAGGGACCAAAAAAGAGACGCTGGCGTACCTAGATGGGTAAAATACCGACAGAAAAGGCAGATGTAAATAACCAACACGAACAATACTAAGCCGAACTGAGGCAGATGGAAAAACCTGACGGATAATAGCAAGGTATAGCAGACAAGCTGACAGAAGCAGGAGACCAACAAAGGCAGACTATACTGGCAGTGATTGCAAGTCTCTGCCCGACCTTTAAACAAAAGCCTCTGCCCAGGGGCGGAGAGAGGGAGACAGCTAACTCCCAACAGAACCTAATAAAAGGGAGCTCGTGCACTGAAGCTGCACTCAGGGGTGCGCGCGCCCGGTGCCGCGCGCCGCCTGCCAGGCACCTGCACCCCCCGGCACCCGAACAACAAGCTAAGGGGAACGCGCCCCGACCGCAGGACCCCGCACACCGCCGCCCCGGGAGGACCAGCAACTGCGGCATGGTAACACTTGAACGGTGGGCGGCGACTAACAGAATGGTATTTAACAAGGAGAAGAAGTGCAAAGTCCTACATCTGGGCAAGAAAAATTTAAAACAGCACATAGAGAATGGGAAGAATTGAGCTAAGGAGCAGCACTTGTAAAAAAGACTTGTTATACTAATAGATCATAGACTGAACGTGAGTCAACGCTGTGATGCAGCAGCAAAAAAGGCTCTAGTACCCTGTTGTACCGCCTACTAGGGGTGACCAGCTATTGTATGCGATGACCCTCGAGATTGTCACACCAACAGTGGTGGAGCCATGTGCCACTCCACAGCAAAGGCAGATTTGATGCGCTAACCCCTAGGTCTCCAGACACAAACACGGCCGTCCTCAGTGCCCAAAGTAAAGTGCATTTACACTGCAAGGATGATCGCTCAAAAGATGGCTTTTCAGCGATCATTTTGCATAAACTACTATTTGGTACTAATGCCTATTCGTAGCAATTAGTAGCACGTGAGCTTAAGCTTGATAAAGACCATTACTGGTTGAAACGTCGCTATTGAGAGAAACTCCAACATCATGTCCAAATGTCAACTATTGTGTATGGCTTCTGATCTCTGGTTATGGCTCATCCACATGGGCATAATTCAGTAAAATCCAATTATTAGTTATTACTCTGAGCATAGAAGAGCGCCCCTGATCTGTATTCATCTTATGAACTCCAACGCTTCCAATCCTACTCTGGGTTCAGGCTCCATTTGCTTTAATCTAGACCATTCAAACCCATAGTTCATTTCCAACTCATTAGGAGCAAATCGAGGACACATCAAGAGCAGAGCCATTCAGCTGGAATCTCGGAATGATCTAGGTCATTCTAGGTCACTGATGGAATGCGTGAGTTTCTTACATAAGACTCCAACAAGCAGATCTAATGTATGGCAGAATAACATTTTTGCATGTCGCTATATAGAAGAATATTGACATTTTTGGTTAAAACACACTGATGACATCACGGATGGAGAGTGACATGTCCAATGCCTCCCCATGTGTTACCTGCCTGTGTTCATAGACATGAAGCTTTGCTCTGTGTATTACAGTTTACTATTGATGTATTGCCACTTCATATTAACTTTGTGCGTCACTTCTTTTTTCGCCCGACTGATATGAAACATACTTGCCTTTCAGCTAAGCAGTTGAATACTAAATAAAGTTGTGTGCGCAAATACGTTCCGACGCACAGCTTAATGACTTGTAAAAAAATGCATGGTATGGAGATGTATATTCAAAGAGGACATTAATTAGATATATAGAACTAGACTGCTGGCTGTCTGCTTCCTGACACACTGCCATAGTGTTTGAATGCAGCCACCACTAGGTGAAGCTCACTGCAAACAGATTTTTGCAGTCTAAAGTTCAATACTAGTTGTATAAATCCATATGTAGCTAGCTCCCTCTAGTGGTAGATGCTGAAAGGCAAAAATGTGTTATTTAACTGTATGACTTTTATAAATGCAGAGGAGTGGGTGGGGGGTGGGGGCTGTTTCAGATTTTGCATTTGAGCTTAGGAGCTTGAAGTTATGCTTCTCACTAAAGTAGCAATTGTTGGGACTCAAACCCAGGAGCTCTTGTGTTTCAAAGTGGCATCACTCTCTGATGAGCTATTTAAAGGGAGAGCTGCCAGAGATCGAAGCTGAAGCAGCGGAAGTCACTGCACCAACCTCTGTGTAGTGGACGGCGCTTGTAACTGCAGGCACGGCTCTCATTGACATCAACTCGAGCTGTGCCTGCAGTCACTACACAGAGGTCGGCGCAGAGACTTTCGCTGCTTCAGCTTCAACCTCTGTGTATTTGCAGTGCTGACAGCATGCGCCCGCTCAGCTGAGTGGTTGGGGTCCTGAGTGACGGACCCCAGATAATCAACTATTGATGACCAATCATGAGGATAGGTCATCAATAGCATTCTCACTGGAAAACTCCTTTAAGCACTCTGGATAGCTCTTCTGTTGAATCCTTGTTCCCTGCTCCCAGAGGAACATGCATGGCCTTATAAGTCTTCTCACTCACCTCTTAGGTGCTCTCCTTAAGAAGTGAGGTAACCCCTCCCGACTCACATCATAGACTTCTCACTAGCCACGCCAGAATCCTACTTCACACTGATGAGGGGCAAAACCCCCAAAACAGCTGTTTGTGTATGGATTCTGGCTTGGTTTTTAATTCCCAATCTTTGTTATAAAGACCTGTAGAAAGGGTCAGACATTGATTTTAAGGAAGGCTATCATCCAGTAGGTGGCAGTGCAGAGGTATTGTTCCATCATTAATCTGAGACACTACACCTGCTTTAATCAACCAGTGTTGTCCACATGAGTAGTGCTGGCGAGTCAGCGCAGTATGTAGTGTCTTAGAGCGGTTTCACATCTGTGTCAGAACATCTGGCTGAAAATTCCGTCTAAAATTCGGGCAGCTGGATGGAAGGCTGGCGGACCCCATTATAGTCAATGGAGTCTGTTCAGCACTGTTCGGTACCGCCCAGGGACGGAAACGTTTGGCTGCGGGGATTCCCTTTTCCTGCTGCCAAAATGGAGCAGGAAGACGTAATCCCCAGCGCAGATGTGAAACCACCCTTAGACTACATATATACTGTGACAGTGCAGTAGCAAGAGTGGCTTGTAGAGGGCCTCTGAGCACAGTCACTGTGTTTGGTTTAATTAACCTGCACCTGCAAGGGTGCGGCTACACAGTTTAAATTTTCCCTCCCTCGAAAACTCAGGGTCCTTGA